>NC_091126.1:131801453-132498536 GCF_040183065.1 Periplaneta americana
AAATCTATAACATGAGACCTATACTTTTCCTATCTTTCCGCGGAAATCCATCATAGAAGTTTCCTTGACCCTTAGAAACCCGTCATTGACATTCATTCATTCATTCATTCATTCATTCATTCATTCATTCATTCATTCATTCATTCATTCATTCATAGTGTTCTGTCACTGCAAACCCAACATTCGCCAATCTTTCCTATTTTATGCCTTTCTCTTTGTCTCCGCATATGATCCATATATCATAATGTTTTCAATTATTTGATATCTTCTTCTGCCCTGAAATCTTTCTCCGTTTACCATTCCTTCCAGTGAATCCTTCAGTAGGCAGTTTCTTCTCAGTCAGTGACCCATCCCTTTTTTCTTCCTGATCAGTTTCAGCATTACTCTTTCTTCACCCACTCTTTCCAACAGAGCTATTAGGCTTATACTTAAAACTTCTGATCCACTACCTAATGTGTTAAAACACATGACCACGGAGAAAAATACGAAACTGTATTATGCAACAATTAATTTATGAAAGTCTTCTATGGTACTGATTATACATTTTTTCGATTAACCATTCAGACTACCCCCTTCATTACCACGGATAATAGAGGTTCTACTGTACTGTCGTAAGTCGAAAATCACATATTACATGCGTAAATTATTTTCAACGCTGTTTTTTTTCTAGTTAGAGGTATGAAATTCTAATAATAAAATAGTAAATTTATCAAATGATTTGGTACCTATTTATTGAAATATTTTTACAGCAGTATTTCACTAGGAAATAGCATATCTTTACAAATCACAATTTTCGAATTACGACACTATTTTACTGGGAGTACGATATTATCACCATCATAATAATCACAACCACCACCACCACCACCATCACCACCACCACCGCCATCTAAATCAACATTTGTTTCCTTTGCTTCGTTACTGAATTAGTATTGTTTTGAGTAACACTAGACAACTCCAATTCTGTGGAATAAAGGTTGGTATGTCTCAGGTTTTTTCCCCGAGATATTCCCTCAAACAATATTAAATAAGAATTGCGTTGGACTTAAGTCTCATTTCACCATCATAGTTACACTTTTCCTCTTTCACAATCATCTCCTTTTCTTTCTCATATTTCGGGCTTGCTCCGGTGTAGAGTCGGCTGAGGATCACTACCGAATTTAAAACTCGTGGTATGTGGTCATTAGTTGCTGGTGGTAGTGCTATGCACCATGGGCTCTTCCCTGAGGCTCATACTTCTCGTGGGACCTGGGTTGAAGGATCGCGGTGATGCCTACTCGGAAAGGCAAAGGAATTCTGCAGGCTCTAGGAATTTCGGGCGAATCTATATCGCGGGGGGCCTTAGAGCATGCACACCATCCCATCCCAGGTAGTACAAGCGGCCTACGTATGACGGCAGTCCCTAGCCCGTGCCCTTCCCCTTAGCGGGGACTAATGGAATAGAATACTAGACAGTCAAATGTAGGAAGACTTACTGGTAATGTTGACAGCATGACACAAGATTACCCCTTAAAGCAACGTAGAATGAGAAAAAAAGCGTTAGACGTGACACACCCCGTCTGTAGGGAGTAACACAATTCAATAATATTTATATTTTCTTAGTAATACATACATTTTCTAATAATGTTTTCGATGTACGCATTTCAAATATGTTCACCTTGGACCTAACAAAAATGCTGTTGTACTTTATAAGAAATACATAAACATTTTTGTTCTATTGAAACTTAATTTTTTAGGCTTCAGCACAAAAATTCGAAATTAAAAAGGCGCTGTAACAGTAAAAATTACTATTTCTTTTAATTTTACCACAAATTACAAATTATTAAAAATAGAGAAAGAGTTATAGAGCAATAAAAATGGTTAATGTGTTTCGATTGTAACACAATATGTAGAGATAAAAAAGATACTGTAGCACTAAAAATTGTTAATGTCGAGATCCTAACACAAGACGCCGAAATAAAGAAAAAGTTGTAGCAATAACAACATTTCTCCATATAATCATATCTTCTGCTTAACTGATAAATTGTTTATGATTATAAATTGATTTAATCTCCTTGTTATGTTTTGTATATTTTTGTACAAGTTTTGACATGTTCCACATTTCAAAGCTACAATGGAATACAATAAATGAAATGAATGTCCTCACTAGCTACAGATGTAGCGGACACAATTTCGAATTTCAGCAGATTGGTCGAGATTCATTTCCCAGCCACAGAGAGGTATGTGCATATTGCTTTCTAGATTTTATTTATAGTCTCTTATTTAACCCACTTCTATGTTATTTAGCATTAATGAAGTTCGTGTTATCAAGCGAGATCGCATTTGACGAGTTAAGACCGAGCATTTGCAATGGAAACCGAGCATTAACGTGTGTTGTAAATTTGATTACACTGGTTTTATAAAGATTAAGTGCTAGTTTATTTGAACTGAACCATTCATTTATTAGATTTAACACTGTATTTATAGAAGTATTTGTAAAGTGATCGTAATGTTTACTTGAGAAATTCATAATTGTGCCATCTGCAAATAAGATTACTTGGAATATTGTTGAGGTTAAATCGTTAATATAAACTAAAAACAATAATTCACCTAAAACTGATCCCTGGGGCACACCACGTTTAATATTTCTAATATTTTCGTGACGGAATATCTTTTATAGGCACTTTTAATGCGTGTATTATTGGTTGTGCGTATTACAAAACAGTAGGCCAATGTTTGAATAGATTATAATCATTTGCATCTGATGTAAAGTAGCATATCTACATTTGGGATTTAATACTTTTTCCGGCTACAAAAATAATCAAATTAGTCTCGATACAGATATAGAACTGATGAGCTGTAACCCCATGCACTGTGGACTTTCAAGTTCTTGTACTCGTACATAGTCGGAAGAGAGAACTTTACCACTTATAAATACGTGATAAAGTCATACAAGGCTTTTGAAAGCGGCGTACTCATTTCTGTGGTGGTCTTGTTCTGCTTCTTGTGTAAACATGACTTGTCTGGTTGGCATTGACTGTACAATTGCTTTGCTGTCTAATTTCTGGAAAGCGGAAGTGGAAGTAGCGAGCATAAGGCCACTGGTGGCCATTATGGAAAGCCAACAAGAGTCAGTGGCTCCTGATGAAATCACCGACCGACCTTGAGTCCCGCGCGTAGCTGATTCACGGCCCAACGTATCACATAATGGCTCGCCTTCGAGTCCTTCTGCGTTAAGTAACCTCTCTAAACAAAGGAATATTATGTACTCTGTGTGCATTCTTAAACTGTAGGATGTTTCATCGCCGGTTGTTTACTTCACCACACAGCTCTATCAACGCATTTTCGAACAATGTTACGCACCGTGATTAGACGATCGTTTAGCCAATATTTTGAAGAAATCTTTTCAAGCAAGGATCAAATTTCCGATTAATTTCTTACAGGAAAATTCCCATGATTTAACTTTTCTCATTTCACAAGGTTAGAGTCAAATCCGAAATTTGTACAATATTGTTTAATTATTGCTGAGAATTCAACACTAGGACTTGTACGCTTTTATTTATTTATTTATTTATTTATTTATTTATTTATTTATTTACTTGCTCATTAACCTATTTATTTACGTATCTGTTTATTTATGTATTTACTCATTCACTAATTTGTTATTAACTTATTTATTTACTTATTTATTTATTTTGGCAGAGTTAAGGCCATTAAATTCTTGTCTTCCATAAGCGACAATTATACATGTAAATAATCACAATAGTAATATTAATAGCAATACTTAAACTTAAAATCATTATTTAACTGGTAAATATGTTTAAGGGGTTAGGTACAGCTTAAAGCAGTAACATTTTTGGAAATATTCAACATTTTTCCCCGTCCATTATTGTATCTTGTACAATAATGAAAATTGGTAAAACATTGTCCTTCTACTATATGAAAAAATATATTTTTACGATTACAAAAAAATTATTTATATAAATTCTTTTCAAAATTCAAAATGTGCAGTTCACTGTGCAGTGATGCTTATCCCTCATAACTCATCAACTTTTTAACTTTTTCATGTTCTCTGTCTTTGATTTTATTGCTGAAACTCATGTTCACAATATCATGTTCTTTCAACTACATTCCTTAATAACATATTTTTTTATTTTGTGTTAGAATACTGATTTTGACCAATTTGTAAAATGAATTTATTTTTTATCAAACAATCTATCAAAGATAGAGAAGTGATCTTGCAACATATCATACATATGGCATGCATTAATACATACAAGAAATTTAATCACAGAATGTTGGATAATAATTTTTTAGTTATTTGGGAAACGCTTCATTACTGCACAGTGACTTGAATTTTGAAAAAAAAAAAAAAAAAAAGTGTAAATATTTTTTTTCATATAGCAGAAGGACAGTGTTTTATACATACTAATTTTCATTATTGTACAAGATAGAGTAATGGAGGAAAAAAGTATTGAATATTTGCAAACTTTCACTGCTGTAAGCTGTACCTAACCCCTTAAATATAATGAAATATTGGTTAAATAGGAAAGTTCCTTTATACGTAATTAATCCTCGCAACTTAGCTGTTCTAGAATTGCATACTACTTATCTGTTTTTTTTAACCCAGGATATTTGTTGTTAATAATTAGGATATTTCATAGCTTAATGCATTTTTATGTACAGTACAAGCAAATTCAAAGTTTTTATTGCAGATACATGTACACACTATGTTTAAACAGTGAATTAATTAATTAATTTAATTAGTTTAATGTCAAACTAGTTTGTATGTGTGTTTTTATTTTTCCAATTATCAGATAACACATTCACTTTCCTCGAAATATAACACAAAAGGAAACTGTTACTGCATCAAGTGTTAATTATTATGTTTATGCAATTAATTAATTAATTTAATCTCATCAACTGTTGCAGTAGGAAGAACAAGAAGCGAATTTAACAAATACAAATAATTACTCTTGAACCTATAACATTTTACCCATAATCTACATGGCAGTTTATGCTATATTTGTTTATTTTTTTTTACTTTTCAAAGTACATGTTTACTTTGCTTACAACAAAACACTATCACTGCAAAATAATTCTGACTAGAAAATAAAGACGTGTTCTATAGCTGGGGCCAACCACGAACCCAAACAATAAACATGAAAAAAAAATCAATATACAGTATAATTATAAAATAATTTTAATTGCAAAGGAAACTAAAATAACCAAGGATAGCGTATGTATATTACTGGAACATTTCGGAGTATATGGATAGATATTAGCAATAAAAGATGGCATGAGATCAGAAAAGACCCCAGGTAAGTTTCGAAGGTTAAGTGAATTACATAATTAACAAGTTATAATAAAATGTGTTACTCAGTTTAAAAGTAGGACTATCAGAGTTAATAGAAAATTTTATTATAATTCTACTCTATATTAAACCTAAATGACGTTGTATGTAAATACGCAGAATAAAGCATAAAAATGTTAACACTCACAAACCAATTCAATGTAGAGGTAGGCATACGTGATTTTTTAATTATTAATTTAAACTGATTATCTGTTCGGCTATCGGTGACATGACGCGGTAAGGAGTTTTATAAGACAGGTTGACATCACAGTCTAGTATATACAGTCACGAAGCTGGAGTTTATGAGGGTACTAGGAACAACAGACTGTGCAGGTACTATTTCTCATTGTCTGTAATGAGGCGACAGTAGCGATCCTAGTGGTTAGCAACTATCTATGGATGCATATTTACTACCTATTGAGCTTCGTGACTGTATATACTAGACTGTGCTGACATGTTGAAAGAGCATTAATAGAGAGAGGTGCGATGATGAAAATTAGAAAATCAGGCCAAATGTTGATTCCGAAACGTTTTAAAGTATTCAAAGCCAATCATCAAATATCTTGGAGTAGAGATGAGTACTATGAGCATAGCAAAGAGAACAAATAAACAATGTACTGTTATCCACTACTTTAGGAGAATCAATACATTATTCCTTGAACTATTTTGCATAGAGTTTCGCAGGAAAATTATACAATTATTTCCTTAATAGGAGTTTATCAACGAATTATTCAAATGTGGAATAGTCGCTGAGATATTACTGAGAGAGACCGCGCGACACGGCAAATTTTATATGTAAATTCAGTCCTCTAGTGCCCATAGTGAGGGAAGTTAGCGTCATTGGACGTAGTCATAGAAGTTACATTGGTGCATGGCTTAAGTACTAATAACATTACCATTCTCTTGTGACTTATAGTGTTGTTATAGTAAGCATTAGAAATGTTGGTATTTTTTGTTCCATCACATCAAGGAATGGGTACCAACACTCGATGTGGGAAAGGTTTATTCTACGTCAAACAATTATAGTATATGTACATATGTAATGTAAAGAGCGATCAGATTGACTTCGTACTAGGAACACGCGAATCAGACATATTTGCATGGCCAACGTAGACAATGTTACTACCAATCTATCAATCTGTATTTTCTGACTATTTTTACCCTATTACTGTAAATATTATATACATATAATAAACACAATACTTATATTTTTATTTCACGAGTATTAACCTATGTTAACCCATATTATCCCGGTGATGCGTTTTCGGAACATTTTATTTCTTTGCTATTAAACGTGTGTGAAATATGGTTTTTAGTATTTTTTAAGTTTATGGCACTTATTATCTATTATACTGATATTGGTAGACTGGTTTATTGAAAACATTTGGTAACTGATTCATTGATGGCGCAATACTTGAGAAGGAAAGAAGTGATTATTACAAATGTTGAAATATCTGCAGTTTGTCATAAAGGAATGTAATTTTTGTTTATTTTTATAATATTATTATACCTTTCCTTATATATATTACAATCTAAAGACTCTTAGGATACTTCTTGTAAAAGTAGCTGGATATTGCATGAAACGTTACTTCTGTGATGTGGGCCTGAATGTTGGTGTTGCGTTTTCGCAACACCGGACACATGGAATATCAAAACTGTCTTTCTGAGATTAGTGAAATAATTGTGTATATTTACATATGGAATTCGATTTTTCGCATGAAATAGTTATTCTTTTCATGTTTTATATTCAAGGGGCCTGAGTGTACATGAAATAACGACAATCATGGAAGAGAACGAAAAATTCAGGCAGATTTTATAGATATTGTCATATCTCCACCGGAAGCTAGAAGTGATATCGATGAAGACAGTGCTGACGAGGACTTCGATGGAAACATAAATAATCTAAATTGTCATCACCTGGGGACTGAAGGGATAGTGGTCCTCAGTATATGGAAAAATATATACCGGTAATAATATAAAATCAGGCACAGAATGAATAGATGCCAGAAGGTGCAGAAATACGTGAAATATCAGAGCCTGTCAGGAGATAAAGAGACTATTGTAAGAAAATGGAAAAAGAGTGATTTACCAAGTTACTGATAACTGAAAAGAAAAGTAAATGAGGAAATTGAAAATTGTGGTTCGAATCCCAACATGAAAAGAATTTATTGCCAATTGATATTTTTCAATTAGGCTATTTTTCCATGAAAATTTTGTACTTGATATTGTAAACCAAAGTGTTGCTTATGCGGTGCAGAAAGGCAGGGATAAATTTAGTTTTTCCCCAAATGATTTCAAAACATTCCTTGGGATTCTTCTTGTAAGTGGATATACTAAAGTCGCAAGCCATCGAATATACTGGAAGAGAGGAGTGACACAAGAAATTAATCAATAGTCAGAGCTATGAGACGCAATAGATTTGATGAAATAATGAGAAACCTTCATCTAAATGGCAACACACAACTTGACAAGAGCGATAGGTTGTCTAAGCTGAGGTCCTTTCTAGATGAACTTATGTGAGAAAGTGAACTTTGTAGCCAAACCTAATTGGCTTTCCTAGCATAAATTTTTTTAGTCCATGTCTTCCAAAATAAAGTATCATAGCCTCATCAATACTGGATTTATTCTCTCACAGTGTTGCCTACTGTATGCATAATTTTCATTTTCCTCATTTAGAGAAATGCACTGAACGTTGTAGATAGATTCACAGAAATAGGCATGGGCCTTACAGGGACAGAAGTGTCCACTAACAAATCTGGCTGATATGAAGAAAACAGAGAGGTTCGGTTCCTTTTATATGCAGTACGATGAAGGTTCTAAATTACTGATATGTCGCTGGAATGACAATTATGTTGTGACTGTTGTATCAAACTGTGACAGTGTACTGCCAGTGAGTAACGTTCAAAGAAATTCCAGCTCTCAGAAAAAGAATGTGGCAATTTCTCAACCAGCAGCCATCACAAATTACAATATAAATATGGGTGGAACTGATCGCATGGATCAAAATGTGAGTACCTATCGAAAAAATATACGTTCCAAAATGTGATGGTGGTCTTTTTTTTGTGGGGGTTAGGTGTCAGTGTGCAAAACACATCGCTTCTCTACAGTCAGTCATACGGAAGACATGGATCTTCTGTCATTTCGTAGAAGTATCGCAATGGGCTATCAGAGACAATATGGAACACCGAAGTCAAGACCTAGTCTGTCAGCAGAGTAGCACCAAGTGTTCGATTTGATGAAAGGAGCCATATTATAGTCACTCAGCAAAAGAGAACAAGGTGTGCTGTTTGTAAATCTCAGACAACTAAACCATGTCTAAAATGTGACTTTGCTTTCCATGATAAATGCTTCCAAGAATTTCTAACGATGTAAATAATATAAACTTTTCAGGGTGTTGCTTGCAAAGAATTTAATTTTAAAAAATAATGTCTCTAATGATGTAAAATGTTAATTTTTCATGTTGTTGCTTTCAATGTTAAATATTTCCAAGAATTTCTTTTTTTTTTTTTTTTCAGAAATAATGAGATAAAATGAAAACTTTTCATCTTGTTGATTCCAGTGTTAAATATTTCAAGAATTTCAAGAATTTAATTTTCATAAATAACATCTCAGATCATGTAAAATACACTCTGTGCATGGTAATAGAATAGGTTAGGTCAAAATGTGTCGTCTTGTTTCATTAATAACTCATCATATTAAAAACACAATGTGAGTAATAATTGCTACCCTATGTGCCCGTTGATGCGTTTTCGCAACACATCAATCTCAGGAACTAGAAATGCGATAACAAAAATTTCTGAAAATTCTACGTTCATAAATGCTAATGTACTCAGGAATTCAATTTTATTAAATTTGAAAACAAAAAAATATTCTGGGCATATATGGGTTAATACGCAAATGTTTTACGTAATCTTATTTTCGTAATTCCTGCAATTTTAAGAGTTGTTAGGATGTGCATATCAATTTCATCAAAATATGTTGGGAATGTGTGAATGTAAGACACCATTTTGAATATCTCTTACGACACATGTCTTTACTAATTATGAAATAAAAATACAGTATAATTGTATGCATATTATTAATCAAAATTATATGGACAAGTCTACAGAGTGTGACAATTATGTATTGCATTGTTTAAGAGTTTACAAGCATAGTATGACAAATAGGCCAAAAGAATTGACAGAGATAGGCCAACAGCATCGACAGAAATTGGCTGAAAGAATTAGTAGAAATGACCGAAAAGTGACAAATAGGTGGAGAAGCCGAAAACAATAACAGAAAAAGGCCGAAAATATTAACATAAATAAGCCGAAAGAATGACACAAAAAGACCGAAAGAAATGACGCAAATAGGCCGAAAAAGGATAGTACAAATAGGCCAAAAATGACACAAATAGGCCGAAAGTAATGACACAAATAGGCCGAAAGTAATTACACAAATAGGACGAAAAGAATTAGAGAAAAAGAACGAAACTTCTCACAAATAAGGACCAAAAATCTGTCAAACAGGACTAAAAGACTGACAGAAACAGAATAAAAAACAGATAGAAGGAGGACGAAAATACTGACAAATTGGACGAAAAATGATACATGGGCCGAAAAGAATGTCAAGCATTCGCCGAGAAAATGCGAATAGGCCGCAAAGAATGAGAAGCAGGCCAAAAATAGTGAGAGAAATAGGCCAAAATAATTACAGAAGTGAGCCGAATTGAATGAGAGACAGTCAGAAAATAATTGCAGAAATATCCAGAAGTAATGTCAGAAACTGGCTGAAAATAATGACAATTAGGCCGAAAGAGTACTGCAATAGGCAGAAAAGAATGACGAGAAAGGCAGAAAAGAAACAAAAGAAATAAAGAGGACAAGAAACAGCAAAAATAACTAGTAAAAAAATATAAACTAATAACTTATAGGTTGAAAGGATTCACAATTATAGGCCGAAAAGTATGAAAAGTCAGTAGTCTAAAATTATGAAAAATACATAGGACAGAACGGAAGTCAAAACTTAGGGAAAGACAGACAGAAATAAAGATAGAGAAAATGAGAGATGCAAGTTGAAAAGCATGACGAAAGTTGAAAAGGCAGAAAAAAAGACGGAAGATATTGAAACAGGGATATAAATTGACACGATGACATTTGGACTAAAATGAGGAAAAACAAACTGAAAAATAGAGGTAGACAGGCGGAAAAGATACATAAAAATAGATACGGCAGAAGAAAAATATAAAAATTAACGAACAAATTATATACTAATATGGCGAAAGGAATAGGTTAAAATATGCAGAAACGCAGTAAGACGGAAAGACAGGAAAATACGAAAAAGAAAAACGGCAATAAGGTATGAAACGATTCATAGTTGAAAAGACAGAAATAAAGTTAGATCCGGATATAAAATGAATTATAAAAGAGAACAGAAGTGGAGGAAAAGAAAATGCGACTGTTTGTTTCACTTAAGCTTAAAAAAAAAAAAAAGAGCTAAAATATTACGTCAGGTTGTGAACTTTACTATCTCTAGGAAGGGAAACAAATTCAATTAAAGTGATGATTTCAATATACGCAAGAGGTTAGGTGTGTACTTTCTTTCCCTGAAGTTATACATAACACAGTGTTCCGAAACGTTGAGGCATCTTCCTTGTATGAACACAGCCACAGAGAAAGCTCGGAGTATCATGGAAATATCTAGATCCGTGACCGTTGAGAACATGGCACTGTTTCAAGTGCTTCACTGTGATTTCATTTCCTCTCTTCAAGAAACAACAGGACGAAAGAGAATACGTGCCGTCAACGAATTTTTTAAATAATAAGACCATAATTTATACAATAACCTAGGCACCATGAAGGTGAGGGGCAAACCAATTTACCTACGGCGAAAGGAATTCCAGCACCTTTCATACATGAAGCGCCGACTCGCCAACTGTTATGAAAGGAGAAAGTTCCTTGCCCCCATAGGGAATCGACGCCCTGCTTTCCCGTCTCTCCATAACAGAGCAACTACTTCATTGTTTTCGTGAATGCGTTTCATAAAAATGATGGTACATACCAAACCCTACATTACAGTGAATAAAATGTGAACTATTAAAAGGAACTTCATCATTTAAGAGGTGTTTGCCACATTTCATATATCGTGTAACGAAAGTCACTTGTCAAATGGAATGCATTCTTCTTCTTCTTCTTCTTCTTCTTCTTCTGGTTTCATGACTGCTGACGCCGTCTTTCGGAAACCAAACCCCAACCTCGAACATAGAAGGCCAGCGCTATACCAGCTACGCTACCGAGGCCGACTATATATATAATCGTCTAAAGCAGCGGTCGTCAGCACTCGCTGAAATGGGTAAATGGTAACGAATGTATCGTGATTTGCACCCTCGCGCAGAAAGGAGAGGCAGAAAGCATACCCGCCAGGAGCCACGGTTGCACGCCAGTGCAATGTCTTATCCGCGGGTAAGACACTCTAGTCCGAGGGTGCACTGTGCTGGTCTATAACCAGGCATTTCCAACTGCTGGCTCTGCGACGTCACACATTTCTGCTCTCGAGCTCCTTGAGAAGGGAAGCATAGTTATAAAAGCTAACAAGCAAACATTCTGATGGGGGAAGATAAAAAAGTTAATTTTTTTTCTTCTACCACGTTAATAATGTCAAAAGAAGTGCTTATACAAATTTTGGCCACTCGACAGCAATTACGAGGTCGTCCAGAAAGCGATTTTCCTTTGGATCGTTTACAGAAAAAAGCATAATTTCATGGAAAGATTTATTGGAACAGATACAGCAATTTTTGTGCTATTTTTCGACATATTCCTCACCAGAAATTAGACATTTGTCATACCGGTGCCGATCCCAGGCGGCAGACTTTTACGATACAGGGATACAAAAATTGATCCCATGATATGATAAATGTCTCAATTCCAGTGTGGAACATGTTGAAAAATAGCACAATTGCTGTATCTGTTTCAATAAAGCTTTCCATAAAATTATGTTTATTTTCTGTAAACGACCCAAGGGAAAATCACTTTCTGCAAGACCTCGTAATTGCGGTGGAGTGGCCAGAATTTGTATAAGCACTAGTTTTGATATTATCAACATGGTGGAAGAAAAAAATTAACTTTTTTATCTGCCCCCATCAGAATGTTTGCTTGTAAGTAGGGGAGTGGTAGTGGAAGGTGTGGAGATGTTTAAATAGCGGAGACACAAAATTATCCTCCCTAACGTGCTTTACTAGCTCCGCTCCGAGAAGGGAAAAGCGCTCCAACGTCACAGGTTAGCCAGTTGGGAATGACAGGACTAGACTAATATTGACATCACGTCCACATGCCTCAACAGAAGTGAACGATCATCCAACCAGTACGGAGGTAACGTGTGGGCATCATTCTCTCCTCCAGTCTTTACAGCTGGGGTACGAAACTGTATTTCGCTACTAACTATAACTCTTCGCAGTCAGCAGAACACTTATTAATTAGAACCTTCCCTTCAAACGATAACTATTTTATTAAGGATCTATTCGTCACAAAATCAATTGATTGTGTTGGAAACAAAGCTTCCTTTATTGAGTAGTTAAGCTGTTTAACTTTGGTCTCCACGGTTACGCTTTCCTAAATTTCGAGGGCAAAGTTTTTGTCTTACTCCTACAAGGTAGTGGCGGTTTTTTTACTGCACATTTATAGTTATAAAACGAAGACTTAGAAAGTGTCACTTCGCTGTATGTTGACCTCATTTCATAGCTCATTGACAATGTGTGCTGGTCTGCTGCGAGACATCTGAAGGGAGTGGGAGGCGATCTAAAGACACAACAAATTGATGTTGATTTTATTGCAGATATAACTGAAATTAAAATTCAGACATCTTCTTTCAACGTATCTCATTGTAACAGCCATTTACTCGAGATAGCTGTGCAATCATAAAAGGAAAGTTCGCTTGATAGAGAGAAAGCTTTCACTTCGTTGAGACGAGACTAGTCGGTTCGACTCCCGCTGCAGGCAAGATTGTTTCGCGTCTTCGCATGAGCGTCTCACACGCAGGCGAGATTAAGTTGCGACATACGTCATCACTTGAGCTTACTACGTCAGCGGTGACGTGCAAGCGGCAGCTGCCGACTCGAGACTAGAGATAATAGCTTTGATTAAAGATTGAGAAGGAAGTGGCTGAAAATAGTACTTGGTAATCGGAAAACCTTCGTATCATTTCAAAAGAAGACTTTTTCCCATGAAGTGGGAACATACAGTACATTCATGAAGTATTACGTGAGCGGATATTAGCAGAACTCCCTCGCAGAGATCCAAATCGTATTACATAATGTGACATTTAACCAAATCCAAGAATGCATATCTTTATAGATATGTACGCGTCACCATAATTATCACTAAATGAGAGCGGGTGGAAAGCATATTATTCGAACTTCGGTTGTAAGTATTATTCTATTACTTACTCACTGGCTTTTAAGTAACACGGAGGTTCATTGCCGCCCACACGTAAGCCCGCCATTGGTCTCTATCCTGAGCAAGATTAATCCAATCTCTATCATCATATCCCATCTCCCTCAAATCCATTTTAATATTATTTTCCCATCTACGTCTCAGCCTCCCCAAAGGTATTTTTTCCTCCAGCCTCCCAACTAACACTCCATATGCATTTATGGATTCGCCCATACGCGCTACATGCCCTGCTCATCTCAAACGTCTGGATTTAATGTTCCTAATTATGTCAGGTGAAGAATACAATGCGTGCAGTTCTGTGTTGCGTAACTTTATCCATTCTCCCGTAACTTCATCCCTCTTAGCCCCAAATATTTTCCTAAGAACCTTATTCTCAAAAACCCTTAACCTATGTTCTTCTCTCAAAGTGAGAGTCCAAGTTTCACAACCATAAAGAACAACCGGTAATATAACTGTTTTATGAATTCTAACTTTCGGATTTTTTGACAGCAGACTGGATTATAAAAGGTTCTCAACCGAATAATAACAGGCATTTCCCATATTTATTCTGTGTTTAATTTCCTCCCGAGTATCATTTATATTTATTACTGTTGCTCCCAGGTATTTGAATTTTCCACCTCTTCAAAGGATTAATTTCCAATTTTTATATTTGCATTTCGTACAATATTCTGGTCACGAGACATAATCATATACTTTGTCTTTTCGGGATTTACTTCCAAAGCTATGTCTTTACTTGCTTCAATAACATTCACGTATTTTCCCTAATCGTTTGTGGATTTTGTCCTAATATATTCACGTCATCCGCATAAGTAATATTCTATAGCAAATATAGTTTCTGAACTACATAAGAGTCGGTTTTTTTTTACAGGGCGTAAATCAGGACAAGTAAATTTGTGAGAAATTGGAAAAAAAAACTATGTTAGAGGAAAACTATTTGAAAATACATAATTTCGGACATGTGGGGT
Source organism: Periplaneta americana (assembly GCF_040183065.1). Classification (NCBI taxonomy): domain Eukaryota; kingdom Metazoa; phylum Arthropoda; class Insecta; order Blattodea; family Blattidae; genus Periplaneta; species Periplaneta americana. The sequence goes on from NC_091126.1 coordinate 131,816,177, forward strand.
GATAGTCTAGGTTACATTTGTTGGTTTATAAGGTAATTATACGCATTACGGGGATACTTATGGTGTTAATCGAAATTTAAAATATGAAAAACCGCCCTTTAAAAAAAGTCAATTTTACAACAAGTAAAATCAAATACGATACAGTTATTTTCGTGCTATTCTTGAATTATATTACTGGAAATCATACACAATCAACAAACAGAATGTATAATAATTATACATTTAAAAAATTGGAAAATGTCATGAATGACGAAGATAAATCAGTCTTTTCACTTGGGATGTACTGTTTTCCAGTCATCGTACGTTGCATCACTGTCTGTAGGCCAGCTGGAAAGTTCTTCGTAAAATGTCGTGTGCTCACTTGAGTTGCAGGGCCTACTGCTTCATTTTTAGTATCTTTTTTTCTTGAACGAAGAAGGGACCCGAAGGCTTGCATGTAGCCTGAGGCTTATTGTGCTTACCACTCCTATTCTGTGAATGATTGGGTAGCCGAACGGCCGCGATCTTGTACAAGTACAGCACGCCACATCGTGAACTTAACCCGGACTATGGTACGGATGATGATATGTGAATTAATTATGGCGAAATGAAACCGAGGTCCAACGCAGAAAGTTACCCAGTAATTCTGCTTCAATTGGTTGAGAGAAAATTCCAGAAAACTTTTCCCAACCAGGTTTCGATCCCAAGCCCGCTCGTTTCACGATGAGACGCGCTGACAGTTACTCCACAGCAGTGGACCAATTATTGTATTACAAAGAAAAGGGAATGCCCGTTATGAGGGCACCAATGGTATTTTCTAAACTCCGAACGTTTGAGACCCGTTATATATCCGTACATCAGAGGTACCCAAAGAAACGTCATACGCAATACCTAGTTTTTTTTAAATATAAATTCCATCACAACATGGAGTCTATTTCAGAATGTTTACTGTCCTTGTAAATTGTAAACTTTGCATATTGGAACATCCAGCAAAATCCTTCACCTTCCCACATTTCATCTATCGTGTGCAATATTTAAAAATAGGCTGAAGTGAATTACAGGGGGTAACACGGGTTTGCGGTGCTGACGTAAGATTTAAGAGTTGCAATGACGAGGGAGAAACGAGAGAATCATAAAGAAATTCTTAATATCCCTGGTTTTGTGCACCAAATATAAAACTCAGCAATCGTTGAGATCTCTGTACCTCAGAGAAAATGTATGACAAGTCAATTTTTTTTAAATTTTGGCATTAGCAGTACTGAATTTCTTAAAGGTGAAATTTATCTTAATATATACTCTGTTAATTCCTGAGGCGACTGATTTTGGATTTAATGCATTTTCTTTTCAAAATAACATAAAAATATTGTAGTAAAATACTACAATATGTTCCCCATATCTATGTTTACTTCTATGCGTATCTTATAATTTTCAAGGTATACTATTGTTCTACTTCAGTAAAGCCTCGTTAATCCGGACCCCGATAAACCGGACTTTGTTTAATCCGGACAGGCAAAGAAACGACGAGTTTGTAAAAATTAAAGAAACTTGTTTTAAGACTTATTTTCGTATATTAGAACTATGCAGTTATAATAATTATAATATACCTATACCGGTAGATTTAAAAATAAAGAAAATCCATCAAGTTTGCATTAAAATAATCAATAATCATAATTATGGGTATCACGTATGTGTTACATTTATGTATTGCTTTACATTTTACTGTACTGTATAGTGTATTTAGGCACATGTCCTTTAAATACGTCATAATAAACGTCTTTTGTTGCTATAAACGGAGTTTTAATGCACTTTCTAGGCCTACTGTTTTTTAGGTTATTTCAATTAATCCGGACTTTCATTAAACCGGTTAACTTACCTCCCAAATTGGTCCGGATTAACGAGGTTTTACTGTATACAAAAAATAAAAGAAATAAGTTTATAACTTAACCAGGAATGAAAGAAAAACTCTAATTTTTTTTTCCTGTATTCTAAAGTTGACAAAATGGACTTGTCATATCTGGGATAAAGATTTTATCTCGTGTGCGCAGTAGTCACCCGCCAGCTCTCTGCCAATTGAGCTACCAAGACATCTTAAGCATTGTGAAATATTTAAAGAACATATAATATACTCATATTCACTTGAAAAATTATCTCTCAATTAATCTAATGTTCTTTCTGGACGATTATTTATGGACAAATATAAAAAAGACTGCAGTTCCATGTATCATATCGTCGGTTTACAGGCAAAAGACATTAAGTCAAACATATTACTTCTGAGAAAAAGGCGTATATAATGTACATAATTAAATACACATAAAGAGAAACAACTTACTAAAAATAATATTTTGAGCATTCAGTTTTGTTAAGAGCTTTCAAAACATCTTTTCCTCACAGGTAATATTCTTGACTTAAATATGTTTTGCTTATAAGCCTACGATATATTCGTAATGAACAGATGAATGCCAACAAATCATAAATCACATTAGCACTAGTTTAAACTTTGTAGTGGCTATAATGACTCAGTGATATGAATTTAGAAGCATTCTTTTTATTTTTCCATGTAAGGAAGTCACAAGATTGCAGTCTATCTCGATGACGTAACAGGATATGAATGCTGTTACAAATTTTTCTGTGCTCGCACATCATATTACATTCTTCAGCGCTGCTTTTCCTTATGTGTGTGCCAGAGTTGACTGCACTGACTAAAATTTCAAAGTGCAATATTACTCAACGCTTTACAGTTTTCTTTTTGTCAAACGAGTCCTATAGTTCCAAATCGAAAATTCAGATGAGTACGCTACTGAACTCTATGACCAATACACAATATACTGTCACAAAATGGTGCTCCAAACGAATTCTTCTCCCAGTCAATTTAATAGAAGAAATATGGTTGATGTTCCAAAATGTCTTGTCCTCCAAAAGTGTATTCCATAACTTGCCTACTTCATACTCCATAGAAGTGATCTAAAAAGGGGGGCACATTTTTCATATTGAGCCTCAAGTTATTCGCAAAGGCAACATCATTAAAGAAGTAAAATTCAATGTTGTTAACAACCTTTAACAAAACATTTCGGCAATGGATGGAAAAATCAGACCTCATTATCTTTCCACATGAACCTCCTGTATGCAAATCGTGCTGATGGAGCCCAGAATGTTGAATCAGATGTTGACTGTTGTGGTAAACCAGACTGTGAATCAGTGCATTGAGTTTAGGAACATTTGAAAACATTTTCATTATGAGATTATTTTGAATTTTTTTTTAGTAAGCCGACAGTTTTTTTTTAGTAATCATTGATCTTAAATTTTTGATTAACAATTCATAAGTTTTGATTTGAGTCTTGTAATACAAAATTTAATTTATATAGAAGATTTCTGTTTTTTTTTCAAATCATGTCTTATCCAACTATGTTGTTTCCAAAACTTGCCTTCTTCTAGGTTTAGTTAAAAAACTTGCCTTCTCCAATTTTTACATTTAAGTAAAAACCTTACTGATCAAAGTAATCTAATGAGCTTCTATTCTGAACCTATATACTATAAAATACTTATTTTAGAGGGTGAAAAATTCTTATTTTTACATAAAAATGGGGTAAATGTTCTTAATTTGTAAAAAAAAAAAAAACATTAAAAGAGGATAAGACACGTTTTGGAACTATAGAACTCAAATGGAAAAGCTAGTATTGGCTAAGAAGTGATGCCACGTATCTATAAATTTGCAGGTGAATCAAACTACTGTTTTAATAATTATTTTTCCCCAAAATGGAGAAAATCTTGATATATGTTTCTGCTTTGCAAGATCTTCTACTTGACAAAATATTAGTTAACTACCATCGATATAATTCAAGCGTTAAGCTACTGAGGTGATTATCGTACAGGCTATTTGTGTATACTAGTGGTTCACGTATCGCATTTCACAGTTTTCTTTTTGTCATGTTCGAGTTTGTGTCCAAGTTCCTTTAAGAGCTTATTATCTGATAACCTTACAGGCCAAGTTACTAGTCGAAGGTTCCGCACCTAGTAGTTTATACGGTTAAATAACCAACTAAAAAAGAAAAATCTTCAGTACAATTTCAGCCCAAATTATTAATCAGTTTAAATATAACATTAATTCTCATTTTTTAACGTGAAGTAATTCTCTTCAATTTCTATCACTGTGTATAAGAAAAACAATATTTTCATGTTTCAATTTATCACATACGCATTGAATTCAATTTTTATTACTTTTTCGTGTTTCGGTATTGCGCAAATATAAAACAGGCCTTACATTAGACATCAGCAGTCTTTACAAACATTTGCTATGGCTAATATTAGGCTAAATGTTTCGATACAAATTTCAGTAATGTGTTATTCAGAGTGATTCACGGGGATTTACCGTCACTTACGGAGCTTATTTCCGAAGACATACTGAGCAAGAAATGTCATATAAACATGTGTCCTAATCTCAATATTTTCAAAGTTACACTAATTTGAAGTTGTTTGTAAACTACCTATTTTCCTTTAGTTTCAAGGGTAAACGAATATTACAAATAGATAATGAACTATTCAGAAGTGTCATTTCTTTAATTGACTGGTGTTTTGAAGCTAAAAATGTGTTGTCAGTTGCTTTGTACAGATTTTGTTTTTCAATTTTTAACTAATAATGACATCATTTTTACGCACTTATCACAAAAATGGTTACAAATTATACGACTTTAGGAACTTGATTCTTTACAGTTTAATTATGCATCCTGTCTTGAATAATTTACAAAAGTGGCGTGATTTGTAACAATTGTGATAAATGTGTAAGAAAATGTAATTTTGTTGTTAAAAATCGAAAAAAAAAATTGTGCGAAGCAACTATGGAATTCACAACACATTTTTAGCTTCAGAATATTAGCTAATTAAAGAAATGATATTCTTGAATAGTTCATTCTTTATCTGTAATATTGTTTTATCCTTAATACTCAAGAATAATGGTATTTTACAAACAATTTCAAATTAGCGTAACTCTGAAAATATTGAGGTTATGACAAATGTTTATATGGCAATTTTTGCTCAGAATTTCTTCGGAAATAAGCTCCGTAAGAGACGGTAAATCCTTGTGAATCATCCTGTAGTACGAAGAACGTTGATTGTCCACATTGATTTCAGTGTACCCAAATGCCCTACAATTAAAAATACTAACGTCAGAACCATTTTTGAAAGATACTGTCCTTCATATAACAATTCTGGTGATAGTATTCTTGGTGGATATCAGCAATTTTAATTTTCGCTCTATAAATTTAAAGACTGTGTTCAAATGAAGTCATAAATCACAAAGATAAACAGATGACATACATAACCCCACATGATGTGTATCAGTTACATTGTACTAGAGTTACTAGACAGATAGAGAACAGCAACACAAGTGCAAGGCATTGTGAAGTGACGTAACAGTCACGCTCTGTTTGAGATAACCTATGACCACGGTCAGGAAGGAGTAAGACAGCAGACTCAGAGAAATTTGTGTGACGCCCCTCATGACAAACAACCTTAAAATTACCATTCTTGAAAGACATCCGAGTTTCAAAGAAGCTTTTATGTCTCGAGCTGGGAGGTTGATATGAGTCTGTTTGTGGGAGTCATAAGTCATTAGTAAAATCCCTTGCGCGAAACTCTTGTACTCTCTGTTGGGTGTTACTGTGATGTGATATTTAGACTCGGTCGTACACAAGTGACTAACTATAGGCTATTTTTATCTGAACATTAGTAGATAACTCCAGATTAGCTCTAAGTATTATGTTGTATAATATTAACTTAAGAAGATATAAGCTAGGCTTAGTATTAACTGATATTTACAGTAATGTAACTGGCAACATCACGAAACATGACTGAAATTCGGGTACAAAGTCAGCATATTTTCAACTGTTTCGCGAATGAGAGAAAAACAAATCATCACCACTTCTGAATATGCATTTCAGTACGTGTGTAAAGGATCATGAACATTGCATTCAGAGCGTGATTTTGTTTTATTTGTGGTTGTAACCGAGGACGTAACCTTTGTTCAACTTCTTTCACTATAAAAGTTTGGTAAACGAAATCACATTTTAAATTGTCATTGAGACAAATTGACAGATTTTCTCGCTTGTGGAAAATACTAGGAGCACGGCGAAATTTAATATGAGATGAGATAGAATAACCGGAAACCTGGAAATAAATTTAATAATAATCTGACAGCGCTTCTTACGAAAACCCAAAATAAGACCTTTGGGGAGTCCGAGACGTAGATGGGAGGATATTATTAAAATTGATTTGAGGTAGGTGGGATATGATTGTAGAGACTAGATTAATCTTGCTCAGGATAGAGACCGATGGCGGGCTTATATGAGGGCGGCAAAGAACCTCCGGGTTCCTTAAAAGTCTCTTGTAAGTAATACAACTTAATCTAGAAAAAATAATGGAAGTATGTGTAACATTCTTTTCACCACAATCGAAACTTAAAAATTAACAAAAGTATATCTAAATATAAAGAAAAAAAGAACTTCACTTATCATTTTACTTATAAGGAGAAAATTTTCTCTTCTTTTCTTTCGGAAATATTTTCTGTAAACTTTAGTTAATATGATTAATTTGGTAGAAAATTAGTCAGTTATACTTAACTTAAAGTTAAAACGAAATAACTTAAGATTATATTTTTATAAAACTAAAAATTCACAGTTAAGTATAAAACGATTCATTTGATATCTTAAGCTGATGCTAATTGTTTACAGAACTGGCTCTTGATTTCTAAAGAACTGATTCTTATTTATGAGGATTGTGAATATGATTGAGAGTGTGAGAAATTTAATACAGTTTATATAGTATAAATGATTTTCCTTCGTTTCTTTACTGAATATATAGGCCTACTATACATCTTTACAAGTCCTTAAAATGGATTTACTCTATTTAGTATGAATGCTCCGTTAAGCAAGTGACGTCACAATAGAGTGACGTAACCCATATCACAAGTTACTAAGCAACTGACGTCACTTGTTAAAATTTTTTAATATCTTCATAATTTGACACCCAAACATAAAATTTTCATGTTTTAAATAGAAGTCAACAGTGAACATAAATTTTAATGCTCGTCGCACACACATTCTCACACTACTCAGGGGTCTGTAAAAAAATAAATATACATTTTATAAAAATTTACTCCGTCAAAGTTACGTTTAAATGCAAGCATGGAAACACTATACAAAACTTAAGACATCTCAAACATTTCTTCTTGTGCATGTTAAACGGAAAATTTTAAATTAAATTTTCTCAAGCTATTTTTGTCAATTTTGGTGCTGAAAACGACTGCAGTTTTCATTCGATATGCATTTTTTTTTCACAATTTCCTGACCGTGAGTAAATAGCGCTCACTCAGCTGTGTAGGATTCTTTATAGGCGACCTTGCTTTGCATGTTATAGAACAGGGACGGGGAACTCGTATTGCAAACAGAGCATTAGGCACGAGTACTTACATATATACCAGTAACTAAGGTAAAGGATGAAGCTAAGCTCTCTGAGAAAGGTTTTGCTGGCAAAAAATACAGCCTTAATTATGGACTAAAATTTATAATGACATGATTTTGAAGCACCGACATCTATATCTAAAAATTATACTATATAAACCCAAATTATAAATTGGAGATATTTTGAATACTTAATTTAAATGGGTATTAATATATTATTAGGCCCATATTTAACATACTGTACTGTATATTTTAAATAAGTTATCTTGTTAATTGTGATTTATGTGTTAATTCATTTGATTCTCACTTTACTCTATTTTGTTATCAAGTTAACCTACAAAACTTTCATTTTTACTTCTTGCTAATATTAAATTCTTACTAAATAGAATACTTCAGTTATTTTCAATTTAAGTACAATATTATCTTCGTTCCTTGGTAATAAGTTTTACTCATACGAGGGTTGGGTTTATTTAAATAGAACATACCATATTATTTTCTAAATGTTTTAACTAAATATTGTTTATTTTATAGTAGGCCTAATCTAATTGGTTCCAGACAAGTCTATTTCGGTGACCTAAGTTTTATAATAATTACTGTGTTTATGTTGCTGTTTTTCCTTATTTTGTAATTTATGTTGGCCTACAGTTACTAATGGTATGTGTTCTGATATTCTGGTAAATAGACAGTGGATGCGGGGTGACTTAAGGAAAAGTGAAGTTGTTTTGTATCAGAGTATAATGGCACGTGCCGCGCCGTCCGTCTTTTGTGTACCTGGCGAGCACAGCAGCGTACAAAACGAATGAACCCCGATCTGTTCATAGTAACATTGCAACGCAATGAGTGCAGTTATGTTATCCTGCTCAAGTAATTAGTACGCGTTGAATATGTTCTGCTGATCCATTCATAATGGCAAAACGTTAAATTCGCTCATAGATACGAAAGCAATTAAGAAGTATGAGAGTGACATTTTATTTATTAACGAAGACAATATCGTGTGTAATGTATGTAAAATTGAATTAAAACCAGAACTCAGGCTATAGAGAAACATTGCAACAGTACATCGCACAGGAAATGCGTTGAAATGAAATCTGAGGAACCATCTACAACAACAACAACAACAACATCATCATCATCATCATCATCATCATCATCATCATCATCATCATCATCATTTAGTTGTGCGGTTCAAACGACACGTGCAACATGATGCTCAGTACAAATATTCCTCTAAAGAAATTGAGTGATCCCCATTTTAGAGGTTTTCTTCAGAAATTATCTCGATACAAAAACTGTTTAAGCGATAGACGAAGACAATTCAGCTTCGACAACTTACGAGAATATATCGTCGTTTACTGCAACGCTGGTAATTGCATCAATGATGACAAGGACTGAACCTTGCAAGGTATGTACTACAATAGTACAGTACGCTATTTTTCTTTTCCTTCTGACTGTACGGAGATACAGTGACATGTTGACGTCGTCTGTTTACGTTTAAAACCTATTCAACCAATGGTCTGAATAAAAAAAATGTAACATATAGTAAATGTGCACTTACATTCAACGATAAGTCATCCCGCATCCACTGTCTACTGATAAAGTATTATTATTATTATTATTATTATTATTATTATTATTATTATTATTATTATTATTACAAAGTACCTTTGTAAATATTATTGCCCTGTATAACAGTTTATAGAACTAATAATATTATTACATTTCTACATCCTAGCAACGATAATGCGATGTATTCTAACCAACGTAATATTTACATTTGTCCTTCAGGCGAACATTTAATTTTTTTTTCCTTCCTCGGGCTGTATTGCTCCATCCAACTAACATGATGTGCGTATGAGGGGAGAGGACTACTTTGCCAGCTACTTTGTAAACACTGTAGGCCTATTATTCTGTGTGTACCAACTTCAAAGTAAATGTGTCTCAACTGCGAATTCTAGTTATTACACTTGGGCGTATATCCAGGATGAATTGGTTCAATATAGATCATATTGAATAACATTAATACAAGGTTTCCAAGAATTTACTAGAGAATACAGTACGCTAACGTGAAAGAAGATAGAAATGGCATGTCAAAATGTGTTTTTTTTTTACCAGAGAAATGCCTTTCAGTTTCAAACTCCGAAGCTACAGAGTGATTCTGAAGGATTAGTTACTATTTTAAGGGGTGGTATCTAGTATTAAATATTTTGAGCAAAAATTCATTTAAACAAATAAATGTGCGTCCAATTTCCATGGAGTGTAGAGATACAGCTGTTTGAATGTTATGCGTAACAAACCTCGCAAGTGGCAAGAGGGAAAGACAAATGACTATTGCTTCATTACATGTTGTCAATACATTTCAACAGTCCAATAAACTTTTCCGCTCTGATGAAAACAGTTAAGTGTTACTCTTCTGAACTCGTCTATTCTATAATGAATGCAACACTATTCGTAATGCTAGCGATCTATACGTCCTTGATTTTACATTTATTTTGTACACTTTTGCCTTTCATCCACCCCTACAGACAAAAACTGTCAGGAGTAAGATCTGGAGACCTCAGTGGCCAATGTACGTGACACCCGCGGCCGATCCATCGTTCGGAAATGTGATATTTACATTGTGTGTCACGTGACGGCTAAATTGTACACGGGCTCCGTCATGCTGGAAGGACATGCCCAGACTTGTAGCCAAGAGAACTACAAACAACTGTTTCTCTACTCACATTATGAACAATGCTGCTCTCAAACAATCTCATAAAAACGACATGTACTATTTCTTTGTATGTAGTTAATAGTACGTAGTCATTTGTCGTACTTTCATGCCATTTGTAAAGCTTGTTATGCGGAACATTTAAACAGCTGTATCTCAACACCCATTTAAAATTTGACACATGTTTATATGAATTATTTTTACTCAGAATAGTCCACCTATCACCCAGTAAAATAATTAGTATTCCCATGAATCACCCTATATATTTCTGCATTAAAATGTTCTCCAATCTTCACACAATGAAAAAGCAAAGGAACCTAAAATCAAAACAACCTCATTCAAAGGAACGAAGAGATTAGCTCTGCACTTAATGGTCTTTAGTTCAATCCACTAAAGGTGAAAGGAGTATTTTTAAACAATCTCCTTTGAAATGGTGAACGGAGGAAGGCTGTATCGGTTCACTAGTACCTAGATCAGGAACGAGCAAGTCTCCAGTCACCATGTTGTGGAATAAACATTTTCGCTATGGTATAACTATAAGAGATCTCGCAGTGTGCTCATAGTTCTCATTTGGATTGTGTGGTGTTCGTATTTCCTCCGACATGTTAGATTGTGTCGTGTTTTTTTTTTTCATAAAATAGGCCACAACTCTTCCTTTCCACTTATAATTGAAAATTATCGTGTAGGCCTAAATAATAGTAGTAATAATAACAATAACAATAATAATGAAATGAAAATAAAATAATAATAATAATAATAATAATAATAATAATAATAAACAATATCGAAGTGTTAGGCCATGTGACCTGTTACTCTCCCTATCATCTCTTCGTCGGTCGACCAATTGATGGTCTCCTACTTGGATAGTAACCCAAGAGTCGTTTTGGGATTCCATCACGGTCCATTTTGTTAAAATTGTTTATCCAGTGCAAAATACAGATGAATGTTTGAACATGTAATACGCATAATGATGAATTTCGTCAGAGTATGTGCACTAGTAAGAGGGATCAAACATCCATAAACGACACATCATGCAACTTGAAAGGACAAAGTATATGTATGTGCTACTTGAAAATGCAGTATGTGTACTAGTGGGGTAGGATAGGGTACGGTAGCGATCAAACACCCATAAACACCACAACGTCATGCTACTTGAAAGGACAGGATATGTGTATGTATTAACTGAAAGGGCAGTTTGTTACTAGCGGGGATAGTAGGGTATCGATCACACATCCATAGATGGCACAGCATCATGCTAATCGTGTTTATTACGGTAAATGAAATAGTAATACCCTAAAAAATACCATCGGGCTACATCCATCCTGCAAGGCGGTCGACTCATAACTGCAAAACTTCATTACTTATTAAGCGTAACATCGCTCTCTGTGCGATAACCATATCACACTGTCATCCCCGTAGTAATGCGACCACATAGTCGTACTATGGGTGCACGAACGACAGTCGACTCACAACTGAATTCACATCGCTCTCTGTGTGATAACCATACATCACATTGTTATCTAGTGATGTGACTACATAGTATGGATGTCATATATCTCGTGATACCTTCGTTTAATATATACAGAGTGTTTAAAAATTGTCGCATATTTTTAAATAAGGTATCATAGGTCGAAACTAAAACCAAGTTCCTATAAACATGTGTCCGGAAACAAATATCTGTAGAGATTATGGGTCATGCTGTATTTGGTCTATGATCGTCATTCGTTTAAAAACACAAAATAATAATGCACGTTTCGAGAGTGGATAGCATTCCTCACAGGAAGTAAACAGAGAATGTAGTAGTAAACAAAGGTCCAAGATACTACGGAGTATGTCATTTTACTTTTTTTTTATAAGTACGTACAGTATTCAGTGGTGTAGGCCGCCTTTCTGTTTATGCACGATGGGGAACCATCCCATTCTTCACGCCTCGTACGACATCTAACCCGGAGGTTTAATGGGCGATGGATTGATCGAGGAGTCCAGTAGCATGGCCTCCCCGATCACCTGACCTAAATCCTTTGGATTTCTGGCTATGGGGACATTTAAAGACATTGGTGAATGCTACACCCATCGACAACGTGCAAACGTTACAGGAGCGCATATCCAATGCATGTGAGCACATTCGACAACAGCCAGGAGTGATCGCAAGGCTTCGTGATTCACTGAAAAGGGCTGAAGCATGTATAACAATGCGTGGTAACCACATAGAGCAACTTCTGTAGTGTCTACGTAACAGACAGGTGGGTATCGTAGGTCACAATACGACATGGCCCATATCTCAACAGCAGGGACGTCGCTGGGGGGGGGGGGTGCGAAAGGGTGCGTAAGCACCCCATAAAAATCGGAGCACCCCTTTCCGCACCCCAAAGGGCAATTTATTAACAAAATACTAGGCATAAATTATTTTGAAGAACTAAAACAAACAAACAATTTCTTGGATGTGAAAAATCTACGTCCCGTAGTGTATCGTAATGGATGTAATGAGTAATAATAATAATAATAATAATAATAATAATAATAATAATAATAATAATAATAAACAGATATATAGTATGCGCGCAATTGCATGAAAGAATATTTTGGATTTTTTATGTAGCACATTTTTATAGCTCTCACCCCATTTTTAAATCTCGCACCCCATCCGCACCCCCTCCCCCTTGCTCTGATCCTGGCGACGTCACTGCTCAACAGATATTTGTTACCGGGCACATGTTTATAGGAATTTTTTTTCTAGTTTCGACCAATGCTACCTTCTGTAAAATATGCGACCTTCTTTAAACACCCTGTATATATATTGCCATGGTTTACACCCCAACCTTCTCATTTTTATTTTTACTGAGTAATGTTTGTTTCTAGATTTACGAAGTTTTGCAATAACAGCGAGGGTGTGTCATGTTTGTCTTAATAATTTTCAATCAAATCAACAGTAACCAAAATGAAGGCCGTTATGAATTTGTTGGTTTAGGAATAAAAACTAAAAAGCTGGCATATCCAACGAAGCTTTCTATTGCTGCGAATCTGATAATAACCTTCAGGCGGAGCTTAGGATCATGACCCTGAAAGGTAATCCAGTGGAAAGCGACGGAGCGAGAGCAATACCTGACAGTGGAGAAAGCTGGCGTGGAGGGGAACAACATGTGTTTTGCTCCACAAGCAGGTCGTTGACTTCCGCCACTTAGGAATGCTTCATAGCGAGCTGAATTTCGAAGCTCCGTGGTTTATCAGTTATAAAACATCGCTCAATTTGGTAACAACGTTACGTTACACTTTCCGCGCCCTGTGTAGCATAGAGTTAAGTCCCTCCTAGTGAATATGCACCACGCAATCCAAACTGCAAAGGTTAACAACTCGTGTTATGAAGCGTAAACCTTTTCCTCGTTAAAATGAAAAGCAAATCGATAAATTAAAAAATTGGCGGCGTTCAAGCTATCGAACAGCAAATTTTACGTGAAACTTCATGCAAAGTTGAATTCTGGCGATCATTTTATTTATGGATGTCAAAATGTTTTAACTGCTTGAAATAGGGAAGCGCGAAAGAAAGAAAGAAAGAAAGAAAGAAAGAAAGAAAGAAAGAAAGAAAGAAAGAAAGAAAGAAATGAAAGGAGAAAATAAAGAAAGAAAAAGAGAAGTAAATGAAAAGAAAAAAGAAAAACAGAGAAGGAAAAATAAGAGATGAAATGTAGGAAGAAAAAGAAACAAAAAAATATAACGAAAAAGAAGCACTGAAAAATAAAGAGCAAAAAAAGAAGGGAGAAGAAAGATCGAAAGAGAAACAAAGGAATAGAATAGATAAAGAAAAAGAAAGAAGGAACAAAAAATAAAGAAAAATAAAGAAAAAAGAAACAACGAAAGAAAAAGAAAAATCGGAAGGAAGAAAAGAAAGAACGAAACAATGAACTCAAGAAAGGAAAACGAAAGAAAGAAAAAAATAACGAAAGAAAAAGAATAACGAATGGAAGAAAGAAACTAACAAACAGAATGAAGAAAATAAGAAAGGAAAAAAAGAAAGAATTTGACTGTAATATAAACCTTATTTTTTCAGAAACTTTTTACAACTTTATGAACCCTTCCGTTTTCGGTAATTTCTTACTTTTGTGCGGCAATTAATGTCGGCATTGTGAAACTGTAACAAAATGTTATGATCTTTTTAAAATTAGGGTTATTTCTTCACAAAATTTTAATTTCACACGTTGTTATGCATAGGTAGATGTTTCTAAGGAGTATTTTTCCGTTAGCTTATGTTGAGTGGTTCACGAGATATAAAATGTTTTAAATTGTTTGTGTGAGGGAGAGAGAGCGAGAGGGTGTTGAGGGGGTGTTTTTTGACATGGCCACCATGTTTCTAGCATGTACGCATATTCCTTACCTTCGACACTGTTTTGGGGAAATCTCTACACGTGTCGAGTTCTCTCTGATTTCGCTTGTAGTCCTTCTAAGATGACCTAAGTGGCTGTCTCTATCAAAATTTTTGTTTGTTTGTTCTTAGAACAGTTTGCAATCCTTCATAGAGCTTTTTAGTGCATTTCTCTCTGTGTCTGTCTGCATATATGAAACTACTCATCTTTCATTGAACCAATCTTGATTAAGCTTTATATTTCAATTTTCATTGATATCGAACAAACAGGAAAAGGCACAACTCTTGATACAAACATGGAAGGCCAATTAGTTCGGCATTATCCTTCAAATTGATTCTAAAGGCTATATGGATTAACAATTAATTACGTAAGCGAACTGACGTTCTGACGTACTGCAGGGTAACAAGTTTGTATACAACTTGATTCTAGCCGAAAATTGATGTGAAATTCGCGTTGAAGAAGACATTACCACTCCTCCAAGAACACCACAGACACCATCTGCACAAGGGAATTTAGGCTTGCCTAATTCCTCACCTACTGATACTTTCTTTGAAGAACTGTCACTAGTTCCGTTGCTAACATATTCAGTGACAAAAGAGTAAGAAAACTGCAAAACTCAAACGTAATAACGTTTGGAATCTGAAGGGGACTCAACAGCAAAAAGAATTTAGGCTCCCTACAGAAGGAAACCATCTAATGCTGGACGTGTAGGAAGAGGAAGCTAGTTCATCAAACAACCTGGAAAAAAAAAAAAAAAAAAAAAAAAAAAAAAAAACCTACTGTGCCGCGTGTAGTGGTTATTACTACCATGACAATGCTAGAGAACTTCGTGTTGAGTGTGTTGGAGAATGCCAAAAATGGTTGTTTTACGAGGCATGTGTGGAAAATGACACCGATGAGAAATTAACATGTGATCAACGCGAGTAAGAGTATTGTAAAATATTTATATTTCAAGAGCAAAATTTATGTTGTAAATGCTGTTTTAAAGTGTTTCTTATGTTTGCAATACTATGTCGAAATCTCCCCATTATGGAAGAATTCCCCTGAAGTAAATTGTTATAAAATTTGTATTTTTTGTAAACATAGTGACAGAAAATGATCTCATTGGCACCAGATAAGCGAAATGTACAGAAAACATGCACATACATATCAGGGAAAAATTAGAATAAAATTTTCATAAATTGATTCCAAAATTAACATTTTTCTTAGCGTGTCGAGATGTCCCTAAGCGACTCCACATGTTCATCTGTGCGTGACGTCACACGCTTGCAGATGTTAAGGTTATTGCGACATACTCTCAGCACAACAGTTGCGTAAGCAAAAAAAAAAATGTTCCTTATTCCTGAATCGTATGAGATTTATCAAAATGGATTACATTAACGTATTTTATTTGTAATTTGTCTCGATTTAACTTTTACGGTAACATCGGGCAAAATATTTCTCGTTTCCGAATTACTGTTTCAAAAATAAACATCATTTTAGGATAGAGCAGTTTTCATCCTTTCGTTTATATATAATTTTCCTACAAATAGGCATACGCCAAGGTAATAAATAATTAGTTCTTGGCATTGAAAGATGGAGTTTCATGAGTGTTACATGAAAATCTGTCCGTTTCTTTCCATTCGATGCTAAAGAAATTCACGACGTGGTGAAGATTTACTCCATTTCAGCCTACATCTAAGCAAAAAATTGGGGTGAGAAGGGATTTATTTCGGACTTCTCAAACAGCTAAATCTGCTGATCAGTGAAATAGATTTAGCTGTTTCTGACGACTCCAATAAATAGAAACCCCTTCTTGCTACAATATTTTCACATGAAGATAAAGTCCCGTAGACCAGTTTATCGACCAAATTTATTGTTACCTTAAATTAATGCTTTGAATACAATGTTTCGTATTATTTTAATACGTATTGATTGCACTTACATGCTCTACAAATTGTCTAAAATGTCGGAATACCAATGCTTTTTCTCGAATCAAATGCAACATCAAATGGAAAGAATAATGTATATAACCAGGATGGAAAAGAGAGAGTCGCTTATTGTGTTGTACTTACTGGCAGAAGCTTGTGGAACAATTATGAATGGTGTACTTCGGCTCTCAGCTATTCTTGCATCAAGTTCGCTTTAGCACGTCATAGTCTGTGGTGACACTGAAAGAAATGAAAGGAACGCATCAATCACACACAGCTTTCTCACAAGGAGTACGCTACGTACAAATCACCGAGGTCTCACCAAAGTCACGCCTGGCGTGCAATGCTACCTCTGGATCCAATGGTCTGTGTACGAACAAATTTCAAGCTGTTCACCGTCTCCCGGTGCATAAAATTCAGAATATGGAATTATTTTAATCCCTTCAGGCCTGATGTACCTTATAGTGTACATTGTTTCTTTTTTTTCTTCTTTTTTGGAATGTTTTCGATACCTTTTAATATTTTGAAAAATTCTATGGAATAGAAATGGAGTACTTTATTTCTTCTAATCTTTATATGCTTTCTTCTGTTTTATCATCTACCTATCATATGTTTGTTTGCTAACATTTCAAACTGCAAATTCTCTACGCCACTATAAAATATGCTTTGCGATCGTAATTTGTTTACCGCATAGACAGTCAACTGAAAATGGCGGCTCCGTTCGAATGTTTTGGTGAAGCTAACATTAGTGAAATAGAATTTTAGTAAGTAAATTAATATTTTATTGTATTAGAATACTTTATTACTTCTAATCTTTATATACTTTCTTCTAATCGTGTAGGCTAATAGTCAATTAAATCCCACTCGAGTTTCGATTTTCTCCAGATAAATCTACACCTCTAGTGAGATTACTGTTGATAAAGAAATTGTAATTTGAGTTAATATTTTAATTTTATTTTATTGGGTTATTTTACGACGCTGTATCAACATCTTGGTTATTTAGCGTCTGAATGAGATGAAGGTGATAATGCCGGGGAAATGAGTCCGGGGTCCAGCAACTAAAGTTACCCAGCATTTGCTCGCATTGGGTTGAGGGAAAACCCCGGAAAAAAACTCAGCCAGCTAACTTGCCCCGACCGGGAATCGAACCCGGGCCACCTGGTTTCGCAGCCAGACGCGCTGACCGTTACTCCACAGGTGTGGACTTGAGTTAACATTGTGCTTTTATTTAGAATGGGTAACAACCACTAGGCATAACACAGCAAAGAGAAAGGCTTTGATTTCATTTGAACGAAGTCACTAAGTAGCTAGTCTTATTTTTGAAATAATAATAATAATAATAATAATAATAATAATAATAATGATAGTAATAATAATAATGGTAATAATAATAATAATGACAATAATATTTACTTACTGGCTTTTAGCGGAACCGGAGGTTCATTGCCGCCCTCACATAAGCCCGCCATTGGTCTCTATCCTGACCAAGATTGATCCAGTCTCTATCATCATATCCCACTTCCCTCAAATCCATTTTAATATTATCTTCCCATCTACGTCTCGGCCTCCCCAAAGGTCCTTTTCCCTCCGGCCGCCCAACTAACACTCTATATGCATTTCTGGATTCGCCCATACGTGCTACATGTCCTGCCCATCTCAAACGTCTGGATTTAATGTTCCTAATTATGTCAGGTGAAGAATACAATGCGTGCAGTTCTGTGTTGTGTAACTTTCTCCATTCTCCTGTAACTTCATCCCTCTTAACCCCAAATATTTTCCTAAGCTACCTATTCTCAAACACCCTTAACCTATGTTCCTCTCTCAAAGTGAGAGTCCAAGTTTCGCAACCATAAATAGCAACCGGTAATATAACTGTGTTATAAATTCTAACTTTCAAAGTTTTTGACAGCAGACTGGATCATAAAATCTTCTCAACCGAATAATAACAGGCATTTCCCATATTTATTCTGTGTTTAATTTCCTCTCGAGTATCAATTATATTTGTTACTGTTACTCCCAGGTATTTGGATTTTTCCACCTATTGAAAAGGATAATTTTCCAATTTTTGTATTTCCATTTCGTATAATATTCTCGTTACGATACATAATCATATACTTTGTCTTTTCGAGATTTACTTCCAAACCTATGTCTTTACTTCCTTCAAGTAAAATTCCCGTATTTTCCCTAATCGTTTGTGGATTTTCTCCTAACATATTCACGTCATCCACATAGACAAGCAGTTGATGTAACCCGTTCAATTCGAAACCCTCTCTGTTATCTATGATTTTCCTAATGGCATACTTTAGAGCAAAGTTAAAAAGAAAAAGGTGATAGTGCATCTCCTTGCTTTAGCCCACAGTAAATTGGAAATGAATCTGACAGAAACTGACCTATACGGACTCTGCTGTACGTTTCACTGAGATACATTTTAATTAATTGAACTAGTTTCTTGGGAATACCAAATTCAATAAGAATATCATATAAAACTTCTCTCTAAACCTTTTTGAAATATATGAATAACTGATGCACTATACTCCCATTTTTTCTCCATTATCTGTCTAATACAAAATATCTGATCAATAGTTGATCTATTACGCCTAAAACCACACTGTTCACACCTGTGGAGTAACGGTCAGCGCGTCTGGCGCGAAACCAGGTGACCCGGGTTCGAATCCCGGTCGGGGCAAGTTACCTGGTTGAGGTTTTTTCCGGGGTTTTCTCTCAACCCAATACGAGCAAATGCTGGGTAACTTTCGGTGCTGGACCCCGGACTCATTTCCCCGGCATTATCACCTTCATTTCATTCAGGCGCTAAATAATCTAGATGTTGATACAGGGTCGTAAAATAACCCAATTAAAAAACACACTGATGATCCCCAATGATTTCATCTACATATGGAGTCAATCTTCTAAAAAATAATGGCAATAATAATAATAATAATAATAATAATAATAATAATAAACAACGTTTTATTTTAACTGACAGAGCTAAAGCCATTCCTCCTTCACTTTCAATCAACCAGTCTATTTATAGTCTAAAATTTGAAAATTTTAGTATTAAAATTAGGCCTAGTTTTCTCATATTCTAATGGCATACAAATAATTGGCATCAATAATTTTTTTCCTGCATCCATGAGCAGAAATAGCTGTCATGTAAAACTTAGCACTAACGAAAAATAGACCTAGGCCTCAGTTTGTGTAGAATGCGTAAACAAATTGTGTATATACAGTGACGGATTATGGCACTGTGAGGTGTGTGAAAGGTGTTATGGTGCATGCAGCTTCCGTATCACGTCTCTACGTACCACAATTGCACGTGGAGGAAGAGTCAACACCTGTCTGCCCGCCGGATGATTTATACTGGATATTCTGTTAACGGGAACGTTGTACACGTCGCTTTGTTTCTCTGCTTTCCAATAGCCATTTGTTACATTACACGAGTCTCTGGAGAGCACGTCCAGCAACCGTAGCGAATTTTACAACGGACGGCAGGATGATCAGCGAGAACTCACCGGCCTCTCTCTAATGTAATGGTTCGCAAACCGTGTCTCGCGGTACTTCCAAGTTCACGACCATCCAACGAGAGATTTCAGACGCGCTTCAATTCTTTTAACTACACAGGGATATCAGAAATTATTTATACAGTGTCACATTATTATAAATGTATTATATATGGGCAATTATGATCTGTAATTTATCACAACAATACGGGCAACTTAAATTTAATCCTAGCTGACGGGTTGGTGGTTTGTTGGTATTTACTAGAGATGAACAAAACTTAGGCCGTGTCTCAAAGCTACATTTTCAACTGAAGTGAACTAAATTGTTGATTAAATAACCGGATGTGACATCAGAATTTACGATCCAAAGCTACGTAGTGAATTGCAATCAAGTCCGTACCTAGTAAACGAAAATGCTTGCTTGATTGGTGACTTTTATACTAAGCAAACATGGATACCTCATAACTAAGCTTCGAGACTTCGGACCCAATAGAGCAGTTCAGTGGGAAATCCGCATAACGGCTTACTGAGTATAGGCTAGTGGTAAAGCATACAGTGGGTGAGGGTACTGTAGAATGAATGCAACAAATACGCAAAGGAAAACGCTCTGGATTTGAAGGTTCTGAGGAATAATTTGGTTTTCATACAAACTTATTTTCAAACTGTGTCTGAAACTATTACACGGTTAGAAAAGTCAGAGAAAGAGATGCCGGAAGCCCTCAGATTAGTTGAGGAAATTACAGAGAATTAATGAGACACCAAGTACACCTGTTACTGAACGTCTAAAACAGAAGTGGAATTCAATTTTATGTAAAAGTAACGGATATGGAACATTGTGTAATATAAACAGCAAATTAGTGGACATAGAGTCACTCGAGAATAAAGGACTGTCTCTTAGAGACTGCAATGATGTTAGGTTTTTTCGTCTTGCTCCTATCAAGTCATGCGACGTAGAGCGCAGCTTTGCACAGTACAAACTTTGTTTGGCAGATAACCGAAAAAGATTTACGTTTTAGACACTGAAAATGTATCTTCTAGTACATTGCAATTCGGTACTGTAACTGCACTTCCTAAAGACGACCAATAGGATAAATGAAGAAATTAAAATTGCTACGTGTTTGTTTTCACCATTAACACTGTGTATAATTGAACACAAATGCTTATAAAATACAGAAGAATAAATGCTTTTCACATTCTTTTGATATTGACATTGTGTAATGTATATTTACTTTTAGAATGTACATCTGTGTGTGTTTCCCCATACTACCTATTCTAAATAGAAACGTTGTTACCTCAACAGATCTCTACCTTTCACAACCTGCAGCGAGTCAACAACCTATAGTACATCCACAGTAAACTTATTGTATCGGGTCCCAAGTCTCGAAGCCTACTCATAACTAAAGGGCGGAAAAATGTGCGTTATGCCTTAAGTTAAGTATCAACGGACTACACTGTTGTCATTCACTCACGTAAACAGCGGCAAGAGAGTACAGTCTGGTAATGAGAACCTCATCACTCTAATCAATCTATAAATACTGGAATGACATTGTAATATAGTTATTTTGATTTAAAAACTTAACTCAAATATGAACTACCACCGCCTGAATGTTTAAAGGATGCATTACACTAAGCCACAATATACATCCGTAAATTATCGAAAGAGAAAGTACGACGTCTCTCACTCAAACAGTTTTTCAATATCGAAAAGCTTCTTTCCGTGACACAAGATGTTAGAGGTGCAAATGAAAAAAGCGCCGTAGTATGTCTTTTTTACCTCCACTCAAAATGTTACACATTATTTTTTTGCAGAAGTTTTGGAATTTTTCTTTCACCTTTTCACCTGTAAAATGTGGATTATCAAGTTTCTTTAACTGAATATTTGTAGATATCATCATATTACATAAATGCACATTAAATTCAGATCGTGTATGTTTTTCATTATTTGATGTCGAAGACCTTTGTACGTTTTCGGTATGTTTCTTGCTGTTATAATGCCGCTCTATGTAATATTTTCTACGTATTTTAATTTCACATTTGCGGACGGCATAGAAAATATTTTCCCCTTTCGGAATCAAAATCTCCCTTCCGTATTTATTTCTTAGACTGTTTAATTACAAATCCTTCGACTTAGGTATTTTAAATCACTTTTACACAACACTACCACCTGCATGGCTTTCTTTCCCATACGACTAGAAGTTGACACTGAAGGTCATTTGGCTCCTACTTGTACTATTGCGCTTGTACCAGTGACGTCATTCATATTTCAGACCAATCTAACCTGTATCACGTGGTAACGCACATCTTTCCGCCCTCTACTCATAACAATTGTGGGTTATGAAATTTGATGATGCTTTGGAAATAAAATGTGAGTTCAATGTAGAATAACACGTTAACTTGGAACATTGACATTGTTGGTATCTGCGTTACATTTGTTTAATATTGTAATAATTCAGGCACTTACCTTTTCCACACTTATTTCGATTGTTGATAGCCAAACGTAATTTTCATAGATATCTTTTGAACATCTTTTATACTTCTACATCTTTCTATGTTTCTTTTCTAGTGTCTCAGGAAATTACCACTCAGTTCATAAACCTGAGAATTAAGTTTCTTGAACTGTTTACTGGAAAATTGTTTATAAAGAAAGAATTCGAATTCCTAAAAAGTAACAGCTGATAACTCGTAATTAAACTGCATTAGGACACTGCCTTCTTAATTTAGTGCTATACCGTAATTTCATGGCTTTGAGAAAAATAGTCTATGAAGAAGGCCATGATTTCAGCATACATGTTCAAAGCGCTCTAGTGTGTAGTTTACAAGTCAGCTAGTTGTTAGTTATTAGCATGTAGTATAGACTTGACCTTTGAGACACGGCTTAACTGCCGCTCTCGCTCGCTGTGTTCGTTGCATTTGTCTTTCGAATCTCGTCTCCTAATTCTCGTGCGCTTCGAGCCTCGATCATAATTCTCGAAATAGCATTTGGTCGGCGTGGAAAGATTTCGTAACTTTGAATAACATACATCATTGAAATAAATAACATTATAAATGTTTAAATGAGAGAAAAAGACAAAACAGAACAGTATCTTAGTTATCAAAATGTTCTGGTTCTATTACTGTCCGCGCAACTTATCTAGGCAGCTGGGTTCCCTAGTGCTCTCTCACTGCCCCGTAGCTATCTGCTACCTACCTGACCATCGCTGGAGAAGTTATACGTATAGTTACAAAAACATTATTCGGCATTTATTTTAAGTGAATTCCATTGGATATGACAGGTGAAAGTGTATGGATTCACAAAGTAACAAATATAAATAAACTACATTTTTTCTTGTGTAAAATACAGTATAATCACAATTCCAATTATTACATTTCGTATCTGACCGTGAACTACTGATGTTATGCGATACGTAAAGTCTTTCAAGTAGAAGAGCTATAGGTCTGTTACAGGGGCGTACGCAAGGAGGGTTACCGGGTTTGAACCCCCTCCTTGAAATATGAAATAAAATTACATAATATATTTCATTACATTTGGTTGTTTCCATGGATTTTCCTGTTATGTTAAGTGTCTTAGCTATCATACAAAAATAACTGTTGAATATATATATATATATATATATATATATATATATATATATATATATATAAAATTGTGTAAGTGTAATAATCGCACAAGCATTTTTATTATACAAAAACTAAACACAAGTTAAAATTTGTTAAAAATTGAATGGTTGTGAAAAAATTACGTTTCAGAGATTTTTATAAGGATATTCATGAATATGTCTATTAGAACATAGTATAACATTAATACAATCATATACCGCAAAATAATAATAATGATAATAATAATAACAATAACAACAATAATAATAATAACAATAATAATAATAATAATAATACACAACTGTAAGTACAATGAACTCTTCAATCACACTAAGGAAGCAAATGTATTTTATCCATCTCGTAGACCGTTCTCCCCTCTCCTTCCTCGCTTCCGCTAGAAGAGACTTCTCTACTCCACGCGTGTCTCTCTTTTAACTGCCCAGATAAGTTTCGTGGACAATAAATGTTATTATCTATGGTTATATAAATAGGAAAAAAAATTATCAAATAAATTTGCATTTCTAAGAAACATAAAACATAACATTAATATCTTTTTATTTGAGATTGCGCACTTGATTTTAAACATATGAAAATAAAATTCCTGGCCTTTTAATAAGGGCCTAGTAATTAAATAAAGGCTGGGGAACGGATTATTATACACTGAAAGGCAGAGATGTTTCAAATAGGCTACTTTATTTGTATACATATATAACAGTTGCCAAAGTAGATAAAAGTTTAATCAGGTATAAACAACAACTGTGACGATTCAAGGCTACTTGACGTTCGGGACTTCGGGAGTGATCAATCTCGGCGTCTCGAAACTCTTACAAGCAGTCTTTACGTCAACGACGCGACTTATATAACATTGGCGTGCGGGATTTCGGCTTTGCGGGCGCTGTTGGTCTTGCTTTCTCGATCGTTATTCATCTCTAGTATTTACTAAGATCCTGGCACGAGGAAAAAATTAAAATTGAAAATTAATATCCACACGATAGCATGCCTCAGTTACGAACAGGTAGGCTTAAGAGAACTTAGTATGGATTCCTGTACGATTAAAACATTCCAGTATAAAACTTGAGTTGGATATGTCTATGTTTTTAGTGCTCAGAGTGGAATACAAATTTCCATGGCCATACAATACATCATTCTGAATTCAGTGGTATGAAAGGCAACTAGTTATTTTCCTATCCAAGTGCAAAAAAAAAAAAAAAGAATTAATATCCTAACTTATATCCTGATTTTCCAATTCGTTCCATCAAACTTTAAGTGCACATTACTTGCAACAATCTTCAGTCATATTACTTGTACTTTTTAAGTTATCGAATAATGTATATTGTCATTTCTAAAGCAATATTTATTTAAATATTTCACACTTCGTGAAATAGAAAAAAATTGTTTGATTAACAATTTTTGCCATTTTCAATGCATAT
Organism: Periplaneta americana; assembly: GCF_040183065.1. Classification (NCBI taxonomy): domain Eukaryota; kingdom Metazoa; phylum Arthropoda; class Insecta; order Blattodea; family Blattidae; genus Periplaneta; species Periplaneta americana. The sequence goes on from NC_091126.1 coordinate 131,841,109, forward strand.
ATTTCTTTCTTATTTTATGTGTATGATATTAATATACTTGTAGGTCTTCTTTGTAGACAGTGTAAAATGTTATATAAATAGAGCCAGTAGTTTCAGAGAACAAATGCACTTAAATTTGAAAAAATTTAAATTACGGGAAAATTAATTTAAAAATAATATATATGTATGAATTTCATTCGTTTCCATATTTAAAGAGACAATTTAAAGCTCGTATCTGCAGACATACTATACATCTATAATATATGTACCCAGGTAATGTTTTAAACAGGAAGTTTTTGTACTTTTCCCTTGAAACACAAAAAACGAAAAAGTTCCCCCCCCCCTCAACACAAAATCACTTCCCAGTTCCCTAAAGTGGTTACATACAATTTCGAGGGCAAAGAAAAACGAATTTTTCCATCTCCTTAGATTCATTTAACACGAATATTTACCTTTATATCTGTGAAAGAAGTGTTAAGATATCTATAAAATACCGGTAGGCCTACCTTTTTCCTTTAGTTTTAAGGGCAAAAAACATTACAAATAGAATAATTTCGAGGGAAAAATTGTTCCGGGGCCGGTTATCGAACCCGGGACCTTTGGTTTAACGTACCAACGCTCTACCAACTGAGCTACCTAGGAACTCTACCCGACACCGATCCAATTTTTCCCTCTATATCCACAGACCTCAAAGTGGGCTGACAACCGTCAAGCAACCAACTTCGAGCGCACACTAACTCCGTGTGACTTAAATTGTGGTTTTCTATTAAAGAACAGTGACATGTATTATGCAAATCAAGATTTCAGGTATAACTCTCTGTAAAGTTGATTTGAACATTACAAATAGAGAGTGAACTATTCATAAGTAGCGTTTCTTTAATTCGGTAGTGTTCTGGAGCTGAAAATGTGTTGTTAATTGCTTTTTACAGATTTTGTTTTCCAATTTTTAACTAAAAATTACATCATCCTTACGCACTTATCACAAAAATTGTTACAAATCACACGACTTTAGAAACTTGATTCTTTACAGTTTAATTATGCATTCTAATGTACAGTCTTGAAGAATTTATAAGAGTGGTATGATTTGTAAGAATTGTTGTGATAAATGCGTAAGAAAAATTTAATTTTGTAGTTTAAAAAAATCTGTACGAAACAACTATGTAATTCACAACATACTTTTTGCTTCAGAATACTAGCTAATGAAAGAAATGATACTCCTGAATATTTCATTCTTTATGTGTAATATTCTTTTACCCTTAAAACTAAAGAATAATGGTATTTTACAAACAATTTCAAATTAGTTTAACTCTGAAAATGTTGAGATTAGGACACATGTTTATATGACATTTTTGCTCAGAATGCCTTTGGAAATAAGCTCCGTAAGTGGCGGTAAACCCTCGTGAATCACCCTGTATATGATTGAAGGCTCACAGGGTCGAATTTTGCTTTATTTTCTGAAATTCAGGTGTGCAATAGGTACGTTCACGTTTTTATTGAAAATTATAGAGTTCTGACAAACTAAATTGACAAGTGACTCTCCGATGACTTTGTTAGTTTACATTGAGATAAACTAATTGATGTTTCGAATCTTTTTTGCATTGTTATAGCGCCTTTCCAAGTGAGATGATTACTCGAGAATGGAAAAGTAGAGATCAATGTCCGACAGAGACTACGAGTAATTGTCCCCTTCACCTCGTCAAACGCTTTGGGGCTTCTAATTTTCAGTCTGCTATTAAATGAGGATTGAATTACTTCCGATGAGCACTTTGAGGGAACCATTCTTATTTACAGTCATAACTGGCAAAGAAATATACTTGAATGTGACTTTTCGTTATGAAGGAGGTCTACGTAAGATGTACACTTGGTCTAAATGAAACTGTCCGGCCTCTTGAGCAGTGAAATTTTCCTCGACGCTAAATAACCTCGTAGTTGATAGAGCTTCATTAAATAACCAAGTTAAAAATATTTACTATAAATAGAGGTCCACTACCACTGCTATCTTCTAGAGAATCTCATTCTCTCCTTTCCAACATGAATCCAAACTTATTTAGAAAGACGAAATATGCGAATTGAGTGAACACGCAGTTCATTACCGCAAACCTCCGTGCGCCGCTTTAGTTAACTCCATAATAAAAGGCGCTGATTTTGGGCTACGTCTATAGCATGCTTCGAATTTCCGTAGTGAATTTTTTGTTTTGTCCTTTCTTTTACTTTCTACAACTCGTTTTAGTGTAATATAGTCAACAAAATTTGCATATGTTAATTCATGTTACTTACAAATAATTACAAAATTGGTGAAAATTTGTGGTTATAATTCCAGGAAATCAGGATATATTTTGTCATCAGAATTATGGCTTTTCTTCTTGTTTACAATTACTACGTTTAGGCCATGATAATCACGGATTTAGGTTAGTATAATAATCATATTCCCTGTAGCACAACTTGCAAATTAATTATTGCCAATTATTTAATCGTCAACATATTTACTGAATATTCCTTAGACAAGAGAGTGTAAAGCAGCAGGGATTAATAAAATAATTAACACAGCATTTTAATATGAAAGCCCCTAATTTATTGTCGTCTTTAGTGTTACTACCTTCTAGCGTCAAAAGTTTCTATTAACACGAAACCAATAACAAAGCGAAAAGTATTCTAAGGATAAAAAAGTACGAAATCCTGTTATATTTTCACTAATGAATTTGAAAGGCAAAAAAAAAAAAAGTTTAGCAACCTCACGAACACAGCCTTCGCTCTATCACTACGCTAAGAGTACTACTGCTGTAAGAACGGCATTGTAACGAACAATAGTCATACTCCACTTAAGAACCTGTTATACAGTATTTAGTGTTTGTGTTACAATATTCACTGTTGGAACACACTGAACGATCTGTTTTAAATCTCGTATAAGAATTATTTTCTCCGAAGATTATAGTGATTAATAGTTGTGTTTCCCGTTATAACTACTAGAAGAATATACGCAATCTTTTGAACAAAGCTTGGCTGTCCCGAGCGCTCACGGAAATACCCGATTCGAACTTAGTCTCTCAGACGTCGGCCAGTTTCATTTTGACCAAGTATACATTCTGATCAAAATTCGAAACCGAGTATTGACGACGGAGATAAAAATTCTCTTACATTCAAAAAATATTGTAGGATTACCATAATGCTATAATAATCCATCGTCACATACCCAGTAATTACGATGCTGTCTTGAGACTGTATGAAATCCATTGTGTTGGGTTTGAATCCTAACCAAGTTACGTCAAGAACAACTCCGGTAATTGTTAATTTCTCTAGAAACAGCAACAGTATCCACCTGGTCAGTCACTTTCTACGAAACGTTTCCAAGATAAGGTCACAATTCCGTCTTTAGGACAGCTGAGAGTGAAGAGTTTAAGTTACTTCTTGGAGTCGTTCTTCAGCCACAAGTAATTGATAGTCTGCCTTTTGGATAGTAATGTAGGCGTCGTTTCGGGATAGTCTCGTAGTTAATTCTGTAAGTTCGGTTTATTCAATTCTTTCTACGTGTTCGTATTATAAATTGAATACATTTCATTTTTTCGTGCTCGCGTACTAGACCAAAGTCGTCAATAAATAGCTATGCGCTGCCATTCAAGGACACGTACAGTCGCTGTTCAGTAAATGGTCTGTTATCTCGTGTAGTATTCAGTTTCAATTCTCTGCATCTGTTGTTTGAATTAGAGTTCAGAGATTTAATATAGAGCATATCATTTTTATTTGCCTTAACTTAAAAAAAAAGTCACCTGCTCAGTGTTGTAGAGAATTTCAATACATTTTCTTTATTTTTCTCTTCATATTTAATTCTCAAAAACAAGAGAATCACAATCATTACATGGTTCAGGATTTGGAATTTTAGACATTTTATGTTCTCAGTCTTGTGAATTTTAAGGCAACAATAAACAACTACCGCAATAAATCACAATCCTCAAAACTTCCCGGACATGGATTTACCACGACACAAGCAGATCAATTAAAAGATAATGAAACATAAAGAGTCAAGTCACTGACTGCATAAGCGAAATAGTCTTAATATTTACGTTTCTATTGCGGCTCCAGAAGCATTTATTCAGTTTCAATCTCAGAATGTTGTAGCCTTTGATTAGAAAAGTTCGCAGCAATATTTGTATTAAACTTCGTCTATAGGAATGTCATGAAATATATCTCTACTCGTTGGGTGACATTAATCAGAACTTGCGTCTTTTTTAGCATATTAATTTTAGAACTTATTAACTCAGAAATTCCAATTTTCAATTCTCACATATCATCAGGTTAAGTTCAATCTCGTGAGAGTAATAGTACTGAAATATGAATATTAGTGCTCGATGACATCATCGATACAATCACAAGGGTCTGTTACAAAATAAATTTACATAGTATAGCTCTCAATACATTATTAATGGTATAGTAAATTAAATGTACACTCCACATCCCAAGGACTCGTGACGGTTAGTATTTTAAAAACGGGTATGAATCAAATCAAGGTAAGGAAAGCAATAGATAAATATTTGCCGACGGCTAACGAGTGAAAGTAAGAAATGAATGCGTGTAAGTAAAACCTCGAAGAATGAGCTTTCGTGGTTTCGAATTGTGTTTGTGCTAACTGAAGTCTAAGGATTCAGTTTGTTAGTGTAAACTACGGCGATCTGACTTCAGCATTACTTTTTCTGTGCGGGATAAACTGGTTGGGTTTAAATCTTGGTGAAGTTTGAAGTGGAATTCGTGGCGAAGAGAGGAGGCATTGGTAAAAGATTTATAAAGATTCTTACTTTTCCTCTGTTAAGTTATAAGAATTCTGTAATTGAATGACACGTAAAGTACGACTAAATTTGAAGGGTTCAGAATCATAGTGGGCCAAGCGCCATTTACTAAAACCATAGAAAACAAGGGTTAAAATGAAGTTATTACCATAATTCAATGCAAAAAATATAGCAAGTAATATAAAGTATACTCATTCAAACCAAGTGATATGTCAATCTTCATTAAACTATGGTATTCACATAACTTTAACTCTTGCTTTCTCAGTTTTTAATAAATGGCGCTTGGCCCACTATGGCTCTGAACCCTTCATTTACTATCGGATCAACAGCGATGGTACAGAATGTAAGGTGTTAAATAACAGTAACGTCACAGATTAAAACCTTAAGATACAAGTAACAGAATTTTCCTTTACAATATTGAATCATTTATTTTAATGTAGTGGGAAAATGATCCTGAGCCATTCGAATAGCTCAGTTGGCTGAGGCGCTTGCCTACCGATCCGGGGTTAAGCTCCGGCATGGATTCGATTCTCGCCTGTGCTTATTACCTGGTTGGGTTCTTTCAGAGGTTTTCCCCAACCGTAAGGCGAATGTCAGGTAATCCATGGCGAATCGTGGGCCTCATCTCGCCAAATAACGTCTCGTAATCACAAATCCCACCGACACTAAACCTGTATTGTTTGGATAAAGGGAGATAAGTCATAAAAATGAGTTGTGAGATAAATGAAAATTAAACTTCGAATCCTTATTGAAAATAATTTTCTACACAAATAAAACACATCAAATGCTAGTATTCTTTTGATTTTTGCACACCCAATTGTCTAATTTAACTTGTGTGCTCATCTGGAGAAGAAAATTCCATCTGCACAAAAAATGACTTTACAAGAACACCACATTCTTTACCCGAACACCACAGAAATAACTTAATAGTTTATACAGCGTCGTTAAATAACCAAGTAAAAGTGACTGTCTATTAATAAATGCAACATCGCAGAGAAGTTCAGTAGCACATCCCAACTAATGGAAACATCTCTTATTAGCAATAGTGAGAAGAAAAGATGTAATCAAACTCTTCCTGTTGGAGTCTCTGCTTTACAAAGTAATCTACGCCCTGCGGTACTCGGATCTTAAGGTGAAATATGCGTCTACAGTGTTGCCAAACATCCATTTGTTAAAGTGATTTGTTAATAATTGAAATATTAAAAGATTAACCGTAAGCGTGACAGGAACATGATGAAAACTATTTGCTGTCACGTAAAAAATATGTAATAAGTTTTGGGACGTGTGCTATCGTCTAACGGTGAAAGAGATAACTGCTTCGGTATAGGAGTACTATTATCTAGCAATGTAAAACAGAACTGCTTCCTGTCACTCACAGAATATGTCATTTTTCTTGTTTATAGCACCAATAAAAATATAGTCACATTCCATAATTATTATCGCATCAGAGCACCAAACACTTGAAACTTCTTTCTTCCAGCCTATAGTAAAATATACAACGGTACCTTCCTTCACATCAGGTCAAAACCTCAACTGAAATGTTTACTGTGGTAAATAAACTAATGAAATAGTGACTATGAAAATATGCATGTCAATATGGACACAAGAAATTAATGTTAAATGCAATACAAAATGTTCCATCGTATTAGCACTTATGAAGTGTTGAATTGTCAATATCGAAGCCAAGCCAGGTGCCTCAAAATTTAAACTACTATAGAATCGAATTGGTGTAACTTACTGTAATTTAAGTACGTCAGTAATTACTATAAAGTGTCGGCCTCGGTAGCGTAGTTGATATAGCGCTGGCCTTCTATGCTCGATGATGCGGGTTGGATCTCGTCCCAGGTCCATGGCATTTAAGTGTGTTTAAATGCGACAGGCTCATGTCAGTACATCTACTGGAATGTAAATGAACTCCTGCGGGACAAATTTCCGGCACACCGGCGACGCTGATATAACCTGCGCAGTTGCGAGCGTCGTTAAATAAACCATAATTTTTTACTGCTATAAAGGCCACCGGTATGGCTCAGTCGGCTAAGGCGCTTGCCTGCCGATCCGGAGTTGCGCTCGGGCACGGGTTTTATTCCTCCATTGGGCTGAGTACCTCGTGGGTTTTTTCCGAGGTTTTCTCCAACGGTAAGGCGAAGGTAGGTAATCTATGGCGAATTGTCGGCCTTATCTCGCTATCATCTCGACGCTAAACAATCTCGTAGTTGATAGACCGTCGCTAAATAAGCAAGTTAAAAAATATTTACTATAAACAAAGGTCCACTACTGTAGATATCTTCTAGAGAATCTCATATTCTCCTTTCCAACAGGAATCCAAATTTATTTACAAATACGAAATATTACATTCGGTCTCCAGGCCCCACTGAGAAGGAAAGAGGTGTATCTCGAAAAACCTGTTTTTCCAAAATTCTCACAGAAATGGTAGAGTCCAGACCTGTGGAGTAACGGTTAGCGCGTCTGACCGCGAAACCAGGCGGCCCGGGTTCGATGCCCAGTCGGGGCAAGTTACCTGGTTGAGGTTTTTTCCGGAGTTTTCCCTCAACCCAATATGAGCAAATGTTTGGTAACTTTCGGTGCAGGACCCCGGACTCATTTCACCGGCATTACCACCTTCATCTCATTCAGACGCTAAATAACCTAAACTGTTGATAAAGCGTCGTAAAATAACCTACAAAGAAAAAAAGATATGATAGAGAAATGCAGGTATTGAGATATTTCTGAAAGCTTTCTTTTTGCCTCAAAATTTTAATTGACAACTAATAGGCTATTTCATATCTAAACTTACCTTTTAGATTAACAATTCGCGTAAAACTTTCGAAGAGAATTTCCCACCTGGTCCTCAATGTTTCCTTGTTGAACTTAAAGTTGAGACTATCACATTGCTTACTGCAGGCTTATATGGCTTATTTCACATTATTATTATTATTATTATTATTATTATTATTATTATTATTATTATTAATTTATTGAAGAATTCGTGGAAATGCAACCGTCAAAAGAAGAGTGGAACACTTATTAGACTATTACCTACCGAAGCAATATTATTTTGAATCCCAATTCTCACAGAAGATATTTTCTTATTTATATTACAGTTAGATTCTTGGAATTAGTGTTTCAATGTTGTTTTACATTGTGTTACTACATTCTGTTAAGAAGTGAATCAGACTTGCAGAAAGAGACTTCCCCCTTCACTGTAGAGCACTGAACTCATAATTACATAAATGGACGTGTGACAAAGAATTTACTAAAAGACTATAAAACATGATAGTGAAGTAACAGGAGAATGAGTAACGTAAAGCGATAACCGTGTATTACACATAACAATCATACTCAACAGAATATGCGAAACGAATGACGAATTATACAAATAAATGCTTTGTTTACCTGGGTAGGAAAAGACAATGCACTTACGGCCAATACTGGAACGGGATTTCCTTTCCTGTAATTAGCAGATTATTCTTAGTGTTGACTGTTTTCATAATTGTGAAGAACCCATATAGCGGCTAAGTAAGAAGTTTTAACAATGCGTAGAAAACTACGATTATGATTAGATGGGATTTCGTCATGTTGATCCCAAGTCACTGGCCACCCGCGATGTGTTTAATCTACGCTATGAGGCTAAGCTTTCATAAGAAGGAAATTTAAAATTGCTCAAAAAATAATTATCAAAATTTGTCTATATAAACCTTTTGATTACCCAACGAAATTAATTTTTCAGGAATTTTGTGTATCAAATCTAGAACAAATTTATAAACAAACATTGCTGATTTACTTTAATAAAAATCACAAATTTAAATTTGATCCTCATGAACAGGCTTCGAGACTTCGGACCCAATAGAGCAGTTCAGTGGGAAATCCGCATAACGGCTTACTGAGTATAGTGGTAAAGCGTATAGTGGGTGAGGGTACTCTAGAATGAATGCAACAAATACGCAAAGAAAAACGCTCTGGATTTGAAGGTTCTGACGAATAATTTGGTTTTCATACGAACCTATTTTCAAACTGTGTCTGAAACTACTACACGGTTAGAAAAGTAAGATCAAGAGATGCCGGAACCCCTCAAATTAGTTGAGGAAATGACACAGAGAATTAATGAGACATTAAGTACACCGGTTACTGAACGTGTAAAACAGAAGTGGAAATCAATTTTACGTAAAAATAACGGATATGGAACATTGTGTAACATAAACAGCAAATTAGTGGACATAGAGTCACCCGAGAATGAAGGGCTGTCTCTTAGAGATTGCAATGAGGTTAGGTTTTTCCGTTTTGCTCCTATCAGGTCATGCGACGTAGAGAGCAGCTTTTCGCAGTAAAACTATATTTGGCAGATAACCGAAAAAATTTACTTTTAGACACTGGAAATGTATCTTGTAGTATATTGCAGTTCGGTACTGTAACTGCACTTCCTAAAGACGACCAATAGGATAAATGAAGAAATTAAAATTGCTACATGTTTATTTCCACCATTAACGGTGTGTATAATTAAACACAAATGTCTATAAAGGACAGGAGAATAAATCCTTTTTACATTCTTTTGATATTGTCATTGTGTAATATATATTTACTTTCAGAATGTACATTATGTGTGTGTTACCCCATACTACCGTACTCTTCTAAATAGCAACGTTGTTACCTCAACACATCTCTACCTTTCACTACCTGCAGCGAGTCAACAACCTATAGTACATGCACACTAAACTTATTGTATCGGGTACAAAGTCTCGAAGCCTGCTCATGAATACCATACCAGACAAAACTACAGTTTCCACACAACTGCTGGATTAAAACACAGCAGAAATTTTGGACCCAGAATATATAATGCATTAATTAGAGCTTACCCTGAACTAAGTACACTGAACACACACAGATTTAAAAGATAAATTAGATTAATTATTTAATTGTTTTGTCTTTCCTTCAGCTATATGAGTTTAAAATTGTAATCTAATACACGTGTGCTTTGCATTTTCTATATTTGTATATGTCATTACAGGGTCTGTATTTTACTATATAGAACTATAGAACAATATGTTGTTACTTAAACGTGTTCCATACTATATATATTATTTTAATGTACCGAAGTACATATGATATTTCCATGCAGATATTCTGCGTCATAATACGATGAAAGAGTAATGGAACGGAGAAAAATTCTCTCCGGCGCCGGGATTTGAACCCGGGTTTTCAGCTCTACTTGCTGATGCTTTATTCACTAAGCCACACCGGATACCCACCCCGGCGCCGGACAGAATCGTCTCAGATTAAGTTCCAACTCTTGGGTTCCCTCTAGTGGCCGCCCTCTGCACTACGTCATAGATGTCTATGAACGAAGAACTAAGGGTTTAAGACGGCCAACTAGTCACTCATAACGAGTGCACCTCAGCACATCTATGACGTAGTGCAGAGGGCGCCCACTAGAGGGAACCCAAGAGTTGGAACTTAATCTGAGACGATTCTGTCCGGCGCCGGGGTGGATATCCGGTATGGCTTAGTGGATAAAGCATCAGCACGTAGAGCTGAAAACCCGGGTTCAAATCCCGGCGCCGGAGAGAATTTTTCTCCGTTCCATTACTCTTTCATCGTGTTCCATACTGCCGATGTGGCCCTGTTGCATGCAGTAAGGGTTGTTAACATGAGCATGATGCACTCCAAGGCGGTCGTTGGTCGCGCAGGTCGCCCGTTTTGTATGCCCATTTCCTGGCTGTTCGCAAGTTGAATAACGAGATAGGTACGAAGTTCCTAGCTCTGGTAATGAGTAAGCCTAACATATGTAATCTGTGTCCAAAAATTTAAAACCGATACTCATAAATTCAATAGCGAAACTATTACAAAATATAGTGTTATTATATAACAATTTAAATTATTATTAACACAATACAATGATTATCTCAAGCAAACCATAAGTCGTAACGAGGATAAACAACGTCAAAAGATAAATGTTTGACAAAGTAAAGAAACCTGGACGAATAAAGCAACACCATTCAAACCATCGAGTAACGTTAGTATTTCGAAGAATTAAAACATTATTACTATAGGTTACATCTGCAGAAAACTACTAGTGCATAAATTATTATGAACGAATGCAATATACTGGCAATAAAATATTTACTTCAAGACATCATCTTTCATTATATTGTCACAAACCATTCAGAAATTGGGCCAAAGCATAAACCGTTTCGGTTTCAATATAGTAAATAAAGAAGCCTTAACAGACGGCGATCAAGTCGATTTATTTTGGGCTCTTACTGAACATCACTTACAGTAGGGATCCTTTGTCTCCCATTCGACGTACGTGTTGTAGCCATTTCGTTCTGTGTTTGAAAATTGTCTTCCGGTGGTTCAGTTTTAAGTTCTTTTAAAACGTAGTCTTTTTTTTTTCCTGTGGTCGAAAAGTCCGTGTGGAGCAGTATGGCACAGAAATTAAATCTCTGATGCTCTGAGCCGATTTATATTCCTTTCTTTCAACGTTCAAATTTCACTGCCATGGAAGAGGGCATTTAGGACGAGAGTTTTTATACAATTTTAATCTTGAGAGCTCCTGAATCAATTGTGCTTTTAGGCCTAATACTAAATAAAATAACTAATATTTAGAAGGTATCGCATCGTAGTCCAAAGTATCTTGCATGGGACGTGGGTTTCGGAATGCGTGCTAGTTCGTGTTCTCATGGTGAAGGAATTTTCTCATGACGTTTCGGCCAGTGTATTGCAATGGTGCCCACACAGCATCGTGGTGAAGTGGGTAACTACGATAGGTAGCGAAAAATCCGGTTTCGAAAATCGGTTATAACTGCTGGGGTATCATCGTGCTAATCATAACGTTGCCCAATTCTGGTTTTATAATCGTTACTCTCTCCTGAGGCATTCAGATGTGAAGCCAGCACTGGACTGGTAATCCTTGGCCCTTCACCGTCTGTAGCGCCACGTATTATATTAAAATATTTGTAATAATTTTGTAAATTTGACATTTTCATCCTCGTAAGAGAGGTTATATGCTCGGCGTGTAAAGTATTTACTTGTTCCAATATTATATTACTTACTGCAAATTTACTTATTTGTTCTAGTCCCTTTAATATTGTAATTGCTTTGGTTTTCTGTGGCAAGGTTTCTGGTCGAAAAACTTTTGCTATAAAAAAAATCATATAAGACTCTCTACAAATTATCTTGAAAATTAGCAACTATTATTTGATCATTTGCAACAACAATCTTTTTAATGTGTTGTGTCTGATATTTTAATTCCTCTTTCTCATATATTGCTCCAAAATCCTTGTACTTCACCAATGTGGTTTTAAAAGAACTTTGTGAAAGAGGGCAACCTTGCCTTACCTCTGAATGTATGATACTGTTTTCTGATGCTCTGTTGTTGAATTTTATATATTCCTAATTAAACTTGATAATATAAATAATCTTCATTTAACAACATATTTAAGCTACATAACCCAATCAAAGTCTGTGAGTTGGTATGGCAATGAAGTGTGAAGAGTGTAATGAGACCTAGAAGAACGAAGGAAGAATTCGACCCAAAGTGGTTTAATTCGCTACCAATATCGAAAACTAAGTGAGCAATCATACGGTAAAAATAACTTCAATATTTCCAATATAAAATGACTCGAATAGAGTGATGTTGATTGAACTGCCACAATGGGAGGTGAGGATAGAGCATCAAGTCTTTCTTCGTGTTTTTGTCAGCGTTTCTTGAGAACAATTACAAGAAATTGACGTTTCGTCTAGTTATTACAGAATTTCCTTATTGAAAACAATGGTAGGGTGTTATCATATATTACAACTCACATCATGAAAAGAATCCAAATGTTTTCCTTTGTTCAAAGTGCTGAAGTCTGGGTATTACAAACATCTTCTCGAGGCGCTAGAACATCGTCTCGATGTATTAGTCTTTCTTGAAATCAACACTAGACTATCACATGGCGGAACTCCTGACCGTTTGGTCAGCACGACGGAGAGTCACCACAAACACGTCACAAGATAAGTAGGCTACGTTAATGACAAGTGAGACAAACGCTTAGCCCAGTGGAATGAGAATAAATCTCTGTTCATTACACAAATCGAATCAAAGCTCGCTTGGTTGGAAAATACACGGACTAACCAATAAACCATAAATTTTATTTTCATTGGTTATTTTACGACGCTTATCAACTGCTTTGGTTATCTAGCGTCTGAATGAAATTAAGGTGATAATGCTAGCGAAATGAGTCCGGGATAGATCGCCAAAAGTTACCCAGAATTTGCTCTTAATGAGTTGAGGAATAACCCCGGAAAAACCTTAAGCAGGTACTTGTAACTTGTCTCAACCAGAATTATTTTAACCCGGCCCTCCCGTTCCATCTCTAAATCATAAAGCGGATAGTGAAACTGTACATTTTGACAGAACTTCCATACATAATTTCTTACTGTTTTAGTAAATACGAAATCTATAAAGATTGTTGCCGTTTCTGATGAAGCCATATTGAAACTGAAAACTCAAAAATATTTTAGGAGAATAGAAACTCTTAACTCTTAAGCCCCTTGAAGATGTTACATATCTTAACTCACTTAACAAGTGCATATCATCGGTAAGGTGGAGTGGGGTGGGTATAACGTTTGTCATGATTAATCCTTGTCACTACTGTTTGTAAATCTGAACGGAATTCATTCTTATGGATAATTATTATGAACTCACTGAACAATAGGAAGTTAAGAGATTCGAACACTAAATGTCAAATGCGCATGCAAATCTGACGTAAGATATTGAACTCATTTTGGCTACTTAGTGTACCTCAATATTTTTCGTCGTTCACTTTTACAAGAACAAAATCTCGAACATTACCGGATAAAGTCATTCGAATACAAAATATCCCTACACCTGCTTTCAGCCTCAGAAACGACTAAACCGGAAATGACATCCTCGCCAACAGTCGAGATACTGTTGCCTCATAGTGACACTAGATTCTAAGTTTGGTTAGCTCCATAAAGTTAACAGTTTATTTATAGCGTGAGTTTTGCAAAGTTTTGGGTATAATTTAACAGAGCAGAGACAAAAATTTAACAGATGAAATGACCGCTGAAGGACGTATAACTCACATAGTCTGGCAAAGTAAGTTCCCTTGCGCTGTCTCCGACATCCTCTTGCCAATTTATCGTTAGCAGACGTGGTCTAATAGGCATATCAGCAAGCCAGACTCATACACAAAGTAAAACGTAACATGCAACATCAAATTGTGGGTTAATTTCAGTATTAAAAAGCGGTTAAGAATTGTGTTACTTTCCTATTTATAGCCAACTTTGCTTGTAGCGTAACTTCACAGAAGTTATTCCAAATGAATACTTTACACATACATTGCAAACAAGCCTATGAGTGTCTTATTTTCTTAATTGGTTATTTTACGACACTTTATCAACTGCAATGGTTATCTAGCTTGTCAATGAGATGAAAGTGATAATGACAGTGAAATGAGTCCGTAGTCCAGCACCGGAAGTTACCTAATATTTGCTCTTAATGGGTTGAAGAGAAAATCCAGAAAAAACCTCAACCAAGTAACTTGTCCCAACCACGATTTGAACTTCGTCCGCTCGTTTATTTATTTATTTTTATTGGATTATTTTACGACGCTGTATCAACATCTAGGTTATTTAGCGTCTGAATGATATGAAGGTGATAATGACGGTGAAATGAGTCCGGGGTCCAGCACCGAAAGTTACTCAGCAGTCCGCTCGTTTTCACAGTCAGGCATGCTAACCGTTACTCCACAGCGATGGACTAAATATCTACTTATCAGTACTATTAACCAAACCTTTAAGAGTCCAGGCGAATGTGAGACCTTCTATCAATCCTGTGAATACGTTTTAAGTTTTTGAATGTTACACGTCTGTTACTTATTTATAGGTATTTTGTAGACCATTTCTTTCAAATGTGTCCACAAATAATAACCTAGTGATTCAGTTCTGGGGAGCGAGCAAAGCTGACTAGTACCAACCTAAAACATTAGTTAGGAAATCGTTCATTAAGAATTTTCTGTCTACTTGGCTAAAATGAAAACTACTGTGTGAAAACACAAACTACTAAATTTGCGACGCCCAATGTTGTTTTTTTTCAAGAGGAGGAAATAATCGCAGAATGGTGCACGGTAGCTATTATGGAGTATCCACCAAGGCCCTTCGACATCGAATGTTTCTAAGTAATTCCAAAGAAATGATCACACAGACTCAGCTTGCCAACAGAAATAACGGAACACAAAATTGGGTATAACTAGGAAACAAAGCAAGTTATGTATGTGCGTGTGCAGTACCTACATATGAATTTCATTGTCCTTGAAGTGGGTCACACCTCATACGGGTTTCCACAATGTTAACACCTATCAGATGGCCACAGTTGTAATCTAGTTGTAGCAGGAATGGGTCGAGCTTCAAGATCACGCTTGGACCTTCGTTTGAATCCCGTTTGAGCTGATTACCTAGCTGCATTTTACACGATATGTTCCATACTGTAGAGAAAATTGCAGGCAACCTCATGGAGAATCCTTCGACCCATTTCACCAAAATACCAACAGGTTATCACAAGCTTTACCTATACAGAGTGTTAAAAAGTATCCAATATTTTGGGAGGTGATAGTATGCATCAAAACAAGGAAAGAATGTCTAATAAACATGGGTCCTACAGCACATACTTTCTGAGATCTGAACACTTGTTCATAGGAGGTGATCAATGTGACGTCCATTCATGGTAATACATTTTTCTGCCCTACAATACAACAGACTACGAGATAATCATACCGTAGTTGACATGGAATAATGAAATAATGATACATCGCAAGCAATACTGAAAACAAAAATTTGGTTGCGGGATATGAGCGGGATTCAGCAGAGTTTGCGTTGTGAATTTTCGTAATCACCATGTTTGGGCTGATGAAAATTCTCATGTAGTTGAAAAAAATAAGGCATCAGCACCGATTCTCAATCAACGTATGGGCAGGCGTTCTTGGCGATAGATTAAGGGCCATACGTGCTACCACAAAGATTAACTGGGGCTCGTTATCAGGCCTTTCTTATTAAAGTATTTCTCTACCTTTCTGGATTATGTTCCATGTCAGCAAAGACTACAGATGTGGTTGATGAATGATGGCACACCAGAACATTTCTTCCGCAATGAGCGTGAACACCTGACGCTGACACTTCACGACCGCTGGATTGATTGGGGAGGTCCCACACCTTGGCCTACTCGTTCCCCAAACCTAAATCCCCTAGACATTTGGTTATCAAGAACAACCAGGTCAATTTCAAAGAGTGCGTGGTTCCTTACGTCGAAGGACAGAGGAATTGTCATAAATGGACGTCACATTGAGCACGTCCTACGAACAAGTGATCAGATCTCAGAAAATATGTGTTGTAAGAACCGTGTTTATTTGACTTCTTTTCTTGTTTTGGTGCATACTAGAACCTCCTAAAATATTGGATACTTTTTTTAACACCATGTGTACCCGAACAATTTATACAACACAGTTCGATAACTAATAGATTAAGAATCAGAATTTGTATAGGCCTATCTCTTTTTATTTTCATTGTCCTTCTGTACCTCTACTTGTTCTTATTCTTGTCCTTATTCCCATTCTTATTTTATACCTATTCTTAGACACCTTACTATTACTGATATTCCTTTTGTCTTTCCTGCTCTCCCACCTACAGCATCTCCTCTTTCTTGCATCCGCTGTTAAGCACTACATATAACCCACTCTTTTTTGCAGCATGTACATTTTATTTAGAACAACTGCAGGTGAAAAGTAAACTGCACAGAGCTGTTTTTTGAAATGGTTTCAGCATCTAAAATGACGGCTGCATCACACGTGTTCAAAATTTTACGGACGTGCTTAAAAGCACATGGAACGCTTTAAGAAGCGATAAAACGAAAATTAAACTTGAGTCTCGAACATAACTTACACCACAACGGACACTGTGAAATCAGGTCTCAAAGGAGAGTTCGTGTTGCACTTGATACGCGTAACATAAAATAACTATTTATGTATCATTTCATTGCTTCTTGGAATTACTAGCGGTCACTTTTATAATACAACGAATACTTTAAATAGGCCCCATGGCCACACACATATTTTAATATTTCAGTGCCTTGCACTTAATGCCCTAAGAAAGGTATAAATTAATTACTGGTCTTTCTCAAGATAATTAGAGTATGCCTTAATGTCTTGCAATAATTACCTTATTAGGGAAGACAGTTAATGACAAACTCACAGCTCAGTTTCGATTATAGTTTTAAATTCGTTCCATTAAGTTGTGACGTCTATCGAAACGTTAATAACGAAGTAATTTAAACTAATGTTACAGAGCCAATTCATTCTGGAAATTGATTCTAGCCATGTACAAAAATTAGAGTTGAACAAAACTAACTGCCGCTCCCGCTCGCTGTGTTCATTACATTTGTCTTTCGAGTCTCGTCTTTCGTAACTCTCGTCCGCTTCGAGTCTCTCTCATCATTCTTGAAACAGCATTTGGTCGGCGTGGAAAGATTTCGTAACTTTGAATAACATATATCATTGGAATAAATAACATTTATAAATATTTAAATTGAGACAAAAGGAAAAAACAAAACAGTATCTTAGTCATCAAAATGTTCTGGTTCTATTATATGATATTACCCATTGTTATATAAATAAAAAAAAATTCTCAAATAATTTGCATTTCCAAGAAGCATAAAACAATACGTTAATATCTTTTTACATGAGACTGTACACTTGATCTCAAACATAAGAAAAGAAAGTTCCTAGCCTTTTAATAAGGCTCTAGTAATTAAATAAAGATTGGGGAACGGATTATTATACACTGAAAGGTAGAGATGATGTTTCAAATAGGCTACTTAATTATTGTATATGTATATGTATATGTATATGTATATGTATATGTATATATATATACACATACACATACATACAGGGACATCATTTTATTTTTACTTCAATTTTTATTGTACCTGAGTTTTTGAATGTACTTCACTCCCACCCCTTCTACTAAGGAAGTTCCAACTCCACACAGAACCAAGACCGCAGATAGTAAGCAGTACTGAGTTACTGGGTATAGTACGTTCCAGAAATATGTTCGCGTTTTCCAGTGACGAAAGAGCTTTCAATATTGAATCATATTTTCGCACAGGTACTGTCCGTTTGCCTACGTCGCATCCCGATTTCCCCCACCTGCTTCTGCTCGCCCCTCTGTAATAGCTGGGCTGTCTTAGCTCTTTTCTGAAAACATTAATTTCTCTTAGGAATTGGAAGTTTACGTAATATTCTACAGCTGTTTAATTTAACTTAAATAAAAGGGCCTTGTTAAGTAATTAACTGTCACGTGATTTCCTCCCTTTCTACAATCCTGCGGCATAACCACTTGGACGGACAGTAGATAGCATGTCTGAGTAATTTTATATTTTCGGGTCGGGCAGAAGTGAAGATTGAATTCACAGTACGTAGAGTAGGTACAGAATTATTTCAACATGAGTTACTAGTACGAAGGACGAAACTGGCAATTGGAATTAGATGTAATAGTCTATAGTGCGATAATATGCACAAAAGAACTGAAGCCTGTATCGAAATGAACGGCCACCATTTTCAAAATTGTGTTTAAATATTCATATTATGATTATTTTTCAATTTAACTTCTTTCTCCATATTGTACGCTAATGTGCTGTAGACAGTATAATATGCACTGCATAATGAATACGTTCGCATGGATAACTCACTTCGTGATTAAAAACACTTATTCTTAATACAGTACTGTACTTTGATTAAAGGAAAACCTAATGAAAATTATCAAATTCAAAATCGCGATATTTCCTAGTTTACGTAAATGGATGAACTACTTTTCTTCCTTCCTATACCTAGTAGAGTGATTTGTGTTTTACGCCAGTATCATCGAACTCCAGTCTTGGAGGGGGGAGCAAGCGGTGTTTCCGGTTCTCTAAAGGTATAGACAGGTGAATATTAAAAATGTTAGTAAAAATAAAATGATGTCCCTATATATATATATATATATATATATATATATACATACATACATATATATACATATATATATACACACACACACATACAGTTGTCAAAGTAGATAAAAGTTCAGTCTCGTATAAACAACTGTGGCGATTCAAGGCTGCTTGAGTTCGAGAGTTGATCACTCCCGAAGTCCCGAATTCCCGAAGTCTTGAAATGCTCACAAGCAGTCTTTACGTCAACGACGCGACGTGTAGAACATTGTCGTGCGGGTGAAAGTTGTTATAAGCTTACTATTTGTGCTCGATTGGCCAAAATTCGTATGAGCACGTGTTTTGACATTATTAACATGGCGAAAGGAAAAAAAAATACTTTTTTATCTGCCTTCATGAGAATGTTTGCTTGTTCCCTTATTAATATTATATTTGTGGAATTGTGTAAACGAATACCATGCGTGCTGCTCATTCATACTGGACAAATTTACTCACAGCCGCGCCGAATTTATCGCCGAATGAACGGCACTCGTGGTATATGTATTACCTATGATAATCGAAGTTTCGGTATAACAAAACAATGAAAGTAATGTTAGGAAATTGTGCATTATTTGAAAAAGAAAACAAATCATTTTCATAAACAGAAAGAGAGTCGGGGATATAAATTGCGTGGATAAATGAATCGATAAATTGAATTAAATTTATGTGAGATTGTGCTACTGAAATGCTACTTATCTGTCATTAAACTCACTTCTCGTCTCAAATATCTATAAAAGCAAAGTTAAATAATTGTACGAAACGTAAAAATTGGCTACAAAAAGGGTTAAATAATATGTAGATGCGAAAATCTGAAAAAAAAAAACTGTTACTGAAATGTTGTACCAATTTACTGTAGAGAGTGTTCAGCGTCAAAATTCAATGTGAGCGAAATGTGGCTTAAAATTGTTGCCTGAAGCCACCTATAAGAGACATTTCTTTTACCTGCCATAAACCTACGATACGGGTCTCTTAGCTGTATTTACATCCCGGAGGAACCCATGCAATGAATTTTACCAATAATTAAATTTCATCGCCCACAACCGGGATCGAACTTGCACACTTCGGATCCAATGACGACCACACATTGTTAAAAAAACGGCATTTGTTCACAATTTTGCCTCTCGTTTTCGTTTTCTCTTCTGTTCTGTCACATACTCTCTTATATTAGATATTTACGCAACTGCCACGATATTTACTGATTTACTGTGAACATTCACGGACGATTAGCAGATTGAAACTCTGAAAAAAGAAGTATGGGGCACGCACATACAAGGCTAAATTGTTAAAGCCAAGTTTAATAGGTCGGAAGTACATTAGAAAAGTGTCGCCACATCTTTGCTGTAGGCGTTGATATTAGCGTGTGAAATGTTCTAGTGACCTAATAAAGCTGTTTTACTGGCTTTACTGTATCTATCAAGCATACTAAAGAAAAGTAATGTAGCCTAAAACAGTGGTCGCCAGCACTCGTTGAAATCGGTAACGGGTAAGGACTGTATCGGAATATGCACCGCCGTGCAGAAGGGAGAGGCAGAAATCATACACGCTAGCAGCCAAGGGTGCACGCTAGTGCATCTCTTATCCGCAGGTAAGAGACGCTAGCCCGAGGGTGCACTGTGCTGATCACCGCTAGCGTAAACATGTGCCTTTATTTATTTTGCAGCTGAATATGTCATGTCCTTGTTAATCGGAAATGGCATTCAAGGCGATACGGTATAAATTCAATCAGTACAGTTGAGTAGGTCTATATGTGGTGAAATTAACCACGATACGCACATCATTATTCGCTAACGCAAAAATGTGTCATTAATAATTGTCTATATGTGGCTTCAAGGATTAGAAAATATATCCTTATATTCCACTTAACATATTCATGAAGTAATATAACAGAACTATTCAGAAATCATGAAAACTTTTTAAGTCCTTTTTGTTCATAAGATTTTTTAACTAAAACGTTTACGTAAAGATTAATTTTTTGGTCCTACAAAATTTATCTGCTATGGTAAAAATTGTTATTAGAGGAGAAAAATTCGCTCTGGCGCCAGGGATCGAACCCGGGTTCTTAGTTCTAGGTACCAAGCGCTCTAATCACTGAGCTACTTCGAAGTTCAGCTCACAGCACCGGATCGAATCCCTAAGGTCACAAAAGAAAGATCACTAAAGAGAGGGATTCGATCCGGTGCTGTGGATTGAACTTCGGCGCAGCTCAATGGTTAGAGCGCTTGGTACGTAGAACCAAGGACTCGGGTTCGATCCCCGGTGCCGGAACGAATTTTTCTTCTCTAATAACAATTGTTAAATCGTTTACGCTCGAACGTCAAATGAATAAAATGTTACGAAAATTTCAATATCTGACGTCAATTGCTTAGCAACGGCAATGAGTTACGTCATACTATTCTGACGTCACTTGGTTAGCAAAAGGTCATCCACATGACACAGCAATTCCACTATAAATACTTGTACAGTATATATATATATATATATATTCTTTGCAATCCGGAATTGCGTTCGGGCGCGGGTTCGCTTTGCACTTGGGTTGATTAAATATACCAACATAGTTACAATTGAATGCCTGAATTGACAAACATTCTCAGTCTAAAATTTACCGAATTCGACTTTTTACCTAACAAGTTGTGTTTTACAAAAGCTATCACTCTGTAAAAATAGAATATCCCAAGTCCGACTCTAAGCCTGTGTTTCTTGATCATACAAATATTTATTTCAATACCCATAATGCAATCCTATATAGTTTCTTTACGGTCCTGAAAAATTTACTTCAATGGACTTGAAATGTTAGCCGATTCAGATCTTCCATTATAAATTATTTTGCTGCAGGAAACAACATTTCACCGGATATAAGAAGGCTGGTGTCGGCAAAAATCAGAAAAATCGCTTCTGAATTAAGCGAGAAGTCAGGAATTTAAATTTGTTTCTAGAAGTGTGATGATGCTCATATAAGTAGTACACGATTACAAAACAGTTAATAACAATTATTAGGCTAATTATAGGCCTCATTATGTAAAATTCCTTAAATTAAAGAGAAGCTATGTTCATTATTTGTTATATTATACTATTTATATTTAATTGCATTTATTAGACAGGTACATGCTGCAAAACATGCTTTTATTTCTTGTTTTCTTGTATGAGCGTAACACATTATCTATTACTGAAGAGCAGTTTAATTCATCTTGCAGTGGTAGGCCAATAGAGTTAATTTTGCTCACCCCTTCTTTCTCACCGCTAATGTCTGCACAATAGATTCATTGGAACACGTGAGAGCTTGGTAGCACGTAGAGTCTTTCAGGTGCTCTGACCTTGACATCCCTAGCATATAGTAGTGAGACCTGGACCATTAGGAGAGAAGACCGAAAAGTAACAATAGCCACTGAGATGAGATTCATTCTCAATCTGCAGATTACACCGGGTCTAAGGCAGTTCGTAACCGAAAATTTCGTCACCGTTATAGTTTGTCACCTATTTTTCGTCGGTTTTTTAGTCATCTAATACATTTTGTCATCATGTCTTTTGTCACTGAGGAAATTTTGTCGCCGAAGTTATTTCGTCATCATATACACTTTGTCATCATTTTTTAAATACTGACTGTGAGGGGATTTCGTCACCAAAATAATACAGAAAATTACATTTAGGCTGTTTTATTATGAGTCAAAAACAGTCATTGTATAATTATGTTGATGCCCTATATTAACATTGATTTTGAAGTGCCATACATTTCTCCTGTTTTTATGAAGTTTCAACCAAAATTTCCACTTTAGTCGTGACCTATGGCACGTAGGTAACCAGGTAACCGAGGATGTTATCTTCTGTTCTATAGGCTTCATACCTGTCGACAATGCGTGCAATTCTGTCATCTAAGTAAGTGTATTCCTTCTTTTTTTCTGGGTGGAGACCGGCTTCCTTCTAATTTCTTAATGTCCTGATGTATTCTTGCAGTCTCCTCCTGTAGCAAGTGAAGGACATGGTAAAAGAAGGAATGTGCTTTGCCTATTAAAGTATTAAGACGTCTATACCACGCTTCGCAAATATTTGTTATTCTGGGCAGGTTTTTCCCTAGTACGAATGTAACAATT
This sequence comes from Periplaneta americana, assembly GCF_040183065.1. Taxonomy (NCBI): domain Eukaryota; kingdom Metazoa; phylum Arthropoda; class Insecta; order Blattodea; family Blattidae; genus Periplaneta; species Periplaneta americana. The sequence goes on from NC_091126.1 coordinate 131,863,971, forward strand.
CCATGTAGGCTATTTGAAGGGAACATGGGCTGCTGCCTACCTCTGCCACGTCTACGACCATGACATAATTATCCTCAAAGTAATCGAAGACTGGGGTTAGCTCATCCATAACATTTTCTTGGAGAATATCGAAGGTGTGAACTACATCATTCTCTGGTACAAGGGCCAATGCAACCAAGGAATGAAACTGGCTTCTTAGTTCGCTCTTTTCTTCTTCAAGATATTCTCCTGATAGTGTCTCTGTTTGAATACGTATCATTTTATACGGCGATATCATCAAGGAAAGCGACATGAAGGAGGGAAATATTGTGGTGACGAATAGTGACGAGGAAATTAAATTGGTGACAAAATATGGTGCTGATAAAAGTGAATCGGTGACAACATGTTGCAGTGACAAAATTTAATATGTGAAGAAATCACCAGGTGACGAAAAATCGGTGAGAAAAATTCCGGATCCCGATTATACCACGTTGACAGAATGCCTGACTTCATTTCTCCAAAATAAGTCCTTAATTATCGATCAACTGGTAGCTGATTACTAGGAAGAGCACTGAATAGGCGGCACGAATCGTTTGAGACTGCAACGGATTATTAGGTCCAAAGCTCACCTGGACGATGACGACGATGTTCATTAACAGATCTCTTGTGAGATATGGTGCAAAACTCGTAGATCTCCGAAGATTACCTTCCGTAGCATAATGAGAAGAAGCGAATCTTAATTTTATTGTGGAGAAGCTAGCTAAGCACTCCTTCACTCAGTAGTTTTGTTAATTTTCAATTACCTTCATGAAATTGCGAGAATAAAATTAATACGAAAGATTCTTGACTTTCCGTAATAACTTCATGGATAAGAGTTTGTTTCTTTTGCTTCTTGGTTATTGATTTCTTGGAAAGTCTATATTTATTATAATTGTTACGGTCTGTGTGAAAGTTTCACTTGATTCGACGCCTCCGTGAATATCCGTGAAATACGGGAGGGGCAAATGAAAAAAAAGAACGGTCTGTGAAATATAGTTGTAGCTAATTGAGCTAAACTTCTTCTGAAGTTTTTGATGTGTTATTAGTAGAGACAACTTTACTACTGTCTGTTTTACAGCACGTCCATACAATATGAAAACGTTTTCAGTTGACACATTAATTTATCTTACCCTAAAATACTGAAGTAATAATATTTATTTACTGTATATGAGGCGTTTAGTTGCAAAATTTGATGCAGCACTAAAGCAATTTTTCAGTATGAAGGGAAAACGTTTGCAAGGAACCAAGGATTTGCAACCAACACTATTTTTCATCATACAAATCCATGTGATGTATTTGGCTTTGCAGTATAACAGTGCTATAGCAGTTGTAGAATCATATGAAGATAGGAAATATAACATTAACTCATTTCGAAAAAAAATATATTAAGATATGAACCTATGTTCTTGTAGGTATTATGAAACTTGTTCGTTGGCGACAAATCATACAAAATTATTATGCAGGCTCTGCAATACAATTCCACAAAATCGACGGGAAGAGAAGAATAATGGGCCTCACATTCAAGTACGTCAATTACGCGAAGGACTGGTCACTAACAGATATCCTCATCACACCTATCCTTATCACTAAGAGTGAGGCGTCGACCTGGTTGGCGAGTTGGTATAGCGCTGGCCTTCTATGCCCAAGGTTGCGGGTTCGATCCCGGGCCAGGTCGATAGCATTTAAGTGTGCTTAAATGCGACAGGCTCATGTCAGTAGATTCACTGGGATGTAAAAAAAAACTCCTGCGAGACAAAATTCCGGCACATCCGGCGACGCTAATATAAACCTATGCAGTTGCGAACGTCGTTAAGTAAAACACATAAAAAAGAGTGAGGCTATAATGTATTTCGTCAAACCTTACTTAACTTTGTCACCGAAGTTGAGGCTACATGTCACTAATCTACCTAACCTGGTTATTGACAATGAGGTTATTGTCAAGAATCTATCTCTTATCAAATTCTACTTCAACCTAATCTCTAAAGACACAATTTTTAGTCTTCTTACCGTGTGCAAGGTGTTGTTCCCTCTAGTGTTTACTAAGCCGAGACCGTGTTCGGTACCGGGCGAGTACACTCGCATTAAATGTACATAATTGTTTCCACAGCGCACATCCTTCTAACATTGCACATTTTAATTGTACAAATTTGTCACTCTTAATTATTGCAGCTCTTATTTTTTGTATACTTTTCTAAAACGTTTTAAATATATAGAACCTATTATCGAGTTTCTCGAATGGCATGTTGCACTTAACCACCATTTCACACAAATCTAAAAAAAATGAGATTTTTTACCTGTCTGCTTTCGTCATGTATGGTGCAGCATCTGATGCCAGCAAGAGTACATTTTGCCTCACGACGCCCTCATGTCAAGGGATATTCATAGATTTGTCAAACATACTGCAGATCGTTAAGTGATTTACTTTATCTAGTTCTTCACTTATTAGCAATTATGTTTTGCCTAGGATGTCTGGCGACAGTATACCAACAAAAACATTACGAACATATCGTTCATCCGTGTTTTCGTCAAGTGACACCCAGATTTTGTTATTTGCTGCTGTACTTCTGTAATGATCCATAACACTTTTTCGTAATAGAAAGTACGTAGGCCTACCCTTGAAGAAGTATTGCTGCTCGTGGAACCTTCTTCTTTGTATACTTTTCTAAAAAGTTTTTAAAATATACATTATCGAGTTCCTTGAATGAAATGTTGCACTGAAACATCATTTCACACAAATCTTGAAAAAAAAATGCGATTTTTTTTTTACCTGGACGTTCGTTACTGGTTGAGGATCGTTCATTATCTTCATTTCGTTTTAACAGCCTTACATTATGAATGTGTTCCTTGGAATTGCAGTGTTGTAAGTATCTTGTTTTATTTCCCTTTATTTCTGTCTCACATACAGCACACGTAATAATATCTCATTTTGCACATAAATATAGATTTTCAACATCCTCCACCATCTTCTTTAAACGTCCAAGCAATGACTCTTTCTTGTTTTCGGCATTACATTTCACCAATATTGTAAACACTAATTAACTGAGATAGCATGAAAACTGATATAATTCGGAAGTTCTATGTTATAATCCCGAAACCAGTAGTAGTACGTTGTCACGCGCTACTCAAGGACGGCTTCAACCTTCTCCACTCATCTTAACGTCGCCTCCTTTAAACGTTACGGGACTAAGAATTATGTCTTTGCTAATCACTTTAACTAGTTTTCACTAATCTATCCCCTCATAAAACACTACCTGAACTTTATTATTGATAGTGAGGTTTTATGTCACTAATCTGTTCATAAAACACTGCAACATTTTGTCATTGATATTGAGGCTACTTTCCACTAATTCATCTCTTCATGAAACCCAAACTGACCATATCACTGACAGTGGGAATACTTGTAAATAATCTATATCATGGGTGCCCAAACGCCTATAGAATCAGGAGATATTGCACGTCAAGCATTTTCTGCTAAGGTCAATAACTTCCCAAACAAAATAGGAAAAACGACCTTAAAGAATATGCGCTACGGATTGCTTACGTCAAGTTGCTCGTACAAGTTATAATTGGACATTATGATCTATATCGTCGTTGTACCTGCATTAACTCCTATGTGCAAAATATAAATTTTTTCAGTATAAAGAAAAAACACATTTATTCATTCTATGGCAGCCGTACATAGAAGAATGTGAATTCTTACATTTTCGAAACAAAGAAATATAATTACATATAGGATATTTTATTATTTGCTGTATCACTATTTAAGTTATTTAATAGAGCAAAAATATGAAAATCGATAAATTTGTCACATAGGTGTTATTGCAGGAACAACGACGATATCCTCATTAAATCCTTCCTGACCTTATTACTGACAGTTGGGCTATTTTCACTAATCTCTCTCTTCATCAAACCCCACCCAATCTCATCACGATAGTGAGGCTATTTGTCACTAATCTGTCTCATAAAAACCTGCCTAACTTTGTCACTGGCAGTGAAGCTACTCGTCACCAATCCATCTCGTCATAAAACCCTACCTAACCATATCTCTGACAGTGGGGTTACATGTCACTAATCTATCTCCTCATCAAATCCCGCATAAACTTATCACTGACAGTGGGGCCACAGGTCACTGATCTATCTCATAAAACCTTACCTTCTAATCAAAACCTGCTTAAACTTGTCACTAACATTGAGTACTTTTCAGTAAGGTTGAGGAGAAGTGAGTGACAGAACGAAAGAAAAATGTTCCTGGTAAGAATGGCACAAGTGAACGTCAGGCCCATTATCCGTCTGTTCGGATATCCGATATTAAGGCGTTTGGCAGGAAATACTTACTTGGAGAAAACCAAATGTATAATAATTACTTTATTTTTGCTGTGGATTCCAATCTGTGTTCTAAGAACAGCGATCTTACTCTGACCAAGGCTCAGGCTTCAAGCATCTTCTGGTGATGAAACATTAATACATTCCACGAGATGTCCTTTGTTATCTACTAACTAGGCTTATTGGAAGCGGCTGCATTACTCTATATAGTTGGAGGACGTCGTATGCATCCGGCGCCCGACTGAGTCACTGCCAATGCGGTGACAAGTGACCCACTTACACTGCATTAATGCGTCACTTTACGCAGGCCCACAATATCCTATTTATAATTAATATTTATGGTCCTGAGGATGTATTATGAGCGAATCTCACACTGCAACAAACAATACTGAAATAACGCAAGCAAATCCACACCTACTGGAGCAGCTGGAAATTGTAACCATTAGGAAGAAGTTATCTCAAACGTCCTTAACAATTTCAAGGCCTCCCAGGAAAAAATGGATGTAACACCAAATTGTTGAAATATGTGTCTTAGGCGAAAAACGTAATTCTGAAGCATTAATTTATAACAAAAAATTATTGCATTAAATAGCTGAATAAACTATTATCCTTGGTTAGTGATGTGGTTTTGCTAATAAATATACGCCTAATGAAATGTTTTTGAAATTATTCTCCTTTCTGAAATATGAATGATAATTTTGTTGGTTACACCCTTCTTCCGGGGAGGTCTTCAATTAATAAATAACAGAATGCTGAAAAGGGGGAGATTTTTACGTTATTACATTTTTTTCAATAAAACACGCATCAATATTTGAAACAAAACTTACAAACACTTTTCTGTATTCGAACGATATTATGTAACTGGTTATTTGAAGATGTTGTATCAACAAGGGAGGTTTAACTCTTATGATATAAAATACATTATCATCATGGAAATTAATTTGCCGCATTTTGGCTGGAATGTTGTTAGCTGTGTTCTGATGGAAATGACGGGAAGAAATTGGTTATAAACGATGCCAATCTGGGAATTTTGAACATATATTATGCATAAAAATTATTTACAGAATTTGTCGCTTTTGCAACATTGATAATATTATTGAATATAAAACTAGGGAGTAATTTGAAAAATAGTACTACTAATAATATTGTTGGTATAATGGATATCTGTAATAAAGATCGGGATTTGTAATAGGATATGTAGTTCCGATTTTTTCAATCTTTACCTGCAACATTTGCTTATAAATTTCAATAGTCTCCCGAAAGTATACATTGAGTTGGAGGTCTTTCTGTGTTATTTTTCTACAGCATCAATTACGCACTTATCTATAGGTTGAACTGAAAAGAACGAAATTATATTTAATTAGACGAGTCCAAAGTTTCGCTATGAGACTAAATGACGTTCGTGTAAGAGTTAGGGAAAATCGTCTAGTGCGGGATTCAAACACATGCCCAAGGGAAACCTTCGATCTCAAACCAAGCTCGCTACGCCTAACGTACGCGTGTTTCCTTAAATAAATGTAAGTGAATATCATTTAAAATAATGTAAATTGTGAAGCGGTACAATACTTGGTTAAAATATTAATAAAAAACTTATCATAGGAGGATGAAATTTTGTACATGTATTATTATTAGCCAGATATTACTTACTTACTGGCATTTAAGGAACCCGGAGGTTCATTGCCGCACTCACATACGCCCGCCGATGGTCCCTATCCTAAGCAAGATTAATACATTGTCTATCATATCCTACCTCCCTCAAATCCATTTTAATATTATCTTACCATCTACGTCTCGGCCTCCCGAAAGGTCGTTTTCCCTCCGGCCTCCCAACTAACACTATATGCATTTCTGGATTCGCCCATACGTGCTACATGCCCTGCCCATCTCAAACGTCTGGATTTAATGTTCCTAATTATGTCAGGGGAAGAATACAATGCGTGCAGTTCTGTGTTGTGTAACTTTCTCCATTCTCCTGTAACTTCATCCCTCTTAGCCCCAAATATTTTCCTAAGCACCTTATTCTCAAACACCCTTAACCTATGTTCTTCTCTCAAAGTGAGAGTCCAAGTTTCACAACCATAAAAAGCAACCGGTAATATAACTGTCTTATAAATTCTAACTTTCAGATTTTTTGACAGCAAATTAGATGATAAAAGCTCCTCAACCGAATAATAACATGCATTTCCCATATTTATTCTGTGTTTAATTTCTTCCCGAGTATCATTTATATTTGTTACTGTTGCTCCAAGATATTTGAACTTCTCCACCTCTTCAAAAGATAAATTTCCAGTTTTTATATTTCCATTTCGTACAATATTCTCGTCACGAGACATAATCATATACTTTGTCTTTTCGGGATTTACTTCCAAACCTATCTCTTTACTTGCTTCAAGTAAAATTCTCGTGTTTCCCCTAATCGTTTGTGGATTTTCTCCTAACATATTCACGTCATCCTCATAGATAAGCAGCTGATGTAACCCGTTCAATTCCAAATATACCAGTAATAAACATTTGGTGATTCTAGCTTTAAAAATATGGGTTAGTAATTTCAATATATTCTCATAGACAACATTAAGATATTTAGATCATATGCGGAGACAAAGAGGAAAGCAGAAAATAGAAAATATTGGAGAAAGCTGGGTTTGCAGTGAAAGACCTGGCATTGGGCAGAAGACTATCGATGAATGAATGTCCCCTTGACTGCTTAACGACTGTTACCCTCAATTTTACTTCCCCCAGGTGGTCTTGGCCGTCTCTGCTAATTACAATATTACATAAAACGTAGGGTTCTCATCTTTTGCAGAGAACTGTACGGCGGGCGATCATATTGGGGACATTTCACCGCTTGCACTCTCTCTTTGCTCCGCCACTACGTACTCTTCATCCTTTTGTTTTGTTAGCAGCATCAACAGACCCACTTCCTCCTCCTTGCAGCTATTCAAATGTGTGACTCTGATTAGATGAAACTGCACGGCGCTCGTGCCGTTGTGACGTCACGACACGACCTCAATCCGCTCGGCAAAATGGGCCAAGTGTATTTATTGTGCGTGCGTATCCGCCCGGCATAGAACGAGCGAAGTGGCCTTCTCCACACGAAACGAAATATCCCGACTCAACACGGAGAAATTTGGATGCTCGTGTTAACATTCGAAAGTCACGCGTACAAATTCTTCGGCCTAAGACTACAACAAAGACACATCATCCAACCACGACCCACGCAATTTGTTTGTTATTCGGCGGTCCAGTATCCGCCTTCGTTAAAACTGCTTGTACGCTATCAAATGTTCGTCAAATTTAACGCTTCGTAAGATTTTTAAAGACTTGTTAATACTTCAAGTTTTATTGTCAATTCACATACAAAAAACAATAATAACAATTTATGGCTTTTAAGGAATAGAGGTTCATTGCCGCCCTCACATAAGCCTCCATCATTCCCTATCCTGAACAAGATTTATCCAGTCTCCACACTCATATCCCACCTCCCTCAAATCCATTTTAATATTATCCTCCCATCTACATCTCAGAATCCCCAAAGGTCTTCTTTCCTCCGCAATCCCAACTAACACTCTATATGCATTTCTGGATTCTCCCGTACATGCTACATGTCCTGCTCATCTCAAACCTCTGGATTTATTATTATTATTATTATTATTATTATTATTATTATTATTATTATTATTATTATTATTATTATTATTATTTCTTTCGACTGAAATATCTTGAAAACGTGTTACGTAAATTTAAACATAAAATAAAAAATTTTACTTATTTACCTAGAAATCTGATTGTGGTCAGTCTTGTAGAGCTGTAGTTTAGCTGTAGGGCCTAATGAAACTAACAGAACATGCAAATCGATGGCCCGGAACCAGATTGTTCCAAGTCCATTTTACTATTTTTTTTTTCAGGAGAGCTATTTTAAGCTCATGACATTCAAAGCTTCATGATACAATTTCGAATAGCTTCACAGCAACCTTATGGAGAGGGATAGTTACAATTTTGTTTGATTCATATATGTAGAAGAAGTGGAACACAGTGAAACACAGATTTCTTTCTTATAAAAAGTTGGACTTAGAACAGTCTGGTTCTCAGCCATCGAAATGTTGAAAATTGGTTAAGAGCTGAATTCAGGATATTGACAAGGGAGCAACCGCCCTTTTCAATAATTAAATTATGCAATTAAATTATTCATGTTAGAAAGTTGAAAATTATTCTAATGTATTAAATAAGATCGAGTTTTCCAGGTATTAATTTGCAAATGTGCAACAGATGTGTACACTAAGAAAGAATTAAATAGTTCAAATGGTAAATTTTTAGTGACCTGTGGACCCGGATTCGATCCCCGGCTTACACCCGATTTATAACTTGTGTTGGGCAAGCCCGTGGTCCAGGTACCACAGGGGTTTCTCCGGGAAGCTCCGGTTCCCCTGTGGCATCCCAATAAATCTCCATAATCATCTCATCGCGGGTGTAGTGTAGACCTGGGCAACGACTCTGTAGGTAAATTGGTCTACACAACTAGCTTCATAAGGGTGAATGATGTACAGCTCGATTCAGCGGTAATGGCCCCTGTCCTTGGTTGTTTGGCTAGTGAGCGAGCTGTGTGTTGCGTCATAAAAAAGAAATTTAATCACAAATGTACATAGGAGGGGAAGAGGGAAGAGGAAGAACGATTTATTTTATTTTATTGGGTTATTTTACGACGCTGTATCAACATCTAGGTTATTTAGCATCTGAATGATATGAAGGTGATAATGCCGGTGAAATGAGTCCGGGGTCCAGCACCTAAAGTTACCCAGCATTTGCTCGTATTGGGTTGAGGGAAAACCCCGGAAAAAACCTCAACCAGGTAACTTCTCCCGACCGGGAATCGAACCCGGGCCACCTGGTTTCGCAGCCAGACGCGCTGACCGTTACTCCACAGGTGTGGACAGGAAGAATGAAAATAATATCTATAGATCTCTCAAGCAGGGATTACCGACGACAGGAATGCAAACGAAACAATTCGATAAGGAAGAGCGGCGACTGGAAAGGTCACGAAATAACTTGAATGATATTCAAGATTACAGTCGGAAGAGAAACGACATCGATAGACTCAGTCTTTTTTTATTGGGTTATTTTACGACGCTGTATCAACATCTAGGTTATTTAGCGTCTGAATGATATGAAGGTGATAATGCCGGTGAAATGAGTCCGGGGTCCAGCACCGAAAGTTACCCAGCATTTGCTCGTATTGGGTTGAGAGAAAACCCCGGAAAAAACCTCAAACAGGTAACTTGCCCCGACCGGGATTCGAACCCGGGCCACCTGGTTTCGCAGCCAGACGCGCTGACAGTTACTCCACAGGTGTGGACAATAGACTCAGTCTTGGATTGTGATAGTTACATTACGGTTTTAGTTTTAGTTTCACTGGATCTGAATACATGTCCTGTTCCAAGAGCGTTTATTTTATTATGTGGTGATGGAGCGTTCCCCTCGCAGAGTATCATTATTTTATTCGTAAACATAATATTGCGCGTTTAATTCGCTTCGAATTTTTCTCTCGCTACGCTCTTCATTTTCACAGACGATGTCCTCATCTGTTCATTTTCTTGGAAGAGGCAGTATTTCCATCGGCCCGCATCTCTCGCTCCCTCGGTGTGCCTACATAAACACGTCAAAACAGACAGTAACGCCACCACTTTTTTCGGTAATCGTTCGTTGCGCGAGCTATATGCTCGAAACTGAGGGACACTCATGTCAAGAAAATATAAGCCGTCATGACATTGTTTAGTCAATAGACGTAGTGGTTAGTAACGGGACGTGTGGAAGAATATTGTGTTTTAAGACGGAGTGTACCGCGACATACGAAGGCAGTGTTATAGCTCACGCAAGGAACGATTACCGAAAAGCAATGGTGGCGTTGCTGTCTGTTTTGACGTGTGTATATAGGCACGCCGAGAGGGGCGAGAGGTGAGTGCCGGTGGAAGTACTGTCTCTTCTAAGAAGGTAAACAAGTGAGGACATCGCTGTGGAAATAAAGAACGTAGCAAGAGAAAAATTCGAAGCTAATTAAACGCGCAACATGTGTTTACGAATAAACACAAGACACGTATTCACATTCAATGGAACAAACTAAAGTCGTAATGTAACTATCACAACGCAAGACTGATTCTATCTATGTCATTTCTCTTCCGGCTGTACTCTTGAATATAATTCAAGCTATCTCGTGACCCTTTCTGTCGTCCGCTCTTCCTTATCGCAATGTTGGATTCGCATTTCTTCCGTCGGGATTCCCTGTTTGCGAGACCTATAGGTGTAATGACTGGGCGGCCTGACCTGTGTGACCCAGCCCGCCAGTAATCATGAGTAACTCGCTCTTAGTCTATCTATTTACTCTTTGCAGGGGCCAAAAGTCAATGAATCAAGATGGAAGTCAAGTATCTGCCATTAGTTAAAAAAAATTCAGTGTTCAAAGCTGAAACTTAATAATGACAATGATTTTGTATTCATTCTGATACAGACAACTACTCTGCACAAATTTCATTTCATTGGTTACATATATTTCCCAGTTACTCACACGTATAATCCTAGTCATATGTCAACACGAATTACAACGTATTTAATTATATGACTTTGCACAAAGGAACATTCAGTGCCAGAATATTTCTAGCTAAGTCGTTTCGAGAGCCTTTGTTTGGAGTCTAAATATAGTATTCAAATCTGTGGACAGTTACTTCTCTTTGTCATCGCAGTGAGGTAAGAGTAGATTAACTTTCTTTGTGTGTAAATTGCAGCTTTGTCGAAATATAAGTTTGAACACAATGGTCGTGAGTAACGTGACGTGATAACTGGCATGATTTACATATCTGTTATCACAGTCATGGCAGCTCAGTACAGCATGAAGTCATATAAAACAATGAGCTGATTTTTCTATTAAATGTTGCACTGTTATCTACTGAATGACAGTAGCATGTAGACTTCATGACCAACAAAAGGTGAATTATTGTCTACAACAAATCCATAGTTGACTTTCCCAATGATTGCAGCAATCGAGTTTCACATAGCAGTTTACCTTCTGTGGGCCAGCATGTTTCATTTTATAGCAGAATGTGACCTCCACTAACCTTCCACAGCTGAAATATGTTTACTTCCGCTAAAGTAGAAGGCGAAGCTAAGTGCTGGGCAAGTGCGGCAAGCAGATACGAAATAACGTAGAATTTGCGTTATATGTACAATATTTACAGGGATATCTTTTATTTTTACTAAAATTTCTAATATTTACCTGACTATACCTTTGGATTAACGGTTGAGAACAGGAAACACCGTTTTCTACCCCCTTCCATGACTGGAGTTCGATGATACTGGCGTAAAATACAAACAAATCACTTTACGAAGTGTAGGAGGGAAGAAAAGTAGTTAATCAAGTTACGTAAACTAGGAAGTATCGCGATTTTGAGTTTGATAATTTTCATTAGGTTTCTGTTTAATCAAAATACAGTACTGTATTAACAATAAGTGTTTTTACTCACGAAATGAGCTATCCATTCGGACGTATTCATTATGCAGTATATATTATACTGTCTACAGCAACAATATAGAGAATGAAGTTAAATTGAAAAATAATCATAATATGGATGTTTAAACACATTTTTGAAAGTGGTGGCCGTTCATTTCGATACATGCTTCAGTTCTTTTGTGCATATTATCGCACTATAAACTATTGTACCTAATTCCAATTAAAGTTTCGTCCTTCGTACTAGTAACTCATGTTGAAGTAATTCTGTATCTATTCTATGAAAGAGTTCGTACCTTACATACTGCAAATTCAATCTTCACTTCTGTCCAATTCGAAAAGATAAAATTACTCAGACATACTGTCTACTGTCCGTCCAAGTGGTTATGTCGCAGGGTCGTAGAAACGGGGGAAATCGCGTGACAGTTAATTCCTTAACGAGGTCATTTCATTTAAGTTATTTTAAACAGTTGTATAGCATTACTTAGACGTCCAATTCCTAACAGAAATTAATGTTTTCAGAAAAGAGCTAAGACAGCCCAGCCAATAGACTTTACAGAGGGGCGGGCAGAAGCGGGTGGGGGAAACCGTGAAGCGACGTAGGCAAACGGACGACAGTGCCTGTGCGAAAATATGATTCAATATTGAAAGCTCTTTCGTCACTGGAAAACGCGAACATATTTCTGGAATGTACTACACTCACTAACGCAGTACTGTTTACTATGACCATAAGGCGACTTTGACTACATACGCGGCCTTGGTTCTGTGTAGAGGACGATTGGAAGTTTACTAATAGAGGGGGTGGGAGTGAAGTACATTCAAAAGCTCAGATACAATAAAAATTAAAGTAAAAATAAAATGCCTCTGTACTAAGGGATATGCTAGTGTAACTAAATGACAGCTATGAGCAATATGAAATGAAGATAAATGCAACAAGACGAAGACCATGGTCATAAGAAGAAAATTAAAGAAGGTAAACTTGCGAATTCTAAATGAGGCAATAAAGCAAGTGGACAGCTTCAAATACTTGGAGTGTACTATAATCAATAACATGAGCTGCAGCCAAGAAGTCAAAAGGAGAATAGCAATGGCAAAGAAAGCTTTTAATAGAAAAAGGAGCATCTTCCGCGTATCTCTGGAGAAAAAACTAAGGAAGAGATTAGTGAAGCGCTTAATGTGGAGTGTAGCATTTTTTAAATTTATTTACTGTCGCTTTAACTTGTAACAGAACTCATATCGCGACACAAACTTATTTTAACAATAACATAACATTTACAAGTTAATTCATTATAGTAAACATTACACAATTTTATCAAATAATCGAGTTAATGTGGAAACTTTATCACACTATTGCAATAAGAAGGTTCACCAAGAGATCTTGCTATATTGTTGGGGAATTTAGTTGTCGTAACTGATTATATTGAGGACAGTCCTGGATGATATGCTTCACAGAAAGAGTTTCACTGTAAGTGTTACAAACTGGAGGAGGTTTCTTCTTTAGTATATAACTATGTGTGAGCTTGGTATGTCCAATACGTAGTCGATTGATGACAACTTGATTCCTTTGTGATAGATGTTTAGTTGGATAGGATAAACTGGAAGCAGTTCTACTTTCCCTGAGTAGTGTAGCATTGTAAGGGGCAGAAACATGGACATTAAGACGACGTGAAGAGAAGCGACTAGAAGCATTTGAAATGTGGATATGGAGAAGGATGGAGCGTTTGAAATGGACAGACAGAATAAGAACCGAAACTGTGTTGGAAAGAGTGGGTCAAGAAAGAATGATGCTGAAACTGATCAGGAAGAGTAAAAGGATTTGACTGGGTCACTGAACTGCCTACTGAAGGATACACTGGAAGGAATGGTAAACGAGAGAAGAATTCGGGGCAGAAAAAGATATCAGATGATATACGACATTAAGATATATGGATCATATGCGGAGAGACTGATGAAGGCAGAAAATAGGAAGAACTTGAGAATGCTGGGTTTGCAGTTAAAGACCTGCCCTTGGGCAGAACACTATGAATGCATATAGAGAGATTCAATTGCAATAGTAAATATTTTAGAGAGTGATAGTATGTACTATTCTGAGTAAAGAAACTTCATATAAACATGTGTCCAATTTTCAAGGAGTGAGGAGAGAGAAAGCTGTTTCAATATTACGTGGCGTTAAAAGTTGAAGAACGGAAAAGAAATGAATTAATGATTACATTTATTGATTATTTATGTGGTATCAATGCATTTCAATAGTTGAGAGTAATTATTAAAAATTCCATCACCGGCTTTAATGCACTTTCCCCTGTGTTCACTACTAAGTGTTGTTCTTCTGACATCATCGCATCATTATTTTATCATGGCAGCATTATTAATTAAGCGAGCGACCAATTTGTCCCTCGAGTTTGCTTTGTTTTTGTACTCTTCACATTTCATGCACCCCCCCAGACAAAAATCTACAGGAGTAAGGTCTGGTGACACTGCTGGCCACTGCACCCAACAATAATGGCTCCATCATGCTGGAAGAACAAAAGACGCCAAACATTTTCGTAACTAAAAAAAAATGCTATCTGGTTTTCAAGAACATTAAAATTGCTCTGTCATGCACAGATAGTGTATATTATTCATGCCAATTTTTATTTTCAAAGAACCTATAGATTCTGAGGGGAAAAATTGAAATTTAGTAAAATTATACTAGCGAAATATGTACCGCCCCTCATCTTATACAGGGGTTCTCAAGAAATTATACGCAACGCTCACTTTCACTGACTAATAAGTTTAATAAATTTTATTATAGATTATCTAATAATAAAAACGAGTACACTGTTAAGAAAAATTTCCAAGAAAATAATCGATGTAAAACTTCACCAAATGCGGCGAATAAAACTTAAGCGTGATCTCATGTTTTGTTTGTTACAATATCAACATTACAGTATAATCTATCGCCTTTTAATTCTAGTTAGCCTGATGAATATTATAACCGCGAGGTAAATTAAGCGATACGAGTTTTCAGAAAATACATAAAAAGCATATGTTATTTTTCCATTAAATGTCTTATAAATTACAAAACAAATCTAGAAAAATAAACTATGATTTCTTATTTTTATTTCTAGTTGCTTTCCTTATATCGCGAAACCACAGCAATCTCTCGTTCTTCGATTGGATTGCTGTGTAACCGCGGAACATGTGTCGTCTGACAGACATAACTGGGTATGAGCCGGATCTTCAGACCCGACTCATGCCTCTTAACCGATTGTTGGAAGAGCACCTTAATAAAACACGAGACCGTTACTTCCTACATTCCTTCTGATTAGCATTCATTCAACACATCTCAGTCTTCGCAGTTAATATCTTCTTTTGTACCACATAAATATGAGGACGTAAATTCCATATTCATAAATAATATAAAATCTAAGTAAGGCTAAGTAGTGGAAATGTAACCCAATAATTGTAAGCTTATTCATTTAGTGTTCTGCCCAAGGGCAGGTCTTTCACTGCAAACCCAGCATTCTCCAGTATTTTCTATTTTCTGCCTTCCTCTTCGTTTCCTAATATGATCCATATATCTTAATGTCGTCTATCATCTTATATCTTCTTCTGCCCCGAACTCTTCTCACGTTCACCATTCCTTCCAGTGCATTCTTCAGTAGGCAGTTTCTTCTCAGCCAATGACCCAACTAATTCCTTTACCTCTTCCTGATCAGTTTCAGCATCATTCTTTCTTCACCCATTCTTTCTTCAACACAGCTTCATTTCTGTCTGTTCACTTCACACACTCCATTCTCCTCCATAGCCATTTTCAAAATGCATCTAGTCGCGTCTCTTCACTTCGTCATAATGTCAAATTTCTGCCCAATACAATGCCACACTCCACACGAAGCACTTCACTAGTCTCTTCCTTAGTTATATTTCCAGAGTTCCGCAAAAGATGCTCCTTTCCTATTAAAAGCCATTGATATCCTCCTTTTGACTTCCTGGCAGCAGTAGCTGACAACGTGCAGTGGTACCATATTGTCAACTCAGCAGCCAAGAGCTTTCATAACTTATAAGGGTTTATAATAAAAGTTAGATGTATAGAAATTCGCCAGGGGACAGTGCGATCCAGGACTACAACCTGAAACAGGGGTTCTCAACCTTTTGAAGATTGTGTGCACCGCTCACATGTAATACTAAGATAGCGAGCACCATGAAATCGAATAGGTTTAAAAGGCCTTTGTGAATGAATAAATAAATAAATAAATAGGTAAACAAACAAATAGATAGATATTAGATAATAGAGATGGATAGACAGATAGATAGATAGATAGATAGATAGATAGATAGATAGATAGATAGATAGATAGATAGATAGATAGGTAGATAGATAGGTAGGTAGATAGGTAGGTAGATAGGTAGATAGATAGATAGATAGAGATAGATAGAGATAGATAGAGATATAGATAGATATAGATAGATAGATATAGATAGATAGATAGATAGATAGATAGATAGATAGATAGATAGATAGATAGATAGATAGATAGATAGATAGATAGATAGATAGATAGATAGATAGATAGACAGACAGACAGACAGACAGATAGGTAGAGTTTAAAACATTCACCAGGACAATGATATCCTTGAACTTTAATGCTACCGAGAATTTCAGTGGTGTCTAAACAGAAGTCTCTTGAATTATTTATTCGAGATCGTGCTTTGTTCTTGAGGTATTTCATAAGTGAGAAAGTTTTTATTTTTTCCGCATAAGTAGGTTGTCCCGAACATAGCCAGACATTTGAGAGACACTACGCAGTATTTGTAGCTTTTTTTTTTTTTTGTACCTTCTGCCCCCAAAGGTTATGAATTTCTCCATTTAAAACTAATATTCCACTAAATAATTGAAAAAAAGTTATATACTATGAAATACGAGGAGGTCTATCAGGTCTCAAAGCTATTACAATGAATAGTTAGAACACTATTTGTTCCGAATCGTAGAACAAAGTTTGAATTTAAGGAAGGACCTAGGAGCGTTCGTGTTCGCGAGCAATTTTTTACTTTCATGACGAGAGCACAAAACTCATTAACCCATTTATGCCCAGATTATTTTTTTAAATTTTTTTTTCACATATCATATTAAGTGAGTCAGAGGGACGTTGTAAGCATGAGGAACTACGAAAATACTGATTTAGTTACTTCGGTAAAAATTTATGGGGTGGGTCGATAACGACCCACTAGGCACTTCCTCGAGAATTTGTTCATGTAATGTTTTGATGATTTCTTGTTTTACTTATGCTTTTGCGTAGTATGCAACTTGTTAAATTTAAAAGTAACGTATAAACAAATCTTTACCATATTAAAAACGCATACGATTTTTTAAAATATGTATTGAATAATTTCCCTGATAGCTATATTCACATTCACATGTATTTTACATTCACACATCTGAAAGGAAACCTTGTACTGGAAGAAATAAATAAATTATGGTACATGACATAAGGTCCACACCTGCGGTTAGAGCGTCTGGCCGCAAAACCAAGTTGCCCGGATTCGAATCCCGGTCGGGGCAAGTTACCTGGTTGAGGTTTTTCTCCGGGGTTTTCCCTCAACCCAATATGAGCAAATGCTGGATAACTGTCGGTGCTGGACCCCGGACACTTTTCAACGGCATTATCACCTTCATCTCATTCAGACACTATATAACCTGAGATGTTGGTACAGCGTCGTAAGATAACCTACTAAAAATACCTGACATAAGTCCTTAGTTCTACTCATGATATGGTACATCTCTGACATGCTTTTACATTGCCACAACTCTTGTATCGCCGTCTTTGTTGTTGGGCTATAGTGCCCACAGTGATCCTTCCTCCGGTGCTCTTTGATGGTATCGAAGGAATGAACTCGTCTTCCACTCTTTGGAGAAGTGTCAAATTTTAGGCTTGCGTTATTTCGTGGCCGAAGGCGAGTGCATCCAAACACTTTCCATATGATCGACTACTGAGAAGCCAAGCATTGTTCATGGCCACATCTAATAACCACGAAAGTAATGGTATGTGCCATTTTTTCCACGTATATCAGAAGTATGTACTCCAACTTATATTGCAAATATTTACGGAAAACATAAGGCAGACGAACTTTGATTTCCTCTTCTTGTAAAGGGGCTACTTCATGTTCGTTAGACGTGATGCTCACCTTTATTTCTTTCTCCCTTTTTTCTACGTGTCGGTGGTGGGGAATTCTCAATTTCATTGCTGATAAGATCTGAATCTTTTCTAATATCGGTGCCCCTTCCTCATTATAAGGCTGAACAATGTCTGGTAGCTCTGTCACTAACTCTGCTACGGCTTGTAGATGAGCTCGGTTAGAGTCCTTCCAATCTTCATCTCCAGAATCTGCATTCGTTATCCTCAGGCAGACCAATGAATATATCTGTCCCGTATTTTGGGATTTCGGAAGAATCAGATCTCTCCAACTATTCTAGAATTTAGATTACTGTCAGACCAGTGAGTCTGAAAAGAGGGAATACTTATGATTATGGAAACTGTTATGAAGGATCTAAGTTTTCAGATGGGGCCTGTAGAGAACTCTCATGAAGATAATAAAAAGACAAAACGGGGTCATTCTGATTGTTATTCACACCCGGCTCTCATAGGTGCCGATAGTGTCGAGAATTATGAACTACTTAGTTCGTCAAAGACTATCCAGAGTGCATTCCAAGCGGCGAGATATAACATTACACAAATAAAACAATGTTGTAAAGGAAAGCAATAATAAGCCTGAGATATTCTGAGAAATGCTATCAGAATTATCATCCCCAAAAGCACTCCTAATCCTTACACAAACTTCTATTAAGGTAGTTGTTCGTAAAAACATCACTCAAAGAAAAATAATAAAAAAACAAAATGATTTCATAATGAAAAGCTATGGGAAAGGTAATTCTCGAATAAGTGCTTAGTGGGTCGTTTTCGACCCACACTAAATTCTAAGCCCTACTGTACAGCAAATTGCGTAAATATTGACAAAAACATACAAGATGCATATTCTCCTGAATCTTCTTGGCAGGAAACATTGTTTGTTAATAAAATTCACGGATTGAACAGAGTTTTTACTCACTTTTTCTTCTCCAAGGCAGACGATAGTTGCGTCATATTTATTCGGCAAGTTCCCGCGCAATAATGACGTGGTCTGTTGGCTTCCAGCGTGTTCCACAAGTGCAATGTACCTTTGTGCATCTAAGAAAAGTAGATACGTAGTGTTGTCTAGACTAATTCGGGTGGAAAATAATTTTAATCAATGGGTCGAAAATGACCCACCCGGGCATAAATGGGTTAAAAGACCATTATGTTGTTCGCGAGCACCAGATTGAGAACGCCTGACCTAGAAAATCTATTGGGCTAATCCTCTAACTAGGAGCACTCTCTACTCAAACCGGCTGACTACACTAAGGTTCGCTGTATACCCAGGTTACGGGCAGACAACCCCACTCGTTCCTAGGTCAGCTCCTCCGTGCGCCACTATCCGGAACGTTATGGAATGATGGAGGAATTGAGATCGGACGGAAGGATTTATGTGTCAGTTATGGGAAAACGGAAGAACCCCGAGAAAACCCTAGTCGGCCTGGGTAGCGTAATCTGTATAGTGTTGGCGTTCTGTGTTCGAGGTAGCGGGTTCGGTCCCGGCCCAGGTCGATGACATTTAAGTGTGTTTAAATGCAGCACAAAATTCCGACACACCGGCGACGCTGATGTAACCTCTGCAATTCGGAACGTCCTTAAACCATAATTAAAAATTAAAAAGAATGAAAACCATAACTGTGACGTTTTCCGCCAGTTTTAATTATGGGTTTTTCTCGTGGAGAAAGTGCCTGGTAACAAATTCAGACCTATACATTTTTTTATTAATTTTTTCCGGCGATTTTAAGTTACAAACTTTCCCAAAAGAAACCGCCGCAACTGAAAAATACGCTGGTTTCTAATTTGTGTTTCATTTACAGAAAGGTAATTACTGAGATATAACAGAAAACGAAATTCTTCGTAGAAAAATAATAGATTTAAATTCTGAAAATTTTATCGTTTTACTGGCATAATAAAATGCAGAGAAAAGTATAAGTAACACGTGCACACGAAACTTCACCAAAGTAGTATAGCAACGTGCCGAAGTACGTAAGATATTTCCATGCAGAAATTCTGCGTTATCATATGATGAATGATCGATGGAGCGGAGAAAATTTATCTCGGGCGCGGCACCGGGATTTGAAAAAGGGTTTTCAGCTCTACGTGCTGACGCTCTATCCACTAAGCCACACCGGACTCCAATTGCGATGCCGGATTGAATCCTCTCAGTTTAAGCTCCGCCTCTTAGCTTCCCTTTAGTGGCCAACCCTCATGCACTGTGTCACAGATGTGTGACCGTGGTACAATGTCCAACACACTGAGATGATTCAATCCGGCATAGGAATTGGAATCCGGTATGGCTTAGTGGATAGAGCGTCAGCACGTAGAGCTGAAAACCCGTGTTCGAATCCCAGTGCCGGAGAGAATTTTTCTCCGCGTCACCGATCCTTCATCATGTGATAAGGCAGAATTCCTGCACGGAAATATCGTATGTACTTCGGTACATCGCAATAATATGTTATGCGTATATAATCACTTAGTGATTTAAGATGGCGCTCATTCCGTCGGATCCCGGCCACTTAGTCACTCGTAATGAGTGCACCCCTGCACATTAATATGTTTGACATTGTGCCGCGGTCACACATCTATGACACAGTGCATGAGGGTTGGCCACTAAAGGGAAGCTAAGAGGTGGAGCTTAAACTGAGAAGATTCAATCCGGCATCGGAATTGAAATCCGGTGTGCGTCAGCTTAGTGGATAGAGCGTCAGCACGAAGAGCTGAAAACTCGGGTTCGAATCCCGGTGCCGGAGAGAATTTTTCTCTGCTGCACCGATCCTTCATAAAATAGAAGGTCTTGGAAAAAATAATCATGCTTTAAGTGTCATTTTCAGTAACAAATAGCAGAAATTGAAAAACAAATACCATTGGAATCACAGTGTAAGATATGCAGTATGTGTTTTATATTATTGGTTCAAAATCGGTTTCTTAGCAAAATAGGAGGTTTTGGAACGATAATATTAATATGTTGTGGAATTATAGGGTGCTATTCATAGACATTTCGCTAGCCCACGCTACGAGCGTGCTAAACTAGCCCCGGCTCTCGACTGATTACTTGTACAGACTTCATATATCATATCATATCATATCATATCATATCATATCATATCATATCATATCATATCATATCATATATCATATCATATCATATCATATCATATCATATCATATCATATCATATCATATCATATCATATCATATCATATCATATCATATCGCTAACATTGGTTTATGAATACGAAAAACGTTAGTTATCTGATTATCCACCGGAAGCCCGCGCTAAGAATGTTTATGAATATGGCCTATAAAGACTCTGTTCCAAGATTAAACACTTCAAAGAATTTTGTACATTAAGTTCAGGTTCTGGATTGGAAATCTGTCTTCATCTTCTAATATAAATTTAATTTTTGGTGCTCTTTCTTAAGCGATGGACCCCCACCAATGAGAACGCAGAATATCACAAGGAAAAGAGACTACCATTCATGCTCTAGGCGGGAATCGAAATCAAGCCCAAATCTTTCACCTAGATTATAGTTGACAAATTTTAAGCTAATAACAATGAACAAACTTGAGATAAGATCCTATATCCCTATTCCACGTCTAATGTCAGTGAGATGGATGTACATATCGTCGTTGTTCCTGCAATAACTCCTATGTGCAAAATATAAAATTTTTCAGTAGGAAGAAAGAACACATTTCTTCATCCGTACATAGGAGACTATGAATTCTTACATTTTCGAAACAAAGAAATATAAGCACATATAGGAGATTTTATTATTTGCTGTATCACTATTTAAGTTATTTAATAGAGCAAACATCTTAAAATCGATAAATATGTCACATAGGAGTTATTGCAGGAACAACGACGATATATTCTTTCTTTAAAAATGTAGCGACTTTTAGCGATGCAACTTAGGCCTATATTACATATCAACTTTGCTTCCATATGCATAATTTGCTCTAAATTGGCAACTGTAAGGTGAAATAATGTAGGTCAGTTCTAAAAATGTTCTTTGTATCAACCTTTTACAAGTAAACAAACATTACTCCTCTCTATCTTTCGCACAGCCTCCGTGGCCTACTTCACAGTACCTACCGAGGACTGTAATTTAGGCCGTAACGAGTAAGAAATCATGTAGTATTGAACGAAACTTTCCACACTCGCTTGTTTGAATCTCTCCTCTCCTGGAATCTGCTTCTCAAGCGATTTCTCTTATCTTTAACCTTGTTTCATAAACAATTACAGCTTGCTTTTTCCTCTTCCTACGACGTCTCTCTCCATCTCTCTGCGTTTCTCACTCATGATGTCAAGTGCATGCCACATGGAACCTTTCACTAATGAGCTCAAAAAAGAAAGACAATGCAAATAATATGAACAGTACAGGAACACAAATTGTAGTATTTAGCAAGGTTACAGAAGCAAATACATAATATCTCATAGTGTGAGACGTAACTCCGAACCTATAAATATGACGTAATATTACTCACACTTTTCTCAGCCATTCAGCAGATGTTCAGAAATTAAACTCTATTGAATTCAAAATATTCTGTTAACCTACAAAAATTATTTTCTGAGAACATTTTTTCTTTTAATATTTCGTTTACATGACGTCATTCCATTTTCGACAAAAGAAGTGTAATGGAATTTTGAATTCCAACCAATCACAGTCAAACATCGCGATAATTTTTGCCGCTAGATTTATCGCTGTCAATTTATCGCATGGTTGTTCTTTTGTTTAGTCGGTGTCGCCAACTGTTTGCCCGTAAATTGATGAGCATGAATCCATTAAGATGCATAAACACTGTTAAACTGTTCTTTCAACTTTACGCATTCAAGCAATGAGTGCAAGATTGATTGCTAATATTAATTAATATATTTACGCAGTGAAGACGATGTTCAAAAACGGTGCACCATGTAGACACAAAATCTTCATGCATCTTAATTGAACGTACGTTTTAAACTTGATCATTTCAATATTCTTCCTAGACTGCATGCATACGCGCATGGAAAATTGAACTGTGTAGATGCAGCTTCAGTCCTGTTAGACACTACAGCGAGAATGCGTTTGTCGTTCTATGGAAAATGCTTTCCTGTAGTACGGAGTAACGGTCGAAATAAGGCACAGCTGACACATGGTCCCGCGCCCACATGTAACTAATCTAATTGTAATCTATAAAATCTGTATTACGTGAAAATTAAACAATTAATAGAAAGTCAGATGTTCAAATTTATGTAATATCAGCGCATATCAAACCCAAAGATCCTGTACATTATTTACAAGGCTTTTGGTCAAACTGCCTTCCGTATGGCATAATAAAATACGTGTTTTAATTATCTATATAGAGATGACTTCACTGTTTAGCAACATATGTCTCACTGTAGTGTGAATACCTAAGCATTGCTATATAGCTATCCCACACAACATTACATAGTTTTTGGTTCACGGTATAGTGTATAATGTAAAGACGAAGTACTAAATGAAGTGTGAAATTCTACTTCCACATCTTCATCTCCTAATTCCATGTCCATTGTAGGCTATCTGAAAATTATTCAGATTTGATAACTGCGTTTTCAACAATTCTTCATTTAATTAATATATTAACCAGGTTATTTGTAATTATATTATAAAATGTTTAAATTATATTATGATTTCAGCAGATAATGAAAACGTATTTCTGTTATTATAATAATAAGAGAAAAGTACAATACATGTAATTAACATTGTTAAACATGTATTTCGCTTTTCGCAATTGGCATTACTGAATAACTTCTAATTCCTTTATTGCAGTAAACGATATTCATCTAGTTCAACTTCACAATGTCTGAATAGGTTAAGTATTCGTAAATATACAATTATTAAAAGTTTGTGAGTGAATTTTGGGGATATATTATTTATATTTTTATTTTATTCACGAAAAAGTCCTAATAAATGTCACTCGAGGTCTGAGATTACTTCAGATAATTTTAAGTGTTCTTCGTTTTCGGAGACTAAAGATTTGTTATAAATGCGCAAAATAGCAAGATTTTAACTTATCAACACTGAAGTAAGTACAGGAAGTGCTGTCTATGACTTGTAACCGTTAGACATAAGGAAATATTTACAGTTTACATCTTTCCTTATGAAGAACCTTCGTAGAGAAGCAGATCATACCACAAATATTGAGAATGTGCTGGAAATTTAGATAAAAAGGATACAACACGCCACAGTTAAATAAACATTACGTCCTCCTTGTTAAGCTAAGGCTATGAACAAACTTCACAATTCCGAGAATTGAAAGACTTCGTGACTCTTTTCTTGAAGTAATGCATTGGAGCGGAAAATTCTTGAAACAGAAAATCTTCAGAAGAAAAATTTCAGCCGTCGACGTAGCACACGGTTAAGGAGGTGGGCGTAGGTTCGAATTCCGATTGGATCAAAATTTCAGTTGAATTTTCTCCGAAAATTTTCCCTAAACTGTAAGGCGAATATCAAGTAATCCATGCCTAACCTCGACCTCATCCGTCCAAAATATCATCTCGCTATCAATAATAACATCGAAGCAAGATAAACAAGTAGCTTATACAGCGTCGTTAAATAGCCAAATAAAAACAATTTCTGGTTTCCAATCCAATGTCACATAATCAAAGTTTTGGAACTGTGAAACGACATATAAGCCCCACAATAAGTATCGCGTTACGCGAGATCTGAAAGACAGTCTGTACCATAGACAAATAGCCTAACAGAAAGATCAAGTCAATGTATGCTTTCGTGGGGCTACTGAAGTGGAAGTTAAAGCCAAGACAATCACAGTGTTTCCAAGAGGCTCAAAAGCTGGCCAAAAATGATTTTTCCACTTTTAATTTTATGGTGTTTGCAACATACCCCAACTACCTCCAAGGTCTGGCCGTCATAAAACAGCAGTTGTATACGAACCTTTGAAGCAAGTGCATGAAGTGTCGTTTTTGCTCTGTTGTGGCTGTGTGTTTTTCAATCAGATTTTCAATTATTATTTTTTGTATTTCTGTGGATAATTTTCAGGTAAATGTTATTATGGTTTGTTAGAGTTATGTTTTTGAATTAATAATACGTTATTATTATAATGATTAAGTATATTGTGCTTGGCTGAGGCATCATAATCATATTATGTAAAATTTTATTTTGTGATTCCTCAAGTTCGGTCTTTATGCAAACCAGCAAAAATTGCCTCACGTTGCCCCGTGTTATTTCCTTGACCAATGTGTAGTCTGACATGTTTACTTAATGATCTTGAAAGGTAAAATTGTCCATATTTGCCCCCTTTGATAAAATTTAGATACATATATTTATTGGCGTATTTGAAATTAATCGTCTAAAATACGAATATTTTCAGTATCAGTTAATTTCTTCTCTAAAGCAAACCAATGTTCAATTTGGCTATCAAATAGTTATAAAAGTTAAAAATGACGAATTTTTAGTCGTTTATTTTGGTTTAAGAATGGAGTACCGTTGCAAAAGGAAGGGAATTGTTTGATATTTTACAGAAGGAAAAAAGTGGTCGTAAGAAACAGAAAGACGTACTGTTGCAGTTTCTTATTACAAAAATCGGTATAGGAGACTCCCATGATCAAATTAAATTGTTACAGAGACATGTTTCTCGGTTTTGCATTAATTTGTTTCGCAGACTCGATAAATCGAACAGGATGCGTTATAGGTTTTTGAAAACAATCAGCAGTGGTTAGATAAAGAGTTTGTATGTGATTTAAGTATTGTAAAGCCTACTCTACAGAAAAGAGGAAGACCACAAACAAAGTTTGGGAGGGGAGGAGTAGTAGGTCTAAGCGTAGAAAAACTGAAAAAAAAAAAGAAAATCTGCAGACATTCGCTGCAAAAATGAAGTAAGTGCACAAATAACCGGCATTGACAGGAAGCTCATCCACAGATGTGGAATTATACTTAAAATTATATCCTGTGGCGTTGAAATAAACACAAATGAATTTGAAAAATATGTAACCGAGATTGACAGATTATTTGTCTCACTGTACAGTAGTGGCAAAAAAAAAAACCCGGACCGACCCTTGTAGCTGATTTCAGAGCCTTGTTCACTCCAGAGCACGATATACTGGTAACTAAGACTTTCATGGTTCGAATCTTGCCTGGAAAGGAAACTTTTTTTGTTTCTTATTTAAAATTTATTCCCAATACTTTTCGATTGCTGGTAAAATTAATGTTCTGGGAATAATAAGTTAATTAAGTAGTAAAATATCGCTGCAATCAAAAAGTATTGGGAATAAATTTGAATAAGAAATAAAAAAAGTTTCCTTTCCAGGCAGGATTCGAACCATGAAAATCTTAGTTACCAGTATATCGTGCTCTGGGGTGAACAAGGCTCTGAAATCAGCTACAAGGGTCGGTCCCGTATTTTTGCCACTACTGTACTCTTGGTATCCCATGTCTGTCACTGTACATAAAATACTCATTCATGGTTCGGCTATTATTTCCGAGGCATTATTTTCAATTGGACAAATGTCGGAAGAAGCCCAAGAAGCAAGGTATAAACACTTTAAGCAATTTTATGAACACTATGCCAGGAAGATTTTATGAAAGGCCACTAATCGGGATGTATTCAATCGACTCCTTGCCACCTCTGATCCTTTCATAACATCTCTCCCCCAACAATACCGAACAAAAGACAAGAAAAGGATCTTACCAGTGAAAGTCATAAACCTATTGAGTTCTGAAACAAACAAGGGACGGCCTATAAGTAGGCCTGCTGCAAGCGCAGTCGCACATTTCGGAGGGGAGGATAATACCAATACTACGTATATGATCAATGAACATTCTTTACCTACTAAAGTTTTCTAAAACTGCAAAATCGCAATGTGTAGACCCAGTCTATTGTGTACGTGCTCACTTAGATTTTATTATTTATTAAATGCCCCCGTAATAAATATAATAAACAGTGAAGTTACTTTAACGTGTGGCAACCATTAAAATGTTATTATTAAACAGTATTGAATATAATCGTACAATTTTTGTAATACTTAATGCACAGATTAACTCAATGAATACTAATAATATAGTGTTAAATTAATCGTCTTTATTATGGACGAAGAAAACTGGGCCCACCACTTCATTGTTCAAGTAGGGGAACGGGAGCCATCAGTTGAGAAACACTGTCGTAAGGTAAGCAAGTAGACCTGATATATTGTTAATATGATATTATCTTTCACTTAGTACCAAAAATGGGTAAATAAATGTGTTAAAGTTGCTTTTAGTATTTTTGGCCAGCTTTTATGCCTCTAGGAAACACTGTGCAATGGTGGCAAAAATCGTAACTACATATCATGTTACTGAATTGTGACTATAATTTAAGACTTTGTAGTACTATTAAAATTTTTTGACATGTTCCATATTCTAGCTGTGAAGCGATGTACGAATACCATGGAATGTAAATAAATACAACACAATACCTTCACCCGCCCCTTCACTATACAGCAGAATGGCCCATGTTCACTTATCGTGAAGCAGGGTATCAGTGTCCGAGCTCTACTCATGAGCATCTCTTAACCCTAACCAAGAACTAGTCTTCAGAACTGGCCCTGAAATTTATTAGGTCACAGAAAGTGCTGACAGCATTTATAACGATTGCATTCTTCGGAGTGAAACAAGACTGCATCAAATGCAAAACACGGTCAATCTACAGCATAAACCAGCCACTGAACGAATATTGCACACTTTTGTCACTGCCAATGTAGCGCTATAAACCAATTTTCAATACTTTTATCACAACCACAACACATTTAAAATCTTACTGTACCATATATAGAGAATTATTACTACATTAACACTTTTAGTATATCACGAAACATGTAAAATGTAATTATTGTGAAAGTCGCCATTGCTTCTTCTTCAAATTAGTATTAGTACGATCCACTTCTACTTGATGGAAACCGACACGATTGGCAGAGCCGGTAATACATGAAAACGAAATGATACTAAATGTGAGGAATGTTACTACAACTGTGTAGTATTGTGTGATAGGTTAGGTTAGGTTTGATTAGGTGTGTAGTATTTTGAGAAAGATTAGGTTAGGTTTGATTAGGTGTGTATATTATTACTATATTGGCAACACTGAAACTCGCTGTTACATAAAGAAATATGGCGGTATTCTTATTTCACGCACGACGATTTTCGTATATAAATAAAGTATGTGTTTAGGGCGGGCTGTGTGGGCTTACAGCTCTCCCAGTGATCAATCAATTATCTACTACGACCTAATACTTTAAATCCAAGGCATTTTCAAGGTATTTTTTATTTTTTTATTAGTGGCTGGGACATAAGAAAGATTCACCCAAAACACAGTAGTCCAACGCCCATAGAGTGATTGTGAATTTTTGCTGCTGTGATTAGTTTGAATTTCCTGCGATCACTGGATAACTTCTGTAGCTTCTTTCTTATTTTTTTAATGTTAATGTAGTATTTAGCCTTATTCTCGTAACACGAAGCTAAGGAACTGATTCGTTATGAATACGTGCAGATTGTTGAATGATTTTTTTATCACGTGTCTGGCAACAATGAAGACCGACGCAAGCCGTGGCCGCTGCAGACTGCAACGTGATCGTGTCGCGGCCTACTTGCGCCACTTTCTTTATTCCTCGTCACTTTTCTCTTACCTTGTTGCAAAGCAATAACGTCAGTAACACTAAATCCGTACCAGTTTTCCTCTTTAGTAAAACAATTAAAGACATAAGAAAACCCATTTCTGGTCCGTTTATGGGAATACGTCATCAATACATCTAGAGACGCAGTCTCGTGTATTCGAGTGACGTCAGAGCGAGTATTACTGTTTATTAGTGTTGTTTCCGGCAGTTGCACGTCTCGCATGATTGCAGTAATAGCTTCTAGCATCATTTTACTGGACAACAATGAAAAGTAGAAACTTACCTTGGTTATCTCATTCTAAATATGATTGTATGTCTTTCTTTGACGATGCTTCAATTTTGTTACATATGGCTGATATATTTAAAGAGAAAAGACAGACAAGACAATATTCAAGGCATAACTAGGCAAAGGTTCAAGAAAGGCAAAATTAAAACCAAGATATGAAATAAGTTTCATGAAAAGTTAAGGAGAAGACGAATTACAAGACAATAAAAGTTTTAAGGCAAGTTAAAAGAAACAAGTTTCAAGGCACGTTACAGGACTAGTTTCAAGGTAAGTTACAGGACAAGACAAGATTCAAGACGGGATGAGATTCAAGACGAGACAATTTACAATGTTACTAGACAAGACAAGTTATTAGAGAATTCAAGTTACCAGACAAGACAAATTACTAGACAAAACAAGTTATTAGAAAATACAAGTCATTAGACAAGACAATTAATAGACAAGACAATTAATAGACAAGACAATTAATAGACAAGACAAGTTAATAGACAACACTAGTAGTTAGAGAATTCAAGTCACCAGACAAGACAAGTCACCAGAAAAGACAAGTTACTAGACAAGACAAGTCATTAGAAAAGACAAGTTACTAGACAAGACAAGTCATTAGACAAGACAAGTTACTAGACAAGACTAATTTTTAGATAAGACAAGTGTAAACGAGTCTAGAAATTATAATTAATCCTAAGTTAGAGTATACGATTGAAAGAAAGAAAGGAATTGCACCAGTTAACAAATTTAGTGTTAAGAATTTCTCCTTGAAATAATACGTTTCTTCGCAGTATGTAATTAGTGATATTTATATTGATGTAACAGCGGGATATCAGAAAATAATGAAGAACAGTTTGAACAAAAGAATAATATCCCTTGGACTGTATCTCGTGTCCTAAGAACGGTTCACAAATGAAATTATGATGAACTAATGCCTCGTAGGATATAGGCCTACAGGAATATCAGTTTCAAATCCCTTAAGATTCCTGAAAATTCGTTCTCACTGAGAGGCAAAGTAAATGTTGACTTTCAGAACAGGTTTGGTTTGATATTACAAATGGCGAAACCTACGTGAGTGTCCAACAACTGGTAAAAGTCCAGGTATTATTAATGAACGAAACTTTAATGTAAGGAGCGGGTGCACATGACAAAAATTGTAGGAAGAAACTGAAGGGTAGAAAAATTGGAATCATCTGGTAAATGGGATGAGCATACAACTCAAGTAGAAACAGGCACAATACCAATTTGAAGTGAATAAGATGTAACACACAACTGAATAATAATGGAAAGAGGAATATAAAATGTGCTTCCATTTAGTGAATCCAGAAAAAAAAAATAACAAACGGAAGACTAGGCTATTAGTATTTTGTGAAAGGCAGCCAAATCGGAAAGGTTTATACAGGGTTGGTTAATGGGTTCATGTCTGTAAGTCATGTATACAGATATTAATTTGTAATTTACAAATTTATATGGCTGTGAGGTAGTTCTATTTAGTGGTTAGGAATAATTAAAGGGTTCAGAGCCATAATGGGCCAAGCGCCATTTATTAAAAACTAAGAAAAGAGGGGTTAAAATTAAGTGCTTACACATAATTTAATGAAACGTATAGCAAGTAATATAAATTACGGACATTAAAACTAAATGATATGTCAATCTTCATTAAGCTATGATATTCACTTAACTTTAACCCTTGCTTTCTCTGTTTTTAATAAATGGCGCTTGGCTCACTAGAGCTCTGAACCCTTCAACTTGGCAGTGTATTTTGTGATTAGTTCCACAAAATATGTTGCAATACTTTGGGCTTTGAAGGAGGCACTGACTCACTTTACATATGGCGTTCACATATGTAGGTATTACAACAATGGCAAGTTAGCAAGTAATGTCGCTATACATCTTGTATAATTCCTCAGAGGATTGTGAAAGATGATGGATAATTGGAGCAGTTTAGTGACAACATCCTGCAATAAGTTTAATATTTCAGTTCCTTCTAAGTCATGTGAGACTGAAAAGTTCGAAATTTAATTACCAACCACATCCTTTATGATTATAACGCTGTTTACCACACGCCCAAACATGTACGTCTGTGCAAAGCTAAAAGCAATCTCTCAAAATTGTTTCACGTCAAACAGACAAAAAAAGAACACTATTCGAAAAATTATGACAAGTCCAAATTGCATACAGACGTAGTATTCAATACCTTGACGAAAATAGGTTACGTGATGCTACTTACATCCTCGCAACCCGCGTCAAACCTTACAAATAAGGTTGGAAAATATCGAGAACATAGTGAAAACAAGTCTGTTTTGTGCCGGTGAGGTATGTTATGACGCGCGGCTCGCAATATTAATGTCGGTACTTATCTCGCAGACTTTCAGCAACGTAAATCCTGAGGTATGCCTTGTTTTCCTATCCGACATCTCTCAAGCACAAAATTTCACAACCTGAGCTCTTCAGTAAGTTGTAGCACATGTTTGCATAAAAAAATATACGTATTGGACACAGTACTGATTACATAAAATTTTAATAAATTTTAAAACTTGTTTTTTTTTTCTTTTAGATTTCACAAAAACGTTATGACTAGTATCCCACCGTATTGAAGACTTCATATAATTTACATAGGCTACCAACATTAAATTAGCAAATGTTTAATTGATAAGTTAGCTCCGGCGTAGCTCAGGCGGTAGCGCGTTTGTGTACTGATCATGGGTTCGATTCCCGCTTGGGCTGATTACCTAGTTGCGTTTTTTCGAGGTTTTCCCCAACCATAAGGCGAATGTCAACTAATCTATGACGAATCCTCGACCTCATATCGCCAAATACCATCTTACTGTAACCAATTACATCGACGCTAAATAACGCAGTAGTTGATACAGCGTCGTTAAGTAACCAATTAAAAAATTGATGAATAAGTTAATTTTCGAATACTAGTTTGATTTAATTCTCCAATGGACCAATAATAACCGAGAATAAGGTAATGGTACAGAAATGTTAATTTCTGTTAATTAAACTGCAGCTTCGATTTATCGTCGCTAATTTGTTCTATAATATGGCGACTTTTATTCAAACAACGATAAAAGTATCATTTCAGCCCGTGGTCTGACGGTTTCCCCTCTGTACAAATTCATCAAAGGATTGTAAGGATGCGCTGAATGTCAATCAATCAGAGCCATGTGCCACTGCAATAGAATTGTTCTTATGTTTTCACTTTTGTCTAGTCGATGATTCACAATTGTTTCCTACTTGGTAGGCTACGTATACAGAGTGATTCAAAACCTCTGCGACAAACTCTGAGGGGTGATAGATCTAACAATAAGGAACCCTTTTCGTTAAAAAAAACTATGTCTCTTGACGCGTCGTTTCTAATTTACCGATGAAACTGTTTTTTGCGCGGGCGTATGCCAATGTATGCGAATGTGTGCACCTCTGTTTGTTTGTTGAGATGTTTGTAAGCGACGAGAAAGGTGGTTGTTGTCTGTTTACGTTTAAGGTCCGATACCTTTTCTTTTCAGTTCAGTCTAATCTTCAATTGAGAATGGATATCTACAATTTTCCCGAGTTAGCCGACATGGTAATGTGTTATGGGGAGGCTCGCGGAGATGGAAGAAGAGTTCTCCACATGTACCAACAGTTTCAAAAACAGAAATCACCCTCGCCACAATGTTTGCTCGACTTCATCAGCGCCTTCGAGACGATGGGTCTCCCCCCGCATTGGTAGAAGATCGTGTAGACATCCATTCTCAATTGATGATTACACTGAACTGAAAGGAAAAGATATTGAACATTGAACGTAAAAAACAACAACAACCCTTCTCGTCTCTTACAAACATCTCAACAAACAAACAGGTTTGTACATATTCGCATACATTGACGTACGCCAGCGCAAAAACATTTTCAACGGTAACTTCGAAACGACGCGTCAAAAGACAAAGGTTGTTTAACAAAAAGGGTTCCTTATTGTTAGATCTATCACCCCTCAGGGATTGTCGCAGAGGTTTTGAATCACTCTGTATATTTAGAATCTAGAAGCTATTTCAATTAGTAGTGCGTCCATACAAATCAATAAGGAACGCCATAACCTCACTGTCTATGAAATCAGGAAGAAGAGATGGAGAGGAAGAGAGAAATTCATTCATTCATTCATTCATTCATTCATTCATTCATTCATTTTATTCCATAGATCTTACATGAGCAATGAAGCTCTAAGATGTGGAACAAGTCCAAATCTTACAATATTACAAATGTAGGTGAAAGGAAAGAGATAGGAATGAAATAGAGGAAGAAGATGGGAGAATAACGAAAAGAAAAAAAAAACATGAAGAAAAGAAGATGTAATAAAAAGAAAAATACGAAGAAGAAATGAAGGGAATAAGGAAACATAAGGGAAGAGTAGTAGTAGTAGATGGAGGAGAAAGGAAAAAGGAAATGGGATGCAAGGAGAGGGGAATGTTAAATGTTATGGTTTATTTAACGACGCTCGCAACTGCAGAGGTTATATCAGCGTCGCCGGATGTGCCGGAATTTTGTCCCGCAGGAGTTCTTTTACATGCCAGTAAATCTACTGACATGAGCCTGTCGCATTTAAGCACACTTAAATGCCATCGACCTGGCCCGGGATCGAACCCGCAACCTTGGGCAAGGAGAGGGGAAAAAGAGGTCGAAGGAGAAGGGGAGGAATTAAATGGAAAAGTACAGGAAGGAAGTCAAGAGGAAGAAGGAAAAAAGTGGGAAAGGAAGCAAAGACCAGGAAAAGAATAGGAAAATTAGAAGAAATAGAAGGGAAAATGAAACAAATGGCAAATGAAGAGATGAGGAAGATAGAAAAAAGTAAAGAGAAAAGAAATTGAAAGAAAATGGATGGAATTGGAATAAGGTAAGGAATAAAACAAAGGAAAGATATACGAGGTAAAGTGGAAAAAGAAAATGAAGTGAAAAGGAAAAGTTAGAAAATGAAAATTTAATTCTTAGCCTATGTATACGGATCTCGTAGCCAATCTAAGTGTGGACCCCTTAAATGTATTTTACTTGTTTCCACAAATATCAGGAATAAAATAATAAGTAAGGAAAATCCGTTCCTTCGTTCAGAAGTGACAGTCATCGCATAAGAAAGGGACCATGTTGGTGTAAATTAAGTATACAGACTGACCGTCAATACACAATTTTATTGAGGTTGACTCCAACAACAGTGAGCGACAGCCTACTCTTTTCGACAAATGAAGACAAGGAAAGTGGGACGCATCAACTCGTTCTCCCCTTATGATGTATGTTTTAGGAATATTGGGTCAGGAAAACAAGTCGACTGGTCGAATCTTGAAATATACTTTACAAAGTAAAAGCGAATTTACATAATAAGAACTCAAATTGCATGCAATATTTCATAACGCATTCGCCACGTAGGACAAAGTCGGATAATGTTTCATAAGAAGTACTGCAATACACATAAATGTAACGCTGCACAAAGATTTGAGTTTGTATTAAATATGTTAAATAATTACAAGGTCAACGAACGGTAAGAGTCTTGACATATACTCCAATGTGTCCTAAGTACGACTTTGGGTATAGATTTTCTCAGGGTGTTTCATATTTGCTGCAATTCTTTTCTATTTCATGATTATTCGTATTACCGCAGCTCCCCAACGGAAAACATTTCCACCGCACTGTCTTCCTCAACTCAGAAAACCAACTCCATAAGATCCTTATAGCGAACGTTCTATGGAGAAAGGAACCAAAATAATCCCTGAAATTATCACCAATATCTTATTATTGCTGTATGACATCAAGAAATCAATGTTTTGAACCAGATTCTTGAATCATTTCACCGTGTTATATATGCAGTAACATCATTATTTATGATCTACTTGTCAGGTCCATCTTTGACGGCAAAGAAAAATAACATCCAATATTGGACGTTTTTCAAACAGCTATTCTATGGTGCTAGAAATTCAGAGATTCTGCCATTATGGAAAATAATAACGGATCCAATAATTAGCGGGAAACACAGAAAGTTCCGGACTTATGTATTGGCTTCAAAATCAGAAATGGCAAGCAAAGGGGGAAAGAGAGGTTGCATCAGTAAAATAGTTACCAAGATCTATTCAGTTTTGTCCCATTTAGTCTGGAGAACAGCTCTTCGTAAAGAATCCAGCAGCTGTATAGGAACATAGAACGTTTCGAACAAATGTATCATCGGCTCTAACATCAGAGAATGCAGGGAAAGGAGAATTGGTATGTTGAATCCGTTACTAATATCTCTTAAACTCTGTCCTGCTCTGTCTGGAGAAGCTCTTGGTCACAGATGTAACAGGTAAAAACAATTTCCGGCCTACTTATCGGCTTCAACATCAGAAAAACAAAGAGGGAGAAATAGACGTTGGGTGCTTTACCGAGTTATATTTAATTTCGTCCTGTTCAGGATTAAGAATACTTGTTGACAAAGGGTCAAACAATTAGATGAAAACAAAGAATGTATCAGCTTCGACATCAGACAAGACGAGGAAATGAGGAAAGATGTGTTGATTCTTTCAGTTCTATCATTTCCAACCTGGGGGATAGCTTTTGATAACGGATCCAAAGGTTGTAGAACCTTACGGACAACTATATCGGCATTAACATCATAGAAGAAAAAAAATGGGGTTAACTCTTATCAATATCTATTTAGGTCTGTCCTATTTAGGATCGAGAATACTT
Source organism: Periplaneta americana (assembly GCF_040183065.1). NCBI lineage: Eukaryota > Metazoa > Arthropoda > Insecta > Blattodea > Blattidae > Periplaneta > Periplaneta americana. Next base: position 131,899,526 of record NC_091126.1, read on the forward strand.
CGGCAAAGGATCCAACAATTAGATAAAACAACAGAACTTTTCGGACTTGCGTATCGGCTTCATCAACGGAATAGGCAAGAGAAGGGAGAAATATATGTTGAATCTGTTACTAAGATCTATTCAGTTCTGTCGTGTTCAAGATAGAGAATGCTTCTTGATAACGGATCCAACAGTTGGATGGAAACACAGAACGTTTCGGACCTACAGTATGTATCGACTTTATCATTAAAGTAGGCAAGGAAAAGAGAAAAGACATGTTGGATTCGTCAAAAAAAACTTTTCAGTTCTGTCCTATTCAAGATGGAGAATATTTCTTGTTAACGGTTGAAATAGTTGGATAAACATATAGAATGATTCAAGCTTATGAACCGGCTTCAACATCAGAAAATACAGAGAAGGGGGTAAAGAGACGTTGGATCTTCTACCAAGAGTTATTTACAGTAGTTCTGTCCTCTTCAGGATAGAGAAAAGCTCCTGGTAGGAACATAAAACGCTTCTAATCTATTTATGGTCTCTAGCATCAGAGGCAGGAAAGGGGGTATCGATGTGTCGGATCCATTACCAAGTTCCATTCAGTTCCGTCTTGTTGAGGATTGATAATCTATTTTGGTAACGGATCCAACAATCAAGTTGAAATGTAGAATATTTCGAACCTATGTATCGGTTTCTACATCAGAGGAAACAGGTAAAGGGAGAAAGATGGATCTGTATTGGATCCGTTGTCAAGATGTGTTCAGTTCTTTTTGTTGACGACGGGAAATAATTCTTTGTAACCAAATCAACAGACGTGTTCTTTCCCCATTTTCTTGTTGATAGAACTTATACAGGGTGTATATATATATATATATATATATATATATATGTCCATAAATGTGGGGGCGTATTCCTGACACCAAAACATAACAAAAAGTTCATATGAACATGTGTCCGCAAACCCTTCGTTAGGGAGTTATGGGTTAATTGGTAATGGTACGTGTGATACATTAAACAACACACATTTAGAAAAATTGCTCAAAGTGACCTTCTCCTGCTTCGATGCATGCCCTGAGCCTGCTTTCCATGATTTGCCGTACTCTGTGCAAATGTCCTGGGGTGTTACGAATTTGATCAAATCCATTTTGGATACGCTTCCTCAGAACATCGACATTATGTATACAGGTGTTGAATACACCAAGGATTTTAAATGTACCCAGAGGTAAAAATCCATTGGATTTAAATCTGACGATCGGGCAGGCCATGCAATAGGCAATCAGACAAAACAAAACAAATGTCATGACTAGACTTCGTGGAATTGCCACGAGAATCGCAAGGTTTACTGCGCACGCGGTATAGACTGCATGAGAAGGGGACGTGCCTCTGATGTAAGCACTGAGTAGTATACTGCGGTTACAATAAAACCTGTATCCTGCATTCAAGAAATATAATGAATGATCTTTGAAATAGGAAATGTGTAAACATGTAAATACACAATTATTTTATAGTGAGATATATTAACTCTTAAAATTTAATGTAATATACTCACATCATCCTTGAATATGTGCATTGCAGTGAAGAGTTACGTACATTTTGAGCGACTGCAAAGTGAACCTCCTACGATGGTCACTTAAAGAGTTTTTATATTGGGAAAATGTACATTCGACATCACACGATATAATAGGTGCATATTTGAAGAACGGAAAGTCACTACTTTTTAGTACATCAACTTCAGACGTCTTATCGTGACCTGATAGTACATAATTTATAATACGAAATTGTGAATAGGCAGAATTTTTAGCAATAATATTTCTCAACTTACATTTCACTTTTCTGAAATTAATGAATTGTTATTTTGCATAACGGTTTGTGATACTTTATACACTATATTAAGGGCTTCTGAGAGTTGTAGTTTAGACGATTCTAACAGGGTTATGCTTTTGGACACGATTTTAAAATTAGAATCAATGAATAGAATATCTTCCAATAGCTGTTCAGAAGGCAATGATTTTACAGCTGCAACAGCGGAACTGTCTGTGCTATCCAATGCATCAATTACCTCCATTATTTTGCCGTAATATTCTGCATAATAATTAACAGCATCCAACCACGTTTTCTAACGGGTCAAGACTGGCTGCGGGTGTAGGGGTATTCCAGGGGCAATTGTTTGGAACAGCAACACTCTCATTGTAGTATGTTTGATTGAATTCTTGTCTACACTAAACACATGTTAAGCTTTGACTATTCCAACCACAGTAATGCAAAAACAAGTGCTTACATAGGTATACATTAGCTGTAGCTGCTCTATCTATTTGGAACGGTTACAACTCTTAACATGAACTGCTTATACTACGAGACCGGGCGGTCGCTCACCTCCTCTATACTACCGTACATTGGCAACCTGATTGCATGCTGAATGTGGCAATTCAACTAAGTCTAGTCATGACCAACTGCAATGAAGAAAGTGGGAAAAATGTAAGTTTGAGGTGAATTACATAATCAGGGGTCACTACAGGAAATTTCTTTCATGATACCCTAACGAAGGGTTTGCGGACCAATGTTCATATGAACTTTATGTTATGTTTTGGTGTCAGGAATACGCCCCCACATTTATGGACACGTATATAGATACCCCCTGTATATATACCTGAAAATTTGGAGATACCTCTATCAACACAATGAAAATGTCCAGAGATCTGAAACTGTTTTATAGTAATAATTTTAAAATAATACAATCATTCCTACCAAATGATAAATGAATTCATGGACCAGAAAGAAACACCGAAGACCTTGGCACATGTAATTGCCTTCGTACTTCCTATGCTGACATGTATCACGTAATTTACATTCCAAATATTAAGTGAAGGCCATTGAATATAGATTACATTTAATGCATAATTTTTAGGATGTGACTAATACCATCAAGTGAGTTCATTGTGAATATTCGAAGGAGAAAGACAGCTATTGAATCATGATTAGTGCTTCATTATAGTTACAATAAACAATAACGAAGTTACATCATACAAAGCGAATACATGTCTCGCTAACGTTTAACCTACGCAAATACACGTCGTTTGAACTAAAGCACTATCACATGATGAATAAATGCGTCTTGCCTTGAGTCACTAATGAGAGTAATGTATGGCAACTTGCCTTTCCGGAAATCATGTATCCCAGTCGTCAATTACAAAGAATGTAGCAGTCGAAATAACAAGCAGAGTGACTGTAAATTTTATTTCGCTTTTGTGAGGTCAGTTTCTCAAATACACGTGGAATGTATTAATATGTTTATGATTTTCCATATACGAAAGACACGTCATCTAGGTTACGAGCCAAGAAGAATGAATCAATTTTCAACCTACGACAATGCTGGTTTTTTTACTCAAATGAAACACCTCCACACACTATTTTACAGAGGAACTTCTCTATCGCGAACAACTTACTTATTTACTTACTTATGGTCTTTATTAAATAGCCCTATAACTGACGAATCTTCTGAAGTTAATCATATTAATAACTGAAGTTCACATAAAATATTTCCAAAAGAAATTAAGAGAAACCTTTCTCATAAGTAAAACGGTAAGTAAAGTTTATTTTCATTGCTTTTAGACAGGTTTTAGTAAATTTTTAAGTTATGTTTAATTAATGTTTATGTGGTCAAATGATTTTACACACACTTTTATTTTTTTCTAGGTTAGGTTAAACTACAAATTAATGTATCTAATTATTTTCAGATTTCTGATTATTCTGATATTTCATTTGATGATATTGAATTTCGCAGTGCTCCTCGTGTTTTGCACAAACGAGAAAATCCCTTCATTGAACTAGATGACAAACCATTAAAAATGTGATTTCGGTTACCAAAACTCGTAATGGAAGAACTTGAACAAAGGTGAAGTGCTCAGTTACAACCACAAACAAAACGAAATCATGCTCAGAATGCAATGTTCATTATCCTCCTAACACGTATTGAGACACATAATCAGGAGGCGGTGATGATTACCTTATCTTTCTCATTGCCGAAACAGTTGAAAATCAAGTGACTTTACACAAGAATTTCATCCATGTTTCGCGATGTTGCTACACATTTTACTGCAAATGTCAGGTAGTAAGAAATCTAGTTTAAATGTTAATTTAATTTTATACATATGGAGAAACTAACCTCAAGCTGTAAAAATAAGACTTTAACTTTTATACACGTGGGTCTAAAAAGGTTATGAATTTGTGAAGACAAAAATATTTTATTAGTAGGACCCGGAAGTTCATGCATTTGCATATGTTTTTGCATTGGCTGTAATTAATTGCTGATTCATTATCTTCACGAATCATCAACATTTAAGCTTATCAAACTTAATTTTATATTTGAATATTTTGACTTTTTTTTATAAACGCATAATATTTCATGATATTTATGTTATTGTGGCATATTTTCGCGTTTAAAATTATTAAAGCTAATTTTATGTTGCTTAAAAATGTATAGTAATCTGCTGGTGGCAGGGCCTGTACACGTTGCAAATGATAAGGATACAATTGATACTCTTTCAACAGTCTCCAGACAGTCGTATGAGGAACATTGACTTGCAACGCTACCCTTCGTGTGCTGATAGGAGTCATGTTCACAGCCTCCAGAATCTCCTCCTGTACTTCTGGAGTTGTAGATCTTAGTCGTCCCCTTCCCAAACCAGGAGAATTAAATTTTCCATACTCGCACAGACGGTAATGGAGACGTACAAATGTCTTCCGATCTGGACATTGTCGCTGTGGGTACCTCTCCTGGTACAAACGACGAGCCAGCGCAGCATTGCCGTCCGCCTTACCGTACATGAAGTGTATCTCTGCCAGCTCTTTATTTGAATACATGTCGCACAGTCTAACGCCTACACAACACTGAATGTAACCTTCGCCTCGGAATGAACTGTCAGAATGCCCTCTTAATGTCTCCTTTGACGGCAACGACCTGCGGAAAGAAAAACGTACCGGTGAATTTCAATGTTGTGAATGCCATAACTCGGAAAAAAAAACATTTCCGGACACATGTTGTAATGAACTATTTCGATTGTCTACATGTGGGAAATACATACCTGAAATTATGTCCCGTATTTTTTAAACACCCTGTATAATATGACTTTCACGTGTTAACTTGCACTAACAAGCAAACGTTCTGATGGGGGCAGATAAAAAAGTTAATTTTTTTTCTTCCACCATGTTAATAATGTCAAAAGAAGTGCTTATACAAATTTGGGCCACTCGACCGCAATTACGAGACCGTCCAGAAAGTGATTTTACCTGGGGCCGTTTATAGAAAAAAGCACAATTTCATGGAAATATTTATTGAAACAGATACAGCAATTGTTGCGCTATTTGTCAACATACCCCCACTGGAACTGAGACATTTGTCATACCATGGGATCAATTTTTGTGTTGTAGAAGTCAGTCGCCTCAGACCGGAACCAGCGTTTGACTGCGTCTGCACCTCTCTCTGTCTATCCCAAGATATGAGAAATGTTTCAATTCCGATGGAAAATATGTTGAAAAATAGGTCAACAAGCTGTGTCTGTTCCAATAAATTTGTCCAATGAAATTGTGTTTCTTTTCTTTTTGTTAACGGCCCCTGGGGGATTTATTTTTTTACGGCCCTCGTAATTGCGGTCGAGTGGCCAAAATTTGTATAAGCACTTCTTTTGAGATTATTAACATCGTGGAAGAAAAAAAAATGAACCTTTTTTATCTACCCCTATCAGAACGTTTGCTTGTAAGTTTAAAGATGTTTTAGTGAGAGTCACATATAACACACATATATATATATACATATATATATATATATAATTCTAAATAAATGTAAGTTTAATCTCATCTAGTTTTACCTATAATATTATTACATATACTGCTTATCATCATGATTGTTAAATTATTATTATTATTATTATTATTATTATTATTATCATCATCATCATCATCATCACCATCATCATTATTATTATTAATCAAGGTAACTGGCATCAGCATGTGAGGCGTATGTCTAGGACTAGAATCCCTCGTACAATCCTCCATTACCAACCTAGAGGCAGGAGATCAACTGGACGTCCAATGAAGAGATGGGCTGAAAACTTTTGTGGACCGTAACAGTCCTTCTGAGACTATAACATGTATGGATGATTATTATTATTATTATTATTATTATTATTATTATTATTATTAATATATCGAGAAAAATAGAATTATATTAGTGCATATTTATTGAAATTTTTAAGGGTTTTAAAGGCATACTTGCATGCATATTTAGTAGTTTTAAGGGATAAACTTCCTGGCCCTAGTTATTAGGCAGTAGTTGCATAATGAGGAAACTTGTGTCATTGGCATCCATTTATTTTTATTACCTACATTACTAGAAGAAAAATTCTGGTAATGATTGAGAAATGGTCAAGTTCACAATGTTAAATGACTCTTAGAGTTTCGCAGTGACGAAAGGACGCAACAGATGATCTGTGGAGGATGATTTGACAGTGACACACTTCCTACGGTTACTGTCAATATACAGGTGCATTTCCGGAGGAGAATAACGTCACTGCTCTGTAACATGCACCATATGAATATAATTTCGTAACAAGAATCTAGTTACATGACTATGAGTTGTGAGCGTGATAAACACAGGGGAAAATCCACACTGACGATAATGATGATGCGTGGCATAATTTAGATGACGAATGCATCTCCGAGATCGAAAAGTTTATTGTGTGGGAGGTGGAGAAGAGCGACGACGACGACGTCGGGGTCGAAGAGCGCGACTCACTTCCTGAAAATAGAGCAAGGTTGCGTCGCTGATGAGGCCACATCGCATCAGCATGGACGTCCTTCGTTGTGACGAGCCCTGCGCATTCGGACTCATTTACACTGTAGGTACGCTCACGCTCGTATCAAGGTCAGGTTAATAAATGCACATGCCATGTCTAATTAATTAGTTGCATGAGAGAGGGGATCTTCATATTATTTGTCGTTCCTATTCAGTATCATGTAGAGATGGGTGAAAAATGCTGAAACAGTTTTTTTCGATACGAAATAGTTTCGTGAAATAACCTGTTCCAACTGTTCCAAAGGATGTTAAACTGTTCCAGTGATCACTTCAATGTTCCACATGGTTCCAAGAGATAAACAGTTCAATTCCTAAACATCTTCCCTGTTCTTTGCTGTAGCGCTATCATGGACCTCAAATCGAAAGTAGATTTAATATCGATGTTCCACACGGCCTTCGTGCAACAGTAGCCTATGTTGGACCGCGCAATTTAGATTAGATTAGATTTAGATTAGATTAGATTTATTTATTTAACCTGGTAGAGATAAGGCCGTCAGGCCTTCTCTGCCCCTCTACCAGGGGATTACAACTATAACATGAACAATAAGATTACAATTAATATTAAATTTACAATTACAATTACAATAAAAATTAAAGTACGACAAGAATACCTGATTAATGAAAGCTAGACATTTTATCATAGAAGTTAAGAACAAAGAATATTTTTGTATTTACTAAATTACAAATTAAACCTACAATAACAAAATTCTATAGTGATGAAATTACCGGATATTGAGATATTTTGTGGTAGATTAAAAGAACTATTTACAAGAAACCATGTCTGAACGAGTCTCAATTACTGACCAAGTGCCTAGTAAGTTTGCGTTTGAATTCAATTTTATTTCGACAGTCCCTGATGCTAGCAGGTAGCGAGTTCCAGAGTCTTGGCAGGGCTATTGTGAAAGAGGATGAGTATGAAGAGGTGCGATGGGATGGTATTGTTAGTATTGTTTCATGGCGAGAGCGTGTGTTCAGATTGTGGTGGGAAGAAAGGTAAGTGAAGCGAGACGACAGGTACGAAGGAATAGAAGAGTTCAAGATTTCGAAGAGAAAGAGAAGTGAATGTAAATTTCTTTTCTTATCTAGTTTAAGCCAACCTATTGCTTCCAGGGATGGGGTAATATGATCATATTTACGAACATTGCTTACAAAACGTACACACAAATTATGAGCACGTTGAAGTTTCATTTTGTTGTCGCTGGAAAGGTCAGTCAGTAAAATGTCAGCATAGTCAAAATAGGGAAATACAAGGGTCTGCATAAGGGACTTTTTTAAGCAAGAAGGAAGATGAACATTTATCCTTTTTAGCACATGAATAATAGAATATACTTTTCTGCAGGTTTCTGTGATTTGCATGTCCCAGTTGAGATTATTATCCATGTGAATGCCAAGATTTTTTACCGAAGAACTGAAAGGGATATGCACTGTACTTACTTTAACGGGGGAAATGTCGAGGTGCTTTACAGCGTCGGTTTGCCGTTTGTGTCCTAATATGATTGCTTGTGTCTTTCCAGGATTGATATTAAGATGGAATTTCTTTGTCCATGTCACAATCGAGTCAATGTCTTCGTTCAATTTATCTATAGCGTCATTTATTCGATCTAAGCGGGAAGAGATGTAGCATTGAAGGTCGTCAGCATACAAGTGATAGTTACAATGCCTTACATGAGATGTAATATCACTGACATATATTGTGAACAACAATGGTCCGAGTACCGAACCCTGTGGTATACCTGATGTTATGTTAAGCCAGGAAGAGCTTCGATTCCCGGATACAACACATTGTATGAATCAAATTTCCTAATAAATCTTGATATTTATTATTATTATTATTATTATTATTATTATTATTATTATATTATTACTGTTATTATTAGCCGCCCATTGATGGAGAATATGTTTATCGTGTCCTGACATGGTGTTAATTATTAATATACCGCGAAAAATATTATCGGCTAATGTCTTATCGTTATTAAACTAACTAAAATTTACTAAAATCGATTCATTTTGAATTGTAGGCCTAGTTATTTACTATACTCTTATACAGTAAACGACGAAAGATGACTTTCGTCATCATAATACACTGAACAGCCGAATTAAAGACGATTCAAGGGCTTTGAAACATGTTCCTGAAGCAGATGAGAAGTTGAAACAGTTGGAACACTTGGAACAATTCGCACTGATGTTGTAAAGATATTTTTATGCAGCTGTTTCTTTCAAAATGTTATTTTGGAACAGCTTCGTTCACGAAACAGTTACAGTTGAAAGTGTTTCTTAAAAACAACAGTTTATCCCATCTCTAGTTCCATGTACAGCTTATGTCACCATAAATCACGTGATTTTTGTTTACAAAACGAATCGGGACAGATATTATGAGTAGTGGAATGCGTGCAAAGTGTTAGTTGAGAGACCTGAGGAAAAAAAATCCTTTGGGGAGGCCGAGACGTAGTTGGGAGGATAATATAAAATGAATTTGGGGGAGGTGAGATATGATGCTAGGGACTGAATTAATCTTGCTCCGGATAGGGACCGATGGTAGGCTTATGTGAGAGCGACAATGAATCTCCGAGTTCTCTAAAAACAATTTGTAAGTATTATAATTAGTGATGGGATGTGATTTGAAGACCTGTGATTTTGTCGCTGTGACAGGTTTGTCGCCAGTTACAACTATGACAATAATTCCAAAATCTCAGCTCCGAGAAATCGTCAACTCCTACCGATATGTATATCATAGCGATGGCAACTGAGGAACGTATAATGAGGCAGCTACAGAGTCCAGACAATAATAATAATAATAATAATAATAATAATAATAATAATAATAATAATAATAATGGCTTTATTTAACCTGGCAGAGTTAAGACCGTAAGGCCTTCTCTTACACTCAACCAGGATTAAAACTTAAGTACATAGTTCAACATAAAACTGGATCGGATTTAAGTAATTACATACTGATACGATTTAGGTACATAATGAGATCAAAAGAGGTAGTTACATAATATTTACCTCATGAAATAAAAATAAACATTGTGAAATTCATATTGATATTGTTAGAATCAAATACGAATCACACAAAAACAGAAGCCGATAATTCAATAAAAATGTACACAGCAAAAATAAAAATAAACACATTGCAATACATATTAGTATTAGATTACAAGTAAGTAGGATTCACATAATTAAACCAGCAACCGACAATTGAATAAAAGGTATACAAAAAATAATAGACTAATAGACTAATAATAAAAAAAATAAAAAAACAACGCAGTGGAATACATATTGGTGTTAAGTGATAAATAAACACGATTTACATTTGAGCAAACGTCTTTGAAAGCGCGCCATGCCATTCTTTCTGTAACGAAAAGTTTTTCCTCGAACAAAGGATCAGCCATAACTTTGTGAATTTGTGGACCGATGAAAATGCTCTCCTTTTATTTGCCTTCACTCAAACTGGTATACTTTTCCTTTAAATACTGAAAACCACACCCTTGTTTGTTCACCGCATAGACCTCATTTTGAACTGTTATGGAATTTACTTAATAGAAGGGACCAATATCTGTTTATTTATTAGAAGTACAAAAGAATATGCCAACAACCATAAGAAACCGGAAATATGTCATAAACTCGTAAAATGGATTAGCTTTTGTTTTAGTTTATACTTCCAACCCACGCCAGATGTTTCCTGGGGGAGCACTTATCGAACAGTGAAATCATAGTATATCTTAAAAACCTTACGTGACACGAAGAAAAGAGATGCATTTTCGGATTCAGCACACATCTAACTGCGAGGGACACATTGTTTTAAGTCTGAGTAAAATTCTTGTTGTTCAGTGTAATTACAGTATTATAAAGGCAAAAAAAAATCACCTTCATGTATCAGATCATAACCTGGGCTGGCTAACTTCTCAAGGGCTAAACCGGGATGGATCCATGAAATTAAGCTCACAGTGGCCATTGTGTAACTCATATAATATACGGTAATTTTTAAGTCCGACAGATGACTTGGATGATGCTCGCAGGCGGTCCATCGTGTCTCAGGCCTAAAAGAGTAAGATGCTATCCTCAGAGGAGTGGTCTTCCTGATGAGTCCCAGATCCTGGTGTCCCAAGCCCATAGATTCTACATCAGCATCGGTAACCCGCAGTACCCTGAAGACTTTTTCTGCTTAGTGATTTAACGACTATGAACTACTGGGTTATTTAGCGTCGATGGAATTGTTGATAGCGAGATGGTATTTTGCGAGACGAGGCCGAGGATTCGCCACAGATTACTCGACATTCATTGGGGAAAACCCAAACAGGTAATCAGCCCAAGCCGGAATCGAACCCATGCCCAAGCGCAACTTCAGATCACCATGCAAACGGGCTACCGCCTAAATTTCGCCGTTGGCTTTCAAGACTACACCCCAGCCAATTTTTACTATCGCGGATAGAATATGAAATGATGGGGAGGTGAAGAGTGTTGGTGAAATGAAAGAGAGAAACCGGAGAGCACCGAAACATGCTCTCTGCGGCCTCTACTTTGTCCACAGTTTCACATGCCGGCTCTAAGCGGCGCTTCCCGCTGACAAAAGCAAAGGTTGCGCTGTAGGTAAGAAAGCCTCCATATAAACCAATGATTTTCGAGTGATTTTGTTGCGAAGGATCTTCCCTGAGTGGCGGAGTGTGAAACGACACTTTAATTGATACTCCCGACCCTGCAACGAACTGTATTCTGAAACAAATTTTAGGATATGTGAAGGAAGGAAGAAAGAAAGATCACTATAGTACAGCCTTCCGCTATGAAATATTGAATATGGAGCAAAGGTAATACAATGGAAGCTCTTAAGTTCGACAGAAATCAAGTTCGACATCCTATATTTCGATTGCTTACGTAGGAGAATTAAACACGCCCCTATACGGGCAATAAGAAGTGGGTTTGCCATTTGAATGGGAATTGGTTCTGTGTCTTGTAGTGATACTTTTGTTAAAGGAAAACAGAATAATTTATTGATTAGGACATCCATATTGATCACAGATTTTTAATTAATGAACTCTTCTTTTTCTATGTGAGAATTATGCCGTTTGTGAGACGGAACTGTCGAAACTCACTGTGGTACTAGAAGCGCATACACAAGTCTCGGGGCGGGCAGGAAATGCAAGCACAGTACTGTATTCGTTGATGGATAACCAATAAGAATTTGTATTCATTTCATCTGCCACACCCACTGCCCTTATTGGACTGAACTTTGAATTCTGTTTTGTCGAACATAGGAGAGTTCACTTTTTATTATTTAATGAAAAACTGAATCTTTAAAACAAATATTTGTCAGAAAAAAGTTCAATTCCTCATTTCGTTACGAAAAGCCATCAGTTAGTAAGGAATATGACTCAGTGAAGTCTTGGCCCATTTAAAGGTATTATCTCCACATTTTGTGAGGTTTCTGAGATGTCACAATGCCTTTGTCAGCAACAACGACCTTGAAGATTACACGTAACTACATGACCGAACTATTCAGTCTTTCTTTGTTTTAGCACGCGTCTATTTAGTGACTCACGCGGGAGGAAATGTCTCCGAGAATAAGATCAGGTGAGACGAGAGTTTGTTGGGATATTCCCATCGTACGTTGTTATGGCTTCAATGTCCTCCCCATTGTACAATAAAGTAAAATTAATGCAATTTACTCACGGTGACAATGCAAATGGAAGTGATACTTGTATCTGTCTTTGTGCAGTCCCTCGTACTTACTGTTTAACGCACAGAGTCGTATACCACAACAAGTACAGAATTCAACAGAAAACATTTTTGGCAACAGAAAATTTGCTGTATTCTCCAGAATTTTGAAAGAATATGTACGAAGACAATCCAATATATAACATCATATAATTTGAAAGAAAGCTGAGCTGATGTAATAATAATTTATACAATTTGTTCACAGAATACTGTCAAATGTAAGACTGTAAAATTAAGAATTTTTGGAACGTAAAAGAGGGCATATACTAGAAAGAATAGGTGGTATGCGCGTATACCACAGTCTAGTATATACAGTCACGAAGCTTGAGTTTATGAGGGTACTAGGAACAACAGACTGTGCAGGTACTGTTTCCCATTGTCTGTAATGAGGCGATAGTAGCGATTCTAGTGGTTAGCAACTATTTATGGATGCATATTTACTACGTATTGAGCTTCGTGACTGTATATACTAGACTGTGCGTATACTTTGGACTACAGCTCCGGTTTAAATGCTCTTTTCGTCACAATATACAGAGTGGAAATGAAATAACCCTTCAGGTTGCAGAGCGAATTGTTCATATTGAGTATAACAAAAGAATCTAATATGCCTAACATTTCGATGGGAAGTTTATAATTTTCGAAATAAAAAATGTTTTTTTTTTCCTAAAATTTTAACGTCGCCGTTGTGGATAATTACTACGCAAAGGATCTTGATTTCTTTCAATACCAATAGAGAATTTAATAAAGAATACTTTTTTTCCTTTGTCGTATTTCGTTAAAATTGACGGTTTTCGTGTAAGTTAAATAAATGCCAATTAAGATATTGTAAATAGTAAAATCAGTGTTTGTGAAAGTGCTAGTTAAAATAGTGTCATAGTAAAGTTAGTGTTCATGGAAGTGCTAGTTAAAATTACTACGTTTTCATGGATTCAAATACAGTTTCTGTACTGAATACGATGTCCCCGATCCCTGTTTGCATTCAATTTTCAATACGTATTGAAAACGATCTGAATACGGAGATTCACAAATACGGAAGCTGAAGTTTCAAAAGTAGTTATGTTGTCATCGACATGTTAGCATGTTGGTTATTCAGTAGACCTTAGCTATAAACATTAATGTGTTTTCTTAATAAGGTGCATGAAAGCTTAATATTCTGGTTGTTAATGAAGAATGGTAATAATGGCTTTCAGGAAAATACAAAGTATTGTGTGTTACAACACGCCTTTTCAACATATGTAATTGAGCTCGCTGTTTGTAAAAACAGATGACATATCAAACAAATGACGATCGATTACGCGCTTAGCGTATTGAGATCGCTTTGAATGGGATATGCGTTTTTATGAAAACTTGAATACGATCCAGTAGATCCGATCCCACTTTTTAGGTGTATCGATCTTGAGACTCCGATCGTTTTGAATCCCCGTTTTCATGGAATTTTCAATACGGTAATCATAGCTATCTGCCAGCTGTTCCGTGACAACGGGAGCGTAATTTCAACATTTCGCAAACGGAGTCGATAACGACTCACAAAATTGTTGACAGGGAAGAGGATATATTACATTTGGTCGAGAAAAACCTGGGCCGAAGCAGTCGCTTGATTTTGCAATACTTCTCACGTTGAATGAGTTCAATGCCTCATTGCGGAATCTTGGGCATTGCGATGATGCCAGCGTGCTTAGACTTTCGATGCAATTATTTAATTTAACCATACACTTAATCTAAAAAAGTGTAATAGATTTTTTATTTATTTTCATGTAATCTATCCTTCCTTTCAATGCGGAAATTTACACCGCTTCCACCCTGTAGCCTATATTATGATTTATTTACAATGCTTAATAATGCTTGATATTTAAAATTATATGAACTTTGTAACATATTTTCGATGACACATTATAACGTTCCGTTTCGTAACTTGTTACCCTGTTATTTTCTGAAGATTATTATGTACAAACTAGTAGGTTTGCGGTGATATATGTTTTATTTGTTGAGTAACATCTGTTATATGTTCCCTTCTGTAATAGTCCATCAATATTTTGTCACGTCAACAGAAATGCTCACGCATGTCAGAAGCTGTCGGCAAACCGATTTGCTCTGAAGGAAAATAAGGTATTTGCTTGCTTGATTGATGTCTGCCAGCAACAGTACATCCATTATCAAATTAGTAATGCAAATTGACGTTGTGTAATAATAGAAAATTGCGCAATAAACTGGCTCTATTCAGAAAATTATGGAACTGAAATAAATAGCAATTACACCAGTCTTAATACACTTTTCAGTTTCAAATTTGTGAATGACACTTCCAACAACCCCTTCATATAGCCTAGTTTCCAAGTAAAATAATACTACTTTCAATGGTTTCAAGTTACACGAAGGAAGCAACATCTCGAGAGTATGAATACTTGTTATGATGCAATTCGCGTTCCATTTTTGCTGTACAAAATCTTTATTCCTATATACCAGTATTAGGAGTTCTGCTTTACACAATAGTTATACTAGGTGCATTCTTGTATCAGTTATATTTTGCACAACAGTCACAGCTGCACCCATGTATTTGAGTAATACAAAGTTTTTTTCCGATCTCTGATAACGAATTTTAATGACATCATGTGCGAAAGGAGTCACACGACAGCTGAACTGTGGCGCGAGGTGACAGACCAGTAGTAAGTGATCTCATAGAGTTCATGGCGACTCACAGCAGAAATTCCCAAGAAAATAGAGCCTTTTTGGGAGGTGTATACATAACAAACCTTTACGATGCCAAGTACAGTTAAGTGAAAATGAAATAAGTCTGCAATAAACTAGGTTTCGTTATTTCCAAGAAAGGCATCTTCTGTGTACTTAAAAGATTGGTAAAGCTCGAATGGAATTAATTTGTATTATCTCGTGGGGTGCGGCGACTTTTGACGGGGGTGGATTTGCTTGCTTTTTCCACTCTGGAATTAATCCCATCCGAGCTTTTCAGTCTTATTACATACACACAAGATGCCTTTCACGTAGGTGTACTTGGCATCGGAAAGCGTTGTTATGTACCCCTCCCAAAAAGGCTCGATTTTTTTGGTCATTGCTACTGTGATACACCGTGCACTCTGATTATGAAATCACTCACTACTGGTCTGTCACTTCTCGCCGCAATTCAGTTGTCGGTGTGATTCCTGACGCACATGACGTCATTCAAATTCGTTATCAGAGATCGGAAACAATCCTGTATTTTACACAACCAAAAGTGATGTGCCCATATATTTGAGTTATGCTTTAAAAAACCATTACTGATGCACCAATGTATTATATAGAGTTTTTTAGACAACGGTTACTACTGCACCCTTTGTTTGAGCTATGCTTGACACAACCGTTGCTGATGCATCCCTGTAATTGTGTTATGTTTTGCACTAGCGTTACCGATGCACACGTGTGTTTGAGTTATTTTTTATAGGACCATTAGAGATGAACCTTCGTATTTGAATTATTCTTTGCACAACTACTACTGCTGCAACTTCCTGTTTGAATTACGCTTTACACATCACTTAATGCTGCACAACTGTGTTTGAGTTATGTTTTACACAAACATAAATAATGCAGCCCAGTATTTCAATTACACTTTATAGAACCATAAATGATGTACTTGCATCTGTATTAAATTTATTCTTTACACATCCATCAGTACTTCACGTCTATGTTAAGAGTTATGTTTTACACAACCATTAATGTGTACCCTATATTTCACTTGTGCTTTACACAACTCTTACTGCTACATCCATGCCTTATACTCATTCTTTTGAAAACTACAGTAGAGCATCGATTATCCGAATACCGATCAACCGAAACATCGGTTAACCAAAAGAGTTCCAGTCGGCAAATTAAAATTTTTACCACTTGCCATGTAGAAGTTTTGTTAGCGCTGTTTTCGAGATATAGCGGCAAAAATAAAACGAATATCAGCTATGAAGCAAAAACAAAAAAATGTCGACTTCTTTTCCTAAACTTTAGGCCTACTTTAATGGCCATTTTGAACTTGTCAAACTAGGCTAATTAGTTCTCTGTGTTATTTGTAAGACGTGTGATACAAAATATATACTTTATGTACAGTTTTGTGTTTAATATCTGTGTTTCTTTGTTTCATACTGCTCCTATGAAACTGGTGCAAATTGTTTTCGTAAATGATTGGTTATCCGAAAAATCAGTTATCTGGACACCCTCTCTCCCCAATTGTTACGGATAATGGATACTCTACTGTATTACTACCGCGTTTGACTTATTCTTTATACAACTGTTAGTGATGCACCTCTGATTTTGAGTTATGCTTTACACATTATTCACTAACGCACTCCTTTGTTTGAGTTAGTCTTTACACAACCGTTACTGTTGCCTATGCTTGACTTATTCTTTACCCATCCGTTACTGCTGCACGCTTGCGTTAGAATTATACTTCACACATTCGCTACTGATACATGTCTACTGTATATACTTTACATAACTGTTACTGCAGTACTTCTGTGTTTGTGTTGTGTTTTACATAACAGTTACTCTAATACCTCTGTGTTTGATGTGTGCTTTACCTAACCTTCAGTGCAGTACCGTACCTCTGTTTTTCAGTTGTGCTTTACATTACCGTTATTGCAGTATCTCTGTGTTTTGAGTTGTGCTTTACATAACCATACTGCAGTTTTCCTAACTTAGAGTTGTGCTTCACATTACCATTATTCAAATAACTACGTGCTTGAGTTGTCATTTTTATATCCGTTACTGGAGTACCTGCGTTTCAGTTCTGGTTTACATAATCATTATTCTAGTACCTCTGTTTGAGTTCTGGTTTACATAATCGTTACTGCAGTACCTTTATGTTTGAGTTGTGCTTTACCCATTACTGCTGCATCTCTCTGTATGTGCTTTATAGAACCACTGCAGCATATTTGTTTCAGTTGTCTGTAGGCCTATAATATTGTTACCTACAAATCAAGTCTGCTTTACAAGGACAGATCTAAGTCCAACGTTGTCTCAACATGAAACAGATAATGTTTGACTTTCTTATTTGACTAAATATACCTGTATCTCCTCTTTCTTATTATAGACACTACGTCATTGAGAGTTAGTTTATTCCTTAAATTCGTATTTAAGATAAAACGCATTTTTTGAACCTTTAAGATAAGACGCGATATTCTAACAAGGGGTTTCCTTCTCCTCAACTGCTATCTTGTAATCTAAGTCAAGTCGACAAGACGCATTGAAAACAAAGATTACCTTGTCATATTTCAGAGCATTTATGACAATCCAATTAAGTATATATCTTTGTTTATACATACAGATTACATTATCGAGAAAATGTGATTCTTTGTTTGTCACTTGTTATTCAATACTAGTGCTTAATTACACGGACAGAGATTACAACTCAAGTTGCTAAGCCGTCACTTATTCATACAGAAGTTTGAAGTCTTCATACAGAAGAAGTTGAAGGTTGCGACACATTCGCTTTCAAAGGTATTTCACGATAAATCACGTCTATCATGTTTACGACATGCCTTCATCTCTTCCCCTATGCAAGTTTTCGTAAATCATTCACGATTTTGTTGCCACAGGTTCGTTAATGCGGGAGGAAAAGTTAAACACTAACATGAAACCCTAATAAATTTTAGGAAACAAACGCAAATATTCATTTTTCTTGTTAAAATGAAATTCAAAATCATGGCTACATACTTAAAAAAAATCCTAACTGAATAACTGTACTTCAGCCGTTTTAAAATTTTTAATTTATGCATTTTTGGTAGTCTATAAGAACCTACGAAACGGTTAACAAGAAATAAGCCAGTAGAAAAAGAGGGTAATACCAATGAAATCGGCCAAGAATAGCTTTAGATAGTGAAAATATTCGTTCCATTAATGAAGTTAATTACGAAAATTTTCATTAAAATTAAATTTCATGAATATTTAAATTTTTATTTATGTTTTAAAAAGGTTACAATAAATTTTTATTGCAATTTTCACGGAGCTTACTAGTTTGAACCAATTACAAATTTATACACCTAGTTCTTATTAATAAAAGCCATTATGTACTGTATATTCGACTAATTGGAACTATAACCTGTTTAAGACAACCTGTTATTTAATTGTGCTTAGCATAGACACATAAATTTTAATGAAATGTGACTAATTATTATATAGTAAAGAATAGGCGTTCGTGAGGGGCTTTGATATCAGAGTGGTAATGCGAATGACGGAAAGACAGTAAAAGGGTTTGATTGAAAGTGGCATTGAAAGTTTAATATGTACTATAATTAACAGATGATCACATTATCTAATCAACTATTTCTTTATCTCAACTCTTCAGCTGATTAATTTAAGACCATTAACAGAATGTATGTTCTAATGTCCATAATAATATTTTGTACGACGTTACGCGGAGATAAAACGTTTATGAACACCCACATATTTTTTATACTTTATTGTATTGTGTATTGTAAATTTTATTGTGTATTGCTTATCATTTTATTGTATATTGTTTATATTGTATATACCACTGCCACCGGGTGCTTGCCCACTTGCAGTGTAAATAAATACATAAATACAATACAATACAATTAATCAAAGTAAATTAAATTACAAAAGTAAACAATTCATACATCAAACAATTAAGACCTAATATTTGATAAAGACCGTCTTGCAAACGTGGGAGTAAGTATTAAATGTTAAATAAAAAGTGTCAATTGGAAACAGCCTAAATGAACTTCCTAAAACCACTTTTATATTTCACGCGTTTAGATTAAAAAAACTAAGAACAAACATTCGTACGATGAACGAAATTGTGAAAGGTGAAGGAACAGGCAGATTTCAATTCTACAAACAGGAGTAAATCGTAAGAACTATTCTGTTCATCATCATCATCACCATCATCACCATCATCATCATCACCATCACCATCACCTCAACATTACTTATATAAGATGGATAAATAATATTTTATGGGATACTATCGATTACTTATGAACGTACAGTACATCCGTTAAATATTAATACTGTAAGTCTGTGGTTCAAAAACCGTTTTTTACTTATCCTCTTAATAGAATATTCTGCTTTAATAAATTATTTTTCTATTATTATTATTATTATTATTATTATTATTATTATTATTATTATTATTATTATTAGAGGATTAACCCGTTATTCCTAGCTTCTTTCTTTCTGTTCATTAGACATATACACATCTTACAGCAAATTCTATCCGCTTATCCTAATTCCTTTACAGTGATTCCTTTTTTATAGGCATTACACGCAAACATAGGGATTTCCTCCATTCCTCTGTCATTTTTTGTACTTGAATTTCTGCTGTGTAGACGTAACAATATGCGCAGATTGTGAGGAAATATTCACATGAGGTCATTAAGAATTTCCTTGGGAGTGGCATTAACGTGCCTTAAGAAAAGTGCTTTCCTTGGGGAACGCGAAAATAAGTGCGTGGCCGAACAAACCTTGAAGAAAACAGCTAAGTCGATGGAAATAAATTTCGGAGTGCTTGTTCCGAGAAATATGAAAAAAGAAACTATTTTTATTATAGTTATAAATTTGAAGATAGGGTCATGAAAGTGGAAAAAGTTACCTACAGCGTAAACATTTGACCCCAATATCGTGACAATTCATCACATTCATCACAACAGGAAACCCATATAATATCAAATTTCCACATGTTTCACTGTAGGAGTTACCCCCCCCTTTGATTAGATTACCCCCCCTTTGAATTGATTACCTGGTTGGGTTTTTCCGAGGTTTTCCCCAAATAAAAGGCAAATGCCGGGTAATATTTTGGCGAATCCTCGGACCTCACCTCACCTCGCTACATCTCGCCAAAATATTGTAAAAAATTGCACAAAACTGTAAAAATTGTAGAAAATTACTAAATTGTAAAACTATAAAAATTTGTAAAAATTGTAATTGTAATATTGTAAGATTTGGACTTGTTCCACATCTTAAAGCTTCACTGCTCATGTAAGATCTATGGAATAAAATGAATGAATGAATGGATGAATGAATGAATGAATGAATGAATGAATGAATGAATGAATGAATGAATAAACAAAATCATTCGCAATCTTGGGTCAACGCAACACATCACATTCTGTCACCGGGTGCAGGGCGATATGATATAACCATCAGACTGACAAGCATACTGAAGTACGCGATATTGGTCCTCTATAGGATTTTATGATACTCTCTCTTATATCAAAGAACAAATATGTTTATTAATGAAGATTCTCCACGAGCGTCGGCTATTTTAAATCAGTAATGTAATTAAACGGCTGCGATGGTCTTCTCTTCTTTCCTAGCAGTAATACCAATCGTATTCCACTACGGTTTAACTTAACCGAGACTCTGATATACGGTACGTAGAGTTAAACTCGCGGTCAGGTTTAACTTAGGTTTAACATAATCTTTAGATTAACCGTATTTATAAATCCGGTTCTAAATCGACATGTTTTTCCATCCCTGCTAGCATGATTTGTGTTGGCTATTCGTCTAATGTTGACGGCATTTCTGGGACACAAAGTATGTTAGCATTCATATAAAAATCGAAATAATTTTGAATTGTATGTATTCTCATAGTTATGAAACAAAAGATATGAATTCTTTGCGATTGTTTGAACCAAGATGCAACACTGTTACAGTATTTAATCATAGTAGTAATTTAGGCTCAAGAATATATAACAAATTTATATTTAAATATCCTAATCTTGTCAATTGTAATAGTTCTAGTATTAAATTAAAAAAGTTGTGTATAGATTTTATAAAAATTGAAAAATTGTAAATTTAAATTATATATTCTAATTGCATAGTAGACATAAGACAAATTCTAATGTATACTTATTAATTTCAATTCAGGAATCTGCCCCTGAGCACGAGTTCTACTCTTTCAGGGGCGAGCTAAAGTTTTTCTGTATACATTACATTTTATGTTACAATTATTAGCAAAATAAAATAAAATAAAATAAATAAATAAATAAATAAATAAATAATAAATAAATAAATAAATATCAAATTTAAATTTCGATATTCGTAAAGAGAAAATATATTAAAATTATTATAATACATGTGTAACTGTGTAAATATCGTGCAAAATTGATTACATATAATTATTTAAATCATATATTGTATTTGTAAAATAAAATAATTTGCTTTATAAATAGTTTCTAAGGTAACTATCATTTTCGATTGTGAAAAAGCTCTTCATTATGCAATCCAGCATTTCTTATCCGGGTGCATATTGAATTATTAAATCCAGTGTGTGTGCCCCTTAAATTAGAGTTCAAGAAAAACCATATATTTTTACACCTGCTGCAATATGATAAATGTACTGAATTGTTTTTTTAGTTGGTTATTTAACGACGCTTTATCAATTACGAGGTTATTTAGCGTCGATGAGATTGGTGATAGCGAGATGGTACTTGGCGAGTTGAGGCCGAGGATACGCCATAGATTACTTGGCATTCACCTTACGGTTGGAGAAAACCTCGGAAAAAACCCAACCAGGTAATCAGCCCAAGCTGGGATCAAACCCGCGCCCGAGCGCAACTTCAGACCGGCAGGCAAACGCCTTAATCGACTGAGCCACGCCGGTGGCTTCTGAATTGTGGACTATATTGCTAGCGAGGGAAACTGAAGTTCTTAGTTAGTGTATCTGAAAATTCCAATTGGACGGAGTTACGCAACAATAGACCAACCGACAATTTAAAAAAAAGAATGAGATATTTGCACAAATCTGTTGATGGCAGGCTAATTTAATTCGGAAAAAATCTGAATGCGATATCTGAATTTTGCTGCTATTTGCAAGCAAAAATTCGTTTACTGCATAAAATTCATTAATTTATTTTGCTTTGAAATATTAATTCAACTGCTAGTCTCTTCTTAAAAATCGGTTAGCATTTTTTGGTATTATTTGTGCTACTTTTTTTGTAATAGTATGAATGTTATAATAGTTTTTGCATAAAATGGTTTATAAAAAACAGATTTATTTCAATGGCCAATATCTCGAAACAGGTTTTTGGCGCTTGGTCTCTTATTGCGTAACTCCGTCCAATTGTTCTCGACGGGACTTGAACGTTCTTTCCAGCGGTTTACGTAACCGAAGCAAACCAAACTGTAACACTGAAGGATTCTTTGGCAGATGCTATTCCATCAACATCCCGGATTGCAGGAAAAAGTGTAACGCAAATGTAGGTGTTGCCCCGACGAATATAGAAATCGCGTAATACGTCATTGGCAAATTATATTTATTTATTACTTAAATAAGGAAGGAATGTTGCCTTACACAGCGCATTAAGTAATGGATGGAATTTATCTACGCATAACAGGCGTGCCTCTGTACGAAGAAAAGAAAGAGTCAAGCTGTCTCGGCGGAGCAGAGGTCCGCTCTTATCACAGTGAGCCAATTTGTACTTCAAACTCCACTTCCCTTACACTTATTTTCTGCATGATTCCATCCATTGTTACTGCTGATAACATTTATCTGGCTTTTTATCAATGCTATAAACTTGTATCATATTACGAAATGTACATTTTTTACTACGCTACCTATCTCACAGAGAACATGATGGATTGTATATCCAGGCAGTTGATTATATGAAGTAACTTGCTAGAAAACTTTCGTAGCTATTGCAACATTATGAATTAAATAAAGATGAGACACGAAACGATAGAACAAAATATAGACAAGGAAGTTAGGGAAACAAAAAAGAAAATGAGAGAAAAAAATAAGAGGACAAAATTAAAGAAAATTGTAACCAGGGATGAGAATTAATAATAATAATAATAATAATAATAATAATAATAATAATAATAATAATAATAATAATAATAATTTTTATTTTAAAGATAATAATAGTACACTTTTCACTTTTTGTTGGCACTCCCGATGAAGTGACGAAGTTTTATGATTAAGCGATTTTATCTGCTATGGTAAGCATTTTACGTACACCATATGCACAAATTACATTTTTAGACAGCCATTCCTAAAAATTGATCTCTTAAAAGTGGGCAATTATGTTAAACCTCATTACGCCTACTATGTAAAGTTAAGAATTTAGGCATCATTTTCAACAATCATTTAAAATGGAATCAACACATTAATTACCTTTGTAATAAATTACGTAAAGCAATACATTATTTTGTTTTATTAGGAATTACTTGTCACTAAGTTTATTACGCACAATATACTTGACTTTATTTCAATCGGTATTTATGTATGGAATTATAAGATGGGGTAGCTTATTTAAATCCGATTTTAATCAACTTTATTAATTGAAGAAAATAATTAAAATATGTCTTCATAAACCTATTGATTTTCCATCTCAAATATTGTTTTTAGACTTTAATGTTATTTAAGTAAGACAAATTTATTATCTATTGTATTAATAAAATTGATATATAAATATAGAAATAATTTTGAATTGTATTCTCATAGTTATGAAACAAAAGGTATGAATTCTTTAAGATTATTTGAACCAAAATGCAACACTGCTACAGTATTTAACCATAGTAGTAATTTAGGCCCAAGAATATATAACAAATTTATATTTAAATATCCTAATCTTGTCAATTCTAATAGTTCTAGTATTAAATTTAAAAAGTTATGTATGGATTTTATAAAAATAAAAAAAATTGCAAATTTCAATTTATATATTCTTATTGCGTAGTAGACATAAGACAAATTGTATTATATTATACTTCTTAATTTCAATTCAGGAATCCGCCTCTGAGCACAAGTTCTACTCTTTCAGGGGCAAGCTAAAGTTTTTCCTAGTTATTTATATTTTATGTTATAATTATTAGCAAAATAAATAAATAAATAAATAATTAAATAAATGTGGTAGCATGCGAAAAGTACTTTTAACACTAGTAAGGAAAGTATTTTAATACTGAATTTCAGGCTTTTGTGCCTAATGTCAATTGTTTCCACAGGGTGTAACACGTCAGTAATCGCAACCGATCAATAAAGCGGCGCAACGACGCTTTCATCTGTAGGCTTGCAGGCTATTCAACGTCGACATTTATCTTAGGCAAAACATTACAGATACATTTTGCCTGGAGTCATATTATCAGAAACAGGGTTCTTTAACCTGCATTTACGACACGGAAGCCCTAGGTTTACTCCATTACCAAAGCATGTCATACTAAGAATCAACATCGGTCTCGACAGAGTTTGGACTTAACTGTCACCGAAGTAACGGAAAGATTACCTTGGACGAATATGGGTATAACAAAGAAATTGGAAGAAACATAAGAAAGAGGGAAGAAGGTGCATAGAGAAAGCGAACTAAGATAAATAAAATATGGAAAGAAGATTAAAGGAGTGGAAAGAGGCAGAAAACAAAGGAAATTGAAAGAGAGAAGAGGTATACAGGTAATGAAATAATAGAATGGTAGAACAGATGATAATAAGGAAAAAAGAGCAAAGAAAGGAGAGCGAGAGATTACGAAGGCAAGGGAGAGGAAAAAAAGGAAATGAGATATAAAAAATAGGATTGCAAAATATAAAACAAAGAAAGAAGGACATTTTTTTAGAATAAAAAGAGAAAGAAGAAATGAATAAATGAAAGAAAGGGAAACATGAAAAGAGGGCTTCGCCTTATGTGGCAGCTATTACGTTACTTCCATTTTCGGCTTTACACCTTTAAATTGCTCTCAAGTTCCTTCAACTGAACGGTGAAGAAAGGACCGAGACAAGTGGCAAACATGCTTGGAGCTCTCATAAATTCTTTCTCACACCCCCAAATTCCCTTGTAAGGAAGAGTGACCGCGTATACTTTAATTGTTCCTCCTCTCATTTCCCTTTCTTTCTTTGCGATTCATTTCGGTTCTTGGAAACCGGGTTAGGAAATGAGGAAGAAAGAGGAAACAACGAACAAGAATATGTATGAGTAATAAATAATAAACAATGAAGAAGAGAGAAATTTGTAAGAAACGAAAAAGGGAAGGAATCATTAGAGTGAATTGAACTCAATTAATTTAAGAAATTCCGAGTGAGCAAATTATCTCCCACCCGAATAACGATGACTGACTACAGGCGGGCACGCTCCCACATGCTGTTTACGGAAACAGGGCAGTAACTCTTATTCGACAAATAGAGAAAGGCATACAGCTATGGAACAACACTCTACAGTCACACTACAGACCTCCCTGTTCGTGTGATCTGCACGGAGCAGAATAATCGGTGAGACAACATATGACAAGGAACAAAATATCTAATTACATGGACTGAAAATAAATCTCTTCCATTGTCCACGCTGAAAAATCGAACCACGGACCTCTTGATTGGGAAGCTAATACGCTTTTCACACAGCCACATCGTCGGAAATATTTTAAAGTTCCACAGAGTTAAAAGTCGCTGAGAATTAGGTCGCGTTATCAAGGGAACTACACATTTCTTTTGATATTCCAGTCCTCGAACACCGTTATGTCATAACCAGCGTGTGGGACCGCACTCGGTGATAGCCAAGCTGTCCCTTCTCGGTTGGTAGATAAATTGTTCACTCGTTAGTAACTCACAAGAACATCTTTGTGTAAGTTTCAACCGAATTGTAACTAATGAAAGACAAGACTGTCGAAACAAGTGACTAAGTTTACTTGAAAATATTTTACCAACAAATACTGAGAATTTACAGTCACATGAATTATGAGACGTACATCGAACTTAGACGTCTCTCTGACTACGTTAGTAATGTCGAGACTGAATTTTTTTTTGTAAATAACAGTAACGGTTCTTTTATAACAACCTTAATTTTAACAATTGCTTCGTGTTTGTTAACAAATGTCTGGAACACAGAAAAAAAAATTGAAACAATTTCATTTAATTAAAAGAACGCATAAAGCTGATAAGTAAACAGAGGGAGGTATGAAACTATATTATCAGCGGAATTTGCATAAATGTAATGTAAATACATATGTCGCATTTAATTACAATATTGTTTCCTGGTATCTCCGTAATGCTTTAATATGGAACAGTACGTTTAATATCAAGCATAATATGAGGAGTTCACAACCAGAGTGGACCAAGTCCATCTGGAGTAGTTCTGAGATATTGAGTCTTAAAGTTCCTGGCTCACGCTTAGCAACCTTCAACTTTCATAGGAAATGCTGTCCTCTGTGGAGTAACAAATGAATTATGGACTTTGTTTGTTATTGCCATGAATAAATCTAAGTTTTCTTCATCCGAGATTGTATTAATCCACAAACTGATCACTGGTGGACTTGGTCCACTCTGGTTGTGAGCCCCTCATATATCGGTCATCATATTGAATTCTAAATACTACTTCAGTTTCGTCTAATGATTAATGTATTGCTATTTCCTACATTCTTATGTAATATTTCGAATATTACGAGAACGTACTTCATAAAAATTATCACGATGCCATAAATCATTCAACAACGAATGAGCGTTCTACGTACAATTTTACTTCGTTAAAAGTTACTTTGCGATAACACAAGTTAGGCCTATTGTAAATATAAAAACGCTATGATGTCACAAATAACGATTTCGAGTTGTTGACGGAAATAATTATTTTCCTTATCACTGAGAAAAGAAAAACTTTCTTTTTCGGGACGCTTTCTTGCTGCTTAGAGTAACTTCTGTTGAAGTACTGGACGGATTTGGTTAATACCAAATGGCTTCGAGCCAGTTAAATAAGAAATAACGTAAATGAAATGTAATCACTTTTATAAGAGAAAAAATCAACGTGTCTTCCTCTTAAGAAGGACAAACATGGAACTGAACTCGAAAACCATCGTTAGGAATATTCTTGAAAAATTAATTTATTACAGAAAAAAGTTATGAAATATTATAAACAAGAGTTGGAAAAGTGAGTGAAGAAAGAATGATGCTGAACTGATCAGGAAAAGGAAAAGGAATTGGTTGGGTCACTGGCTGAGAAGAAACTGCCTACTGAATGATGCACTGGAAGGAATGGTGAACGGGAGAAGAGTTCGGGGTAGAAGTTATCAGATGATAGACGATATTAAGATATATGGATCATTTGAAGAGAGAAAGAGGAAGGCAGAAAATAGGAAAGACTGAAGAAAGCTGGGTTTGCAGTGAAAGTGGACAGAACACGAAAGATCTGCCCTTGGACAGAAGACTAAATAAATGAATGATATCCTCAAATCCGTCTGAATCTGGGAAACTGTTTATTACATTATTTCATACCCAATTGAAATCTTTAACCCTTAGCAGCACAAATTAATTTTTAATTTTTTTTTTCATTTCATGTATCATAACAAAGCTTCGATCAATTTTTGTCATCATTTTAACTCTGCACACAATTTCAAAACATAGATGGCACCTCCATGTATACTCAAGAGGTGGTTCCTTGGTGGAATATCTGTGCCATAAAATTTAGAAAGAAAAAAAAACGGAGGTTGTTCTGAACAATCACTATGCTGCAAAGGGTTAAGCAATAATTTTGGACTACATACGAACAGATGAAAATATACTCACGCTCCTAGATATTAGAGAAGTAAAGGGGAAAATACATTTCATTTTTGGCAAATAATTATGCACATAATTTTGCGTCGAACTGAAAATCCTTCACACTGTAACTGCAGTTCATAAATAGACTTTCGGTCATTCCGAAGTGTCTTGCAACAATATTTCCCAAGTTTCGGAACTACATTCAAGTTCTATCATCAGGGCCCTAGGTGTGACCAGTGAGGTCGTGTACTCTGTTGGGCTCGTTATGTCTGTGTTGCATAGCGTGGACGGATGACACTGACTGAAGGGACATCAAGATTATAGCATTAGTATACATCTGACTTCCATTCAGTAAAGTTCAGTTTATTTTATGGCAATGCAGTATAACTTAGAACAGGGAACCTTCATTTATGATACGTATATTACGAAGAAATCTTAAAAAAAGGGTCGTACTGTATTTCTCTGGGGAGATCTTTGCATTCAAAAACATCTCATTCAAAAATGCAGAATTTAGTGAAAAAAATGACATAACCGACTCATTTTAATACAAATTTAAGGTGCACAAATCTTGTTATACCTGAAGAAAAACTTGAGGGCATAGAAAATAGGGTAGAACAGTCTCCCACGAAATCGGTAAGTAAGTTAGTTCAACAGGCAGGTGTATTAAAGAAATAAGTGGAAAGCGAAGAAATTTTTAATGCAAAAGACTTGTATGACAAAAGTCGTTTATAAATTGAAGGAAACTAACCATGTACCATGGTTTCAATTCTATCGATAGAGACGAAATCGAGCATAGGCCTATATTGCCTTGAAACCATTTCAAAAATGTGAGAAGAGCATAAGAGACAATGGTCGACAGTTTCAACACTTATTACATGGTAAGCCAATAAATTACATAATATGTAATGTATTAGTCGAGAGATATGATTGAAATGTGACACAATAAATCATCGCTAAGCGGGCTGCTACTTCAAAATGTAGGTCTACACGTAAATTTTTGGATGACGTTATAGTAAGCGAAGTCTGTTTCCAACAGTACATTTGTTATTCGTATTATACTAATGTAAGCTTATCCACATATACATTGTAGAAGTTAGTAGATATGTACAACATTTGAGAATTAAATTTACAGTAGTACTATAGACTACAATATATTATCATCACTTTACTACATCACATAGTATATTTATTTACAAATTCGTTATTTGAATGACTTATGAATTTATCATTTCTGGTGATTTGTAATGTGTTATAAGTTCGTGTGCTCCCTATTACAAGCAGCCACATCTCGCACGGTTGAAAGAGCCAATATTTGTTCCTACACAATGCTATCAAACCTTCCCTTCAAAAGGCGATATGTATACTAAAAAAAAGCAACGATCTGCGAGGGCGTGTTACAATGTGGAAATTACAGAATTCTTTGTATTCAGGGATTATCACTGACTAATCTTATCTGGTACTCGGAAGCCAAAGAGCAAATGTGATGGGTGAACCAACAGCTGTTTCATAATGTGGTGAAAAATGCGAAGGGCCAATCTCCGGAATATTCTCGCAGAGAGGGAAACCGAAAACTTCAGCAAAATTAGACATGCTCATTTTGATTAAGATCATAAGAATAAAAACATGATATATAGAACTGTCAGATATAACATAATGGAAAATTGTTGGAACTTTATTTAATAGACTGACCTAATACAATGTGTGCTTTCACCTATCCTGCTGATACTGACTCTGGATAATATGATGAATACAGCTATGAATAGGAGAAGAGGCGTACAGTGGGGGTCTATAAGAGAGACTGGAAAAATCTACATTTTGTAGACGACTTGCGAATACTGCTCCAGAGTTTTAAACACAACAATTAAATTAAACAATCTTCAAATAGAAGTCCAAGCCATTGGTTTGAAACTTAATGCACGAAAATGTTCTATGTTTAATCAAAACTCCGAAGACTGGTAGGAACCTCTTAGGCCTAAATGACACTAATAACATTAACACTTATGAGTCAAATAAGCTAGGATATAGGGTACGATAGTGAATTTATTTCTCCCCTAACTCACAAAAATGAAAGCAAATTAAACTGAACTCAAATAAAAATGTTATACTTACGCCAAAAATAAATAAGGCCGAATGACCCTTTTTTTAACATTTTTTTAAATTTTGTTCCAGGATACTTTTTGTAATATTTAAAATTACTAACATTTTATTTTCCTAAAACAAAATTCCTGACAGCCTTTCGTCCTAAAACCATAAATCCTAACAAATATATTCCTAAAATTCCTAACACATTTTTCCTAAAAGGTTTACTTCGTAAACATATTTACGACAAGGATGACATTGCAATACATGTGAAGACTTATTTACTGAATAACATATCATACTGAAAGCATATTATGTGCTGGTGTCGGGAGGTATTGTAACATTCTGTTGTCACTTTCATAGTTCTCGTACAGTATCACTGTGCATAGTGTAGTTTGAATTAAACAAATTGTCTTTTAATTTTTGATTTCACGGTTCAGCTTAGCTGGAACTCTGTTAACATGTTTCACAGACTGCTTACTGTTCTGTAGTTATCCTAAATTTGTATACAACCTAGAATGATATTTTCGCACAAGGATTTGAAATCTATTATGCCATCCCTCAATGTAGTTTCTTTTGCTGTGTTCATTTCAAGTGTTGCGCCATACTGATTGCATATTTCGATTGGAATCATCTTCTCCGATTTTACACATACTTTTCTTCAAATCAATATTAAAGAAATCCATTCATTGATAATTTTGTTCCTCCTCTTGTAACAGTTATGGTTTCTCGAGTCTCGTTCAAGCAGCGGTACGAATAAAACATGCTTATAGTATGGGCTTCTGCGGAGAGATCGTGTTTAGTGAACAGTGTTTTTTTTTTTTTTACTAATTGCAGTGTGTTGTGTTTTTGTTTTCTTTTTCTTTTCAATTTTGCTTGCATAATGCTTATTTCTTTATTACTGCGTCTGTGTAAATAACGTTGTTCCTCATTGATTTATTGTTGAACACCGGCGTAAATAATGACATGGACATGATCATGGTTTCAAAATTGGAACATGAAATTGATATGGATTCGGAAACATTATCAGTTCTATCATATAATTCACGAATGCATACTTTATGTTATGCTGTACTGAACCTTGAGAAGTACTACAAGATTAGGTATCGATAGTAGTCTCAAAACTTTTCTCATTCAAAAATTTGATGAGCGAGTTAAAAATAAACAAGTCAATAAAGAGTGAGAGATGAGTCATCTAACTCTGAAGAAGAATTTCAATTTGTAAAGTCGCTGAAAAAATCTGAACGCAAATCAACGATGAGTTGTCCCTCAACATCAACATCTGGGAACATTACGTTATCTAACCGATTTAACACACTCTCAAATTATGATAAACTTCCTGTTAACGACTAACATCAGCAGCAGTAGGAACAACAGCAGCAGTATCACTATCATCATCACTATCATCATCATCATCATCATCATCATCAGCAGAAACAAGGTCATAAGCAGCAGGAATAACAGTAGCGGCAAGAACAGCAGCAGCATCAACATCAGCAGCAGGAACAACAATATCATCATCAGCAGCAGGAACATCAAGAGCATCATCAGCAGCAACATAAAAATCAATATCAGAAACAATATCTTAAGTCACTACTCAATTCTCAAGCCCAGACTTTATCACCCTAAGTTACGCATTTTTTCTTTCAAGTATCACACCAAAAGAGGTGTTTGCCCATTAGGACTTAGGTTATATGCGTCACGTCATGTAATTGGTTGGTTGGTTGGTTATGGTTTCTGACCCAGTATTTGCATTACTATTAATGTATCCCGAATCTAACGTATTAGAAAATCTTCACTCTGGTTTACAACAAAAATAAATCCCCTAGCAACTTATTTCATTATTGTAAAATATGAACTAATGTGGAAAATATGTTGGGAAAATGTATTTAATAAATCGCATTAAGGAAATTTGTGTTTTATGGGTGATATATATTAGGATTGAATGTTTCGGAAAACATAAATAGGAATAATATTTAAAAAAACAAACACACACTTCAGGAAAGATGTTCATTAGAAAATAAAGTTTAGGAAAAATGTTTTGCATTTCCAAAGTAGGCTACTTATGCACAGCTAAGAGCATTTTGGAAATCACGGCAATTCAACAAGAATACAAAAATCAGAATATTTCAAACTAATGTTCTAGCAGGTTTATAGACATTACACTGCTACGAAGTATGAGAAGTAACACAGGAAATTACTAATAAATTACACACTTCAATAATCGTCAACCTCTATCTCCAACAAATACTAAAATATGGTGGCAAAAACTATTTGCAATGAAAAATCCAGAAAAATAACAAATCCCCCTCCAATAAATAGGTCAAGAAACTGACAAACAGAAAGGAACTAGCAGGACACCAAACCAGAAATATAACCAGACGAGCACCGGAACAGAACCCATAAGGAGAAAGAAGTAGGCTATAGGAAGACCAGAAATATTCTGCAAGAGGACAATAGAAAGAGAACTTAAACAAATAGGGAAATCATGGAATAAACGGAATAGATTTCCATGGCAAAGATTTTTTGTGGTCTTATATTTCACTTAGGAACTAAAAAAAATGATCATCGTTCGGATTAATATATATGGACAAATATCACAAAACTTTACTTTCTTAATTAAGAAGATTTTCAAATTTAACTGTCTCTTAGGACGACGTCTTTTCACCAAGGAAGCAGACCTATATCTGCGAGGTATTTGGTAGAAAAACTGAATGCTTTCCTTTGTGTACCTCATTACACAATTAATTGCCTTTATTACCCACTGCGTTGCATGACATTCGTTTTGTACAGAAGTTCATAATGACAGATAAACAAAGTAACAAATAACATCTAAGATATCGACCGAATCGTAGAACAATACATGTGAAGGACGAAACACGATTTTTGCGCGGGTGTGAAACCCACTAGCCTTCGCATTGTTTGCAATCCCGATCTGTCACGTGTAAAATACGATGATAAAATGAGGTGTCATTTCTTCCTTTGATAAGCACAAAGAAGGCGGAGGTGCCTCTATTGGGACAGGTGGAGTCTGTACACATGAACAGGTGCGACGAACAGGCGTGAAAACACTAAAAAAAGAAGAAGCAAAAGAAAGGGCGAGATATTAATAAATTAAACGAAGAAAGAAGAAAAGAACTGGAAAACAATATAGTAAAAAGAATATTAGAACGAACTGGAAAAAAAGTAAAGGATGAAAGATATAAAAAAGGAAACACAAAAAGAGAAAAGAACAAAGGAAGGAAGAAAGCGCAGTAATAAAGGCTGGCCGAACGAAGACGGGTTGGAAAGAGTAAGAAAAAGAAATGAAGAGAGAAGGGAAAGACAGGTGGACAAAAATGAAAGAAATAAGAAGGCAGTAAATAAAGGTAGAAAGAGAAAAAAACATTGATATTAGCAAAGTCTAGTATATACAGTCACGAAGCTCAATATGTAATAAATATGCATCCACAGATAGTTGCTAACCACTAGGCTCGCTAATATCGCCTCATTACAGACAATGCGAAATAGTACCAGCACAGTCTATTGTTCCTAGCACCTTCACAACTCAAGCTTCGTGAGTGTATATACTAGACTGTGATATTAATCTAACAGTTTCAATGGATGGAGGATTTCGGTGTGCGTCAGTCTATGAGAAACAGCCGAAAGCAATCTCATTTGAGGCCTTTGGACGCTCGTTTTCATTCTATGTAAATAAATATATTATCTGGAGAAAGTTAATCTTTTGAACAAACTTCTACAATGGTAAAATTGTAGGTGTACATCCGTCGAGCATAATAACAAGTCTGATCAGGAATTTTCGGTAGGAGATATTTTTTTGACATTCATAGCTAAATCTTTTCATACTGCCATAATTATCCCTCAAAATTTCATAAAAGGCATCAATTTCAATGCATAATAAACTCACCTTCCTTTCCTGGAAATCTCCCTCTTCCAATTTGTCTTATTGCGTATTCGTTTCCTGCCTCGTCTTGAATCAGCGGGATTGATATTGCTTTCCATTTTAAAACAATAAACACATTTTATTACTTCATGATATTTTAAGTAACACAGTTACAATATCCAAATCGCTCGCAACGAAGTAGAACTTGTAAGTGGTAGCAAAGGCGGGAATCATGTGACTTAATTTGCATCAGGTAGTAGTAGTAGTAGTAGTAGTAGTAGTAGTAGTAGTAGTAGTAGTAGTAGTAGTAGTAGTAGTAGTAGTAGTAGTAGTAATAATAATAATAATAATAATATTAATAATAATCCAAGGCACAACAGCCCACGAAAGACCATGACCGACCAGCCGACTGCTGACCTCACGTCCACATGCTGAAGCAGAGGTGGACCATTATCCAACCAGAATGGAAGTATCGTGTGGTTAGCACGATGATCACCTCCATCCGTTATAGCTGGCTTTCGTAACCGGATTTCGCTACCTATCGTAGCTCCCCATGTGCATCACGATGCTGGGTGGGCACCGGTTCCATACACTAGCCGAAATTTCATGAGAAAATTTCGTCCACAATGGGAACTCGAACCAGCGAGCGAGACCTAGGCAGGATGCCTTAAACCACGACGCCACGGCGCGAGGCATAAGGTATTATTGGCTATCGAAAATATTGGGGATTATTTCTCACTGCTCGGAGAAAATGTCGGCGTTTGAATCTAAACCCTGCATTCGTAGAGTTCGAATAATTATGAATTGTCGCTGTTTGCTTATAAATTATTAGTGAACTTTCATATTTCAGAATGGAGGAATTTTTTGCGTGAAAATCTCATTTTCGCTGAAAACTGGAAATGTCACGTTTTGCATCTATACGACTCATTTCTCTGCTTACTTCTAAGTGAAGAGGGTAAGAAGAGGTTGGAGGTATGATACCATATCCTTGAGTAGATTCAGGGCAGAGTAATGCACGGTAGCCCACAGCTCAGCACTGCCATTCCGCACGCGTCGGTAGCCCAGTCCACCCAAGACCAACACTGCTTGACGCGACCGCTTCCTAGCCCGTTGCACTGGGCTTCGAAGCCCACCGTAGCTCACTGCAATGCTCAGCACTTCACTGACATTAACCCACCGGTTGGTTGCATTCTACTGCTTTTCCGCTTGTGCACATTGGTTGTGCTTTCACTTCACGTGTGACATGAGCATACAGTTCCCCGCGTACCGGACAACATAAAAAATTAATTTATTTTCTACTGTTGTCGGACACATTTAAAAACGGTCTCAATGGTACTTTTTTAATTTCCATTCGAGTCAGTTGTTTTAAACACTCTAGCAGCGATTTTCTCTTTCACTGCTTTTTCTCTAGAGATACTGCATTTTAGATTGTGTACTTCCACGGCCGGGATCTATGTTTTCCGGGCTGAGATGCCTTGGTGTACCATTCTACCAGTGTACTGTACCAGTAGACCACGGCATTTCAGCCCGGGAAACTTAATCACAGATACTGCATTTTCTTTGCGATTCACCATTATTTGGACTCATCTTGAAAAACATAAATCAAGAATTAAAACAAAAACCTTTGAAACAGTATCTGATCGTTGATCGAACTGTACACACAAGCAAAACCCGCACAAACACAATTAATAAGTAACTGATAGAAGAGGAGACTTGGGCTCGATGCCTTGATACCAGCCCACCGCACAAAACCGCTACGCAAGCAGGTCGCCCGACCAGTGCGATGACGTGACGAGCTTGTTCCGTGCGAGACTGTGAATCCCAGTGTGGTGCAGTGCGGAAGCAGTCCATGGGCTGGGCCGTTGGGCATGTCTCTGATTCAGGGGCATGTGTGGCGACAGCTTTTGGCTATCACTGATCTACAGTGTTCTTGCATAAAATGTCGTGATTTCTTTTCCCCCATTACATTTCTTCCAGGGTAGTTTTGCAAATATATAGGTAATAATTAAAACTTCATTCCGTAATGAGGAAGAGCACTTGTCAATAAGAGAGGATTTTTTTTAAATATAAAATTAATAATTACATTTTGATTTATTATTTGTAAGTGATTTTAGAGCGTTAAAGTTTAGAGTAAACACCATCTATACGTCTGCATTACTTGTTTCACTCTAAGTGTACCCTAACTGGGGTATCATAAAATAAAATTCAAACTTACCTAACCGCTCCAACATGTGCAACTGTGAAATGAGCGGACCCGTGTTAAATTACTGGTTGGAACGTATTGCCTGGTTGGGGTTTTTCCGAGGTTTTCCCCCGTAACAAACCGAAGTAGAATTTCTCTTCATTAAATTTAACTTCATCTGTCATCTTTAAATAGTTTCAGATCAACCGTAGATGCAGCAGATGTAGTATTGTGATCTCCATGCAGATGGTATCAGAGGGAGCTGTATAGGCCCCAGAGGACAGAGGGGATTTCATTGCCGGCTGCGTCGAACTTAGTGCTGTGTAACTGAATCGACATATGACACCAAATAGTGAACCACGATACCTAGAGAAATTCGATTTTCAGGTCAATGTAGGATGCAGCAGAACGTAGTAACGTGATTTATAAACAGATCGCATCGATCTGAGGAGGCTTCAGTACTCCCAGGGGGACGGAGAGCGTTTTTCGTTGTTCCGCGCGGACTTCATCGGATCTGGGTGTTGTAGCTGAATCGACAGATGCCACCAAAGAGTGAATCACGATACTTAAAGGAATGCGGTCCTGAGTACTTCAACAACCATCCACATAATAATAAGGTTGGCAGAATAAACCTCAGGCTATAGTGCAAGCTTTATTACTGCTCTCTTCAAGAAGGAAAAAGTAACTGTCTCAACATACTCCCAGTTGGAATACATGGAATTAAATACATATTTATAGGAATACTTAACGCTTTTGTAATAATTGACAATTATTTTTTTTCCTAATGAAACAGTCATATAATTCTAAAAAATGATCCACTGGATTTTAAGAATGAAATCATTGGCCACTGTTGCCGAGACTTCGACGCAACTAGCGCGATAACCGCTACGCTAGATGAACACATCAGGTCATTGGCATTGTGCATCATATTGTATAACGTTTAATACGTTTCCTTGGTGGAATGTGTCTTCGAATTAATCTAGTAATCACAATTCTTAACTTTGGATCGAGGTTCGCGTGTTCAAACCCGATCAAGAACGATGCAATTTTATGGGCAAAAAAAAAATCCTTTGTACCACTTCCTTCGGAAAGAAAATAAAACTAGAGGTCTTCAAGTAAAAGAATAATTCAGTGAGTGAGAGTGCTTCAGGTATGTTTTCTGGTCATAAATATTTGGGGGTGACAAAGTGAATCCATTTCATAAACTTTCACATTTACCCACCCACCCATCCTAATGGATTATATATGGAAATTCTTTTGTCTGAATTTACAGTTATTCCATTATTTTTTCATTTTGTGCAAGTAACATAAAGAAGAAACCTTAGCACACATTTCAAGTTAATCACTATTTTCTGTTTTTGATTTTAAATAATGATCTTTTTTAGTAAAAAATATGAATCTTCATGTGCACTACTCCCTGATAAACTGATACATAAATACCGAATGCAAACAAAATCCTTCCAACAGTTTAAAAGAATTCGCTGTACACAGACAGAAAAAGGACATCCCAAAAATACATTCCTTGTTACCAAGGATGCTGAAAACATTTATCCCCAAGAAAATATCGAAATAGAGTTCTTGTACCATCACAATTTCTCTCTTTTTATGATAATACGCATAGCGATACATTAAAAGTGTGCTAATTTTTACTTGTATTACATATCCCAAAATTATGCACATGGTTCAGCTTTTTTATACACGGGAAAAAAATATTGTTACTTTATATCTAGACAAACTAGAACATTAAAAACTGGTACGCCATTATGTAAACTTAATCTGAGAAGTTGCGCATATGATTGACGTAAAGAGAGAGATATGAACAAGGAATGTGTTTCCCAATAATCGAGTGTAATGCAAAACATTGAACTTATCACGTGTGCCATTCCGGCGAGCCCGTTGATTGTGATTTATAACAGCAAATAATTGCGTTATGAATTTTGTTACATAACTGACACACCACCCAACCAAATAACGATGTAAACAACTAAAGTTCTCGTGCGGGACCGTCATGCAGTTTCGTTGCGCACAGAACATATATCATGCATTTATTTATGTTACCACCGATTGTATCACTAATGATCTGTTATGTTATTTAAATAATCAACATTTAAACTTCACTATGTTAATACGAGGGAGAGAGCAAAAAAAGTAACTTTAATGATTGTTTTATTTATTGAAGGGGTCAGGACAATAGTGGGCCAAGCGCCATTTACTAAAACCGTAGAAAACAAGGGTTAAAATGAAGTTATTGCCATAATTTATTGGAAACATATAGCAACTAAAATAAAGTATACACATTAAAACTAATTTATATGTCAATCTTCATTAAACTATGGTATTCACTTAATTTTAATCCTTGCTTCTCCGTGTTTAATAAGTGGCGCTTGGCCCACTATGGCTCTGAACCCTTCAAATTGTATATGTACAATAAGACTACAAACACTTCATCATCTTTAACATAGTACAACAGGAACACTTGCATGAACGTAGTTGGGACTATATTGAAATGTGATAAAGTGTTTGTGGTCTAATTGTATATTCAACTAACAAAACAATTATTATGGTTACTTTTTGACTCTCCATCGTATTAAACTATGATGCTATTTTACCTTAATTGACTAGATGGAATTCAGATGAACACCACGTCAAAACTAGTCAGTTAAGTTAAAATACCACCATAGTTTAATATTAACGTAGTGAAGTTTGAAAGCTGTTTATTTAAACAACTTAATACATCATTAGTGATAAATATTCTGAGCGTTAAGAGAGTGTAGTCAATATTGAAGAATGATTTTCCATTTCCGCCCATATTTCTAAAAATATATATTCCAGCTAAGAAAAGAGGTGAAGTGCTGTCTGCGCGCCAGCTCTTAAACTGTGGCAGGAATGCAGCGTGGAAGCGATAAGCGGGTGATGACGTAAGACTGTACTATACTAGACTAAATATATATAACGCGGCAGGAATGCGGCGCGGCGTGAAACCGATAAGCGAGAGAGTTAATGTTTGTACTACGGAGGGAACATTCATGCACATTCCTTAGCTGGCCTGGCTGATTCATATGCTCCCTTTCCCCACTTCCTCATACCTCACGGTTTAAGAGCTGGCGCGCACACAGTAAACAAAGGATTAAGTTAAAGGCTGGAATGTGATCGGTCATTGCTACAACTCAAGCATTATGTCCAGACACTCCCCCACTCTTCCTACAGAGCTGCGCACGAGATCGGATGAGTCTACTTACGAATTATAGGGGAATGGGTTAGCCTTTGCCTTGAACTCGGTAGACACATGCCCGACCTTCCCTTCTACTCCTACCCCACCAAAAGAAACGTTGTTCCCCTACTGCGCATCGCGAGTGTCTTGACAAAATGCATGAGCTGTACAAACAACCGGTCCTCTATTGTCATTTTCCATTAAAAGTTTGTAAATATAATATTTTACACTATGTAAGAACATTTCTCTAAGTTTTATTTTAATGAAGGAGTTACATGTTATTTGCTACTTTGAATAACTAGTTCTATTGAAAATATTTGGAAACAGTGTTTTAATTTTCTTTTTGTGATTTCAGGTAAGAACTGCGGACATGATTCGTAACAGCATTTCCATCCTTCGCAGGCTACCAGCAGTTTATCGTAAAATGTACTACGAATACGTGAGGAGTGAGTAACATGCCTTTTCTGATTGGTAATGGAAAACCTATTATGTAGGTTTTTTATTGCATTCTTGTTCAGAGTATTTTACTACGAGTATAGCAATAATACTAATAAGTGTAAATGTATTCCCTATATCGTCGCTGTTCCTGTAATAACTTCTATGCGACATTTATCGATCTTCAGATTTTTGCTCTATTAAATAACTTAAATATTGCTACAGCAAATAAAATCCCCTATATGTAATTATATACCTTTGTTTCGAAAATGTAAGAATTCACAGTCTCCTATGTACGGCTGCCATAGGATGAATAAATGTGTTTTTCCTTCCTCCTGAAAGATTTTATATTTTGCACATAGGAGTTATTGCAGGAACACCGACGGTATACAGCTCGATTGCTTAAAGAAGAGCGGCGACTTGCGTGAGAGGGGAATGTAGAGAAATGTAGTGGAAATTCACGTTCGGAGAGAAGAACGATAAAAAGAGTGAATTCGTGAGACTGCGTCGGAGGGGAGTGTAAGGGAATGCACTGGGGATATACGTTCGGAGAGCAGAGTGACTATGAGAGTAGATTCGAGAGAAGATAAATATATGCTGCAGAGGTAGCAAATGCAGTTGACTTATATTTTATCATCCTTAAAGTAATTGCATCTTATTAGCCTAAAGTAGTTCTGTAGTATAGTAGAGTTGCCATTCTAATCGTGTTTTGTGCGAAGCAGGATGTGCGTTTGATTCATGTAAACAATCTGTCGTGACTAGATCATATATTTTCTTATTCTTCGCAGGTACGAAATTTTGTTTTGCATATTATATTATAATGTTCAAATTAAAATTGCCTGTTAAGTATCGTTTTTTCCGCTTAAATCGAAGTTTGTGAAGAAATTTTCATAGCATAAAATTACTAACGTCGAAGTAACAGACGATTTTAATTAACCATGGATTTCTTCAGAGTTTGTCTTTACTTTCTCGTTATATGATAGTAATTAACTCTTCTACGAAAAGCATCATCAAAGGTATCCAATTACGAATTCCTCGACCATCTGGGTGTCTAAAGTGTTTACTCTGTCGAACTTCGTATTTTTTAATTCACATTTGGTTTGACGGACGGATCTTATCGAAAACTTAGCTCCTTCGGCTACTATTGAGGGGCTCGGAGGTAAAATATGGGAACTGACATCTTGGTAATAAATGAGATATGTAGCGTATAATATGGTATCTTACTTATGCTTCTAATGCAGTAGTTAGTTTCTAAACATCTCAACAGATGACATAAGTATACAGATTTTACTTTCCTGGTAACTATACCAACTCTTGCATGTATCAGAGGCAGACGAATGAAAACGGTTCACCATGCGTATATCTCACGGCGAGCAAACTGGAATTTGATTGCTGAAGTGACATATGGTTGCGACTCGCGAAAGCACAGTTACGACCACTGCTTACACACTAGTCGTTTGTTTATTGTGCTATAAGTGAGGTTAAAGATACGTGTGTTCGTCCAACATCAATAATGTAGGCAGGTAAAGAAGGACAGCGAAGTATAGTGCGATTTTTGACTGCTGAAGGAGTAGGAGGACGTGAAATCCATCGTCGGAAAAATCTGTTGTTTACGGCGAACACAGCATGTAATATTCGCGTGTACTGGAATGGCTCAAGAGATTCCGAGAGGGACGCGTGTCACTGCAAGACAATGCTCACCGAGGACAGGCTCATCGTGCCATCACTCCTGCTGTTATTGCTGAGGGTGATGGTCTTAGACGGAGAAATCGACGGATCACTGTGGAAGAACTTTGTCGATTAGTTGGAATAAGTCACGGTTCCGGACAAGTCATTGCTACGAAGCACCTATATTACCGAAAAATCTGTGCGCAATGTGTTTCGCATCATTTGACGGAGGAACAAAAAACAAACAGAATGGCTGCTTCACTGGGTCACTTGCAACGATACC
Source organism: Periplaneta americana (assembly GCF_040183065.1). Lineage (NCBI taxonomy): Eukaryota > Metazoa > Arthropoda > Insecta > Blattodea > Blattidae > Periplaneta > Periplaneta americana. The sequence goes on from NC_091126.1 coordinate 131,941,244, forward strand.
ACGAGCAAGAGTATGTATTTCTTTCCCATATTGTCACTGGGGACGAATCGTGGTGTCATCATTTTGAACCGGAAAGCAAACGGCAGAGCCAAGTGTGGAAACACATGGATTTTCCCTCACCGAAAAAGTTCAAAGCAATACGCACAAGTTCCGGTAAAGTCATGTTGACATTCTTCTTCGATTCTAGGGATCATCTGCTTGTTGAATTTCTCGAGCATGAGGCCACAATCAATGCACAGCGTTATGAAGAAAATTGACAGAAACTGAAACGCGCCATTAAGTCAAAACTCCCTGGAATATTATCGAACGGCGTTATCCTTCTTCATGATAATGCCCGACCACATACTGCCAACTCCGTGAAGAATACGATTCAGAGATATGGATGGGAAGCTCTTCAACACTCCCTACAGCCCAGGTCTCTCCACATACAATTTGCACACTTTTGGAGAGTTGAAGAAAGACATTCGTGGACTTCATTTTGCATCGAACGAAGACGTGTGTGACTGGATAAAGAACTGATTCGGTAGACAGGCCACAATTTTTTCCAAGAATGGGATTGATCGTCTTGTCTTCCAGTCGGATAAATGTATAAACAGTTTAGGAGCTTACTTTTGAGGCAATAAATGCTCTACTATACTTTTTGGCACCTAACCAGTTTTCTTTTGACTGCCCCTCATATAATATTTACCTACCTAATAACTTCAAAACACTCAAACGTCACTTACCATGTTTTAATTCCGAACCTCTCATTTCCATTAACAATATTTCAATGTAGCAGGAACTTCAATTTCTGCTTCCCTCTTAATGAACTGACACACGTTCGCAATTACTGTATTTCACGAGTTTGAATGTTTAAGACATTTATGTTTAATTTGCTTTTAATTTGGAATATTTTAAAGACGGTAGATATTTTGAACTTCTTTAGCACGATATTAGGAAGAAAGGCTCCACGATACGCCCTGTGTAATAGGTTAAACAATACTGGCCAGTGCACGTCTGTCTGGTTTCAAAACTCAGACGCATGGACTCGTCCACCGCTGTAGCACATTATGTTAAAATTTTCTTCTCTAGCATTACGACCTATACTTTCGAAAAGTGTTTATTAGGTAGCAGTCAACGATGACTACAACATGTATTTCCCAAGGAAGATAGGGGATTTACATACATTGCACCTCTTCGATGGATGAGAATATAGTAAAACCCTTTCAATAGGTATTGGCGTTGTGTCACTGATGGTGTTTAAGGTTGACATTGGATTCTAGATTCACAAGTAGAATAGGTTTTCAAGGGTTATGAAAGCCATAGAAGAAATTCTTTCTGAATGGAAAAAAATGTCAAGGTGTGAAAGTCCCATGTTTCACAATTACGGCACAAAAATTTCCTATTCCTGAATGAGGCAGTTTCGGACAAAATTTCTTGTTGCAGTCCAGCCCATGTTTTCTTCTTCTCAATATATAAAAATTTTCCATGACTGTAGCTATCTCAAATTTCCTGTAAATTTTCTCAAAAACAGTATTAGTGTTATCCGATGATACGTGGGAAGGCATAATGAGTCCATTTGAACTAGGTCAAGTCTAATGTACCAAATTAGACTGTACATGGATCCGTACTTTCCAAACGAGATGTACTTGAATCTTGTCATATCTTTCTCAATTTGAGTTACAGATCAAATTCAGTGACTGTTATGAGCTCCAAGGATCATCCCTAATACAAAGAATAACATTAAATCTGTCTCTGACCGTCATATTTTTCTAGCGCCTTATTTCAAAAGCTTGTTCATGATACTTAAATCTGGTATTGCTATTCTGCACAAATATTATCTATCGATATGTCGAACTCACGTCAGTAAAGTAATTAAAAATTCTAGGTCGTGGATATATTAAAGTCTTGCATCACAGCTGTTACAGCTGCGATGTGGATTGCACGTGATTACATTAAAGTATTGATATTAATACATATGACGTAAATTGGCTAATCAGCGCTCGGCTTCCTGAATTCAATTTGCAACGAAGATGAAATAGACAGAAATTTCAATACCGTTTTAATTTTCATTTTATGGAATATAAATACTGTAGTGTTTCTGATGCAACTGCTAATTACTTTCATGTGAAAATGTGATGAATCATTAATTGAGCGGTTTCAATTTTTAATGCATTGAAAAGAATTACAACACACTATCACTTTAGGTCACATACCACTGAAGGGCCAAGCGATACAGCTAGTATAAGGATCATTTTCGCAAAACTTAAATATTTGATGTCCCCAAGTTAAAATAATAAATATTGACATAGGTTGTTTCTCAAATTATACAATTAAATTTCACTTAAACTTTTTAACACAAGTACTTGACTTCAACCCCAGAATACTATCGTCATTGACTAGTACTGTACCGATACGTAAAAATGACGTAATAGGCGAAAGACTGTTTTTGGGCTCTATATTGATTTCGAAATATAATTTTTATATTTTCTTTGTAGTTTTATTTGTTTAGGTCCCTTTTTTGTTTCCTATTTTTATTTTCATGGAAATAAACTTACATGAAATATAAAATCATACAGACTTAACTACAAATAAATATTTATGAATATATTTTTTATTTAGTTTCTTTAGTTTTATTTTTGTTTTTGTTCATAATTTATACTTATATAAAAATAAATTTATAGGAAACAAAAAAGCCATATAAATCTAACAGCAAGAAAATATTTCTGATCCTAAATAGTATCTATTGAAATTGATGTTTAAAGGTAAATTATTTCGGAAAGCTACTTATTTTATAAGTAGAAATATAATGAATATTAAAGATCATATTTTAAATAGGTGCAATTTGACATAGAATGGTAGTTCAAAGTTACACGGTTAATTGGGGTAACTTTGTACCACATATTACGTTTCCTTATTAAATTAAATTCTGGATATTGCTCTTCAAATTCAGATAACGTTTGACCATACAGTAAGAAAATACATGAAATTCTATTTCGTAGGAAGTCACAAAGAAGTTCATTGAAATCGAAGAACATTTACTGTAACAATAAAACATACAGTACTAGTACTGGAACAGAAAATATAAACACACTTGAGGGGTGTCATAGCATAGTAAACAATCTCCATAAGAGCAAGTTTCGAGAAAAAAAAAAACTATTTGCTTCTCAGTCCTTGCCTAGGCAATGAGAAGTCATTCCCATCCCTTATGAATACTGTCACCTCCATGTAATTGCCTCATGGTCACGAGGGAAGGATTAGGAAGAAAGGGAGTAGAAGCTAGGAACGGACCGACGAAATTTTAATTAGACAGCGCTACAAACCACTTCTTCTTATATAGGTACGTTACTCGGCAAACCGACTGCACTACGAGTTTTCTGATACAACGTATAATCACAGTCTAGTTAACTATATACAGTCACGAAGCTCAATACGTAGGAAATATGCATCCATAGATAGTTGCTAACCACTAGGATCGCTATTATCGCCTCATTACAGACAATGCGAAATAGTACCGGCACAGTCTATTGTTCCTAGCACCCTCACAACTCAAGCTTCGTGACTGTATATACTAGACTGTGGTATAATAACGTTGAAACGGTGTCGATGTCAATAACTTATAATTAGAAAGGATAGCTTCTTAATGGATATTGCAAGCCAACAGAAATATTCTCTAATATTCGAGTGCCTGAACACTTCTTCATGTAAAGAACAGTCCCACAAGAAATTTCCTCTGCATTATATTGTTGAAGAAAAAGAGCTATAAACAAGTGAAATGATATTTATGTGCTAAAGGAATATTGATCCTAAGGTTTCTCTGGGGTAAAGTGATGCATATTTAATGCACCATGTTCCCCATAAATACACACTCATTTCTCACAACAGCCACTACGTCGATCAGACCACTGCGTCTGACATGAAGAAAGGGTGAATTTTCTTTCATTCCTGCTCATGAATTTATAATTTTTAAATTGGTTATGGCCAGAATGGCTGCAAGGTTAATCCCGGAATGAGACAGGTGGTATTTTCTTTCAGCATAATTTCCAAATGGTCTTAAGACTTGCTGAATTTAATGTAAACTCATGAATGATCTTCCCTTTTATTATTAGACGATTGGGGCTTAATGTTTCACAATGACGTCATCATGTTACAGCATGAGTTACGAAAACAATGAACTTCACTAACTCACCTGCCTGCGTTGTAGTCTTGATTCATATGCGTGACAATTGTAGCGTGTATCATTATTAGGTTCAGAAGTAACTAACGAGTCAAAAATTGCATTCGAACATGAAACGTTTATAACATATATGTTACGAAAATTTCAACATCTGACGTCAGTTGCTCAGCAACGGCAAATAGTTGCATCACACAATTCTGACGTCAATCGCTTAGCAACAGCCATGAGTACGTCACATAATTCTGATGTTACTTGCTTAACCACGTATCATTCAGGTGAAACACAGTAATTCCAATGTAAATAATTGTACAGATATGTGGTATAACTTAGCTCATATTCAAGGAAGAAATACAGGAAAAATAATCATTAATAAAGGGACACATACACTGGACTAAATTTATTTCTCTCTCAATCATTTTCACAATTCTTATAAATAAACAAAAATTCGTAAAAAAAGTCTGAATATTACAGTAATACCCAACTGAGAACATAAATGTTTCAAGCAGTTACGGGGATGCTATGAATTCCATGTCATTATTCTATGCCGGACTGGACCCCCAATTACCACGGAATAATAGACGCAGTACAACAGCGAAATTTATTCTCAACAGTAAACTATACACACTCGTCATATGACCTAGGAGTAAAACGACTACAAATATATGTAGATAATAAATATATATATTTTGATTATTTGGTTTTGTGATGTTAGCACAGAAACTACTCTCGTACTGGAAGAATATTTTTTCACATTTAGCGCACTCAATCGGCAATTATACATTCGAAATTTAATATTTTTATTATAATTAACAGCTTTGTGTTTGAAAAAATACACACAAGGTCCATTTATCAAAAACAACAAAGCAAATCTTTCATGACAATGCGAGAACTTACACTGCTAACGTATTTTTCAAATAACAAACATTACTTAAAACCATTTCTTTTTAATTTACTGCTTTTCCACCATATTTAACCATATTTTCCCCTCAAACACCAGAAATTTAAGAATAGGGTCATAGCTGCTGACAAGGGGGGGAACGAGCTTTGAGGTAATTCCGGTGATTTTGGAAGTGAAAATGGACGAATTTGTAAGGGATTTCTTCCGGAGTTGGATTTCAAAAGTTAATAATTTTTTGGGAAAATATTTCAAGAAAAGGAAGTTGTTCGGAAATGTAGAAAATTACGTATGAAATGAAGTGTGTGTGGTAATGGAAGTGCAAATGCTGTGGTTTCTAGTGAAGGAATGGAACATGATACAATGTAATATGAAGAACGCTAAACTTGTATTAATTCAATAACCACTCAAATACAGTACAGCACAACAAATAATAATGAAATATATACAAAATTCATATATTGTAACTTCGTTTCCACGTCGGCCATTATGCTGACATCACTAAACAAAAATCACCGGGCTTTGAAAATCCCGTAGAGATTCGTATATGCAAGGCATAATAAAAGCGTGAACTAACTTAACCGATCCTTTCTGCATTACCATATGATGAAGGTAATGCTGAATTCCTGCAAGGAAATATCAAATGTACAGTACTTCGGTACATCACATAATATGATATGCGTAAAAAATCACTTAGTGATTTAAGATGGCGCTCATTTCGTCGGATCTCGGCCACTTAGTCACTCGTAATGAGTGCACCTCTGCACATAATGTGTTGGACATTATTCCACCGTCACGTATCTGTGACACAGTGCATGAGGGTTGGCTACTAAAGGGAAACTAAGAAGTGGAACTTAAACTGAGAGGATTCAATCCGGCGTCGGAACTGGAATCCGGTGTGGCTCAGTGGATAAAGCGTCAGCACGTAGAGCTGAAAACCCGGGTTCGAGTACCGGTGCCGTAGAGAATTTTTCTCTGCTCCACCCATCCTTCATCATTACCCTAATCTAACCTGTCACAGATTTCTAATGTCACCAAAGGTACAGACGTGTGCAAATTTTTAGACTCAGCACCACATTTTTTATAATATCATGAATTACTGGCCAGAAAATAATTCTGTAGGACTCTATGCGACAGGATCACTACAAAAAAGTTCTAGAAACCCGAATTTTTCCACAAATGAGGGACTGGTTCCCTGATGGTGAATGTATCTTCGTGTAGGATGGAGCACCCTGTCATAAAACCAGATCAGTAACTAATTTTCTGGCTGAAAATGGTGTGGACGTCCTTCCTTGGCCAGGTAACAGCCCGGACGAAATTTCAATTGAAAATCTTTGGTATATCGTAACTAGAAAACTAAAAACAACGACGATTACCACCAAGGTGGACCTCATAGAAGCACTTATCCAAATATGGCACAGGGATGAAGACATTAAGAAACACTGTGGAAAATCTCACGAACAGCATGCCAAACCGTATAAAATTGATGATAAAGAATGAAGGGTATCATACTAAATATTAATTGTTGCAAACAGTGTGTAATGAATGAGTTTTGTAGAATAAATATTACTTGAATCATATATATTATCGTTTGAGTCTAATAATTTGCACACGTCTGTATTTTGGTATTACAAAGGTGACAGCTTTGGGTGTGGAAACTTAGTGGGAAGGGAACTACCGGAGCGCTCGTTTAATCGACAAATTATATGCACATTAAATTTTAAGTACACGTTTTTCACATATCAAAGTGTATTTTAAAGCACTTCTTAAAATTCACTGATTTTCTACCGTATCAAATCGATCCTCTCCCCTTAAAGAGGGAGCCTAAAGAATTGTTCCTACTTCACAGTGGTAGAAGTGGTATCGTACGCAGCTGGAAATTTGACTGTTCTGGATTCGATTTCTAGCAAGAATATGGAGATTTGTCTCATTTTCAGAGGAAAACAATTTTACATCACTTAGGCATCTTGAATGTCCAGTAATGTATTTTGCTGTAACCTTGTACCTTGCTGGCATATTCCCACCAAATCCCGCTGCTTCAGTGTCTCTGGTATTTCTGAAAAATCCTCAAGACTGAACAGGAAATTAGTTAAGCGTTTCGATCTTGAAACTATATGATAATATCCACATAATACTTTAAGTCTATATTCTGAAAACTTCAATCTTCTACAGATATGAGAACTAGAAACACTTATAATCTTAATAACATTTCATATGATAATTTTAGAGTTCCGTAGTCGTTTGATTCCCATTAACGTTTTCTACATGAAGAAGCTTGTTGAGCAGAATCTGCAAGTCAAGTCGATTTGGCGATAAGAAAACGAAATGATGTCAATTTATTGCTAATCTTTTCCGCGTGTTTCTTATCACGTTCCAGTTTAAGTTCACGTGAAGACAAGTAAGTAATGATCACGACTGCAATCCAAACGCCTGTTTTAGAATGCCACAAAAATGAACAGTTTTTATTTATTATTCGTTTCGATTTATGATACCATGAACGATGAAGGAGAGTATTCCAGTTTCTCCCAACACACTCTTCCTTCCCCTCATTCCATCTGTCATTTGCAATAGTTAAATATGGACTGGGATGAAGTCTTAGGAGCTTGGTGCTCTGGAAACTGCGGTTTATCAGGTACTTGTCTAAGAATGGAACCTGGCTCTCTCACGGCTGAGATAAGATGACCTGTCAACATTGGGTTCGTCAGATTGGAACAAACATCGCATATTACGGAGAATAGTGGGCCAAAGTAAGCCTAACTGCAAGGATCCGTCCTGGATTCGATCCTCGAAAAGTTAAGCCAAACGTGTCATCGGATTAGCGATGAAATTACCAAACTTCTTGAATACGTAGCGAAAACCCAATCAGGTAATCAGACGAATCTAATCCCGACGTATCCACTGATATATTAGTTTCGACCATATACAAGTATCTATAAGCAGTAGACAAGCCAAGACAAGGAGAAAAACAGAAGACAAGACAAAGAGGAAAGTGGAAGACAAGACAAGGAGGAAAGGAGATGACAAGACAAGAAGAACAAGAGGAATACAAGGAGATCAGGGAGAAAAGACAAGGAGAACAAGGGGAGATAAGACAAGGAAAACAAGGGGGAGACAAGATAAGGAGAACAAAAATGACAAGACAGAACAAGGATAAAACAAGACATGGAGAACGAGAGTAAGACCAGACAAGACAAGGAGAATGACGGGTGACAAGACAAGCAGAACATGGGGAAACAAAACAAGGAGTACAAGGAAAACACAAGAAGAACGCTAAGTGAAGAATGAAGGAAGTTGCATTTTGATGTGATATAAATTTCCCAAGTTTCCCCATACCTAGAAAGTTTTGTTCTACGTCAAAACGTGCGATAATTTTGGCATAAAGACTGAGGACAAGAAACCAATATTAAGAATATTTTCGCTCTGTAAGATTCATTGTCCTCGTCCGGGCTTGAACGCGCAAACCTCGAATTAAGGTCCCACCATGGTAATCCAAAGACTACCGAGAGGAATTTTTCTGGTTAACTAAAATTTAAGCAAATACTGAGTAAATTCAAACTAATGTTGCATACTTCTTTACTTTGGTCATCGAGCTAGCGTGTTCAAAGTGAACTTCGTACAGTAAAATAAAATGACGCAAATCACGCACACTCGCTCCGTCTGTGGACATAATACTATAAACCCAGACAACATTACAGAGTGGTATTAACCGACAAGCAAACAATATGTATATAGATATCTTCAAACAACAGTTTAAATATGGAACAATTTTCTCGGAATTACGTAAAGCGTTTAGCGGCTTAACTGGGGAATGTGTGTGTTCAGAGCCTTAGATAAGAGAATAAACCAGAATATAAACTCCATGTCCTCTTGTATACGTTACGTAACTCATAACAATAGAGCGTCCCTTGTAACATTCGGTCGCCGTAACAGCGTTCAGAGACTCAGCTTTCGCAATGCACGCTACACGCTTGTGACTGGACTTCGCATCTCCACGTCTGCGGTCTCAAGTGCTAGCGCACTGATCTTCCATCCAGGCGGCTCGGGTTCGATTCCCGGGGAGGTCTTGTTGGAATTTGTGGTACAAAGCAGACGTTGTAGAGGGTTTTTCTCGGCTTATTTCCGTTTCCCTCCATCATTCCATCAACAGACTTCACCTTTCCCCTCATTTCATCTATCATCTGCAATATCAAAAATAGGCTGTGGTAGTACGGGTTTCCTATCCTGATATAGGAAGGACTTGGGGCTCCGGGCCCCTGGAGCTCATCAAGCTACTCGTATGCAGACGGAACCTGGCTCTATCAGCGGCCGAGGCAGGATGGTCCACCTGTCAGCGTCGGATTTACAAATGCCAGCCGTCGGACTTGGACAATCATCACATATATAGGACGCACAATGTGCAAAATTTTTCCTAAGAAACTGAGAGCGTCGGTAGAGAGTTGGCACCCTCAGCCAAAGGTCCCGAGTTCGATGCCCGGCCCCGAAACAATTATTCCCTTGAGATTATTTATATCAAAACTTTTCAAGAAGGCCAAACTCATATACAGCCAACGCGTGTCTCACAATCAGTCAGTAGGCGGATTTACCTGCTGATCCGTGGTTGCGCTCGGGCATGAGTTCGATTTCATATTGTGCCGAAAACATGGTTGGGGGTTTTTCCGAGGTTATCTCCAACTACAAAGCGAATTTCAGGCAATCACATGACCAATACTCGACCTCGTCGCCCGAAATGCAATATGGCTATCACGAATCCCATCGACGCTAAATATTACAGTAGATGATAGAGAGTCGTTAAATAACCGACGATATGTCAATTATCAATTATTGAGATTTGGCACTGTGAAGTATCATTTGCAACATTCTGCAACTTGTCATTAGAATTACAATTAGGCAGAACAGCTCTAAGAGCGTCATGTTAGGCCTCAAAGATTCTGTCCAAGAATTCATTAGGCCCTGAAATCCCTGAAATATTAATCACTGTGAGAATCTTACTGCCTCTGTTGGTGGTATTCCCTGTCCCAAAAATGTGAGGCAGCAAACAATTTGTATTATTGGTACTTTATATTTTATTAAATTTGTGCACTAAATGCCAAGAGATCTCCTATGTTAACACTCAAATCCCATACCTCTGTGATCTCATAATTAATAATTTTCACACTTCATTATGCAAGCCACTTAAGGTGTTTCTGTCCCCTCATGCACAGATCCAAGTTATCATAAGCTTTATGATTATTAATTTATTTAAGAACTCTGTATTAATTAAAATTAAAGTATATTTAATATTATCATTTATAGACTTATCTGAATATAACATCCAATGTGAATAATTGCAAAGCCTGACTGTACTAATTAAAAGACGATTTGCAATTCAATGCTTTCACATACATTGTAAGTGCACCTGACATGAAGACCGCGTCAAGAAGAAATTCTAAAGTGTAAAGAATCTGAACAAAGTGAAGGAAAGGAAAGAGGTTTAATAGAAACTTATTTGCTAGGCGAGCTAACACGTCTTTGATAAGCCGATGAGAAAAAAGTGGGGGGAGCTCGACACAACATTGAGGGCATGTTACATAATGTTTGAAAACATCCATGAGCACGTGAATAGAAATATGACATACGTAATGTGTTATCAGACAATGTAGATATTAGGATTTTAGAGCGTTCGGATTCATACAAAATTCATTGGTGTACACAGTTCTTTGCAGAAGGAAGTAAAGTCTACTTTTGAAGACCCAAAAGTTATTGTTCTTTTTCTAAAGATAAACCCAATAATGCGTCCTTCATTACAGAGAATAAATTCTTAAAACCTAGAGTAAATATTACATATTTGAAAAAATTAATTAGAGAAACATGTGGAAATACTGTGAACGGTTACAGGCTCACAGACGTAAAATTTGTGGATTATGTAGTGCTCTTTGTGAGAACTGCTATCTAAGAGCAATACTTCAGGATCCAAGCAACTATAGCAAAAATGTTCATCTATGTATGAAAATGAACAAGACTGAAGTCGTGACAAATGGTCAGATAACGCCGATCATGCTAAATTCAGTTGAGCTACAATACGTATCGTAGTACTTATACCTGGGTCAATTGAAAGGTTCAGAGCCATAGTGGGCCAAGCGCCATATACTAAAAATGGAGAAAACAATTGTTAAAATTAAGTGAATACCATAACTTAACGAAACATATAGCAAGAAATATAAAGTATGCATATTAAAACTAAATGATATGTCAATCTTCATTAAACTATGGTATTCACGTAACTTTAACCTTTCCTTTCTCTGTTTTTAATAAATGGCGCTTGGTCCACTATGGCTCTGAACCCTTCAATTATTTGTCGCTCATCACAGCATTGACAAAGAACTAAGAAGAACAATGGCCAGAGCATGGAAAGAATTCTGGTTCTTAAGATGTATAATAATAAATTATACTTTAAACAGTAAAATAAAATTTGAAGCTTTAGAAATCTGCATTTTACCAACATTGCTGTATGGCTGACAAACTCAACAGAAAGTAATCCAAATATGCCAGAGAACTGCTCGTTTCAATAGTACTTGATGGATTTTGTCGCTGCCACAACGAAATTCAAGGCACTTACTATTTAAGCTGTGTAGGACATTTAAGACTGGAGATACGAAGAACCTACACGTAGTTTGACGTTTGACGAAGTGAAAAATTTGCCATAAACTTTACTGAGATGACAAAATGACTGGGATATATATATATTTTTTTTTGAAAATTATTGTTCAAGTAATGCACCTTCAATATTAAGGTTGCCAGAACTGTCATGCGGATGCCCCGTAACCCCGTGCATTTGCTCGCTTTCCACGCCTCGTGTTGTTGCACAGAGGTTCACATTTTATACCGGAGTACAATATTTGATAATAGCATATTTTATCATAAAAGATTAACTTGCAAAATAAACATTTTAACGGCCTCATCCACGCAAGGACTTACTGGAGACCTATCTGTACATACTAATTTCAGGGAAGTATGTCTGAATTGATTGTCCATACACGCTCAGACTTACCTTCTAGAATTATGGTAATTCACAAAGACGTCATTGATATCAGTAATTCCTCGCAGAGAAATTCGATTAATCGAGAAAGACTATTCCTTCATGGTTCTACATTCATAGAAATACGTGTGAATAGTTTATAAAAATCTCTATTTTCACAGCTTTCCGCTATTTCTCTACAGAGAACAGCTTAAAATGGAACAATGACGAAATCTCGACCACATGCTCAAATTATCGTTTGTGTGTTTACGTATTCTTGCGCTTAATTTGGAGAGCGTTACAGTCGAAAAAGTTCAAACATGTGCAGAAATATGGAAACTTACCTCAAAGTCATACTTTTCGCTCATACATGAAGGGAATTAATTGCCTATGGATTTGGTTTTGCACAGACTTACCTCCACGTATGTCTCTGCATGTATGAGTTAAAATTGAGTAGCAGACTGACAGTAACTGGTTAGTTATATAGACAGACATATTAATGTAAAAACAGAGATATAAGAAACTTTGAAGTGCACACAGACTTTTCAAGGATTCATATTTGATTTGAGCCATGTGAATTACAGTGGCAAATGGCCTCCCTTATACTCTGACGTCCACCTTCTTAATGAAGACATATGCCAAAATAAATTGAAGACATAATCAAAGGCAGTTATAACTTTCCAAGCATACGAGTAGGTCTTCTGCTAGATCGCAGACCACAGCTTTTAGAGCCACGGTTGCGAGCCGCATGCCCGCCCATGGTTTTCCTATGGCGCTAAGACAGATGTCGGAATCAGCCCTAAAATAAATGAGGTACGAACCTATATATCCACCCCAATCATAAATTTCAGTATTTTCCAAATTAAAGCCTTCGCTTTCGTGAGTCGTTTTGGGCACTTCGAGTCGAGCTTACTCTGACGTCACTCACTCGGTACACTTGGCCAGCGAGGATAGAAACGTTATCATCTCACCACACGCTTTGCCTCGTCTTTAATACCATAAGCCTTGGTTTTACTGAACCGACGTATGCGACATGCGAGGTGCGAGGCCCGCCTCGCACAAATCTGGACTACACGAGAGATAGTGAGTGGTTTCTATAACTGCGAGATGCGAGGTCTGCGTACCTCGCAGCCATAGAAACCACTCACTATCTCTCGTGTAGTCCGGATTTGTGCGAGACGGACCTCGCATCTCGTATGTCGCATGCGTCGGTTCAGAAAAACCAAGGCTATAGGCGACCATACTCTGCAGCTGCTGTTCAGCATGTTACGGGATATACTCTCTTCCGCAATTCTCTGGTACCTCTATTTTCGGCTTTTTCCTTTCAATTGTTTTTCCAAGTATCTTCAAAGGACAGCGAGACAAGTGGGCAACAGGCTTCCAGCTCGCACAGATTGCTTCTTTTAGTTTACTGTTTAACTATGCTGTATTAACTACTAGGTTATTTAGCGTCCTTATTCTTTTATTTGCGAAACAAATGCTGATGTGAAATTCGTTCCATTCCATAAATAACCATTGGAAATACCTGCTAATGACACCACGGCCTGCATACGCAAAGACATCTCATCAAGCATAATATGTATCAATTAAAACATGTTAATTCCACACTGGAAGCGAGATTGTGTGAAATAATTGCTTGATATTATCTCCTGTTTCACGCGGAAGTGTGAGTAATTCCTTAACCCTTGCTTGCTTTTACTGTTCTGTCCAAGTTACGTAACTGTACATGCGTGTTTTCCCGCTCTTGTCAATGCATGTAAACTACAAGTCATCATAATATTGCATCACTGAGAGAAGCAAGGTTATTTTCTTTGTCAGGGGTTGGAAAGCCCCGCTCCCCACGTCTGACCAGTGTCTGTTGCACAGACTGTACAAACTGACGAAGTAAAAAGTACCTAATCATAGTAATAGCCCTGCTCAATGAATAATTTATGGGAACAAATTTCTTTTTAAGAAATTAACCTTCTAAACGATTTCCGATACAGTTTCCAATATCAAAACAAACTGATATTTATAGAAGTACAAGTTTTAAACAAACTGTTAAATTATTTATAACTCTATTTTTGTCCCCCGTTAAACGGTGGAACACCAAACTGCAATGAACAATCTTCCTATTACACTTGCACACACAACATTTTACAAAAACGAAAAGTTTCGAATATGTCTCTAAACCTGAAATAAAATCACATTTTAAAAAGTGTATCTATACAACTGCTAGAACTCTACTAATTTAGCTAGTCTCTCCTGGACGCAACAGCCCATAGAATGTCAAGGCCGACCAGTTAACTGCTAGTTTCACGTCACATGCCTTGGGAGAGGTGGACGATCATCCAATCTGTACGGAAGTATCGTACTTTTAGCACGATGAGTCCCCTGCCGTTCTAGCTGGTTATAGGAACAGGATTTCCACTAGAGTCAGAGACTTCTTACTTTACACTCTAAGGGTAAAAGTAACCATTTCCCCCCCCCATTACTATATGTGCTAGTGGATTTTCTAGTCGTCAGGTTCAATTTTCCCTTGCGAACTTTGTTTCGAATTTCGGTAATTGACAAATATTACAACTAGCAGATACATTCCGACTTATGTTGAGACCAGCGTTTGTCTTTGGAGAGGTTGTTAATGTTCATGAAAGGAAAGTTACTAGTGAGCGTTACTTGAAATTAGAACATAACATATTAATAATTATTAGTAACATTAATGACATTGAAATAAGTAGAGTAATTATTAATAAATAAAGAGTAAGCATTTTAAATTAATGTCCAACTTTCGAAGTTCGTACTAATTATTTCTTATAAATTTTTAGGTTACATCTCATGAATCAGAGATTCTTTTGTTAAAACAATGCATTTAATGCTGCCAAACGCAAAGGGAAAATATTTTAATAATAGATCAATCATTAAATCTTGAACGAATAAATAAGTAAATACACAAACAGATAGATAAATAAAATTTACCCTTATTATTTCAGTATCTACGTAGGATTGTGACTTGACCCGGTTTGGTGATGTCTGGTAACAATTGACAACAATGATAAGACGGTCGGTCATAGTAGGCCTAGCTTTTTAGAAACTAATCATACATACGTGAACCCTACTATACCTAGCGTAGGTCTTCAGATTCATCACGTTGCTGGTTAGGCACTGGCCTCATACGTTGGCTGAAACGTATTTTAATTATATTATAAATAATAATAATAATAATAATAATAATAATAATAATAATAATTATAATCACTCCAATCGTGGATAGTAATTCATCGGGTGTAAACGAATTAGCAGTCAATTTCAGTTATGGCCTTTTTCCCTATGAGGCGATATTCTGAAGATAAAATCAATAACTAAAATTAATTTTTCAGGAATTTGGTGTATCAAATCTAGAACAAATTTATAAACAAACACTGCTGATTTACTTCCATAAAAACCACAATAAATTTAAATTTGATCCTCATGAATATCATACGAGACAAAACTACAGTTTCTTTCTAAATACTCCCAAATGCCACACAACAGCTGAATTAAAACACAGCAGAAATGTTGGACCCAAAATATATAATGCATTAATTAGATCTTACCCTGAGCTAAGTACACTTAACACACATAGATTTAATAACAAATCAGATTCATTATTTAATTGTTTAAGCTAATTGAGTTAAAAATTGATACTCTAATATTCATGTACTTTCGTATTTTCTATTTGTATACGGACCCTATTATTACATGCTGTAAGTATTTTACCACTTATTAATGTTATTGTGCTCAATGAACTCTCTTAATTTTGTGATATATTTTGTATAACTGATCTGAACTGCGCCCGAGCACGAGCTTCTGCTCTTTCGGGCTACAATGCCTAATGTAGCTCAAGTGTATAGTATTAAATAAATGAATAAATGAACAAATAAATGAACAAATAAATAAATAAATAAATAAATAAATAAATAAATAAATAAATAAATAAATAAATAAATAAATAAAAATTCTCAGGACGTCTAAAAATACGCCATGCAATATATTGCTTGGTAAGGAATCTATACTTTTGTTCCATCATGTTCACGAAATTTGTAGCATAAAATAATTTATAACAATATCGCTGAATTTCATTATCTGATTTTACTGATAGTTAATCCCATGAACATGAATTATATTTTGAGAATATAACATTAATGTTAATATTGCATGCACAGGCATTTGTCGGCCGAAGCGTATGGAAGAATCATCCACTTCAATTAACGCAGCACATGACGAAAATACCGAGGACACGTCTGGTTTTTGTTCATTTTGTTAAACGGTTACACTTGCAAACGATTGCATAATATTATAACGGATAAAACAAGATGTGGAAGAAGACCGCCCACCCATACCTCGAGGTCTGCAGCAATTGACATCCCAATGCCACGCTTGTAAATTATCTGAAAGAAGATAAATAGCACATAAGAATAAAACGTGCAAACAAACGAATAATAATTAGAGGAAACTCGTGAGTTTGTACGAACTCTGCATGTGTCTTTCCTCGTGTTTTCAACTTGCGTAACAGTGATAAAGCTTCCTTGGAAACGTGACATAACATGACATGATTACAACATGACTGATTTGTGGAAGGCTTCCACCATGACCTTTCACCCTGCATGTTTTTTGACCTATGAGTTAGGTTATCTATATTGTCTGCCTGCTGCTGCTAGGATTGGGTGCTCTTGGGAGGCTTGGTACAATCAGATTAAAGTGAATATTTCTTCCTAACATGTGATTCTCAGTTTTAGTTCAAATTCCAAATATTCTTATGCATGAAACGCGAGTAGTCGCATATTTATTTATTTATTGTAGATAGAAAGTGGCCTGTGGAGCAGGAAGACAGCAACACACATCTCTTGAGTGTGGAGTATTATTATTATTATTACTATTATTATTATTATTATTATTATTATTATTATTATTATTATTATTATTATTATATTGAAACGAAAAAAGTCGTACCATCATATAACTTATATTTACATCCCTTTTCATGCGACTTAGGTAATGCAGGTCGCAGCCTTACAGCCGTTCACAGCACGGGCCGTTCGCACTTAAGGAAAAACTCCACTGAAAATTATTAAAATTTTACAAAAAATGTTTATAACAGTCCGCGTCACCGTTTTTGGCGTGTGAAATAAGTAATGGAAACGTTAAGAACGGGTGTTTTACCTTTTCAGCAGTCAGTCTGACAACTGTGTTTGACAAATGGCTGATGTGACGTGCATAGGAAGTGGTACCATTCTCAGCTGCACTAGCAACATGTTCACAAACTGGGCACTATACTCTAGGGCACACGCCAAAAACGCTGGCGCCACATCTTTAAAACGTATATTTTCACATCACAAATTGATTTAGTTCAATTCTCACTACAAATATGTTTAAAAAACGTTTTAAATTAAGGCTGTAAGGGGGGGGGTGGCATTTAAAGAGCTGTCAAAATTATTTTCCATCAAAGATTTCTGTTTTTACAAATTTATGATTGTACAATTATAGTAACTTTTCTTCTGAAGTTGGATCCCTGAAGTTATTAGATGAATGTAGCAGAGGAGAATTTTAATAGATACGTGGCACATAAATATTAATTTCACTTTCAAATCCATTTTTCAGTAAGTTTATTTTTCTTAATTCAACACCAAACTTTTTATGCCAAATATTAATTAATGTGGATGAAATTTTTACTGCAAGTATTTATGATGCAGCTACATGTTTCTATGCATTTATTTTTAAAGAAATACTGCTAGTTCATTTTATCAATATATTTTTTTTGAATTATAGAAAAAATGACTTATTCAAAATTTAAAAAAAAATTGATAGTGAATAAATGAAATATTTTATAAAATGAATGCATAGAAATGTTTCTCTAGGTCTTGTGAACGTAAGCAAAAAAGGAAGCTTAAAAATTGGGATCTTCTATTAAAAATGTCGGTTTGAAAGTATTTCTAAAAAAATAGTAAAAAAAGCGAACACATTTGGGAGTTCAAAATTTTGATTTTGTTAGTCCTTTACGTAGTAAACATGTTCTCAAAATTTGGTTAAAAATGATTAAGAAAAAAGTTGTCATTTTTAACGGAGTGTCCCCATAAGTAACGTTGCCCAGTTGTAATATTAAAGAATCAGTCGTCGTTAGTTACGTAATGTTAAATATTACCTGCGTTCAGACAAAATATTGTAGCCACGAAGAAGATGAGAAGTATGAACTAAGTCGAGTGGAAAATATTATAATTCAGATTAATTCTTGTGAAGTTAATTAAAACGATAATAAAAAGAACAGACGTGAGTGCGGCGGCCGGGTAGCTCAGTTGGTAGAGCAGCTGGCTACGGACTGGAAGGTCCGGGGTTCGATCCCAGGTGGTGACAGGATTTTTTCTCGTTGCCAAACTTTCAGAACGGCCCCGAGGTTCACTCAGCCTCCTATAAAATTGAGTACCGGGTCTTTCCCGGGGGTAAAAGGCGGTCAGAGCGTGGTGCCGACCACACCACCTCATTCTAGTGCCGAGGTCATGGAAAGCATGGGGCTCTACCTCCATGCCCCCCAAGTGTCTTCATGGCATGTTACGGGGATACCTTTACCTTTACCTTTTACAGACGTGAGTGCAGAGGTTGCACTGAGACCCGCTACTGGCTGTACTGCTAGGATACACTAAGCAAAATAATCGAGAATCAAAATACAATTGAATTGACTTCTGCAAAAAGGACATGTTAAATTTTTGTAAAAATTAGTTTCATTGTGAAAACTGGAATTCCTCAGATAGACTCATCGATTGCTGCAAAAAGGGTATTTGTTCCATGTTTCGTTCCATTAGTAATTGGCAGGCAAAAATGTGGTTCTTTGCAAAAACGGAACTTGTACTGTACAACTGTCTTTCTTGTTGATAATTAACAGTGTGTTGGCTGCCCAATAAAGTGTTAAGATAAAATATCTGATGATATGCGGTCTAATATTATGCAGCTATTTAATAATATGAATACAAAAGATGAACAAGGTCCATATTTGAGAGGCCTTATAACTAGCAGAAATGTTGTTCGTCGTAGAAATGCTGCAGCAACTACATTAGAAACGAGGTATCTCCTAAAGTAAAAAGATTCATCTTTTAGCGACGCATGTCTAGGGGAGAACCGTAACCATACGGTGGTGCGTTTTCTAATGAATCTCGTTGATAATGGACGACTGAATAAACTCAGTCATATCTTTCCTATCAGAGGGCACTCATTTTCGCCCTGCGACAGAGATTTTGGGACTGTTAAGATGCTTAGAAGAAGAGCAGAAAGAATATAACACTTCAGAGCAGTATGCAAAACTAATCATTCGCTCAAGTGCCAAGAGGAGACTTTCTGTAAAATTGGTTACTTCGGCTGACATATTGTCTGTCAAGTCCTGATGGCCAACAAGTTATAAGAAAAGAAACATTTCCAAGGAATCGGTACACAAACCACGAACAGGGAGGATGACATTCCAGATTTCCAAATTTAGGCAGTTTGAATACGAAGATGCCAATGAAGACCCCGTAGTTGCAAAAGAGTTTGTTAATGGACCAATACAACATACTTTCTCACTTGGTCTTTGTCCATCTCTAACGCTACCTCCTACACTAAAACTTCCCATAAATCAAAAGAAGCTTCAAGATATATCTGTACTAAAACGTTATCTTCCAGGGAATTCATTTTATGACGATATTTTCCAGTGGCCTTCCACACTCTTTGAAGACCATGCACCTGATATTGGAGAATGATCTGCTATACATTGTGTAGTGACAAAACTTTTTACTTTGGTAGCAGAATAGGCCTATTAATGTTAAACATATTGAAAACACATTATTACATTACTCACAACAAAAATTGCGTAACAATTTTTAAATCCTTTTTTTTTTTTTAAGATATTCCATATTCTACATTGTAATATTCCTTTTTATTGTACAAAATGCATATTGTTGTAAAATGTAAAAATATAACAAAATACTGTTCATTTAGTTATTACAAAAAAGGACATAAAGTATGTTACAAAGTATTTTAATTTATTCCAGGTTACAAAATAGTGATTGTTAGAAACCGATATTGTATTTCAGTTACATTTATGGTTAATTTAATGTAGTTATAATTACAGTATCAAATTTTCATTATTTTTCCTGTTATTCAATTTTCCTTCATTATCTTAAAAGTATAAATTTGTAACGTGTCCTTTTTACAGAAGTCAATTCAATTAGAGAAAATATATAGGTTGATTCTTGAATATGTCAAAGCTTTGTGTGCCTGTATTTGGGCAAAAATAAACAAAAAATATATGTTGAAAAATGTTTATCAGAAAAATAGCACGCGTAATTTGCGCTTCCAAAGACCACACTAGTCAGCTCTGAGTACGAGTATTCACTACTAAATATTGCACATAACTACATACATGTGCACACTGAAGCCACACTTCCCCATCAGGTGTCAGTGAACATTAGCGTGAACAACGGTTTAGAAGTGTTAACCATCGAGATCACCTGACCTCAATTCATTATACTTTTATCTCTGTAGTCACTTGTATTCTTCGTTTATGAAACATTTGTAAATGATGAATAAGACTTATGGAATGTGCAAAGATTTACATCAGGTGATTCTAGAATACACTGGTGTGAATGCACTTGTATGAAGAATGCAGAAGCTAATTTTGAGCATATGTTACACAGCTAGAAGTTTTTCTCAGTTGATAACTTTATTTAAAATAGTTCATTATAATTATTTACAGTCCTACCCATTATTATTTCGCGAAGAAGCATTTGGGACCTCATTTTCACAAGAACATTTGTTATTTTTGCATCCAGGAACAAAGGTTTTAAGCATACATAGAATTCAACCTGAATACACATTTTTCAGCAATTCCGCGACAATTATTACAAAATATTTCAAATTTTCCCAAGTCATTATGGTGATGTTGAGATATGAATATCAACAGGAAGCAGATGAAACCGAATCTATTTACATTTTATTTACGTGCGTCAGTTTAATTTAAAGGTCATAAAATTGAACGCCACAATTCTGACTAGAAAGAAAGAAGACAAAGCAAACTAATGTGTACACAATAACAATACATCCGTAATCGGCAGTATCGGAGTTGACTATTCCCTGTAATTGTGTAGGCGGAAAAAGAAAACAGACTCCAAGTGGAAAGACGTCATTATCTCATTAACATTTCCACATCCAGTATGGAAAATGTCATATTCTTGTATAATGACTCAGCATTGAAGCGGTGTAGCATTGGTGGTTCATGAAGATATGAGCTTACCATAATTTATTACAATTCCGACTCATTTTCTGTTACTTTAATACTGTATTTTACTTGTTCCATTTCAGTATATTGCTGCTTTTAGAAGTGCTGATGTAGAACTGAAATAAATAAAAACAGAAGTGTATGATCCAGATACCGAAAATGAAGTCTCTATCGGTGGCCTTATGGTTATAATTCTGGCCCTCAGAGCCAAATTCTATGGTTTTAGCTCCAGTAGAAGAGAGATGATTTTAAAGGGTGGTCAATATATTTGCATGGCTTTCTACTGCACGAAAGTAAGGTTGAGAGGTTCCTATCGTATATTTACAGTGAAAAATTTTGTCCCTGGCAGAGGGTTGCAGGCATAATTCGTCAATATCTCGCCCATGCATATTTGGAAGTGAAATAATTTCTGCAGTCGTAAAGTGAAGTGGATAGGCAATGGAAACATTACATACATACATACATAGATACATACATACATACATACATACATGTTCTGCCCATGGGTAGGTCTATCACTGCAAACCCAGCATTCTCCAATCTTTCATATTTTCTACCTTCCTCTTAGTTTCCGCATATGATCCATATATCTTAAAGTCGTCTATCATTTGATATCTTCTTCTGAACAAACCTCTTCTCCCGTTCACCATTCCATCCAGTGCATCCTTCAGTAGGCAGTTTCTTCTCAGCCATTGACCCAACCAATTTTTTTCCTCTTCCTGATCAGTTTCAGCATCATTCTTTCTTCACCCACTCTTTCCAACACAGCTTCATTTCTTTTTCTGTCTGTCCACTTCACACGTTCCATTCTTCTCCATAACAACACTAGAAATGCTTCTATTCGTTTCTGTTCATTTCGTCGTAATGTCCAAGTTTCTGCCCCGTACAATGTCACACTCCACCCGAAACAATTCACTAGTCTCTTCCTTAGTTATTTTTCCAGAGGTGAGCAGAAGCTGCTCCTTTTGCGGACCTCTGGAAAAACAACTAAGGAAGAGACTAGTGGAGTACTTTGGGCAGAGTGTGGCATTACATTGTTATTTACATATTTAAATATGTTCCACATTTTAACTTATTGGTTCATTGTTGAGGATCACTTACTATCTGGAAGTGTGGTGTGTTTCTGCAACAAGTTCAAAGGTACTAAACGATAAGTTAAAATCTGGAATATATTTAAATATTTAAATAAAATTTTTGTAAAATCTTTAGGCTACCACGAACATAAATAATCTACAAAATATTTCAAAATACGAATAAAATGAAATAATTAGAAAGCGACGGTAAAGACTATGTGGGGTGTTTCAACACCCCATCTACTAGTTATGTAGTTTCTAGGAAAATAAATTATTGTCTTATTTTTAACAGTTGGCATATGAAAACATGAAGCAACTCTGACACAATAAATATCATTACATAAGAAGAGCTTTTAAAGTCTTAAATAAAAAAAACTGCGACTGGGGTGTCAAAACATCCCACCCATTCCTTAGAAGGTTAAATGTGGTCTGCGTGCTTAATATGGAATTTGAGGAACAACTGTTGTGCACAGTATCTCGCACACGCTGCTTTACGCGAACCATGGTTTACGCAGGCTTCAACTGCGCAATATAAAGCTCTTGATTACATCGCTGTTATCACATTTCGCTGCAATTATCACTTTCAAACGTGATTTCGTCACCTCACATTTGTGGCGTAGAGCTGGGAAGGAAATTATTCGCACCGGATTAACTGCATTGTGTCGTGAATCTTTCTACGTAATTCCACACAAAATTGTCCACGATGCAGTTTAAAGTATTGTCCAGATGACTTACCGAAATAAATGCTATTGTAAAAAATACTATGTACAGTATATGTACTTGGTGGCATGAATGAATAAAATCTGTCATTCTTTAGTATTGTATTTGAGATGTGGAAACTGCAATCCCGCGCTACGATCTAGTAGATCTATTACGTTTACTCTCTACTTAAGACAATTCAAATCAACACTGACTGACTATACTAAGGTTCTCTGAGAATATGGGCAACCCCACTCGTTTCTAGATCAGCCCTTGCATCCATGGAGAGCCAATGTTTGGGGAATGCTATGGAATGATAACGGAATGAAAATCGGACGGGCTGATTTTGATGTCTAACCTGTAGAAACGGAAGAACTCCGAAAGGAACTCCAACTGCGAATTTCTCCTCCACAAGTGTCGTTAGATTTTTCATAAAAAAAAAATCCTAGGCCTCGCTTGAACTCGAAACCGGACCGTCCGCGAAGGTCAGACCACTCAGCTACCGCAGGGGTTAATCTTAAACTCTTATATACGTTTCACTCTAAAATAATTGTTTTATCACATGAAGGGTTACAAAACCCAAAACCACATTTTCTCTTCCGAGAATGGCGAACTACACAGTGTCGCAAAAAAATGTTGGCGAAATTAGATATTAGCCTATATTATGAAGTCGTATTGGAGGTTGTAGGAGATAGCCTATGTGATATGCAGCTAAAAATAATTGCCAGAGCACAAGAAATGTTCAGAAAATCTAAACTAAATTTCCTCTTACAAAGCTCACAATATGCAGTGTCCCTTTATCTTGTACACCTATTTATAACTTTTTTGTTTGGATAGGTATTGGAATTTTTGTTTTTGAGTGTTATGTTAGAACTAGGGGCTAGCATGAGTGTGGAGATTTGGTGCATGTAACTACATTATGGTACAAGATACACGTGACGTCATCAATTTTTCAAATAGCACTACATACCTTAATCATGTTACATTGATCACACACATTAAAGAAGAGTTCAAAAATGTATCACAGTGTCATCTTCCTAGGTTTCTCACGCAGCTCTGAATTCTATGACACACTGATAATTCCTTTAGGCTGAGAATTTCTCTTCAAATTCTCTATAGTCTATCCAATTCCTCGCCATATGGTAAGCTATTCTGTTCACATCCCCTGAACCTGAGTGAGAGGCCAGTTATGTAGAACTGTCACATTATTTTAAGCAGACATGAGGATATAATTAGATGTCATCGGTCCCTAGACACCGACAAGAAATCACGTCCCTTGGCTTGAGGGAGCGTAACAATGAGTTCAATTACCTCCATGCAAGTGACGTACATCTAACGTTCAGTATCGGGATCCAAAATCTGCTGTCTGGTAATCACATTCCGAACGCCTATATCCCCGGAAAGAAATGCCTGAATACTTTTTTTACATATAAAGCAATTTTCTGTGATTTAACTATTGAAGAAATGCTTTTCAATCAACCGCATTGAGATACAATATCTCCGATGTTTTGGGTATTAGTTCTACCATCTGTCGTGAACATGATGTGGACATCCCAAAAATCCAGAATGAGTTTAGAACTGTTCGGCCCATCAACCAACCAACTTCAACATGACCTATCAGAAATTTGCTGCAAAATTGGGATCCATATAAAACCTGCTTAAAATTCAGTATTATGAAACATTTCAGTAGTCTGAATAGTAGGTAAGTAGAATAAATACGTACTTTCAGCGTGCAACTAGAATGAGTACGGTATTTAACTACTTAAAGTATGTAAAATTATTATACATAAATGGCAAACTAACTTAAATATTAATAATTATTTATAAATCTGTATCTGTCCCCGGAAACAATGAAAAAATCTGGTCACCTTAACGTACCATTGTGCCTGCCTTGAACCTCATAGCTCTAACTAAATGGCAAGCATTTAACAATTACAACACCGATGACGACAAGATCTGATTATCATTATCATTGTAAAATTATTGCAGCAGAAATCTTAAAGCAATTAAAATCAGCATGTTCGGTATGAGAGAGTCTACATGGAGTAGGTATTTGGCATTGTCATCGGAGAGGTGATGGAACGCAAAAGTTGTGCTTGTCTCAAGCAGTCAGTACGCAGTATTCTGACCACGTCATCATAAAACCTTTAAGCGTTTACGCCTACCCATCCCTTCAATGACTTTTAATTTATTCAAGTGCACGGTAATAGCGGGCTAGAACTTTGGGAATCACCAATTAGCGTCCAAAGTTCGAAACTCGCTCTGCTCTACACGGAAATATAATTGCACGCTGTGCTTCAGGAACATAAAAGAAAGATATATAATTTCTTAGCTTATATCGTAATAAAGAACATGATACTATAATTGCACAACGGTATGCTTCAACCGCATAATATTTCAAGTTAGTTCATAACTACACAGGGTATTCCAGGTAAAAAATTATTTTCTTTTCATGAGTAGATGTTAACACAGAAAGATATAAAAAAACATTTGATGGTTTATTGAGCACACAGAAACCTCAAGTAATACCAGTACGCGAGAGAAGAGAAATTTAGCCATAAGGCTCTAATTTATAGGCCTACTTAGAGGTCTTTAGCGTGCCAGAAAACTCCGACACGGGACACACCGGCTTAAGCCTTGGATTTTTCTGAACCGACGCATGGTTTCTATAGCTGCGCAGAACTCACATCTCGCAGTTATAGAAACTACTATCTCTCGTGTGTCCGGATTTGTGCGATGCGGGCCTCGCACCTCACACGCGTCGTTTCGCAAAACCAAGGCTTAAAAGTCCCTTCCAGAGGACTTACGCTCCGGATTTTTGCATCCTGGAAAATCCATAGACTCCAGCCTGAATTGAACTTTCAATCCTAGGGTCTAAAGAGTCTTTAGTAAAGACGAACGTTTTGCCCTAGACGCTAGACCACTGGGACGATTGTTCAAGTGAATATTTAGGTTTAAGACTATTTGCTCCAAATCCTTAAGATATATACAACGACGCAACTTGAAAAGCTTCATGCCTTTCTTACTAGAACAATCTAAACTTTTAAGCAACACTTTGGAGATAAACATGAATAGCATTAAAAATATGATTAATTTACATTCCTTTGTTTCACCCAGGAAAATGTGACCGTGACAAACATGCAGATAACACGATAAGAATACGAAGTCCACAGCACGATAAGTTATTTTAAATTCAATATACATTATAACACAAACAACGAATGAGATTATCTGGCTTTGTGCAATGCAAACAATAAAAAATGATACTGTAAAGTACATCAACATTTTTGCAAATTAACTTCCACAATCTGTTGTCCGCCATCAAAGAACAGAATGGTTAAAGATGCAAGAGATGGGATACCTGTAGGGAGAAGAGGTCCACAGAGAATGAGGAAAAGTGGAGTGAGTCTTTTTTCTTGTAACAAGTTGTAAAATCTAACATAGCCTACGTAAAAATAATATTTCGACGAATATCATATTGCTAGAAATGTCATTCTCGTTTTCTGACGATGTTAAGTAAACATTTACTACGCAATTCCGTACTTGGTTTCATAGGTTTCCCCTGAAGAAAATATTCAATTTAAGACGACTTATGGAAAAATAGATTCGCACTGCGATGGTGTTTTTATGTGAGGAATATAGAAACAGAAAGTACCAAATGCAATTTTTCACAATTTGAACTGAAAATTGTTTCGTAAAGGTGGAAACAAACACTACCAAATGATGCAGCTGTGATTTTCTTTCTTAACCATTTGCATGCAGTATTGATAGTGAAAAAAATTGACCTGGTTACAAAATGTACCATATGCATTGAAAATCTCTCCGAAAGTAGAAACAAAACGTTCCATTTGCATTATGGAATATTTACACGTTATAAGTCTGAACAGGTTCTTTTTTCAAGGGGATTTATCGTGTCAGTCTTTTGTTTAGTAGGTTTCTGAGCTAGCTAGTGATTGCATCGATTCTTAAAAGTCGTAAATGTGAACTGAATGCTGTTGTGACGGAAGACAGAGCTTTTGAGACCATGGCATGGTTCAGGTGTATTTTTTTTCAGTTCAAGCAAAATTCCAAGTTATTTTGACTGTCTGTCCTATGTAATCTGTTAGAGAAACAAATTATTCATGGTTTTTGTTCTTTATGCAACGTTTTATACAGAAAAAATCGAATAAATTAGAGTTCTACGTACGTTTCAAACAGGCAACCTCGCTCGAACCTTGACCATCATTTTTTCTCGCTGCCAGATGATGATTGGGAAATGCTATGAAATTATAATAGAAAGAATGTTGTAGAGAATGACGTTGACGAATGATGTTGGAAAACGGAAGAATCTTGAGAAAAACTCCAAATGGACCTTCTCCGCCGAAAGTGTCACTGAATTTTCAATGAAAACTCCTAAGCCTAACTTAATCGGGACTCGATCACGGAGCGTCTGCGTGACGGGCTGAAGGCTTAGACCACGCAGCCACGAGAGGTACCTCAGGGGCTTAGAACCAGTTCTTATTTGAGGTAGGTGCGGAGCTATTTCCAGAGGCACTTCCGATGTTGCAGCAATAATAGACATTCCTTACCTCCAGCACGATTCAACCTCAATGCCTTCCTTGTCTTCAGCGAGTAGCTCTTCCAACTGAAATTGTTTAATAATCTAACAGATCGTCACCACCACCATCATCATCATTGCATAATCATCATTATCCTTCTAACTTCTTAAATATGTTACGTATTTATCAAAATGTTCAAACAACTTACCGCACTTTTTTTCACAGCCTACTTTCTACGTCGTTTCATGTTCAATGTCATGCTCGCAGCAAATAGAAGAGAATCGGGTTTTAGGAAGTGCATAGCAAAGTTCTTGCGAGTTATACCAGAAGAAGAGCCATGGGATCAGGCATACAAGCCACGATGTATGTCAAGGGGAACAGGAAGGTGTCTCGAGATTACTCGATTGTTACGTTGCCATAAAGAGACAGCAAACAAGTTACGTCACGTGGAGTCAGACATGACAGTGCCCGGAATGTGGGGCGAGGTGATCGGGAAATAATTACAAGTGTCAGTGAATCACTTACTTCCGCACTATTATATTTACAATTTTTTTTAAATAACGGACGGACTTCCCGATAGCTGCAATCAATGTCGCTATGCGTCTGTGTAGGTGGGAATAAGTAACAAAGACAACGGATGACTTGCGTTCCACAATCATGCATTTGAGTGTTACATCGCGGTCAATGATTCGGCATAAACAAACACTGCCTTAGCCAGAGGAAGTCGGTGCTCTCGTTTCCTGAATTCAGTCCCGGATTAATCAAATATTCTTTATCCCAATGTCCAGGATGACTCTACACTGTGGCAGAGGAGGTAAATCACATTAATAAGACGATGGCTGAGAACCAGACTGTTCTAAGTCCAACTTTTTACAAGAAATAAATCTGTGTTTCATTGTGATCCAGTTCTTGTCTGCCTATATGAATCGAACAAAATTGTAAATATTCCTCTACATAAGGTTGCTATGAAGCTATTCCAAATTGTTTCAAGAAGCTTTGAATGTCAGGAGCTTAAAAGAGCTGTCCTGAAAAAAAATATAATTAAAATGGACTTGGAACAGTCTGATTCTGGGCCATCGAAGACTTAAACTGATCTGAAGAACAAAAGGATAGTGGACTAATGTAAGCGATACATTTCTTCTTTAAAGCTAATTTTCTGAAATTCAAGGAACCTGGATTCATTTCTGGGCAAAAATGTTTTCTTTTAGTTTCCCATTATTGATACTAAGAAAAATGGGGAAATATTATAATTCTGCACAAAACAGACTTCGGGATTTTCAGGAGGATAAACTTTTCAGAATCGTTAATGACGAAAAAATATTTTGGACTCTCTATCTGCGTCCTCTAGATTCCTTCTAAACAACAAGACTGATTTTCCTCACATTCAATATCAACACTCGTGATGCCATACTTCGACTATTGCGATGTTATATTAAATAAACATGAATGAAAATTTTAGCAACAGACTGCATGCGCCTAATGCATGCGTCCGCTGCATTTCCAATATTCGTAAGTATGATGATGTTTCTCCGTCTTCCCAAACTATGTTTTGGTTTACACTAAGCGATCGAAAGGCCTTGTATTCTCTTATTTCAAATTCTACACACTGCCACCCTGATCTACTTTGCTTCTCGTTTTCAAATTAAATCCACATTATCATCTAAGTAACAGGTCTCATCACAAGAAATTCCACTTTATATCCTGGCGTCCACGCCTGTGGAGTAACGGTTAGCACGTCTAGCCGCGAAACCAGGTGGCCCGGGTTCGATTCCCGGTCGGGACAAGTTACCTGGTTGAGGTTTATTCCGGGGTTTTCCCTCAACTCAATATGAGCAAATGCTGGATAACTTACGGTGTTGGACCCCGAACTCATTTCACCGGCATTATCACCTTCATCTCATTCAGACGCTAAATAACCAAAGCTGTTGATAAAGCGTCGTAAAATAACCTACTAAAATAAAAAAATATATATCCTGGCACAAGACATCTTTATATTCTTCATTCTATACAATTTCAGTTGCCAGAAATTGGAACTCGCTTCCGAGTAATGTAAGGGACTGTCGAACAATGTCCTCATTTAGAATAAAATTACATTATTTCTTGCGCAATAGATTAATTAACGGTACTGTTTAATATTTTATACTTTCAACGAAAGTAGCATCTGGCAATTATTATTAACATTAATTTATTTAAATAGTATACAAAAGATAATAATGAATAAATCCCATTACATTTTATATTATTTCCGTTATATCTCGACAATTATATCATATTTAGTTGTTGATTCCTATAGTAGAGTTGCAGTAAACAGTAATTCAATTAATTTCCATCATTTAACTAACTAGCTAACGCGATTTAATTGTAATTCCTTATATATTGCATACAGACTGAAATGAATATTATTACTTCATAAATTAAGTTATTACTTTTCCGCATGAGCATTATCTCTTAAACGCATCAAATTAAATAAACATATACTAAGTAGTAGTTAAAACTTAGCTAAAAGCTACTGCTGCACAATCCTTAATCAATCATACATATTTATAGGATTCCACTCTTCAATAGTGTGGCAGCCCTATCTCCAATAGTTTTTCGTTTAATCCATTAGGTAGCAGGACATGGTTTATTCCTTCAGTTGTTTGTCAGACATGTTTGAAAATTGTTTTGATCTTAAACTGTAGAAATGTGGTTGTTGCATTTTGATATAAATAGTTATTATAGTGCTTAATAGTACATAGTACGTAAATAGTGTGTATTAGATTGCTTGCAGTTAGTGTAGTTTTGTGTTTTGTGGTGCATTTATATATCTATAGTTGGTTACACACCATGGGCAGGATAAGCAAACAGAAGGCTAGACTTGTAAATCATATGAAAACTGTGAGGAACTGCCCAAAAAAAGAGGCAGAAAATGTAAAAAAAGGTGGTAAATATAGTAAGTCCACAACAATGATTGCCTGAAAGTTTATATCAAGTGACACTCTAGATTAGTGGTCGTCAGCACTCGCTGAAATGGGTAAAGGGTATTCGGAGCAACATCAAATGCACCGTCGTGCAGCAGACAGAGAGGAATAGAGCATAACCGCCAGCAGCTACGGTGCACCATAGTGCAGTCTCTTATTCGCGGGTAATAGACGCTAGCCCGAGCGTGCTCTGTGCTGACGACCGCTGCTCTAGATTTTTTTTTCGTAAATTGCTTTATTTGGCCACCGTGCTCAATATAAATTGATATAATTCAGGAACAATTAATGATAAGGAGCTCAAGTTTTGTACAGATCTTAAACAGACTATTTAAAAATATTTGCTTTCATTAGAATTTTGATATTTACATCGAATATGAAAATAATTAAAAATATGCAAAGGAGAGGGCTCGAAAACTGAAATCCATGATATTCTAAAATCAGTTATAATGTTTTTGTAAAGCATATTAAAAATCAAGTGAAGTCATATTGTAGTAAATCTTTTTGTGAATCTAATGGTAAAATAACGTCTTAAATATCTAAAAACACTGACTGCGTTATATAATTTCTTGCAAATGGTTACAAATGGGGGCTAACTGCCAAATTTGTGTCCCCTTTTGGTTTGCTTTTTTATATACAATCTATTGCTCAAAATTAGATTTTATAAATAAAGTTGTTCAGCATACAAAAAAAAATTCAAGTCTCAATTAAAACAACAAGAAATTTCAAATTTCCAGTATTCTCTTCCCTTAAGTTTTCCCTTGTGCGACGAATTCGCAACTATATTATTATTTGTTCGCAAAGAAAACTTTAAGTGTGCTTCCCGCGGCTTGTTCTAGGCCTAGTTAATTTTAAAACCAAAAATTTCACAAGACCGCCAGAGACATAATCTAGAGCCACAAAAATTTCAAGTTGAATCTACACAATTTGAAAAGAATAAGATACTTAGAAGGGTATGTCAGCAATTATTGCTTCGGGTATTTAGATATTAAACACCATATAAAATGCCAAGAATGAGTCCAAAGTTTCCATCCACATTAATCAATTGACGTTCTGCACCCATCTTATCACACTCGAACAAGTTTGCATAATTAAAAATAAACAGAGACATTAATTTCTAACCGTTCAAATCTGATCGAATTAAATAACAATCTTTTATTGCGGAGTGCTGTTTGTTTACAATGATTCAGCACATATAAACGAAGTTAACTTTCAGGCTTGTCAAATACGTTCTAAAGCGAATTTCATATTGAGAAATATTTAAGAGAGTTTGGTAGAAATGGCGTTTGACTACACCTCGAAAAATTTATGCGGCCGACAATGAGAAGAGAAATTAAACATTTTAATGCTGAGCTGGAAGTTTGAGCTTGAAAACTCAGTAATCTTTCACTGCTCAGGAACTAACCCCTGGGAACGCTTTCTAATAACTGCTGAGCTTATATCGAAACCATTCCTCAAACTGCGTACAAATCTTCACAGCAGAGACAAATATAGACATAAGAAATAGCTGCATATATGAGAAGCATTGTTTCAAAAAGTGTTTTCTCTATTCTTAAAAATATTGAACATGTAGAATTTGTTCTACATTCTATGAACGCAGACTTCAAATCTGCAACGATAACGTAACAAAACTAGTGTTCTCCCATCGTAATATGATGTTAACCCTCCTGCTACCAAGGTTTTTCACAACTTACTACTACCGTTGGGGGGGGGGTAATATAATTGCCCCTATCGAAATCATATGCCGATCTTTGTTAAGCATGTGGAATAAAATAAATGATATATTATTGACTATATAATTATAAAAAAATGTAAAAATATAAAATAATCATCCTATTTTTTAAATATAGGGTGATTCAAAAGTCCTGTTCCATTTTGTTGAAAATGGTATACCAAAGTAATGAACTTTAAATTTGTTACTGGTGGCACTATGAGGTCACATATACAACAAATTTAAATTTACCTCCCTTCCATTTCAAGACAAACTCCTCAATTCTATGTAGTTTTGACATGGTGGAAAATACATTTACAAGCAATGAAAGTCGCAGTGTTATAACATAAATTAACTGGAAATGATTGCAGTTAATTCTTGAGATTTAAATATTTGAATACCACATATATACAACCAGGAGAGTCTCAAAAACATTTGTTTATGATAAAATAAGATCCAAAAGATTTTAAGTTATAAAAATAAATAAATAAAAATATAAACCTAAGAAAACAAATTTTAGTTCTTTGTTGAAATTCAAGTATTGGAACAGCACCTATACTACAATGAGCACCTCGAAAAAAAAGGCTCCACCAAAAATTATTTCTAACAAAATCACTTTTGGAAAAAAAACACAAAACACAGAAATAAAAAATAAAACATTGAGAACAAAATGTTATGATAATATAAATAACAATATAAAAAGTGTTATAAATAACACAAACTAAAACAATTTGGAAGCAGACAAACACAAAAAATGAAGAAAAATAAGCTACAGACTTAATTTTATATTGTAGAATTTTCATGACACGGACTATGAATGGGGGTAACAGGATCACCCCACATGTTGTTTTGTTGTTTAGTCAATTGTCCGAAGACAGGTTTGAACCTCAGAAGTAACACCAATAAGGCATCACTTATGAGGCTACTAGACCAGGAGATAATGGGATAGGGTGACCACATCAATAATGTTTATTACACTATAAATTAGGTTAACAAAATTATTTATGTTATTAATTCAAATTGTTACTAGACATATAATGAACAAATACATGGAATTAAAAAAAAAGATATGGAGAAAAGCGAAAGTAAAGTTGAACAATCATCAGTGGGGTAATAGACTTACTATTACCGTCTACACCTGTGGAGTAACGGTTAGCGCGTCTAGCCGCGAAACCAAGTGGCCGGGTTCGATTCCCGGTCGGGGCAAGTCACCTGGTTGAGGTTTTTGCCGGGGTTTTCACTCAGCCCAATATGAGAAAATGCTGGGTAACTATCGGTGCTGGACCCCGGACTCATTTCACTGGCATTATCACGTTCATCTCATTCAGACGCTAAATAACCCAAGATGTTGATAAAGCGTCGTAAAATAACCTACTAAAAATACTATTACCACTCTTGATAGCAGGAGGTTTAAAAATAAATTGTTGGTTGGAGAATTCCAGATCTTTCACGAAACAATATTACGATGTAGAAAACTCATTTTGAAACAATGTTCCTCATATAGACTGTAAGAGTGAGATAATATTTTGGAATCAAATTCTATTAACAGAACAATAATTTTTTCTTGAAAACGGGCCTAAATTTTGATGAAATTGTGTGAATGTACAATAATTTTTCAGATGCGAATAAAGATTAATCTAGATCTCGACTTTGGGAAAACTAGTTTAAAGTGTTAAACTACCAAATTTGAAGGGTTAAATAACCAGTTTGTTCGGTAAAAACTAATAATCAGGCAGTAATCAAATAAATCTAGGGTCAAATTTGCAAATCAAAAACGATTTACGAAACAGTAATACATACATGAATGAATCTATGTTCTACCGCCCCCGGGCAACGATTTTGTATTGCCTATGGAACTCCACTATGAAAAAAGAAACCAGTGCAGTGGTACTTATCCCGACAACATGAAGGACTTAACATCACAGCCGAATAGCTAGAGAGCATAAGATTTTCCCATTTGTTTTAATCTTGATGGCTTTGATTTAGTATAAAAATCTTTGGAAATAATATAACAAATATAAAAAATTGCTGGTAATTCAAGAAAGTGGGAGCCTACGTGCGCTACAAGTTTCCTTTATGATTATGCCTCTGTGATCAAAGCGGTAGCAACTTTGACACAAATCATAACCATATAGTTAAAGCAATTTTGTAGATCACTTTGGAAAGAAATCGATTCATATTTTAAACAAACTACACATTTACTTTGGTAGTTTATACTACATAATGAAAACATTACAAGAAAATAGTATTTTTTGATTCCGAGTAAGTAAGAAACAAGCAGGGATACTTGATGGATACAGGAGAAATAAATTTAGTTGCTTATGCAGATGATGTTCTAATTAGCAATTCAGAAGATAACTTACAAATTTTATTACACTGTTTTTCATTGGCTTGTGACAAATATGAAATGAGTATAAATACGTCAAAATCAAAGTTTTTAACAGTAAATAAATATCCGTTAAGATGTAAACTACAATTAAGTCAAAATTTACTAGAGCAGGTTATGAGTTTTAACGATCTAGGAGCAAAGATAACAAGTGATGGAGGTTTAAAGGAAGAAGTGAGGGATCAAGTTAAGAAGGCAGCAGCTGTTTCTGGATATCTTAATAGTTATCTGGAAAAAAACATTTAAGAAGAGAAACGAAAACCAGAACATATAAAACAGTGGTGAAGCTGATCATGATTTATGCTGTGGAAAATAGATCAGACACAACAAAAAAAAAACAAATGATGAATGTGACAGAAATGAAAGTTTTAAGAAATATAACAGGTAAAACCAAATTGGATAGAGTACAAAGTACAGAGATTAGAGATATCTACGATATTCAGTCTATTGAGGAGTGGACTGCTAGAAGAAGGGATGAATGGAATACGCATGTTGAACGCATGCCATTGAGTCGACTGGTAAGAAGAGTAAGAGATGGAGTGCCAAGAGGGAGAAGAAGCCCTGGAAGACCTAAAAAGAGATGGAGCGATCCCCTATCTGATGGAACAGGCTGAGAAGCCTAGAAGAAGAAGAAGAAGAAGAAGAAGAAGAAGAAGAAGAAGGAGGAGGAGGAGGAGGAGTAAGTTGAGATTGTGAGTTGATTAAAAATACAAGTTCATTAATTGAATGGCTGCCTAGAATAACGTTGTAAGTCAGTTTTTACAGTTTTCAAGGAAATTAAAAATATGTTTATTCCATACTAACATTGTTAAATATTATAAAATATGACTATGTTAGGTCTGTATTAATACTTCAGTAAGTATTTACACCATATATATATATAGTCTTCATCTTCCAAATAACACAACTTTTTGAACATTTATAGTAGAAAAACGTTGCATGTCAATCCAAAAGAACGTTGTAAAGCAAAGAAACTTAAATACTGTCCATATTTCCTGGTAGATTCCTAATGGTTGTTACATTTGAGTACATTAAAAAAAATAATAATAATAACACTAATAATAATACATTTGAGTACATTAAATAATAATAATAACAATAATAATGATAAAAATAATAATAATAATAATAATAATAATAATAATAATAATAATTATAGACAAATTTATATCATAAGATTTTGAAAAAAATTACACAACTTAGATCATATGTTTAGGCATACAATATCAATATTAAACTTACACAGACAAGAATCCTTTTTTTTTTTTCTTTATTTTCTTATTAGGCCATGGCAGAATTCAGAGTAACCATGACCTTATTACCTTTAACTATTCTCCTTTAGCACTCTATAGGCCTACATTGACTTACAACCTTATTCTACTCACCAATTCAGGTCGTTTCACAGCTGGTTTAATGTCACCTTTCTTCGAAGTATATTCTTTCTCCTGATCCTTTAGTGTCTTACGTACATTGTCCTTCCATTGCATGATATTAATCTTACGTTTTCTTCTTCTATTTACGTTTTTTATGAGACCATGTGACAGGCTACAAGTATGATTGTCCGCCATATTATTTGCGTTACAACGTTATTCAGCTCAGCAACACAATCAAAATAATACAGTTCTCGAAATAGGGTAAATATCAGCAAGACGATGACAGCACATGATGCAAGATGTGCGATACAACATTTTTCAGGCTAAAACTCAGTTTGGCCAAAAACGGACTTAAAACGCTATTCTAGGCAGTCATTCAATTGTTTATAAGAACTGCTAGGTATGGACAAAATCCATCCAATGTTTTAGGAGAAATGTTTGTAAACATGCAATGACATGTTAAATATCTTTTCTTCGGTACCACAAAGGCTGAAAAATTGTAGGCCTATACATTGTGCACTATCATAATACGCCTAATTTGTATTTGTGTTTATTTTAATGAGTAAATTAAATAATAATCTTTCCAATGTTGGAGCAAGGCGCCGCAATTCCGGCATCGCGTGTTCGCGGAAACAAGTGAGTGCGGGGAATAGTACGGGAATTACCTCCTGTTGATCCGACACTCACCGGAAAGTTCGTTTACCTAATCACATTTCTGTAGTGAGAATTTACAGTTAGGCATGACCAACGTTCTGAATACAATTTGACTTTCCTTTTAAGGATACGAGAAACATTCACGCATTACAACAAAAAACAATTGATAAGAGTCATTAAAATGATTTGCTAATTAGAACTTGTAAACTTGTATTATGAAATGAGATACATTAGGCTATCGCCGTAACTCAGGGTAAAGAGCCAGTCACCTGAACCAAGGATATTCTCGGGCGTGGGTTCCAATCCCGGCTGGACCGATTTCCTAGTTTTCCAATACTGTAAGGTTAATAATAGATAATTCATGGCAAATACTCTTGAATAATCTCACAAAATACCACCACGCTATTGCCAATTTCACTGACGTTGCATAACCATGAATTTGAAACAGCGTTTATAAATGAGATAAATATAAAACACAATCTTCCGATTTAAACAGTGATGTTTCCAAAAAGCGTGAGCACTAATATTTCAAAATTAGACCCATTAAAGTTGAGAAAAAAATACGTTTATCATTTAATGCACAAAAACAACGCATTCGATTAAACTTAACGCTAATAATATAATCTATTTGCACAATTCGGATCGTATTTAATGGTAATTAAATATGAAGTTGAACTATATGAGAAAAAAAAATATTTTGAAATATATATAGGGTGGTTCAGGAGAAATACTAAATACTCTTGGGGGTGACAGTATGGATTTTTGTCAGTGAAAAGTTCACATAAACATGTGTCCAATTTTCAATGGGTGTAGAGATACACCTGTTTGAATTTTACGCATGACAAGCGTTACAAGTGGATCGAAGGAAAGGAGAATGACAGTGATCACATTTATTACTTACTTACATGGTATCAATACATTTCAAGATTTCAATGCACTTTACCGTCTTGTTGACAACAGTTAAGTGTTGCTCTTCTATAGTAGTGTTATTCTTTTATGAAGGGACTACAATTCATAATGCTAGCGACCAATAGGACGGAGTTACGCAATAATAGGCTAACCGACAACTTGAAAAATAATGAGATATTTGCACAGATCTGTTGATGGCAGGCTAATTTAACTCGAAAAAAATTAAGAATGCGATATCTGGATTTTGCTGCTATTTAAGCAAAAATTTGTTTATTTCATAAAATTAATGTATTTATTTTGCTTTGAAATATTAATTCAACTGCTGGTCTCTTATTAAATTCGTTTAGCCTTTCTTGGTAATATTTGTGCTGCTTTTGTACTGTAATAGTATGAATGTTATAATACTTCTTGCATAAAATGTTTTATATAAAATGATTTATTTCAATGGCCAATAACTCGAAACAGGTTTTTGGCGCTTGGTCTCTTATTGCGTAACTCATCCAATTCGTCCCTAGTGTTTACTCTGTTTTTGTACGCTTCGTCTTTCATCTACTTCTACAGACAAAATTAGACAGGATTTAAGGTGTATATGGAGTTAGGAAGTTAGTGAAAAATAAGTGGCAAGTAAGTAACCAATAAGTTTATAAAACTTAAAGCTTTATAAGGTCGTAATTTTTAGTGTTGAAATTTTGATTTACTGCTTAACATTAACGAGTAAACGTGGTCTTTGTTCATGTGATTAGAATAATACAAGGCCACTGTTGATAATACACAACAAACATAAGAGAAAACCAAGTCGAATCCGGAACCTTAATGGTTTTGTAAACTGGTTCTGTATCAGTACAGACATAATATAGAATTTAAACAAATAATTTTAAATATTCAGGAATAATATTCCCCTATGTTATAAATAAATTGTAATTCACAGAACCACATACTGTTTATGAAACATTTAGGTAATAGGCCTACTCCGCAATTGTAAAATATGGTAAATATAAATCGACACAATAAGCTCTATGAGGGAAATTTTGACAGAAAATGAAATTTATTTTGCCAAAATACAAAAGTATGAAATAAATATTTCAATGCTAAAATACCTTCGTTTCTAAACCATTAGTCTGAGGTTTACAATAATCATTTACAAAATAAGTATACACACGTGTATTGTCTAGTATACATACTGTACATATATGAATTAACATTCTTCCAAATTAAATACAATATACCTGCACAATTAAATAGATTTTCAAGATTGTTAAACCCTTACCTGAACGCAAGAACTAGGTAAATAAATTTTTACACTGAAGAGAAAAAACTCTTACCTTAGCTGGTTACGAAATACAACATTAACAACATTTCTGTATTATCTGGCAAAAGATTTCACCTTGTATTAACATTTTTTGTGCGTTGAAAATACAATAAATTGCAAAAGAGGAGAAATTAAATACACAGCAAAATTTATGTTAGAAACATGTTTAGAATAGTAAATTGCACACAAGTAGATATGTCAGTACTGAAAATATCTTCACTGTATTTCAAAGAATGAGCAAAGAGGAAATAGGAACCACTTATCTTGTTTTGGCTTCTCGAATACATTAACGATATGAGTTCAATGACTCTAAAGACGAATTTGGGCATTTCATTTGTCCTTGGGAATCCAGGAATGTTGGTGGGATGGGTGGCTTGAATTTTTCAAATGTTTCCTGAAAAACATCTCTATTGTTTCCAAATGTCAATGTTATAGAAACATTGGCGGAGAAGAAATAGTGCTAATAATAAAAATATGGAGATTTTTATGAAATATGACAATGTTTGCGTAAACTCCACTCTACACATCGAGAAGAATGAAAATTCTTGTTTACATACAACTACAGTCTATACAAAACTAGAAAGGCATTGACAGTTCTCTCTCTCACACGTGAAGGGAGCCACGTTGTAAAGTTGTGCACCACGCGCCGTTTGTCTGCAGTATCGAAACTGAGCACATGACATAAACTCGTAAATTTCTATCATACGGGGTCTTTGACTGGACAAATGTATAATTGATGATAATAATAATAATAATAATAATAATAATAATAATAATAATAATAACAGTAATAATAATACTTGAACTAAATAAGGCCAAAGATGATAGTGATCCTTTTTCTGGCGACCTTACAAGGTGGATAATAAATTAATCCCTTTGCAATCATATCGCCAAATGAAGTCATGTTGTTCAAAAACTGAACTGTTCTTTTTTAATTCACGCAGGAAATATATTGATTTTCCGAGGTATACGTAAATAAAAGTTTGTTTTATAGAACCATGAGCAATGACTAGAAACAACAAAGATAGTGTCAGTTTTCTCCATTAATATATTACAGCCACTGACTTTTTAATATTTGAAACCTAAATTCTTTACGATAGTTTGCAGAGAAGAAACACTGCTGTGAAAGATTCCGCATCTCATTGCGAAATTCACATCTTTTTTTTAACGTAGTCGGAATATAAATACGCATGCCGCCGGAACAACTACGAAAACAACAGCCAATAGCCACGACAGAACACCAATACTTGCAGTGACACACTAACGAAGATTAACCTTTTCCGAACAAAACAGCTGGCTATCACGTGCTCGGTGTGAAACAGTCGGCAACGCCGACCTGTCATCATGGACTCTGATTGGCTGATTTAAGTGGTTACCATGGTGAGGCCTTGAAGGCGTTGAACTGTCAATACCCTTCTAGTTTTATGTAGACTGTAGCATGAAAAGTTTATAATGTGAAATTCCGTATTTTTCGTGTTTCTAGTGAAAGACCCAATATGTAGGAAACAAGTACGACAAGGAAGATTAATATTGAGGTTAACTCCCTTTACACGCCATGGAGGCGTATGGAAGGCACAGAGGTAGAGCCTCATCTTCTCATGACCTAGGAACTAGACTGAATTGGTGTGGTTGGCACCACGCTCCGACCGCCTTTTTACCCTGGGAAAGACCCAGTACGCAAGGACGCTGAGTGGATCCCACGGCTCATCTGGAAGTTTGCAACGAGAAAAACCCCTCCACCAACCGGGATTGAACCAGGACCTTTCAGCAAGCAGGCAGTTGCTCTACTAACTGAACTACCTGGCCGTCAAAGTAGAGCAAAGCTTTAAAGATATGTTATATTGGCCGACCTGATTAATAATTTATAACACGTTGCCACATCGAGGTCAACATGAACCAGAAACAACGAAATCAAATGTTCCTTATTAAAACTAAATGATCAGTCGAAAATTGCAAGGGTTTGGCTCTCCTTTGTTTTTGAAAATGTTCTACGGATTTTAGTGATCTTCATGAGATGACAGATGTGTTTTTTGGTGAAACTGGATTAATCAAATTAAGATATATAAACCCTTTGTTTTCATAAATATCAGCCTGAACGACCCTCTCGTCCACGACTCGGAATGAAGATCAAGAAACGCACTGAGGCGGATACAAACAGGCGTTTGGTGACCTGGTTCAGAACTCCGCTATTGTTAGTAATTGGTCCTCCCACGCCGCCGCAACCTTTCCGCATAAGCTATTGACGAGAATAATTCGAGTATCGGTTTGTTACCTAACTATTTGGCACAGGCACTTCGGAAGCTATTCTTGAAATTTCATGCTTTAAGTGTAATACATCCGAATGTTCAACCGCGTTCCCAAACGAAGTCCGGCATTGCGTCCTCGAAAATCAGACCATTCTCATAAATATAACCAGACTCCTTAAACCTTTATCGCGGAGGTTCATACACAGCCACACCTGCGAGCTTTCAGTTGTCTTAATTAAGGGGGTGATGAGTGAACTTCCTGTTTTCTACAGTTTTATGGTAGAGATTTCATATTTTGTATACTTGAACCCCATGCTGTAAGTATTCTTGCACGTAAGTTTATTGATAATCAGGTGAATGGTTCTCGAGTTACTCAAAATAGAGATATATAAATTTTAAAAAAATCTACCTCCTCTTACAAAACTTAAGTTTCTTACATGACTTTTTTACATATCTGATATGGTTAGAGAATAACTAAGTAGGCCTATCCAAAATTTTAAATTCACATTTATAAACGGAGAGAAATTAAAAAATATATATGTAACTTCAAAATTTGAATTCCTTCATGTCCACAATATATGTTTTATTTATAAATTTCTAAAATATTAAATTTATTAATGATGCTACTGTTTTTCATTAACTGGAGTAAAAATTGCATGTTCCTTGAATCAAAACTGTAAGAGGTTTTACAGTTTCAAAATGACGAAATGCTATGTAAAGAACTGAGAGAAAACAGTTTGTAAAGTTTCCATGGAATTCAAATTCAATGGTGGAGTAACTTAAATATGGCGTGATTTATATTTATAAAAATAATGTATCAGTTTCAAACTACTTTTGATTTTTAGCAATACGCTTACAAGCAACTTCAATAACAGTAGAAAGCAAAAATCCGCACGTACTTTATTCCATAAACATAAACTGCTAGCAACATGTTAATAGTGTTGTCAACACACAATCGTTTTTTCTCTCTTCAAGGGTTCCTTTAACCGAAAAACTACCTATACTCTTTCTGAAAACACTTTTGCGTGTTGAAAAGTGCATGTATCCATAAAAATGTACAATATTATTTAGTGGTCATATTAATTTGGCCAGGGACTATAAGTTATATTTACACACTTTTTTTTTTTAAATCGTAGTACTAAATCAATTTTGATCACATAATATTTCCCATGAACAATGGATATTTTTCATAATACCATAAATATTGTGTTTTAATCTCTACGAACAGCAGAGAAGAATGTGTGTGCAAAATTTCACACAAATTGAGACAATAGATTTTCAGAAATTGCGTCTAAGTAAACTGATAGTAAATGTTACATATTTTTTACATTTTTATTCACAATTAATCTTAAATAATAGTACTAATTACATACCAAAAGAAAACCCATGGAATGCTTTACTACAATGCATTATTTTTCTCATCTGTGTAAGAGTTACATATATATTATTAATTAAGGAAAACTCATGCTAGCAGTTCAGATTAGTTGTAAGAGCCCGCTTACGATCACATATACGGTGAGAATTCTAAATTTCTCACTCTTATCATCTACATTCAAAGACTGGACCAGTAAGAAGTGAACCAAAAGTAGAAAATAAATTACAGTAAAATTAGTCATCTGTAACTTCATTTAGCTTGGGTACAAGTTTACCATTGCATTGCAGCACACAGGTACAAAAATCTAAAAATAATTGATGTTACTTCTATTCTCCCCCACACCCATCAAATCTAAAGCCGGTAAACTTTTAGAAGAAAATGAGTGCCACGCATGTGTACACAAGTGGCAGAAAAACCGGACCGACCCTTGTAGCTGATTTCAGAGCCTTGTTCACTCCAGAGCACGATAGACTGGTAACTAAGACTTTCGTGGTTCGAATCCTGCCTGGGAAGGAAACTTTTTTTTGTTCCTTATTCAAATTTATTCCCAATACGTTTCGATTGCAGCGATATTTTACTACTTAATTAATTTATTATTCTCAGAACATGAATTTTACCAGCAATAGAAAAATATTGGGAATAAATTTGAATAAAGAACAAAAAAAAAAAAAGTTTCCTTCCCAGGCAGGATTCGAACCACGAAAGTCTTAGTTACCAGTTTATCGTGCTCTGGAGTGAACAAGGCTCTGAAATCAGCTAGAAGGGTCGGTCCGGTTGTTTTGCCACTACTGTAGTCTACATTTAGTCATTAGCTCATTACACATTTGTGCATTCCGAAGCAATTTAGTCTCTCAACTTATCAGTTGCAATCTTAACAAAGTTACAAAAATATTTTCTTGTATTATGCTTTACATTCCATCTCGATTACCTCGCTCAAGAGGCATGCATACACATACACATACACACACACACACACACACACACATATATATATATATGCTGACACTCCCGAAGGCATTCACACAAACTCGCAAATTTATAAGAAACTGCCATTTACATATATAAAGGGTGACATAAAGGGAAATGACATAAGAAACTTAGAAAA
The DNA here is from genome assembly GCF_040183065.1 of Periplaneta americana. Lineage (NCBI taxonomy): Eukaryota > Metazoa > Arthropoda > Insecta > Blattodea > Blattidae > Periplaneta > Periplaneta americana. The sequence goes on from NC_091126.1 coordinate 131,984,880, forward strand.
AAGAAAACAATTTACTTAATACGTAAACTACAATGTACAAGCAAATATAAAATATGTGATTAATTTTCTATTAATTTAGGCCGCATAAAATAGCTCTTTGGATAATGTAATCTTTCCTTAAGGGCCGTATTCATAGACATTCTTAGCGCGGGCTTCCGGTGGATGATCAGCGAACTAACGTTTTTCGTGTTAGCGATATGATATGATATGATATGATATGATATGATATGATATGATATGATATGATATGATATGATATGATATGATATGATATGATATGATATGATATGATATATGATATATGAATCCTGTCCACATCTGTGGAGTAACGGTTAGCACGTCTATCCGCGAAACCAGGTGGCCAGGGTTCGATTCCCGGCCGGGACAAGTTACGTGGTTGAGGTTTATTCCGCGGTTTTCCCTCAACTTATGGTGTTGGGCCCCGGACTCATTTCACCGGCATTATCACCTTCATCTCATTCAGACGCTAAATAACCAAAGCTGTTCATAAAGCGTCGTAAAATAACTACTAAAAATATATATATGAATCCTGTACAAGTAACCAGTCGATAGCCGGGGCTAGTTTAGCACGCTCGTAGCGCGGGCTAGCGAAATGTCTATGAACAGCACCCTAATTTATTTTTACAATTATAGGCGTTTAAAAGTGACATGAATGTAAATGACAGCGCGTTCCCCAGAAAACAGGTTTCCCTACGGTAAATTCCGTCGAACTTTTACTCTTATATACCGAACTCGACTGTCGAGGAAATAGCCTATACATTTCCCCTGTGAAGATTTTGTGTTGCGAAGTATGGCCAGAAAACACAGGCTAAATGGACGTCAATGTTAGGGAATTAATGTACAGCTGATTTCCGTTCAGTGTAGTTCAGCTTAGTTCTGGCAATGCAGTAAACATAAGAACAGCAAATCTTCATTTATATGTTTACATGTATTACGAAAAAATTGTAGAAAAATTACCGTCCTATATTTGTACGAAAATATCCTGGCACCTTAAACACTACACTACCACGTACAACAGGAAACGGTAGCAATTAAATCATAAAATGAACGTATTCAATGTTGACAATTTTTATACCTGTGCACCACAATGTGCTTTTTGTGCAAAATTCATTCAAAGCATTTTACGTAACACAAGGCAGAAAGCCAAAAGATTCATACAATCGAATATAATACTTTTCAATGCTGTTTGCGTGGAAGCTACCTAAAAAGCACGGAACTACATAATCAAGACTGCTAACCTTGGTGGTAAGCACAAAGAAACGTGACCCGGTGCCTGGGTTCGTGTTCTTGGAGTATAAAAACCGAGCGCCATTGTAAACAGAGTAGCAACTTGCAATGTTATTCATACTGGGAAAGGTCAAAGCAAATATTTATGCTAATTCAGTCTTGACCCTTTACGTTTCCATTATGTATTATATAAACTCTTTCCTTGCTATTGTTATCTTTCAACGTAATTCACAGTTTTTAATTTGTTTCTTTTGTTGTTTTAAGTAATTTGAGTTATTGTTAAAGTGTTTTCAAACTACGACTTCTCCTTTTCTAAATCTCAGCACGACATTTCATATATTTTACATTCCATAATGTTCAACACATATGTTTGCAAATTAGCACTATCTTAACGTTGTTTGTTTGGATAAAAGTTTAGTAATGAGCTAGATGAACCATTAGTTCGAATACAAACGTAGATTTGTTTGGGGAATATGACAGAATCTTATGAAACAGAAAACAGGAAAACCTTACAAATGAATAAGTCTACGAATTAGTGTTACTACAAATTAAACGCAGATAAAAACGCTCTGTCTGTGAAACTTGAAATGGATTTCTTACTGGATTTGGATGAAAGCTCAAGTGTTCATTAGGTTCATGTCCTACACCTGTAGTATGAGCAAAGAGAGTAGAACCACGTGGCGAATGGTGACAGAAAACTAATTATAATTACAGTAACAACAAGAAATAAAACCGTTACGCGATAGCGTATGAGGACCAAGATCTACCAAATAACCGTTGGATTCACGTCCATGCCTCAGCAGAGATGTACGATCATTCTAGTACGGGGGAAACGTATGGTTGGATTCCGCTACTTTCTGTAGCTACCCAAATTCATCACGATGCTCAGGTGAGTTCCTCAACCATACGTTATTAACATTTACAAAAATACTCTATTTGCAAGAGTATCCCTTTTCTGGCTGAACACTTACAACAAGAACAAATCATTAGTAATTGATTAACTAGCGGACTTACTCGTGTTAATTATGTAAGTCTGTGCGGCTTACAGCTGTTTCGGTGCTCCATCACACCGTTCTCAGAGCCTACTAGATCTCGGCGTCATCTCGAACTTCTTGCCTGTTGTGTGGGTGCGTTTGATTGTTGAAAAGTGTTGAAAAGTGGAGTCAAATAGTGTGTGTGTACTGAAATTGATCTATGTGTTGATAATTTGATCAGGTTGTGTTTTAGTGTGTTTGTATATTTCATATTGTTCTAGTATGTTGAGTTTTTGGTTTTTGGGTTGTATGTGTAGGATTTCCACGTCCGCATTTATGTTACTGTATGTATGGTTAGCATTGGTTATGTGATCGGCGTATGTAGATGTATTGTGTCCTCTGGTTATTGCTTTAATGTGTTCTTTGTAGCGTGTTTGGAATGATCTGCCTGTATACAAACTCACATGTAATAGTTGCGACAAGTTCTACATTGGACAGACAGGCAGATCATTCCAAACACGTTACAAAGAACACATTAAAGCAATAACCAGAGGACATAATACATCTACGTACGCCGATCACATAACCAATGCTAACCATACATACAATAACATAAATACGGACATGGAAATCCTACACATACAACCCAAAAACCAAAAACTCAACACACTAGAACAATATGAAATATACAAACACACTGAAACACACCCTGATCAAATTCTCAACACATAGATCAATTTCAGTACACACATACTATTTGACTCCACTTTTCAACAATCAAACGCACCCATACAACAGACAGGGAAGTTCGAGATGACGCCGAGATCTAGTAGGCTCTGAGGATGGTGTGATGAAGCACCGAAACAGCTGTAAGCCGCACAGACTTTAATTAATACGATAAGTCCGCTAGTTAATCAATTACTTATATTCAAGTGTTAAAAGTGGTGTACGCAAGATTCAAAATGGAACAAATTATTGTTAGAAATTTTTGTTGAGTGGAATGTATTGGACAATGTCTGCCAGTTTGCCAGCATATGTAACACTTAAACGCTGTAGATATTATACTCCTAATGAGAGAGATACGAAAAGCAATAACAAACGGAGCCATTATCTTCAAAAATATTATATAGGTACCTGAAAGAGTTAAAATTCCAGGGCTGTGCATTTTGTCATGTTGGTACAAGTCTGACATGCAACCTAGAACAAGATAATACACCTGTTTAACATATAGGCTTACCTGGCAGGTAGTGATGCAATTCTCCAAATGGTTAAGTCATACTATAGCTCCACCTCTTGTTTATGCGAGTCTAGCCGTTACAGACAATCCACACTGCCAGCCATGCGTCCTGCTTTCCCGGCAAACATCTAAAATTGAGGACGGTGTCCTGGTTAGCCCGAAGAAAATAATGCAGTACTGCGTTGTGTCAGATAGGCTCAAAAGAGTTTCGCCTGCAGAAATTTTTACAACTCTCTTCGTCTCAAAATGTGCAGTATTATTACAATTATTGTCTAAGGCAGGGGTTCTCAACGTTTTGAAGGTTGTGAGCACCGTCCCCATGTAATACTAAATGAGCGAGCACCATGAAAGCGAATAGGTTCAATAGGCGTATACGAGTACATAAATAAAATAAATAAATAAACAATTATATTTTTGAAAACACTTACTAGGATAATGGTATCCTTGAACTATATTACTAAAAATTTCAGCGACGTCCAAGGAGAAGTTGCACGTAGCTACAAATAAACAGTCATACAGGTGTGAATTAATTATTTGCGATCGTGCCTTGAGGTATTTCATAAGTGAAACAGTTTCATCACTTAGATACGTTGTCACGAACATGGCCAGGAAAGAAACAGTCCGCAGTATTTGGAGCATTTTTGTATTTTCTGCTCCCCAAAGGTTTTGAATTTCTTCTTTTAAAATTAATATTTCATCGATAAGGAGGACTATAGACCTATCAACTGAATTTCCACACGAACATCCATATTATTCTCTTGAATAATTTGGATTTTTCTGATAAAGTCCAAATGGATTTAAAAGTGTTCTACACCATGAAATACGATAAGGCCTATCAGGTCTCTAACATATTATAATAAATAGATAGGAACATTATATTTTGTTCCGGCACGTACAACAAAGTTTGAATCGAAAATAGAACCTCAGGAGCATTCGTGCTCGCGAGCACATTTTAACTCGCATGACTATAGCACCAAATGTCATTAAAAGAGCACCAGGTTGAGAACGCCTGGTCTAATGTATGATTACAGTTTCACAACTTCCAACACAATTAATGTTGTAATACAGGTGTTGAAAATTCTTTTAAAAGAATTTGGTGTAGACCTACTTGTGTTTGGATTCCAGGAGAAAAATAAACTCTTATCTTAGTACTGTCAGTAGCAGTAGTAATAGTAGTAGTAATAGTAGCAACAGCAGTAATAATAGTAGCAGCAGCAGTAATAATAGTAGCAGCAGCAACAGTAGTAGTAGTAGCAACAGTAGTAATAGTAGTAGTAGCAACAGCAGCAGCAACAGTACATAGTAGCAACAGTAGTAATAATAGTAGTAGCAGCAACAGTAGTAGTAGTAGTAGTAGTAGTAGTAGTAGTAGCAGCAGCAGAAGAAATTTATTTAACAACGCTCAGAATTACAAAAGTTATTCATCATACTTCAAGTATTAGACATTACTGTCTGTAGCAATCTACGTAATATCTTGTCCATGTCAGGTTTTCTGAGTCGACCAATATCTTTTATATTTATTGGTTAATATATTGTATTTTTTAAGTAAAATGACATTTTGAACACGCGATATCAACTTTTATATTTTCTTTTATTTTGCAACTCAGATTACAATAAATATTATCAATTCTTGCCTAATGTATACTCATTTATAATCAGTTCCTTATACCTGCAACTCATCTTTATAACTTAATAATTTTATTCACCCGAATTCTATTTTAATCTATTTTGTCATTGTCCTAGTTTCATTTCTGTAATATAATAATTTTGGCACTGACATTACTTTATGATATTTCAATATTATATATTTTCATACTTTATTTTGTATGATTAAATGCTAATATTTTTGAGTGATCAATTTTCTTTTTATATAAAATATTACAGCTTAAATATTTAAATGTATCAATTTGCTCTACAATATTATTTGCTATTACAATTTCCTACCTAATAATTTTTCCGCCTTCGAATGCCACTTTCTTTGCATTTGGAATTCTATTTCAAACCTTTTGTACCAGTATTACAATAATCCTAACAAAAAATGAAACTTTAGTTAGTTTTTTTTAATAATTTCGTCCATATTCTTTATGAATTCTTAATATCGGGAAAAAATAAACGACTAATTAGGTTTTTGACCATATAACAAGAATGTGATGAAGATACAAACATATCTTCCAAACATCTCTATCCCCATATGAGGACTACCGCATCAGACCTATATTTTCTAACATACTATGCACAGTATCACGACGCCATAAAATGAACTCCAAAACGCTATAAATCATTACTGACTGCCAACAAGTTTATTAACGCTATAAAATACTGAAACTTAACCGATACGTAGGTACTTTTATTCCTTGACGACCTGGTTGTATTGAGGACAATCATATGAGACCGAAATTAATCGTTTTAACCATAATATCTTAAAATACACTCAGGAAACAACTTAACACCTAGCAGCAGGGAATTCTAAAATGAGGAACTCTAGCAGCTGCAGCCTAAGTGTTCGTAACGTGCCTATTTTAAGGCCGAAATATACAACGCAAAGTGGAACTTAATATCCGTTTCATAGTGCACGTGACTTTATGCGATTCAAAAGTTAATTGAGCGTTTATTAGACATGTGTCAGTGATTCTGGACCAGTGATATTTAATGGAACCGGATTCCACGTCTATATTTGAAAATTAAAACGTTTTATGTCTTCGGCAAAATTATCATTTTTTCTTTACCTAAATTTACTCCATATTTACAGTAGAAGCAATCTAGCCTATTTTCTTTGGAGTTACGGTTCTAGAGTAGGTTTACCACTGCATACACTTCCTTTGAGGCAGAACAGAACTGTCGCCATATTGCATTTGAAGAAATTATTACAAAAACAGCCCTAGTCACTTTTAATGAAATTGAGTTAAGGACACATTTGCTACTATTTTAAATGTTTATAGACTCCAAAAACGGCCCATGTCAAGTGCAATAGATACAAGGATAAAACACCAGTTGAACGGGAATAGCTGACGTGTGTTATTCTTTTATTTTTTATTGTTCTCCTGAAAAATAACAATTTTAACAGGGGTTGTTTTTGTAACAATGTCCTCATTTTATATACAGGGTGTGTCTAATATTTAGGATAAAAATTATACAGATGATAGAGACTCTAAACTGAGCATTTTGACGCCGGAAATAGATATTCCAGAACCTGTAAGATCTAGAATAAGGAATACGTTTGAAGAATATTTTTGCAAGATGCTTTAATTTTTCACACACATAAACAACTTACATCTCATAGCAACTGTCCAAAGAGGTGAACATCAACCTTGATACAACCAGAACAATGCATGACACTTTGCTCCACTCTCTTAAATATCCCTCGTATCTGTTGTGTAATGAGGCAGGCAGGCAATCTGTTGCCCATGTGGATATGAAATGGGAAGTGTTACAACCACATTCTCTTGCAAATAACAAGATATTTTGTTTTATTTCCAAAACAATATACACCTAATAGCAAGAACATACACCTCATAGAAACAACTTTGAGCTCAGAGCAGTCAGGCATATACTGTAATCAATAACAAATAATAAAAGCATCATGGAAGCTCCAGGCAGTTATTTGTTATGAAAATTAAAGCAGCTTACAGAAACGTCTCTCACATATACATTCAAGCTTTCGTGCCTTCCGAAATATTCATTTCTTTCGTGCCTTCCGAAATATTCATTTCCGACCGCTGATTCCTTTTGTAAAAATGCTTAAAAGCAAACATTCTGATGGGGACAGATAAAAAAGTCAATTTTTTTTCTTCCACCATCATAATAATGTCAAAAAAGTGCTTATAAATTTTGGCAACTCGATCGCAATTACAAGACCCCCCCAGAAAGTGATTTTCCCTGGGGCCGTTTACAGAAAAAAGCACAATTGGATGCAAATATTTATTGGAACTGATACAGCAATTGTTGCGCCATTTGTCAACATATTGTCCACTGGAATTGGGACATTTGTCATACCACGGGATCAATTTTTGTATTCTTGTGTCGTAGAAGTCAACCGGCTGGGATCGGAACCAGCGTTTGACAGCCGTCTGCACCTCTCTGTCGGTTCCATGATATGACATATGTCTCAATTCTGGTTGGGAATTATGATGAAAAATAGCTCAACAATCACTATGTCTTATATAAATCTGGCTTTCAGGTAGTAGCACCCTGTACAGCAGGTTTGAATAATTTCAAGGAAAAATTGTTCCGGGGCCGGGTATCGATCCCGAAACAATTTTTCCTTGAAATTATTCAAACCTGCTTTACAGGGAGCTACTACCTGAAAGCCAGATTTGTATAATGCATTCGTTACTGGAGGTACGCTAACAGAAAGCCACAATTTAAAGTCACACAGTATTTGTGTGCACTCACAGTTGAGTCCTGGCGTCTTGTCAGCTCATTTGAGTTGTGTGGATATAAAAAGGAAAAATTGTGACGGTGTCGTGTATAGTTCTTGGGGTAGCTCAGTCGGTAGAGCGTTCGCGCGCTAAGCGAACAATTTTTCCTTGAAATTATTCAATCGCTATGTCTGTTTCAATAAAATTTCCCAACGAAATTGTGTTTCTTTCTGTTAACTTCCCCGGCGAACTTATTTTTTACGGCTCTCGTAATTGGGGCCCAGTGGCCAAAATTTGTATAAGCACTTCTTTTGACATTATTAACATGGTGAAAGAAAAAAAAACACTTGTTTATCTGTTCCCATCAGAATATTTGCTTGTGAGTTTAGACCCCTCTATCATCTGTATAATTTTGACCCTGAAGTTTGGAGACACTTTGTATAGTAATTTTGTACGAGTTTATGATAGGTGACAGTTAATTCCTTATTTAACGACTCTTTGTAACTACAGAGGCTGCTAAGAGACTGGGATAACAAGAACATGGATTTGTTCTTAAAGAAAACCTTCCATGAAGTTGCTCTTCGTAACAGTAACCTCAAAATCTCTATCCCAAATCTATGAGAAGCACGTCATGTTATTTAATTTACAGTGTTCCACAATAAAATGTAATCTACCAAATAGGCGAACTTGATGCAGCACAGTCCATTGAACAGAATGGCTAATTACATTCTTTTGTACCTGTAAACATATGGCCAGATTTTTTTAAGTCCACTTACTTATTACTTACTGGCTTTTAAGGAATACGGAGGTTCATTGCCGCCCTCACATAAGCCCGCCATTGGTCCCTATCCTGAGCAAGACTAATCCATTCTCTATCATCATATCCCACCTCCCTCAAATCCATTTTAATATTACCCTCCCATCTACGTCTCGGCGTCCCTAAAGGTCTTTTTCCCTCCGGCCTCCCGACTAAAACTCTATATGTATTTCTGGTTTCGCCCATACGTGCTACATGCCCTGCCCATCTCAAACGTCTGGATTTAATGTTCCTAATTATGTCAGGTGAAGAATACAATGCGTGCAGATCTGTGTTGTGTAACTTTCTCCATTCTCCTGTAACTTCATCCCTCTTAGCCCCAAATATTTTCCTAAGCACCTTATTCTCAAACACCCTTACCTTATGTTCATCTCTCAAAGTGAGAGTCCAAGTTTCACAACCATAAAAAAATCGGTAATATAACTGTTTTATAAATTCTAACCTTCAGACTTTTTGACAGCAGACTGGATGATAAAAGCTTCTCAACCGAATAATAACAGGCATTTCCAATATTTATTCTGTGTTTAATTTCCGAGTATCATTTATATTTGTTACTGTTGCTCCAATATTTTTGAACTTCTCCACCTTTTCGAAAGATAAATTTCAAATTGTTATATTTCCATTTCGTACAATAGTCTCGTCATGAGACATAATCATATACTTTGTCTTTTCGGGATTTACTTCCAAATCTATCTCTTTACTTGCTTCCAGTAAAATTGCAGTGTCTTCCCTAATCGTTTGTGAATTTTCTCCTAACATTTTCACGTTATTCGCATAGACAAGCAGCTGATGTAACCAGTTCAATTCCAAACCCTTTTAAGTCCACATTTTTGTAAAAGTGGGCAACAGTGTAGCGTTGGGAAACAAACCAGACCATGATCTCTGTACATGATACAATGTCCAATAAGACTGGCGATATTAAACAGTTGAGAGCAACTGTATTTTGCGGACAGTACACCAGCGCCGACAACGCTCGCCATTAGTGACCGAGCCGTACCGAGCCATGTGAAACAAAAGACAATCGAAATGCTGCTAGTAAAATTCATAATTATAATCTTGTGCAATTTACTGCACTATACAGGTGCAAGATTTACGGAGTAGATCGGAGGTTTATTGAATGCACTAAAAGAAAATACACGTTTTCGAAGATAAAACACGTTATCACAGCGAAATGGAGATGTATGATGTGATACACGAAATATAATTGAAATCAAGAGTGCATTTAATTGACACTAATATATCTCCTTAAAACCCCACCTATAACTATCACTGACAGTGCGTTTAATTGATACTATTAGTTCTCATCAAACCCTATCCTACCTAACCTTATCAGTGTCAGTGCGTCTAATTGACTCTACTGTCCGCCGGAGTGGTTATGTCACATCTCGATTTTCCCCACACGTTTCTGCTGGCCTGTCTGTAATGGCTAGTGGCTAACCTTATCACTGCCAGTGTGCCTAATTCACACTACTAAACCTCTTCATCAAACCATCCTAAACCATAACACACTCTGTAATATTGAGAACGAAAGAGGGAGAGAAAAAGAAAACAAATTTCTCCTTGTAACGACGTCAAAGGTAAACGTCATGCACAAATGTTGGCAATATATTGTACTTGGTTATTATTGTAACGGCACGGTTGAAAGCCGTGAGACCTAATTCTCCAGTTTAGCGAACGGTTGGCATCATTGACTGAGAACAATTCACTTGAAATTTGAAAAATGGACGGATTCTGTGGATTTTCGCAATAATTGTGATATTCATACAGCGAATTTTGTGTTCCCATACTGAACGTTAGGTGTACATCAGTTGCAGGAAAGTCATTGCACTAAATACTAATCTCCCTCCGTAAGCCAAGGACTATGTAGGGACCGTCGCTATGTAGGGACCGAAAATCCGTCTGTCTGGTGTAGTCTTATTTTATGGCAATGTATTGATGTTGCGAGAAGCATTCTTAATGAGTCTAATGTTTCTTTGCCACAAATAATGCCTCCCCATACTCACCTCGGAAATATAATAGTCATGCGTACCTCAATTTTTTTGTAACATTAGCTATGTCATCTTCTGGATGATTTGCCTCTTTGGGAAAGGCAGCTGCTGTGGTACATGCATTACGAAGCACTGCTCACATTCATTTGAACATTAGAGATTTCTTAGGGACAAGCTTTTACAACAGGTGTATCGGCCTTGGCTTAACACCGTGGCCTTCCAGGTCCCCCGACTTCAATCCTCTGGATGTTTTGGAAGATTAGAAATGTTTTGTGTATTCCAGCCCTGTTTATAATATTATCTGTCAGGAGGTGATGGCAAATAAAGGAGGGACTGTTGTATTCTACGGATCTCTGAAAGATAACTGTTCAAACGTCGTGAAGGCATCGCCTAAGTTAACCATAATCGTATACAAGTTGTGTGTAAATATTCAAGCTAACAGCATGAATAGTGTATTCCGAATAGTGGGTACCACCCCAGTAGCCCTCCAGTAACAGCTAAAAATCGTGACGTAGCTCCACTACACCGAAAAAGTGCTCCAAGTATATATTTGAGCAATGTCGGAAATAAATTAAAAAGGAAGAGGATGTAGGTTTCATCGAAGAACTCAAACCACTACATCTTATTACCACATATCTGCAAATGCCGGGGAAGAGACCTAGGCCAAATCACGAGAGACTATATCAATCATCGGGTCATTTTTGAATGAATTTTTTTCCGCCTTACACAACGGTTGTACAACATTGACCATATTACATTCCAAAAGTCTGCTTAATCTTATCAGTTTATCACTCTTACAATATATCAAAATATATAGCAGATCTTGAAGACATTACAACTGATTAATTGTTTTATACGGTATAATATCTTAATCAGTCGCCTGCACATATTTAAAGGATTCCGTTCCTAGGAAAAAGTAAAATACAGCGGGTGAAGTAACTTCCTACTGCAACTTCAATTGTCGATAAAGATGATAGCTTATTTTGTAGAAGTGCTAAAGCGGTGGTAGGAAAAACTGGATCATCAAAGGAAAACTGCTTCAACATTATCTTTGTTCGTTCAAATTCCACCTGGGCTCGCCTCAATTTAAAAATTGCCTCTAGCCTTTTGAAGCTTCATGCACCATTACACTTCCGTACAATACTAATTATCTTGTTGAACGGGTTTCAATTCCAAGGGAAATTTCAAATCACTTCTAAATTGTTAAAGATTGGGTGAATTTTGTGAACTTCTCATTAAATAATTTTTTAGTTGGTTATTTAACGACGCTGTATCAACTAAGAGGTTATTTAGCGTCGATGGATTTTGGTGATAGCGAGATGAGGCCGAGGATTCGCCATACATTACCTGACATTTGCCTTATGGTTGGGAAAACCTCAGGAAAAAACCTAACCAGGTAATCAGCACAAGCGGAAATCGAACCCGCGCACGAGCGCAACTCCGGATAGGCAGGCAAGTACTTTAACCGTCCGAGCTACGCCGGTAGCTCTCATTAAAGAAATCTGTGTTCGATTTCCGACAGATTTCTTATTAATCGATTCCGGCTTAGAAACTGTGGACAAGTCTTCCATCGGGTATTTCGGTATCGGTTGGAAATCTCGCGCCAACACTGTTTTATTACGTTTTTTTTTCGGATTTCTCCAAAATGCCGATATTATCACGGATAGGTGGCAGACCTATCGCGGAACATAGTACGATAGGAGTAAATGGTCAAGATTTAACTTTCAACTATCCCAGCATTTTCCCGTAGGGATTTCGAAAACCACGAAAAATGGAAGGCGCGAATGGTTTATGTTATTTTCTTATATTTCGTCGTCTGTGAATTTACCATACAGCTCAAAAGTAAAAGTAAAGTAAATCCATGGCGCTACAGCCCATGAAGGGAAAGACCCACCAGCCGGCTGCTGGCCTCACGTCCACATGCCGAAGCAGAGGTGGACGATCATCCAACCAGAATCGAGGTATCGTGTGGTTAGCACGATGACCCTCCCAGCCGTTATAGCTGGTTTACGAAACCGGATTTTCGCTACCTATCGTAGCTCCCCAAGTGCATACGATGCTCGGTGGGCACCGGTTCCATACACTGGCCGAAATTTCATGAAAAAATTTATTCCCCCATGAGGACTCGAACCAGGACGCATTCCGTAACGCGAGTCCTAAGCAGCATGCCTTAGACCACGACGCCACGGCGCGGGACACACTTCAAAAAGATACATTAAAAATAGGAAAAAAGTTTCGGTATAAATTCAGGTTTCGTCAGTTCAACTCACATTTTATGACTCTTGTGTTCTTTGTGTACGATGTTTCTTCTACTAAAGTAACCTTAAAGTGTTGACAGTGGTATTACGCATTTCCTCATCCAATGTCATTAAAAGGAAAGGCCTTCAGTTGAACTCCATTAAACACTATGTCTCTTGTTCTTTCAACATCAGATCGTTGGCTCTGAGCGTACGAGTTTTCCGCTTCTCAAATGGGTGAAGGATTCCTTCGGATATAAACAGAATTACATGTCTACAAACATAATGAACATCGTTGTTTGTCCATGCTAGGCTAATAAATAACCTCAGTCATTTAAACGATTACAAAAAGGGCATTACAGTCTCAATAATTTAGATCTGAGAGGAAGTGTAATGTTAAGCAATAAAAGATTAACTATAGCAGTGGCAATAAAAGATTAACTACAGCAGTGGCAACAAGTTACAGACTTCACAGCTGCCAGTTCGATTCTAGGCCACCAAAATTTTCTACATCGCTAACGCTACTCAGTGTATGGTCGAGTTACTTCTAAAGTCTCGGAAGTCCAAAATTTTCCCAAATTTTCAGATCTGTATATATTTTCAATGTGCGTTTACTGATAACGCCTCGTTAGCCTACAAATGTGTGTGTATATTATAACTAACAAATGCATTATTTATTTATTTATTTATTTATTTATTTATTTATTTATTTATTTATTTATTTTGCTAATTGTAACATAAAACATAATATAAACAGAAAAAATTTAGCTCACCCCTGAAAGAGAAGAACTCGTGCTCAGGGGCGGATTCCTAAATTGAAGTTAAGAAGTATATATACAGTTTGTCTTATGTCCACTACGCAATAATAATATATAAACATAAATTTACAATTTTTCATTATTTACAGAATCCATACATAATAATAATTGTAACATAAAATATAATATAAACAGAAAAAATTTAGCTCACCCCTGAAAAAGTAGAACTCTTGCTCAGGGGCGGATTCCTGAATTGGAGTTAAGAAGTATATAATATTATTTGTCTTATATCTACTACGCAATAAGAATATATAAATTTAAATTCACAATTTTTCATTATTTATAAAATCCATACATAACTTTTGAAATTGAATACCAGAACTATTAGAATTGACAAGATTAGGATATTTATATAAATTTGTTATATATTTTTGGGCCTAAGTTTCTATTATGATTAAATATTGTAGCAGTGTTGCATTTCGGTTCAAACAATCTTAAAGAATTCATACCTTTTGTTTCATAACTATGAGAATACAATTCAAAATTATTTTGATTTCTATGTATGAATTTTATTAATACAATATAATAAATTTGTCTTATTTTAAGAATATTAAAGTCTGAAAACAATTCTTGAAATAGAAAATCAATAGGTTTATGAAGACATATTTTAATTATTTTTTTGTAATAAATAAAGCTACCACATCCTATAATTTCATACGTAATCACCGATTGAAATAAAGTTAAGTAAATTGTGCATAATAATCTTATTGGCAAGTAATTCGACAATAGAACAAAATAATATATTATTTTACGTAATTTATTACAAAGGTAATTAATATGTTGGTTCCATTTTAAAAGATGTTAGTTGGGGTATAAAGAGAATAGGCTATGAAGATAACACAGGGTTGCCATGTTTTGGCGCTTTACATGACGAAGGGTCATTCTGAATTACTTTTTCATGCTGTCTGCAAAAATGAAATCTATTTTCGTCAAACACCCACAGTTTTTATGTAATTCCTTAAGTGCGCTATATTTAAATTTCGCGCGTAATCTTATACTGCAATCGATAATTCTATCGTAAAGTGATTGAACACAATCGACTGTGAAACAATCGATACTTCTCGAGTTGCCTAGAAGTACACAGGAGCATTAGAGTCATATAATTTTGAAGTGAAATTTATATGTGTAAACGTTAATGGTCCATGAAGAACGACTGGCTTGGACAGGATTTAATAATGTGGTTAACAATTTCTTGGGGAATAGAAAACACCCAGATTTCAAAACCATTGTAGAAAATATGTTGGTAGCATTAAAATTCATTTCCTTCATAGCCATCTTGACTTCTTTCCTGATTGTCTTGGAGATTGGAGCGAAAAACAGGGAAAAAAGGTTCATCAAGTTATGAAAGAAATAGAAAAGCGTTATCAAGACAGGTGGGATGAAGTGATGATAGCTGACTAGTGTTGGTCTATGAAAAGAGACAATGTGGAGCTTCAACCTAGAATACAATCTCGAAGACAGAACTTCCAGATGAAGAGGAAGCGGTATTGAAAAATGAAGTGTCTGCATGAGACTTGGAATGAGTTGAACCTAAATTGTGAATATGAACAAAATAGTGCCGTTTGATTTTGTTTACTGTATAGATATTTTCAAAGATTACTTCATTTATGTATTTATATGTGTTAATATTGCATGAATGGAGCTATAAATCTGGAAACTATTCAAATCATTATACAAAATGTTTATACGTTATAGGCAAAATCTAACTTTTTATCGTTAAACAGAAGCCAATAATTAATCAAAATCAACCTTCGATATTGAAAGTCTTGAAGCAAAATTTAATTTCGAACCCTGTGTAATTGTTCTAATATAGAATTTCCTCGTACGCACTTACGAGGTTTCAGAAGAAAGCAAACAATACGAGATTTATGTAATTTTTTAAGAAAGGGTTTTAGGTTTCTTGCGTATTACTGTCATTCAGTGTTACTGGTCTCCGTCGCCAAGGTTTAAAAAGTTAATTGTTTTCTTTTTTAGGTTTGATATATCCTCTCCTCTTTCTATCGTGCTTTATTTTTTGTCGTATAAATTGCTGTTACTTATGAGTGACATCGCGGCCCAAGCGGGCACCCTATACCTAGATATTTTAAAGTGGATACGTAATATATTATATTTCCTGAAAGACAAAGATATTATAGTATTTGCAGGAGTATAACTTTCTTCTATGGATATATTTATGTATTTACTTGGTTATTTAACGGACGCTGTATCAACTACGAGGTTATTTAGCGTCGATGGAATTGGTGATAGTGAGATGATATTTGGCGAGATGAGGCCGAGGATTCGCCATAGATTACCTGACATTTGCCTTACGATTGGAGAAAATCTCGGGGAAAAAACCCAACCGGGTAATCAGCTCAAGCGGGAATCGAATCCTTGTCCGAGCGCAAATCCGGATAGGCAGGCAAACGTCTTAACCGACAGAGCTACGCCGGTGGCTTTCTTCTATGGATGTAAAATGTATGAATAGTAATTCAATTCCTTCAAGATTAACTTAAATATTTCTAATGATACGCAGAGACAGAAATATTAGGTCTACTCTTTACGATATAATATTATCCGAAATTGACCTAGAGAGCTGAATTTTATATTTTGTAGAGATTAGTCACAATTATTTTCTCATAAAATTTTCGCTGCCTTAGTAAGATGCAGGAAATTTATGGTTGGGAGAAAGTACTGATGCAGGTTTATCTAAAGTTCTTCTATCCCTTCCAAATTGTAATTCCATTAGTGCTTGTCACAGTCATCGTATCATCATAAACTTCATCTTCTGCAGCTTAAAATATCGTGACATTAAAATACGAAGTAAATCTAAAAGCTGGTCCTCAACATAACGAGAACGAGAACGTGAAGATTTCTTATTCACAATAAACCGAGAACGGAAACAGTTATGCATATCGATATGTACACTTAGCGGCAAAAAGAATGGGCCGACTCTTGGTCGATAGAAATGCTAAGTTCTATCGCGCGATTCACTCGTGTAAACGTAACCCAGCGCAAGGCATTGCTGTGGTGTGTCTTCATTGAAAGTCATCCGTCTATAATGTAATAAACCTTACGAGCAGTGTGTGGCCCAGTGGTAAGAAGTCTGACATCCATACCAGAGTTTGTGAGTTCGCCTCCTGGTGCGGTAACATTGCTTTTTATTTTTATTTTAACTTTTACTTAATTTATTAGTTTAAATGTGAAATGACATTTGTTAACAAACTTCGTTATGCCTGCCTTGTAAAAATATTATTGCCCATCACCTGTGGGCTATTAATAGGTGAAACCTGGTCTATAGAAACAAAAATACTTGTTTCACATCCTAAAAAAACGGACGCATATCAAACACAAATAAATAATTAAATTAACAAAAGCAAACAATTTGTTAATATATTAACAAATGAAGGCTGTGGTGGGGACTAGCATCTCGTCCACAAACCACCTGCGTCAACATCTGCCTTCATTCTGCGCGGCATGGAGTCCACAAGATTATGGAACAGGTCTAAATTCTTGGTCATCTTCTCCCTTGCATCTAGAACTCTGTCCCATAATTCCTCAGGTGTCCGAACGGGTGGTTGTTCTGCCCAATTAGAGCGTAGGATCCTTTTGACTGCAGCCCACAAATTTTGAAACGGATTCATATCTGGTGAATTTGGAGGCCAGTCGACTGGGTCGACATCACGCCTCCTCGTAAACCATCTTTGAATCCGGTTCGCGGTGTGTATCGGATGATTATCCTGCTGGAAGAAAAGTATTCCTTCTGGATATCGTTTTCGGGCGGAAGGGATCATTACATTTGCCAAAATGTGTTCGTAGACTTCTGTCGTAAACAGACCGTGGATGCGTTCCAGAAGTCCTGCCCCATCGTATGACATCCACCCCCAACACGCAACCCTCACGCGAAGCGTATCGGTGGTCATTCATACAATAAACTAGGGCAGTACTATCATTGCTATTGGAGACAATTACCTCGTCGGAGAAAATGACATTTCTCCAATCAAAGTCCTGTCGGAGAGTAGCAGAGAGTAGCATACACAGAATGTTACTGGAGACAATTATCTGGTCGGAGAAAATAACATTTCTCCAATCGAAGTCCTGTCAGAGAGTAGCATACGCAGAATAACCTATGCGAACCAGGCCATTGAGTTATTGTTTCTGTGCCATCTTCAAGCGTAATGACGAGACAGAACGTTATATTAACAGATAGCAGTATTGCTTGAAAGAGAGAGGCAGGTTTATTATTATTATTATTGTTGTCGTTGTCGTTGTCGTTGTCGTTGTCGTTGTCGTTGTTATTATTATTATTATTATTGTTATTATTATTATTATTATTATTATTATTATTATTATTATTATTATTATTATTATTAGAGTTTGGGTATATTCTAAGATACATCGCCACATAATTATAGCTTTGCGAGACACATATGATGGCAAATTTGTAATAAAAAAAGAAGATTTGGGGAGATTCGAACCCAGAGCTACTACGGTACTAACTTGTTCAATATACCAATGCCGTAACAACTTACGCTACTGCAACTGTTTATGTCAGTTCGGCATAATACATGGTTTTCCTGTTCATATTCGCTCCGGTCGATTTTGTATTTATCAGTTTTATTACTATTTCACTCTTAAAGGGCCCTGATGTATCTAGAATCAACCCGCCATTCGATTTTATTACATATTTTAGCCTCTTAAACAAAATACAGCAAATTGAAATGGTTTAATTATGTGTTACCTAGTGAACTATGGCGTTGACGAGACGAGCATGCGCAATTTATGTCTCTGGAACTTAGAAATTGTCGCCCGGCCCATTTTTTTTTTTTTTTGCCGCTAAGTGTATGTCAACGATATGTAAAGTAGATATTACGCATTCTGATGTCATTTGTGTATAATTGACCAATGGCATTCTCCCATGAGTAAAAGCCAGTCATCATAAACACAGATTAAACAACTTCGAAATTTAAATCACGGAATATTTAAGAATTCAAATCACGTGGTAGTCTGGTCACATATACTTGTAATATATATTGAAAGTGATTGCTACTGAATTTCTAGGTTAGTTACAAGTAATGAATGAACAAGAAATTACGTCACGGCCTACTTGCTACAAAATATACAACGTCCAAATAGCTTTTGGATGACAACAGGATGAATGTAGCAGGCTGTGATCGGAAAAGAGAACGGCAAAGTTAAAACTTGGCCAACTCTCCCGTTCCCGTTCCCGGGCTCCAGGAAGCTTCTCGTTAATAGAGAATGCTCACCTTTAAACACATTTATTTTAACACTTTTCCGTTCTCGTTCTCGCTGACGTATCCGTTTCGGGTTTATTGTGCACTAGCCTTAAAACTTATGAAATGTTGGATCTCTATACTTAACCGCTTTACTTATTTACTTACAAATGACTTTTAAGGAACCCGCAGGTTCATTGCCGCACTCACATAAGCCATCAGTCCCTATCCTGTGCAAGTTTAATCCAGTCTCTATCATTATACCCTACCTCCCTCAAATCCATTTTAATATTCTCCCATCTACGTCTCGGCCTCCCCAAAGATCTTTTGCCCTCCGGTCTACCAACTAACACTGTAAATACATTTCTGGATTCGCCCATACGTGCTATATGCCCTGCCCATCTCAAACGTCTGGATTAAATGTTCCTAATTATGTCAGGTGAAGGAAACAATGAGTGCAGTTCTGGGTTGTGTAACTTTCTCCATTCTCCTGTAACTTCATCCCTCTTAGACCCAAGCATTTTCTTAAGAAACTTGTCTCGAACACCCTTAATCTCTGTTCCTCTCTCAAAGTGAGAGTCTAAGTTTCACAACCATTACAAAATGAATTTGGGTCTTCGTGGATATTTGCGAACTCAAATGGCCCATACTTAAATAGTAACTACAGTATTTCGTTTATATGACGTCATTCCATTTTCGACCAATGAAGTGTAATGAAATGTTAAATTCCAAACAATCACAGTCACACTTTGCGATAATTTTTGCAGCTAGATTTATCGCTATCATTTTATCGCATGGTCATTCTTTTGTTTAGTCGTTGTCGCCAACTGTTTCCCCGTAAATTGATGATCATGAATACATTAAGAAGCACCTACACGGTTAAACTTTTCTTTCAACTAAAAAAAAATGAATGCAAGATTGATATTTAATATTAATTAATATATTTGCGCAGTGAAGACGACGTTCAAAACGGCGCACCATGTAGACACAAAATCTTCATGCATCTTAATTGAACGTACCTTTTAAACTTGATTCGTTCAATATTCTTCCCAGATTGCACGCATACGCGATTGGAATATTGAACTGTGTAGATGCAGCTTTAGTTCCGTTACACATTACAGCTAGAATGCGTTTGTCGAGCTATAAAAAATGCTTTCATGTAGCACTTATTGTAAGTAACGGTCGAAATAAGGCACAGGTGACATTGTTCTTGCTCCCACAGGTAACTTAACCTATAGTTGTAGCCTATAAAATTAGTATTTTGTGAATGAAATGAAACAATTAATAGAAAGTCAGATATTCAATTTTATGTAACATCATCGCATATCAAACCCAAATGCCTTGCATAGTAATAATAAGGTTTTTGATCAAACTGCCTTCCGTATGGCGTAATAAAATTCGTCTTTTAATTAGGCCTATCTATACAGAGATGGCTTCACTGTGTAGCAACATGTCTCGCTGTGAATACATAAGCATTGGTATATAGCTGTCCCCACTGTTACTGTTAAATTAAATTATGATTTCAGCAGATAATGAAAATGTATTTATGTTATAATAATAAGAGAAAAGTTCAGTACATGTAATTAACACTGCTAAACCTGTATTTCGCTTTTCGCAATTGGCATTACTGAATAATAAAATCGAATTTCTTTATTGCAGTAATCGATATTCATCTACGAGTATTTCAACTTCACAATGTCTCAATAGATTAAGTATTCGTTAATATACAATTATTAACATTTTGTGATCGAATTTTAGGGATATATTATTTACATTTTATTCACGAAATAGTCCTAATAAATGTCACTCGAGGTCTGAGATTACTACAGATAAAACAACGGAGTTCTTGTAGTGCTCTTTTATAATGATGAACAATTTAAAACCAACTTTCCGCACAAATTATAAAGAAATCCAACTTAAAATGAAGCCCACTTCTGGAGCTTCATATTTACTTAATTATTTGTTTAAAAGAAAGTTATCTAAAATTTAATTATCTCGTAGTTTCGTCGTGATACAAGTCTGCTTATAAAAAACGATAATGTAGTTCCATACTCTGTTGGAAGTCCAATGGCGGTAGGATTGCAAAACAGTTGGATTGTATCCCGTGCATGCGTTAATTAATTACATCGAATGCTCCTCGATGGTGGAAGTAATGATAGACAACCGCACCAGCGAGGCCTTGGGCTGTGACCTTTGTGCAGGTTATAAGAGAAGGCCTCGGTCACTCCCAGAACAGTAGAATCTCTCCTTCCCTTCACGTGATGTCGGTTGCTACTTTCTCCAACAAGCGGAATAGAGCACTCTACTTGCCTGACAGCATTTCACATAATGAACTTCACTTTACGAGTAGAAAATCGCACTACATATCATGCTATCAGCCCATCAAATTAAAGAAAGTAAAGCATTAGTGGGTTCCGAGCCCTATCCGAGTGGTTTTAGGCGTCGTGTCTTACATTAGCGATGAAGAATGAGAGCTGGTTCTAGTCCTCGTGAGGAAATAAATTTTCACATATAATATTGTCCAGTGTATGTGACCGGTGCCCACGCAGCACCGCGATTAATTTGAGGAGCTACAGTAGGTAGCGAATTCTGGATTGTAAGCCAGCTATAACGGCTAGATGATCACCTCAATAATCACACTTTACCCCTGTACTAGGTGAGTGATAGTTCATCTGTGCTGAGATTTATGTAGAGTGTTCGCCATGAAACAGGTTTCACACAGGTAAGTTCCGTCGATCTTTTAATGTTATAGCACAGTCTTGTATATAGTCACGAAGCTCAATAATAAATATGCATCAACAGATAGTTGCTAACCACCAGGATCGCTACTATCGCCTCAACACAGACCCTATCCCTAGCAGACGATAAAATGTATTGTACTTTCGATATCGTTAAGATTGTTTGAAACAAAACGTAACACTGCTACAGTATTTAATCATAATATCAATTTAGGCCCAAGAATACAACAAATTTATATTTAAATATCCTAATCTTGTCAATTCTAATAGTTCTAGTATTAAATTAAAAAAAAAGTTATGTATGGATTTTATAAATGAAAAGAAATTGTAAATTTAAATTGATATACAGTATTCTTATTGTGTAGTAGACATAAGAAATTATATTATACACTTCTTAATTTAAATTCAGGAATCCGTCCCGGAACACGAGCTCTACTCTTTCAGGGGTGTGCTAAAGATTTTTCTGTTCTATTACATCATTCATAAAATGGTAGCATTCGAACACGCTTGTCGGCTATGACCTTGTGTAAAACTATTGGAATGTAACAAAATATTGACCAAGGAAAGAAGGATCTCACGTTCCAACGACCGAACAGGGTAAAGAATTTTCAACAGTATCAAAACCGAGAATTGTGTCAAAATTATAACATGAACTTGAAGTTGCAATTAATGCTATTATAAAAATTAGGAATGAAACAGACATGAAGAAATAGAAGAAAGTACGGAAACATTGAGGAAAGGATGTGTGACGGAGAAAGAGAAGCATGAGAAGTGACAAGGGAAAAATTTAGGGCCATATTCATAGACAATCTTAGCGCGGGCTTCCGGTGGATGATCAGCGAACTAACGTTTTTCGTATTCATAAACCAGTGATAGAGATATATGATATGATATCACAGTCTACTATATACAGTCACGAAGCTTGAGTTTTGAGGGTGCTGGAAACAATAGACTCTGGCGGTACTATTTTGCATTGCCTGTAATGAGGCGATATTAGCGATACTAGTGGTGAGCAACTACCTAATGTTTGCATATTTACTACGTATTGAGCTTCGCGACTGTATATACTAGACTGTGATGATATGATATGAATCCTGTACAAGTAATCACTCAGCCGGGGCAAGTTTAGCACGCTCGTAGCGCGAGCTAGTGAAATGTCTATGCATAGCACCCTTAAGCATGAGGGGCGACAAGAAAAAAAATAAGTATGACGAGCGGTAAGAGAAAAAATGAAGCACGAGAGGTGAGAAGACAAAAAACAAGCATGAGGAATGAAAAGAGAAAAAAACACAAGGAGTGACATGAGAAGAACGAGCACGATGAATAACAAGAGAAAAAACAAGTACGGGAAATAACAAAAGGAAAATACAAGCACGAGGAGTGACAAGAGAAAAATAAGAGATCGAAAAACAAGAAATTTTGAGGAGAAAATACACGGATTGAACAACACCACAGAAAGGAATAAAAAAGAATAGAAAAAGAGGAGGTGAAAGAAGCGAATAAACAAAAAGGAACACATAAAAGAGAAGAAAAATGTTAGAAATTTCGGACGACAGAAATGAAAAAGACTCTGAAAATAATAATAATGATTTATTTTAGCTGGCAGAGTTAAGGCCGTAAGGCCTTGTCTTCCACTCAACCAGCAAAAAGTGTATATACATATGCATGAACTTACAAAGAATCCAACAATTTGATTGAGATGAGAGTTACATGTATACAAAAGTTATTTACAAATTAAACAACAAAATACTATGAACTATTAATTAAACACTGAAATAAACTGTGTAGCAGAATTAAACTAAAATACATAGAATGTTAATATATTTCAAATAATATTAGATAATAGAAAGAGATTATTACGAGACAATTAAAATACAGCACAATCAGGATGATGTCTAAAGAAAAAAGTAACAATGTAGTCAGTGATAGTTTAAATCAGTATGATTGGAGTGAAATGCTAATAAGGTTATCTTTTAAGCTGTTCTTAAAGGTGTTTATTGTCTTGCAGCCCCTAATACTTTGTGACAAGGAATTCCATTGACGCGAGGTGGATATTGTAAAAGATGATGAATAACAAGATGTTCTATGAAGAGGTATACTTAGCGTGCCACAGATAAGTGATCTGGTATTTACATCGTGGTTAGAGTATAGATAAGAGAAACGAGACGAAAGGTAATTTGGTGTTGAAGTGTGCAGAATTCGAAAGAGTAAAGACAAAGAGTGTAAAGTTCTACGTTCTTTAAGTCGGAGCCACGAGAGACTTGCGAAGGACGGTGATAATAATACTGAAGAAACTGCAAGATAGAAAGAAAGAATTAAAATCGTAACGATTTTCTATGGCAGCAGTAGACGAATATTAATACTAGCTGTTGTAGTAGCAGTGGACGCAGCGGTGACCAAATCGGGTGTCGTGATTACATCGTGTAATAACATACATTCAAACGGATACGAGGAGTTTCCTGTACAGTGCTGTGCGTTTCATTCACGTACTGAAGGAAAGCAGTGACGGTATCATGTTGCTCTACAAACTCTGCCTCTACAAGCAGTAAGAGGTGGTTTCGTAAAGAATGAGAAGGAGAACTTTTTTGTTGTTCTGTGGGACAAAATATAATGTTTACTTTGCTCAACGGTTCAATTAGGAGTATATAGAAACATTACTTGTCACGCTGAATAATGTACTATTATTAATATTATTATTATTATTACTGATCACTAAGTATGTGCTTCTATATTTCTTCTGTACGTGCAGGAATATTGATATTTTAGATCTTCTCCCTGGAAGGATAAAATTATTAGGTTTTATCTCAATTTTAATCTTCTTAATCTTTAGATGACGGTACCTATTTATTAGTTATTCATTTAATAATAATATTGTAGAAAAACTGATTCAATATTATGTGCCAACGAACTGTTAAACGCAAGGAACTGATACGTCTTAAATCATAGCCGGGAAGAGAAAGATGATATAAATAAACGTAAGGAAGTCAGCTACCCAATGGGGTTTGAAATATCTCGTGCTCTAAAGCCTTTTAATAGAACAGAATTTCTTAAAAGAGTAATGATTAAAATAGCTTAAATAACTTGTCCATAAGAAGTTTTTAATTTTGAAAAACTACGAATTTCTCGACCAAGTATCGAGAGAAGAGTTTAGAAAATTCCTGATTATATTCAAGAGGAAGGTTACAAAAAGAAGCAAGAAAAATCGTATATTATTCACTGGCTCTTGATGATAGCAGTGCAAAGCTTGAGATTTTTATCCGCGGGATTGATCAAGATGTTAGTACAGGAAACATCACTGGTTGTAGTTTTCATGCCAAGTACCTTTCCTCCGTCTCCTTACTTCATAGGCTGTCTGTCGCATGTAATCACTGCAGCTCGAGTTTTGGTCACCGCTGCAGTAGAGTCAATAGCAGCAGTAGCATAAACATTAGCAGCAGTAGAATCAATAGTAGCAGCAGCAGTAGTAATAGTAGTAGGAGTAGAAAAGAGTACAGTACAAATTCGGAGAAATACTTTAAACACGTGCACGTATGTTGTCATTTGAGGACCTGCCAAATACCAGCACGACGTGCCAGAAATAATGTTGTATAGGGTGGAAAGTAGCGCGAAATCGAATGACAAGCTGTTTCCTTTCTTTGTTATTTTCACCTGCTTTGTTTTTTCCGTTCCACGAAGTAGACAGATATAGAACAAATGTATGCATGTAAATCTCTCTCACTTCATTGTAGTGCTATTGTCCGTTTAACGCCCTTTATTGTAACTTTGCCGAGTGTTTGTGGCGACATGATAAACCTTACCTATGATACTAATGTTTTATACATCGAAAATTCTGTTAAATTTAGCAGAAATTGAATCCGCAAACTAGCACAAAATGCCAAGCATTGTAACTATTCAACTATAGCCAACATTTGTTTCGTCTCTCTCTCTCTCCCTCTCTCTCTCTCTCTCTCTCTCTCCCTCTCTGTAGTTAATAAATCACTGAGCGTGCAGCTGTTGAAACCCGTATAATATATTTATTCTTCTAAAATGCAGTATGAAACGCATAAACAGTCCTAGTATTCAGTGTTATGACTTACAGCATTGTGTGTGTTAAATGAAAACAGTTAACGATCTGTTGAACATAGAGTAGGCCTACGTCTCAGAAATGAAATATATCGGAAGTTTAAGCATATGGAATGTGTACATTAAAGTTGCCACTAGAAAACTGTTTAATGCTGGAAAACTACGTACAAAATTTTAACGTGGAAATATGTCTTGTCATTAAAATAAGATGAACTCTTTTACTGTTGTGCTTCATGTCTCAGCAATTACAAATACTATAGTGAGCAAGATTTTCTCTTTTTTGTATAGTCTATGATTTACGAAATATGCGTGACGAGGCTGACACATACCTTCTCATTATATGTTTCAGGAGTGTTCAATAATTCATATCGTTTATCATCTTGTCACCGGTATCACCATTTACAGTTTTGCACCAGCTATTATTCAGAAATACATAAATAATATTCATTGTTCATTCTGATAAGACACAAAACAAAGTCAGAACGTACAATATTTCGCCTATTTTCACTTAGATAAAATATACAATGAAACTGCACAGCATTTTTAATACTTTATGTACAAAGTATTTCATATTTACAAAAAATTACACAGCTCCGAAGAAAGGTCACAGAAGCCGAGGGCAGAAATACTGATCTACTGCTGTATCTCTGCACACAATATCTGTTACTTTGGGTGAGGGAAATGTACGAAGGAAAGAAACTGATCTACTTTGTGTTCATCTCCACACGAACTCTCAGTGCTCACTAATTGTCTTTACAAACAACAGTTTTCATAAGAAAATCTATCAAAATTACTTCACGAATTTTCAATCTGAATAACTTATTTAACCCTTAGCAATCGCGCAGGGTGTTGTCAACACACCAGTCACATATATGGAGCTGTTAACTACATATCGAGTAAGTCTATACTTCTTAAACTTTCAGTACCTTTCCTAGAATTAGTAAAGCAACAATAACCCTATCGGAATTAGCATACTCGAGAAAATAACGGTTTAATTAGGGGGATATACAGGTCTGAGGGTCAAAAAGAATCATTTTTCAATTTATTTTTATATAAAGACATTTATCTTCATGTCTGTGAAGAAATTTTTACGATATATTATTTTGGTAGATATGACCATAAACGTGCGACCGTGCGTTTATTTAGCTCTCCACACATAAGGTATACTTAGCGCTCATTTCCCGTTACTTTTATTTTTCAAAACCGTTTTTGTGATAACTCGGTAAGGTTTTTAATTACAGCAGTAAAACTGTGCATGCAAATATCTTTCATACTTGTGAACAAGAGGAATATAATATTTGCTGCACCATTTATAGCTTATTTTTAAAAACAAGTTTTCTTACCAGAAAACATAAAAAATTTAACTTCTATCAGAAATTAAAAAAAAACAATACTTCTATT
This sequence comes from Periplaneta americana, assembly GCF_040183065.1. Lineage (NCBI taxonomy): Eukaryota > Metazoa > Arthropoda > Insecta > Blattodea > Blattidae > Periplaneta > Periplaneta americana. The sequence goes on from NC_091126.1 coordinate 132,011,971, forward strand.
GTAAACGTTTCAAAGATTGTAGTTCATATTGTTCATTTGGCATTCAATAATAAATATAAAGAAGAATGGTTCAGAAATATTCATGTTTGTGGGTATTATCATAAAAACGGCACATCAGTGTACAAAAACGACCACTTTCTTGTTATGATATTTACTCATAATGGTGAAACTTTTAATAAATCTGAATTGGATCGGTGTCGGGTAAAGTTCCCGGGTAGCTCAGTTGGGAGAGCGTTGGTACGTTGAACCAAAGGTCCCGTGTTCGATACCCGGCCCCGGAACAATTTTTCCCTCGAAATTATTCAAATTAACTTTACAGGGAGTTATACCTGAAAGCTTGATTTGCAATCTGAAAATAGTCTATAATTTCAAGAGCAGTGAATACTGAGCATGTCAAATTTCAAAGTGAAAGAGTCATTTGTTGCTTAGAAAAAAATATTGCATTTCCTTAAATTTTTAGAGTTCAAACCTGTATGTACCCCCTTCAAGTGGTGTGGGTGACAAAGTTTTACAACAATGCTCCTATTGTAAATAGTGACAGTGACTAAAATGACCATACTTGTGTAACAATAATAATAATAATAATAATAATAATAATAACAACAATGGATATTAAGTAGTGACAGTGGGCACAGAAAAATCAAGAAAGTGGTCTAGAACGAAAGACAAAAAGTTTAAATTATGATTAGAAGTGAATAGACGTTGTAATATTACACGTCAAACCAATATTGAAATATTACCATTACTATACATTAATTGAGGAGTTTTCCGGAAAAAGGGCGTATACGTCAATATGGCGAATTGAGATACATTCAATCTAAGATTTCAAAACGCACCTGAATAAAATGTTATACACGCACGCAGCCCTGTCCTGTAGGTATGTACAGTACAATCAAAACAAAATTTCGCTACTATAATTATACCTGGTAAGGTTTATCTTGTCTCAGTAGCAATAAAACCAAGTCCCTTCAAATGAGGGTGGAGATTACAGAAGGGCTGTAAATTTTCAGGATTCCTTTCAAAATCTTGTTATTGTACAGACTGCCGGAATTCAGTTTCTTGAATAACAAGCTCAGCGACCGAACTACACAGTACGAAGAGAGATATTTTGTTATTTTATTTTGCGCTACAGAATGTATCAACTAGTCTCTTCCTCCACTGGAAGGATGGATGGCATCGCTACACTCCCCTATCGCCATAACAACACAGACGAAGTAAGACATATCTCCTTTCTCTCTCTTTTCACAATGAGACAAGATACACATCACACAGCCTTTAGCGAATTATTCACTACATTTTAAACCGTTTTCCCGAAGAAGGGCGTATAGGTCTATCCGCCTTTCTTCCGGCAAAGCCCTCAATTATAACATTGCGATAGGTATTAAAGTATTTCATATAGTTGTATAAATAAAAAAGTGTGGTATTCTAATTGTTCACTAAAAATAGCCCCTAAGAACCCATAATATTTGGGGTGTCAGCAACCCCCGCGCGACTTTCAATGTTACAAAGTTAGACGCGACTGCGTAAGGGTTAAACGAAAGTATGAGAGAACATAGTTTAATTGACATACTACTTTGTGTATGCATATGAACAAAGGTGTTCGCCTCTAAAGTTTCGTTTCTAAATGGAAGTATGAAAGAACTTACAGTTTTATTGACATACTGCAATAATCGCAGGTCACAGATTGATGAGAATCATCTTAGAAAAATCATAAACAAATAAACTGAACTGTTATTGAATGCCGTGACCAGTGCAAGAAAACAAATGCAGCATTCCCTGCTCAAGACACTAGTAATATCTCTAATGTAACAGACAATAGGGAATCTTCAAATTGTGCCCTTTCCTGTAAAATTAACATTTTTGACTTGTGCCACTTTTCCCGAGCACTACAAAATTAGAAACGTAAATACGTCTCACAACTTAAAATATTTTTATGCTCGACCATGCCGAAATGTAGTAATTATACACCTGGTAGTGGCCCTTTAATGCACCTCATTAAAGTACACCTATTCGTTATAGTTCAGTTGTTCAGCCAATGAGAAATCACCATTGTACCATTATAAAACCGCAAGTAGGCTATCGATTATTCTCGGATATGCAATCGAAAGACAATTAGCGAAAAGTCACGGAGGCTGGAAATCCAATACTGTCGCAGAAGGTTATGTTCTGTTACTATAATAATTGAATCGCTCCATACAGAAAGAGCTTTAGTCCATTAGACCTAGTTTTGAGAAAACTAAAGAAAACATTCTGTAAATGCCTACTCTAGTCCTTTCTGCATAGAACTCTGAGCCTGACGCTTCAGTTCCTATCTTTCCAAACATTGGACTGAATACCTTTCTGCACAGGCCGATGGAGGCACCATAAAGATATGATTTCCATCTATATCTCGTTTTTTTAAATTTGTGACTGAAGCCCTTTCTGTATGGACCGATTCAATTAGCGTTAATTGTAAATAATATTCAAATAAATTCAATCTGTCATCTCGTTTTTCAATTCTAAATCAATTTCCAGGTTATATCAATATTAATGTTCATGTTATTCTCCAGATTATATCAAGGTCAATGACATTCGTTCCTCGGAAAAAATCAATACTTTCGCGTCTGCGCACGTATCACAATTTAGAAGGTCAGTCACTTAGATAACCATAACATGAATACTTATGAATAATTTCAAGTTAGAAATATGGTCGAGCATAAAAAGTCGTATGAAACTTGCCTATAATGGTAATTAAGACGCTCGTATGAAAATTATGAAACTCGCTTGCGCTCGTTTCATAAACGAACATACTCGCGTCTTAAATACTACTATTATAAGGTTCGTTGCATAATGTACTAATAGTTAAGTCATTATAAAGCTGTAAAAATTACATCATTATTATGGCAGAAATATTTTGTTGATTATACACACACACTCACACACACACACACTAAGCAATTTTACGAATATTTGTTTCATGCGGTCACGTACAAAACCCCCTCCACGAATTAGCACAGTAAATTGATATTTATACTTAGTAAATATGCTAGTTTTATTTACAATGTTAGAGATAAGTTCAAATTTCCACACGTGTGATGTTTTTGCTACGGCTAATGGTGTTATCGCTACCCTTCTTTCCAAAGTCACTGATAGAGTGGCTGAATATACCTGTTCACTTGACCGTGACATTTGTAGAATCTCACTTGTATGCATTACGATCTTGCCGTTTGAGATAATGAACTAGTGAATTAGTGGGATAGGTAAAAGAGAATACCCACAACAAAGTTAATCATCATTATCATCATCATCATATTCTACACATTTACGTATTTTTTTAGTGTCTTACAAAGATTTGATTAGGATCCATCTAGAGCTCTCTACACATTATATCCGCTTTCTCGTCATGTTAAAATTGCAAATCATCGTCTTCCCATCAGCTGCTATCTCTGTCACGAGCGTTAATTTAAACAAGCGAAGTTAAAGTCCGATTTCGTTGTCCTCCTTTCACCAATCCTTTACGTTTCAATTTGTTTAACACACGTCATATGCTACTCGCTTTTGCGCTACATTAAACATATGCTCAGAACTATGTAAATGATGTACCCCCCTCTCTCTCCCTTTCCAATCAATACGAACTGATTTAACAACCCATCCAGTTGGTAATAGAGTTCACAAATTCTAACTGAAACGTTCGAATTTCCACACCCTAAGATTTGCACGATAAAGTGTCAGCCAAATTGCCACACAGTTGGATTTCATCTCGAAGAGATCCAGTTCAAATCGTGGAAAGAGGATTGCATTTGTTTAGGGTAAAAACCGAATGGGACAGCTTTTACTGGAGTACTTCCCCATTACAATTGCTTTACTTTCAGGAATTCATAATTATCTTTATCACGATGCAACATTAAAGGAAATCTAGGACACTTCCATAACTTCCCAAATAAAATTATTGTGAGCTCAACCGAAAACGTTCTATTCTTTCTTTCTCCTCTTCTTTCCTTCTGTCCTTATCCTCCTCCTTTACTTTTTCTGTCTCTCTTTCCTTACTTTTTCTTCCTATCTCTCTTTCTTTAATTTTTCTTTCCATCTCTCTTTCCTTACTTTTTCTTTACTTTTTCTTTTATTCCCTTTTCCTTACTTTTTCTTCCTATCTCTCTTTCTTTAATTTTCTTTCCAACTCTCTTTCCTCACTTTTTCTTTTATCTCTTTTTCCTTACTTTTTCTTCCTATCTCTCTTTCTTTACTTTTTCTTTTATCTCTCTTTCCTTACTTTTTCTTCGCATCTCTTTTCCCTTACTTTTACTTTCAATCTCTTTCTTCTTCATCCTCTTCTTTCTATCTCTCTTTCCTTACTGTTCCTTTCTATCTCTCTTTCTTTACTTTTTCTTTCCATCTCTCTTTCTTTACTTTTTCTTTCCATATCTTTTTCTTTACTTTTTAATCTCTCTTTCCTAACTTTTTCTTTCTATCTCTCTATCTTTACTTTTTCTTTCTCTCTTTCTTTACTTTCTCTTTTATCTTTCTTTACTTTTTCTTCCTTCCACTTTCTTTACTTTTTCTATCTCTCTTTCCTTATTTTTCTTTCTATCTCTCTTTCTTTACTTTTCCTTTCTATCTCTCTTTCCTTACATTTTCTTTCTCTCTTTCTTTACCTTTCTCTTCCCTCGCCACCCTTCTCTCGCTTCCCTCGTCTTCCTCCTCTCACTTTCCTTTTCTCTCTTCTTCTCTTTCTTCTCTTTCCTTTCCCTCCCTTTCTTCCATTTCCTTTCCTTCTCTTTCTTCCCTTCCTTTCCTTCCTCTTTCTTCCCTTCCTCTTTCTTCTCTTTCCTTTTATTTCTTTCTCTTCCTTCCCTTTCTTTTCTTTCCTCTCTCTTTCTTCTCTTTTCTTTCTCTCTCTTTCTTCCCTTTCTTTGTCTCTTTCTTCCCTTTCCTTTCTCTCTCTCTTTCTTCCCTTTCGTTTCTCTCTCTTTCTTCCCTTTCGTTTCTCTCTCTTTCTTCCCTTTCCTTTGTCTCTTTTTCTCTCTTTTCCTTTCTTTTTCCTTCTGTTTCCTCCCTCCATTTCTTTTTCCTTTTCTCTTTGTTTCCTTCTTTCTTTCACTCTTTTCTCTTTCTTACTCTGATTCTTCTGTTTTGTATAGCCACTGGCGTAGCTCAGTCGTCTGAGGTGCTTTCCTACCGATCCGGAGTTACGCTTTGGTGTGGATTATTATTATTATTATCATTATCATTATCATTATCATTATTATTATTATTATTATTATTATTATTATTATTATTATTTGCCATTGTTAGAAGAGAGAATATTAATAGTAATAGTGGCAATATTCTACACAAGATATTCTAATTTTCAATCATGAAAATTACAATCAATTTTGATCGCTTCCTTCAGGACCATGAATGGAGATCGGGGAGAAAACCATCACCATGTTAATTCTACATTCTTCAAACAATGTTGCTAATACTGAAGTAACAAGAGCACATGACTTTCATACTGACTCATGTATAATAATTGGAACCTGGGAGGCTAAAATACATTCTAACACTTTTCGGACTTCTCTCAATATCATTCGAGGTTGGTTAAGATTTAAAACCATTCTAGGAAAGAAAACCTCCTTTCCCTTGCAAATTCTTGAGTCTCATCCAAGTGGACTCGTATAATGAATTTCGCATCTGTTCTTAGCTCTGTCAAGAGAGAATTGTAGTAAAACAATCCTACGTATTTATTGAAGCATAAAATGTTTGTTTGCGGATTTCATATTATAAAATAGCTTTGCATATTATTGTCAAACAAACCCGTGACTCTGGTTGGCTAATGAACCCAGTGTCAGTGCGGTCACTCACCTGTTGAGAGTGAACGAACTAGTCAGTAATAAATGTCTGTCTACATCTCTGCCCCCCACGCCTCCTCTTTCAGTTTGTAAGCAAAATGTCATAAAATTTAAAACTTACCACTCTTTTCTCACCCTACTGGCATATTCTGTTAATATTATCATGGAGGTTGTCTCACATAATCTCTTTCTCCGTCATTCTTCAAACGTTCCCTCAAATAATACGTGAGAGTTGTGGATTTTCCGGCTGTGTTTGCAGACTGTTCGTCAAGTGGGTCACTATAAATTGCATATGCATAGCATGCAAAATGAATGGGAATGGTAATATACAAGGACAAACATTGATCTGCTTCCTATATACTGAATTACAACTCAATGACAGCTTCACAGGGTATAATGTGGGAGTAAATGTGCAGCGTGTTAAAATACGAACCATTGCACAGGGATTTTAATGCCAAAATTAAAAAGTAGAACCTGGGTTATACGTAACCCAGTTATAATTTTACGAAATTCTGGTTTGTACGTAATTATTCACAGATCCTGAGAGAATTGCGTTCAATTATACAGACTGAACTGTAAGTGATGTCAGTAATTTCAGGGGGATTATTCTTAGAGATATTTCAAACAAAAAATTTTAATATAGTTTTGCTCGTTTTTATTTCCTTTTCGAGATAAAAATTGTTTTATATGAAACATTTCATAGCGTGTTTTGAGAAATTGTAAAATTCCTTTTCAGGACGAAAAGTTGCATTTGATCGAATTAAATTTCTGCACATTTAAAGGACAAAACTGAAATTCTTTCAATCAATTATTATCATAAAGCACTCTTCTCTTAAATAGACTGAGCATACCGAGAATTAAATCAATCTGAAAACACGATACGAAATGTTTCATATAAAACAATTTTTATTTGGAAAAGGAAGCAAAGGCTAGCACATTTTATTAATCGTTTTTGTTTTAAATATCTCAAATAATAACCCCCTGAAATTAATAGCATTAGGCATACTTTCGGTTCACTATATGTATTTTAAGTAGGTTATTTTACGAAGCTTTATCAACATCTTAGGTTATTTAGCGTCTGAATGAGATGAAGGTGATAATGCCGGTGAAATGAGTCCGAAGTCCAGCACCGAAAGTTACCCATCATTTGCTCATATTGGGTTGAGGGAAAACCCCTGAATAAAACCTCAACCGGGTAACTTGCCCCAACTGGAAATCGAACCTGGTTTCGCGGCCAGGCGCGCTAACCGTTACTCCACAGGTGTGGAACACTGTATATACATTAAATGTGAATTATACGTAATTGATGTGTACGTAATTCCAATCGTAAATATTAATTTATAAAATACAGTGTGAACTCTACGTAATTAAGTTTCATTTAAACTTAAAATTCTTTGTTTCATGACTTTGAATATATTTTAATCATATTCCACAATCCTCAAGTTCGGCTGTGGGATGCGTGGACTTTACAAGCCATGTGACAGTGAAGATCGCTGCCTCTTTATATCAGTGATGTCAAGGTTACAGGATTCGTACCGATAAGAGAAACTCACACAGCCCAGGCGAAAAACTCACACAGCCCAGGCGAATACAGGCTCCGTCTTCACATGCTAGCTTACTGTATATCCTTTCCAAACATTTGAGAACAGTTGCAGGTCACTCAGTATCTATCCAGCAATCATGTGTGATAGTAAAGGAAAGAGCTACTTGCTAGAAGAGAAAGTTAGACTTATTAAAATAGTTGAGGCAAACCCATCTTGTGCATTTCTTTGAAAAAGAGCTAAAAAACGAAGAAAATCATCTTTCAGATTTACTTTCGAAGAACTTCACGCCTGCTACATTCACGTTTCCAAGTTAAATCTAATAGTCTACTGCGTTGACATAGTTTTAAGACTATACATTTAATTAAGATTTTAGATTTGCTCGGCATCCAATGTAGTATACGACTTTGGGTTTTTGTACCGTGGCAAAAAACGCAAAAATATTTAATGTTTCGCAGCTACTTACCGTTTACATCACGGAATGTTACGGGAGAGGATTCATTACGATGTTTATATTACTTACAAAAGACTTTTAGAGAACCCGGAGTTTCATTGCTGCCCTCACATAAACCCGCCTACCTAAGTGTTTGAAAAACACAATGTATAACTCTGTTTCATCTTGGCACCGAATCTTTCCAAATTGTATCCATAAAGTATTCTTTTTCATATTACGTTCAATTGTTAAGAAATTAACCCAAAGATGCAAAATATAAATACAACTAATATAAGCAACCCAGAAATGGCGGAGTAGTAACCTATTCGTGATATATGAAGCCAAGATTTTCTCAGGATTCTTCCGTTTCCCTACATGATTGCACCGACACTTTCCATTTCAATATTGATCATCACAATTATTTCTGTACTGTTCACCCAAAACAGTACGGCGTGATGCAGTATTGTGACTGGTGTACAAATGAGTCTGGAGAGAAGTAGTTCGCTTTCGGGAAGAGAGGAACTGAAAAGCACTCTAGTGGGACTCCATCGGAAACTTAAGAATTTCAGGCTGAAACAGATGACACTACACAGATGAGCCACAATATGTATCAGATCCTACTGCTTGGCCTAAAAGCGATTCCAAATATAGGTGCAATAAGGAACAACATAAATACTAGGGTTTGTAGTGTTAGCTTTCGGGACCCTCCTCTGTACATTTTTAAGTAGGTTATTTTACGACGCTTTATCAACAGCTTAGGTTATTTAGCGTCTGAATGAGATGAAGGTGATAATGCCGGTGAAATGAGTCCGGGGTCCAACACCGAAAGTTGCCCAGCATTTGCTCATATAGGGTTGAGGGAAAACCCCGGATAAAACCTCAACCAGGTAACTTGCCCCGACCGGGAATCGAACCCGGGCCACCTGGTTTCCTCTGTACAAAGAAGTAACAAACAATATAGAAGTTTTGTCTGTAAATTCTCCGACCTTGTATAAATGAGTGAGATATTTCAAAATATAGTTCGTGCACACAAGCAAACATTCTGATAGGAGCGGATAGAAAAGTTAAATTGTTTTCTTCCACCATGTTACAAATTTTGGCCAATCTACTGGAATTACGAAGCCATCCAGAAAGTGATTTTCTCTGAGGTCGTTTACAGAAAGAAAGCACAACTGCATAGAAATGTATTGAAACAGATACAGCAATTGAAGCGTCGGCTGGAACAACGTTATAAGTTACATTTGGTAAAATTTACAGGAGCTGCAAAAATGAGTACGCGTACAACGTTGTTCTTATGAGGATAGCAAACTTTTGAGCGGACAAATTTCACGTACTGCATTGATGGACAGTTGCAAACCAAGGAGTATAGCAAGGTAACATGACATACAATATTATTACACGGAAATACGCCGAATGAACATTTTGTAACTTGCAACGTTGTTCCAGCCGACGCTTCAATTGTTGCGCTATTTGTCAACATATCCCCCACTGGAACTGAGACATTTGTCATACCATGGGATCATTTTTTGTATCCTAGTGTCGTAGAAGTCAGCCGCCTGGAATCGGAACCAGCGTTTGACAGTCCTCTGCACCTCTCTGTCGATCCCATGATATGACAAATGTCTCAATTCCAGTGGGGAATATGTTGAAAAATAGCTCAACAATTTCTGTGTCTGTTCAAATAAATTTTTCCAATGAAATTGTGTTTTCTTTCTGTTAACGGGCCCTAGTGAACTTATTTTTACGGCCCTGGCAATTGAGGTCGAGTGGCCAAAATTTGTATAAGCACTTAATTTGACATAGTGAAATAAAAAATAACTTTTTTATCTGCCCCCATCAGAATGTTTGCTTCTCAGTTAAAATTTAAGCACTATGTTAAACTTAAATGGAAATATAGGCGTAAAATGGAAACCTATTAAGAAGTAAGTAAATAACTGAGACCTTTAATTTTTGTCTCAGAATTTTCAAGAGTTGTACTGCACAATGAGGATGGTAATTTGGTAAGTGAAGAACATAATTAATATGAACAATCATTTCATTAGAACCGAAAATTTTCAGCGATTATTCTTCCTTAAAATAGTATTTATAAGAAAAAGCTATAGGCCTGGTATATATTAGTTAATTATAATTATATCCCGTGAAAATTAATTTTCTATTTCAAGAGGGGCAACGCCCCGCATGTGCCATATTTCAAATCGTAACTAAACATACGCCCATAGGAGTATGAAAGGGATGTGAATTGCAACTAGGTTTGGCTACTCCAAACTCCTCGACCGTGGTTCCTACTTTGTCCTCGGTCCGTTCCGTTTTGAAATGACTGCCGAGAAGTTATCCAATTTGAACCAAGTTTTAGTGCTCTGTCCCCGAGACAAGTACCTGACCTGTTGAGAGAGTCAGATTGGTTCAAGAACTCGCACTTCAATACTCATTATCTTGTTCCGCGTCCCTTGAGTGTGGAAACTTAGATTAGTCAATTTGAGCTGAAGATATTCAAGAGGATCCACGGATATAGCCGCCGTAACAATGCGACAAAGTTTCAACATACATCAAAACAGTAAATGTTAATAGGCAACAGTTTCATTTCCATGATCAGATTAGAGGTCACTTGTATTCAGGAATCGTAAATTTCATCCGAGAATTGGGCCGCAAGTTGGTAACGTTGTATCGTAAACAGAAAATATTCTGGGATTGCCTTGCAAGCCATGCTTTAGGCCTATATTATGAAGATATTACTCACGAATAGTTTGAAGGTTCAAATGTGAGCTCTTGTTTTGCAACTATAAAAGTCTCATAGAAGTTCTTGGGAATAAATGTAATTAATTGTTTTTACTGACAAGCAAACATTCTGATAGGGGCAGATAAAAAAAGTTATTTTTTTTCTTCCACCATGTTAATAATGTCAAAAAAGTACTTATACAAACTTTGGCCACTAGACTGCAATTACGAGGGCCGTAAAAAAATTAATTCGCCAGGAGCCGTTAGCAGAAAGAAGACGCAATTTCAGGGCAAAAATTTATTGAAACACACAAAGCAATTGTTGAGCTATTTTTCAACACATTCCCCACGTAATTGAGACATTTGTCATATCATGGAATCGACAGAGAGGTGCAGACTGCTGTCAAACGCTGGTTCCGATCTCAGGTGGCTGACTTCTACGACACAAGGATTGATCCCACGGTATGACAAATGTCTCATGGCCGGTTTCACCAACCTTCGTTATCATTATAACGTCTCGTTAAATAATTTAATGACACGTTAGTCAGTTTTTGTGTTTCACCAAGTATCGTTATTGCTAACGCATCTTTAAATTCATCGTTAATTTATTAGGACCTATTCGTCGCGTTAAAACAGTAACGATGCGTTAAGAAGTCAACAACATGGCGGACGTAATTATTCGATGATGAAGTTCTTTATTTAGAACTTCAACATAACTACGAACTTATAAGTTGTAATAACACTCGGAATAATCATTTTGAAGATTGTGATAAAGAATTCCACGAAAGCTACACATTAAGGAAATAAGTAGTAAGAATGATTCTAGAAGAAACTGAATACCGGTCTACTGTATAGGTTAGAATACGACAGATAGAAATCACCCATTTAACGCCTCTTCAACACATTCTTCTCGCTTTAAGATAACGTTGCGGGAAGTTTTGAAATGGTAATTGATGATATGAACGGGGTATCAAAAGCTATATTGTCTAGCTATGTGAATAAATTATCAGACGTACTATCAACATTACCGGCCGGGTAGCTCAGTTGGTAGAGCAGCTGGCTACGGACTGGAAGGTCCGGGGTTCGATCCCAGGTGGTGACAGGATTTTTTCTCGTTGCCAAACTTTGAGAACGGCCCAGAGGTTAACTCAGCCTCCTATAAAATTGAGTACCAGGTCTTTCCCGGGGGTAAAAAGCGGTCAGAGCGTGGTGCCAACCACACCACCTCATTCTAGTGCTGAGGTCATGGAAAGCATGGGGCTCTACCTCCATGCCCCCCAAGTGCCTTCATGGCATGTTACGGGGATACCTTTACCTTTACCTTTTACTATCAACATTACAATAGTCATTATTTCTATAGGCCTAATAAGCTTATAGCTAAATTTTATGTTGTCATAGACAACATAGATTGTGTACATGTTCCAATCGTATGGTATATCCTGGCAATAATATAGCCAAAAGAATCTGCAATAGAAGAACATATTTTTCCTTCAATATTCAAACAATTTCATAGGCCTATGTAACGCTCCGTATAGAAAAATTGTGGCTAAACTAGTGCTGAGGTAGTTTTCTTCGTACTCTGCTTATACACCTTGCACATACGAATCTGTGACAGTTTACGTTTGATTAGTTTAATTTTTTGTTATGCCTTGCATATACGATCAAATGCATTACCACAAAAAAATCCCTTATAAATTCAACGATTTTCACTTCTGAAACCAGCAGAACTACCTCAGCGCTAGTTTATTGAAATTGTAATAGGTTAGAATACGACAGATAGGAATCACCCACTTAACGCCTCTCCAACAGATTCTTCTCAGTTTAAGATAATGTTATGGTCTAGACGGATAGCACAACATTCCAAAGGAGGATGCCTTTTAAATGAAAAGGGTGCAAAGAGATTTTCTTTTAGGAGACAATGGATACCCCTTAAAATTCAATTTAATGACATCTCTCCTGAATCCTGCCACACAAGCATGGCAAAATTGTTACAGGGTACTAATAAATTTGTATGAAATACAGTGGAAAAGTAGTATGCAATTTATGGTAGAGGTGATTTCCCGTCCTAAATTTAGGCCTAATATAACTGCTTAGAATGCTTTGTATATAATTAAGTGTGGCATCAATTTTGAAGCTGTCGACCTTATAGTCCGCTAAATTTTCTTAGATTTCCTTTAGAAGTTACAATTTAACTGCTCTACATTCCTATTATTTACATTTAGAAGCAGCTGTCTTTTTTTTTTAATTGCAGTATGACAACATACTGCATTTAGGAAGATGTTCTTAAAATTACTGCCTCTTACCCGTTTGCCTATGATTGTTTCCTCATGCCAAACAAAGTCAGCCATGATCATATGTAACCAATGAAATTCGCGATTTCGAAGCCATGGTCGTATGAAAAACAAAACATGCAAGATACAAGTACAAAATCCCCTCGTTAGTAAACGCCTGTTAATTTTAAAGATACGAGGCTTGGTGAAACAGTCAACTTTTAAAGGTCCCGTTAAAATTAAACGATCCATTTGTTGACAAGTCGTTTGTGCTGATTTAAAGAAGCTTGGTGAAACCGGCCATCAATGTCTCAATTCCAGTGGAGGATATGTTGACACACAGCGCAACAATTCCTGTATCTGTTTCAATAAATCTTTCTATCCAAATGTGCTTTTTTCTGTAAACGGCCCCAGGGAAAATCACTTTCTGGACGGCCTCGTAATTGCGGTCGAGTGGCCAAAATTTGTATAAGAACTTCTTTTGACATTATTGACATGGCGGAAGAAAAAAAAACTTTATCTACACCTATCAGAATGTTTGCTTATGAGTGAATAATTGACATTTTATACAAAATTTGATTATTACGAACTGGTAAGAAGTACGAAATAATTAGTACCAAAAGTTTGATTTCTAATATTGCTCACAATTGAGGACGTATTTGCAATAGGGGATCGTAATCCTATGGATCCGTTCTCTTCCGGACAACGTATAAATAGATTCTCCATTCTTATGTTCGTTAATTAGAATAATTAATTATGATACTTAATCACTCATTTGAAGTTTGTGTAACTGTAACCTATGTATATTTTTGTGTGGCTTTACTTTGTTTTATAGTGTGATTTTTCTTTTTATGTCTATTATTGTATTTGTATTCCTGGTGGTGTGGAAGAGAAGGCCTAATGGCCTTAACTACACCAGAATAAATAAATAAATAAATAAATAAATAAATAAATGTATAAACAAATAAATAAATAAACAAATAAATAAACAATTAAATACTTTCTTTGTTATATCCACAAAATTTCGTAGAGAAATTTTGTTGGTAAACCTGTTTATTTTAGTAAACATTATGGGCACTTTATCTACAGAACATGATCATTGTTCATTATCGTTAATAAATAATAAAAATTTAAATCAACGGTACTGAAATCAATAAGTAAAGGGGTAACAGTAAAATCTTTTAAAATGAACAATATTGGAAAAGAACAGAGGAGAAAAGCAGAAGACAGAGTGAACAAGCATAAAAAATTGTCCTGCGTGACTGGATCTTGAATTGACTGAAGAAAAGCAAAGTTAAGGATATACTATTTTCCATACTTGAAACAGTCCCTTTTCCATGCTTCTGAGACTATGGGAGGTGAAGATGTTATTTGGCGAGATGAGGCCGAGGATTCGTCATAGATTACCTGACATTCGCCTTACCGTTGGGGAAAAATGTTATGTTTTATTTAACGACGCTCGCAACTGCAGAGGTCATATCAGCGTCGCCGCATGTGCCGGAATTAAGTCTCGCAGGAATTCTTTTACATGCCAGTAAATCTACTGACATGAGCCTGTCGCATTTTAGCACACTTAAATGCCATCGACCTGGCCCGGGATCGAACCCCCAAACCAACTCGCCAACCAGGTCGACCTGTTGGGGAAAACTTCGGAAAAAATCCCAACCAGGTAGGCCTAATCAGCCCAAGCGGGGATCGAACCCGCGTCCGATCGCATCTCCGGATCGGCAGGCAAGTGCCTTAAGCGGTGACATTTTAGAAATTGTTATTTTGTAAAAGAGAAAAAACGGTAATTAATTTTTCCTAATGTTCCCGATTTATTATTTTTATGAAAAATATCGTTTAAAAAACGTTAATGGATATCATTAATAATATTATTGCAACATATTTTAAAAATGTGAATAATATTATATGGGACAGACATCTGGACTATGGAATGGAATTTCTAAGAGCAGTGGGAGCCTACAAATTACGAGACAAAAATAAAATGAAGACAAGAAAATAATTAGAAACAGACGAACTAAACACAGAAACCGAGCAAGACAGAACACAATGGGCACAGCATGGATTACGGACGAGCTACAGGTTCCCAGGGACAATTACACACTACACACCAGTGTAAGGAAACATTTGAGGAGACTTTTGAATTGATGGTATAAAAATGAATTATTGGTAAAATTTTGGAATCGGGACAGATCCAGAAGGAACCAATCATCGAGTTTGATCGTGATAATGATGATTATGTTGATAATGATTAACATGTATATAGACTGCACACTGCTTATCCCTATTTTTGGATTTAAAGTGCTCATAACGTATATTACCGTAGGCCTACTTTTAGTCACTATTCTTTAAATGTATATAACATTGGATTAAAATGTTTTAGCACAGTGATCGTCAGCACTCGCTGAAATGTCCAATGCGTACGCGGTGCCGTCCCGTGTGCACTGTCGTGCAACAGGGAGAGATGGAGAGCATACCCGCTAGCAGCTACGAGAGCACTATAGTGCACAGCGTTTTCCGCGGGTAAGAGAGGCTAGCCCCAGCGTGCTCTGTGCTGACGACCCCTGTTTTAGCATTTCTGTTATACTTTGTCAATGAGATAAAACTTCGTATCCAACATTGGTTACTGCATTTAGTGTATCGCTATAAAAAAAATCAACCCTTATTTGATTGGCTCAGTGCCAGAGTTGCCTAAACCATAACTTTTTAGCCGCAGATTTCTGCATAAAATGATTGTAAATTATCATTTATATGTGTGCCAAATTATATGTACTAGATAAATACTTGCTAAGGATTCTCGCAACAAATTTTTTCACAACTGTAAGGCGAATTTCAGGTAATTCCACGACTAAAACTTGGACTCATCTCGCCAAATACCATCTCGATATCACCAATGTCACCTAAGCTATATAACCGTGCAATTGATACAGTATTCTTGAACAGATAAAATACATTTTGCTGTCAATATATTTGTTAAGTCTAATTAATCAGTGTCTTATAAATGACCTTCCAGCTTTTAGATTCTTAAATTAAGTAAGATTACGCTGCCAACCTCCAGCTGACATGATCCAAATATAAGAACTACGTCAAGCGACCTGTTCAACACAAATTTCGTAGAGAGCTAACATGCCAGCTTTACTCGTGACGCCAACAATCTGGTTAGGTTGACCTCCAAACTTCACAATCTTGAAGATCTTTCTTTAGTTTTAATTTTTATTTGTTTCAATGCAATATTTATCAAGTGATTGACATACCTGCTGTGTTCGCAACATTTTCCTGGCCTAATATTTTTGAAGTAAGATTTTCGATCCTCTATGCGGTGGATATCCTGTTTAGAGAACTTCCATATTTCTCTTCTACAGGGACATCATTTTATTTTTACTTAAATTTTTATTTTACCTAAGTTACTGAATGTACTTCACTCCCACCCCTCTACTAGCAAAATTCCAATGCAGTCAAAGTCGTCTTACGATCAAAGTACTGAGTTAGTGAGTATAGTATCCAGGAACAGATTCTCAACTCGCTTCGTAGATGGAAACTGGATGATGCGGTTAGAAAGTTCCTTAACAAGTGTAACCGTGTACTTGAAAAAAAATATGCACATATGATTTTAATACTTTGATAAACAACATTGTAGTGTGCAACGGGCTGTTATCAAGTTTGTTTTCAAGTTATTCAATGACAATTTATTACATCTTATCAAAGTTTAATAATGGAAGAAACATTGCTATATAAAACAGTTGAAAGGCTACGACAGCGACCTACTTAAAGTCATATATACAAATTCCATGATATATTTCAGATTAAAGGCTAATTTCGTTTCCCAAGACCAAACCCATTAATTACATAACCTAAACCAAACAAAGTCATACTGCAGAAGAATTCCAGCAGAAATTATTTGCTTTATAGAATAATACAAATTTAATCACTCTTCTTTTATTATACATAGCGACTCACGGGTCAGTTTCTAGCTACAAATCAAAGGATTGTAACTTCGATTCCCGGCCCTTGTCTGGCTCTTTTTTCTAAGAGCTCTAGAATAACTTGTAAATTTTGGAATTCAAACTGGTATTCAAATGTAAGATGCAATGTATAGGACGTGATATTACGGGTTTGTACTAACTGAGGGTTTCTTCGGACACCACAGGTTCATATTCGAGTAATGTTTTATTTCGACCCCTCTATAAGTTCCTTCAGTTTGAGTGCAAACTTTTGAATCAACCTGTAAAGATAAAAATTTTACTCGTAGTTGAATTTCTCATTTTCCTAATGATTTAAACTCAATATATTCTATTACGGGTCATTAAAGTTCAAAACTTTTAGTTTGTCTTTGTATTTTTAAATATCTTTTAAAATTCTCCACATCCAGGATGATATGCTATACAGAGTGATTCAGGAGGATTTACCGTCCCTTACGGAGCTTATTTCCTAAGACATTCTGAGCAAAAAATGTCGTACAAACATGAAGAGTCAACTGCAAGAATGATGGATGTCATTTGGAATACATTTTTCAGGAGAAGCAATTGAAAGTTTGAAATGCTTAGTGCTCAAAGCTTAACTGTGATTTTCCGATCACTACTGGACAATGACTATCAATGTTAATGCCATAAAACTCTCCATGTACATTCTATATGTCTTAAGCTATGCATTGACAGTCTTGGTTCATATTCGACAAAAAAAAAAAAAAAGTGACATCCATCATTCTTGCAGTGGACTCTTCACATGTGTCCTAAATGTGTTGTTAATTGCCTTGTACAGATTTTGTTTGTTAATTTTTAACTAAAAATTACATCATTCTTACGCACTTAACACAAGAATTGTTACAAATCATACGACTTTAGGAACTTGATTCTTTACTGTTTAATTATGCATCCTAATGTACAGTCTTAAAGAATTTACAAGACTGGAGTGATTTGTAACAATTGTAATAAATGCGTAAGAAAATATTATTTTGTAGTTAAAAATCGAAAAAAAAAAAAATTCTTTACGGAGCAACTATGGAATTCACAACATATTTCTAGCTTCAGAATATTAGCAAATTAAAGGAATTATACTCCTGAATAGTTAATTATTTATCTGTAATAATCTTTTACCCTCAAAACTAAAGAGTAATGGTATTTTACAAACAACTTCAAATTAGTGTAATTCTGAAAATATTGAGATTAGGACAAATATTTATGACAATTTTGCTCAGAATGTCTTCGGAAATAAGCTTTGTAAGGGACGGTAAATCCTCGTGAATCACGATGAATCTCTCACGTTAAAAGCTGTAAAACCAACGGTCATTAGAAATAAGCCAATGTATGTTTCAAAGCTACAAATTTCGAATAGTATGTTTATGTTTATAATGAACATTATCATATCAAATTTTTATTCGGAAACGTTATAATTACACATATTGTTCTCACCGTATTCCTCAAAGACTAGAATCGCCGTAAGAAAATCATGTCAATCTCATGACCAACACGCTCTCGTAATGCATATAATAAATATTTGATAAGAATACTCTCTATCCACATCGTCGGGGACACCGAAATTATCGTGATGCAGTAAGAGACAGACTGTCTTCGGTATCTATTTACTTATTCGTACAGAAAGCCTGATATGTACCTATTTCAATCAAATCAGCAACACAATTTGCAGAATTCCTCGGTTGTGTTGTGTCAATGATTCTGGAATCTTCAACGAGATACGTTATCTTATGCTGAATCACGGACCATTCATATTCTGGGAATTTAAACATACGTGATGTTGCAGGTATGCAGAAAACAAGATTACGTTCATAGAATCAAAGAATTCAAGGAGAAACAAATATGCCTGCTTTCTGAATAAATTACGGAAGCAGTCAAATATTGTTACTCTAGAAATGACTAAAACCTTGTAATTCACTAATAATCTATGTTATTGCTCCATGCTCCCTAATATTCAGTACTTATTTTCTCATTGTGAGGTAAGATGAAATATAGACTCTACCGCCATAATTGTGACTAGATTGGACTCGAAACTTTCAAATGTTGTAGATAAAATATGAAGAAGTAAGTACTTTTCAAATCGTATTATGTCCATTAAAGCAAAATTTTCAGGATAGAAGAAAAACCGTTAACTCCTAAACCCTTGGAAATAAATTTAAATTTGAAGTGTCTAAAACTATTTACAGATTTCGAGATTCAGGATCCATTTTCATTGAAATCATTTTCAAAATGGGGTTATTGATAATCACAGAAACAATATTGACATAATATGGTTTGATGTGGAAAAGAACATAAATTAATTCTGTATTTTGAATATGCTTCAAATGTATCATATTCGTTTACATAAACCGGGCATGTCAAAACCCTGCACATTGTGCAGTCGCGCACGTTGTGCACTTGTCTCTGTGCAATATGCAGTTCCTATTCCCCTACCTGGAGGGAGTGAATCGGCTTCGAGGGGAACGCGACAGGGCTGTACATTACCTGCAGTAGCAGAACAGCTTTGGTTTCAGTAACACAGATCAGTACGGGTGTGCTCATTGAGCTGTGATTGTGAATGCGTTAGGAAAAATAAAGTGAGGAGTCCACAGATATAACGAAGAAGAGAAATCACGAATCATATAACGTAACTGTTATGATGTTTTCCTCAGCCAACAGTAATTATTTTAAAAAGAAAGGCTTCCATCATATCATGTGGACCTAATAGTGATGTGAGAATTTAAATCAGATTAGTAAAGTTCTTAAAATATGATATTCGCCAGCTCTTATTTCTTAATTAGTACTCTCACGGCAAGACAAACATGACAATGATGTCATTTTGGAGTCTGTACTAACACAGCCATCAATGGTTAGACGACTTACAACTTTTATTTGATAAGCTGATAAGTGATGAGAATATTGAGTGAAGAATACATGTGAGGATCTTGAAGATGTAAGGGAAGGAAGAAAGCAACTATTTGTAAGGCGGAAAACTTTTCTGCAAAAATAATACATAATGGCGAATTTTCCATCTCACTTTACTATATTATCTTAATATACTTACGTTAATAAATCTTTAAACCTGTCATAAAGAAAATGTCCTCGCTTCACAGCTTGTGAAGTACTCTTTTAAGTCAGTTCAGTAACGGTCCCAACTTGCTGATACTTGCTCTCAACGTTTTCCAAGTAAACTATATATAAATTTAAATTCAAGCTTAATTTATCCAATTTATTAATATACAGCAAGGAAATGATTCCAGTGTAAAAGCCTCACAATGTCCTGTTGCATGTAATTGGGAGAAAAATATTTTCTTTAACATTTGTGCACCAATGGTCCCAATAATGCTTGAGAAACAATGAAAGAGTATTACTTTGAAATAATCAGTACCTATTACGTAAAATGAAATACTGTACTTCGTTTTTTGTTGTTTCGAAATTACTGCAATATTTATATTTTCTTCAAATACTGTATACAAATCATGTAAATAAATGATTCTTTACAAACGACTGCTTTGTGAATTGTAACTGTGCAAGTCTATTGTTTCTTGTGTTACAATTATTGTCAAATATAGACACTGACAATAATTGTGTTTTTTCCTTCTGCTAAGTATGTTTATATTGTCCAAATATCAATTTAATTGAACACTAGAAGCGCAGAATAGATTCTTGTACATCCCTCCAGCTAAGAACTGGTAAGAGCAACACGTGAATGACGCGATCTGCACAGACAGGCGTTCCGCGCACATACACTGCACTTTCAGTGTCTGATTTCTGACATGCCTGATATAAACAAAACATAATATATAGGTTAATGTTTGTTTTAGACGTTTCATTGTCTTATTCTGAAAAGGGATGTTAAGGAAGTTATTATACAATTTATTTTACAGGATGGTTTAACATGTGGGAAAATATTGAATTTAATTATTATTTCAAAGTTGTGACAATCCTCCATCTTCCAAGTAATCACACTTTGTCATATATTTGTCGGTCTCAAGACCGTGACCTTTCCTCTTTCCCGCTCTTCCTTATCGCATTGTTTCGTTCGCATTCCTTCTGTCGGTATTCCCTGCTTGAGAGACCTATAAAGGCTGTTTCACAATAAACCGGGAGCGGAAACGACGAGAACAATTACTACTGTGAATGCTAACATTTAAATACATTTTAACATTATTTCCGTTCTCGTTGTCGTTTCCGTTCCCGGTTTATTGTGAATCAGCCTTAAGTTTCACGAGATACCGAATAGTCTATATCATATTTCTTTACTCCCAAGGGAGCTCAATTTCGAAGATCCTTTACACGGCGCACATAGCTAATAATATCCAGAACAGATTGATTAATGTAGCAAATTAGCGGTATATAGACCAACTGTAACGGCGTGTAAATTTACTCTGAACGTTACATCAAGAAACAGTTATTGTGCGTAAATACTTTGCAAAATGTATCTAATCTGTTATCATCCCTGAATTTCTACTCCGCCATGTGACATACGAAATTAGGTCATGCATTCTCAGCATTGTGCCAGTGCTTATTAATTTCTTATTGCTGGTGGCTGACTTTTTGTACAGTATGTTTCTGTCTCCTATGGAAATCTAGAAAAGTTTGCAATTAGAGCCGCAGGTTTCGAAATGAACTCTCTAACAGTTTCCTTATCAATACAAGTCTGTATCAGAAGTATTTCAATAAGCCTAATGCAAACCAGACGCCCTTTCCGTCAGTTATCTACAAACTTTTCATTCGTAGACTAAGTTAGTCAGTCTGTCTTGTGTAACTGTATAACCTACAGGTCATTTAATATTGCCGTTCCAGTTAACGTAATTTAACAGATTGGAAAATATTAGCTCTGAGGAAGAAAATAAATTCCATTTCGATACCGGAAACTGAACCTGGGTCTGTGGTTTTATAGCTACATATGATAATGGTTGCAGCGGAGAACTTAATGTATTTCCATTTGCGAAATTAGGCCTATTCTGCATCTGTAAGAGGCGAGAGTGAAGTTTCGGTGAAGAGAAAGTTTGTGTGTTTCACCAAATGCATCACAATTTTCTATGAGGGGCTGCAGAACAACATAAGAAATGTGTTGCCTATAACTAGCTTTAGGAATCGAAATCTGGACTTTCCGAAGAATTCATAAACTGCTATGAATGATTCAGAGAAAAAATTTAATAATTACAAAAATAAAAATCATGCTATTAAATTTCAAGCACTTTTTTCATTCAATTACTATAGTACCAGCATTATGTACTACAAAGATGTTCTTGAACAATAGCTCAAATCGTAAAATTTATTTCTAAGCTCCATTTACATTTCACTGCAACAGTTGTCTTCATTTCACAACAAAAGATTAATACTTTGTGACGATTTATGTTACAAAAGCATCTATTGTGTTAGACAGTTTCCTCCATAAACGTGTTAAGTATTTATTTATTTATTTCTGTTTTACTTCAATATTACTATGTATACTGGGCAGTCTAAAGATTTGATCCAAATTCTGTACGTTTGGTATACCGGATAGAAAAGCACAAATAGCATCCTTTTGAAAGATGAATCATGGAGGACAATTTAATATAAAATTCTAATATGACTGTGGTCGTTTGTGAACGGTTTTGAGATACCTCTGATACAAGTAAAAGCGTACAGACGGCACATCTCATCACGGAGACATTGGTGGCTGTGCATTTCCTCCTCCTCGTTCTAGTCTTACTTCCGACTTGCTTCTACCATTACTGAATACACGGTTGCCATGTCTTCCTGTCACGTACTTCGTTACAGATCTTCAATGAAATTACGACCAAACCGCCAATGTTATCCAACAAACGAAAGATTTTCTAGAGAAAATACTAACAACATCACCGCCCCAACATCTTCCGTTTACCTGGAACTTCCAAAATTAAACTGAAAATGTTATTTTTGTCAAAACCCGTAGAGATAAGACCACAATGATATTACACCTTTTTGTTTAAATCACTGCCCTTATTAATCTCTCAAAATGTCTCTATTTAATCTCACTGCACTCTACTTAGGAGTAAAACAATTATTGCTTATATTTTAGTACCAATATTAAACAAGATTTTCTCAGCTCTACAATGTTCATTTTGAAGTAAAATATGGTTTTTCTAGTAAACAGATTTCCATCAGTAGGACTACTTTCAGGAAGAAACGAGTAACATATTATATATACCATTCGATACAGCGAAACCTGTGTACAAAATCCGAATTTTGAAATATAATATGTGGCTGAAGACTACTTCAGAAATGTTTATCTAAAACTCACGAAAACAATTAGCTATGTTCCGAAATTAACTTTAAGGAAAACAATTCCATTGATAGATGTAATTAATCTTTGATACTGACTTAAGTGTCTTACGCAAGTTAGTGACGCATTTCAGTTCCTAAGATTAACCATTAAGTTGTTACGAAACTTCGAAATTATATCATCTTCTACACCGTAAAGGTAACCAGAAATTCGTAATCTCTCTTATGTTAATTGATTTGACATGTAATAAGATTTTGTAATAAGGAAGATTGGAGAATGATGGGTTAATAGTGAAAGACCTGCCCTTGGGCTGAAAACTATGAATGAATGAAAACAAATCAGTAAGTTTTCAACCGTGTTTTGTATTACCGTAAAATTGGGTAACTTCAGACAAAATTAAAAGTATTTTTAAAATAGCTACTTTAATTGTTGCGGTATAGATAACAGTGAAAATATTTAACATCCTTCAAATCCCAGAAACATTTTGCAACCCACAAAAATATTCTAAAATAACTTATTAGTTTTTTTAAAATGAAAATTAAATTCTGTCCGGAGACACCCCCCCAAGTGTGGGGTGAACTCTGACATTCGTATATTTCCCAGGTTGTCAGAGTTTTGACAATGAGAGGGTTACTTCGGACAATATTTGTCATTTTTTTAATTTCAGAATTCAAATATTACTTTTAAACATGGAAGAATATGCTTTACAAGAAAAATGGGTGCATTTTATTTTCATTGTGTAAGTATAAATAGCTTTTATTTCACTTTTTACAATGCTTGTATTTACATTGTTTTTAAAGTTCAAAATCAAAATGTTAAATTAAAACATGAAAAAATATATAACAATAAAAATGGATACAATTTTCCTTGGTCAAAATCGTTTGACCTCCATGGCTACTTGAGTGTTTTTCAACAATCTAACAGAAAGGGTACTTTTTGGCACCTAAAATTTTACGGCGACTTTGCGAATGCTAAGTTTTCCTGACGAAGCGTCTCATAAAACTTTTTGTAAATTTTCTTGAGTGTACTATTGGTAGGGACGTTCTCCTACTTTGTTCTTATACATACGCCCATGTCCGAAGCCATACCAAAAAGTCCTGAAAAATGAATTATGTATAAAAAAGGAACTAGAAATGTAAATAGCTAATAATAGGCTAGCATAATACAATATTAACAAAACAATAAAAATGATAACTATAAACACTACAATGATAATGACAAATTTTGTACCAGTAGGCCTATACAAAATTAAATCTATACACAAAATTTATGAAATTACAAATAAAATGTTAACAGATGCAAAAATAAAAAAATAATAAAAAATTAAAGTTTAAAAAAGAAACTGGCCACCCTAACCCAATACTTCCTGGCTTAGTTGCCTCATAAGTGATGCCTTATTAGTGTCATTTATGTGGTTCCAATCTATATTCGGACAGTTGTCTAAACAATAGTTACTATATTAATAGAAAATATTTCCGAGTTTAAAGACATCTATAGGTACTACATTAAAGAAAACCATTCTATGCAATGCATGGATCAAATTCACTGCTGTGCATGTTCACATAATAATAATAATAATAATAATAATAATAATAATAATAATAATAATAATAATAATAATAATAATTTTACCTCCTCTTTCATACAAACACACTAAAATGCAGTGTAGGAGAGGGTATATATCTGGACCAACAAAAGACGCACACATTGCGGACCTCTGTGGCCGTATGGAAGATGATTAACTGCATTAATTGATTCAGCAATATTAAATACCCATCAAAATGTAACGAAATAAGCAACAAAAGTTTGAATAATTTCAGATTAAGATCCTATCGCAATTCCGGTAACAGATTGCAGCAAATGGGCAACTGGAAAGAGCTGACGTAGAAAAGTTAAATATTCGACTGAAAAAGATGGCCTTCCAAGGAAAGAGTGGGATCAGTTGAGAGAGACACGAATGTTCTTGATATGTGGCAGCAGCCCACGCCGAATGTTACGCAACTGTTTGGATTGCTCTGTTTGTTATATCTGGAACTCGACACAAAAATACGACTGAGTTTACGATTTACTCAGTGTACGGACGTCACAGGGCAATCTACAGAGTATTAATGACTTTTATGTTACACAAGGAAAATAAAAATCGAAGGTCGTACTGAATAGAACGTTTCAGAAGGAAAGAAAATGAAGGGTTCAACAGTTCATGACGCCGAAAGGCTGGAGGTATTATGTCACTGATACTGTAAAATGAATCTGTCTGTTCCGTGAAATCTACGGTAAGGCCAAAAATGAATCGAATCAGTTATTGAGTTAAGTTCATAAAATGTACTTACTAGGAAGCATACAAAGTGTTATGTTCAAATTTCTAAATATATTTATATAAATACTGCTTTAAATAAAGTTATCTACAATGTCGAACCCTCATTCACCACTGTTTTTATTATGTTCCTCATTAATTTAGACAGCGAAAAAAAGTCAAATAAAAGTCATGTTTATGGTTTGCAAGTACTGCACGCATAGACTATGGCATGAGGTGTGCACGCATCCCAAGTAGATACAACACGGTACCGTCCGCAGAGAGCACCACGCGAACACCGAAAACAACTGCCACTCTGCGTTCTCAGTCAGTCCTCGTCCGTACGTGAACAGAGAACATACAAATAAGTAAACATATTCTTCACTTCTGTTCGGTGAAGTGATCATAATGCCGAAGACAAATGTTAAAAAACATAGGGTGTATTCTTTAATACAAGAATATGGTGTCTGCATTTTTAGTAGTGATACAGGTGAAACAATTAAATGTGAGTTATGTATGTGTGCATTAAAAAGAACAATCGTTAGATCATCAATGGAATGCACAGAAAAACATGAAAAATGTTGCTCTATTTTAGAAGAAGATAAGGGTTCAACTTCAAATTTCGCCTCAAATTCGAAATATTACTTTTGCCAGGATTTATGTCGAATGATGATAAGCTGCAATATTCCATTCAAAAAGTTTGGACAATCCTCACTTTAAGGGGAGGCAGAGGTGAAATTTTCGAACAAAACTGAAGAAAGAATGAAAATTTGTTTTTTTTCCATTTTTATTATCTTTATTTTGATATTCCGATGTTAGTTTTTGATTTTGTGCCCTTAAAAGTATGAAATTAAAACCAAGATAACTGTATTACTATATTATTCTCATAACAAACTAATACTTGAAGGGTACACGGGAAGAACGATCAAGGTCCATTTTAGAAAGTTTTGAGAAAGTTTAAGCACTTAATACTTTGTTATGTGTGTATTTAATAGAAATTTATGTAGTGGAATGTCAAGAACGATGATATCTTATTACTAGCTAGACCACATGATAGTATTTCCTTTCCACTATAAGATAGCATCATTAACTCAATTTCGATTTTTGATGGACCTTGATCGTTTTTCCCGTGTACCCTTCACTTATTATTTATATACCTTCTCTGTACATATAAATAAAAAGAAATATTGAAAATTTCTTACAATATGATGCATGGAGCATTTTATATCAAACGATATAAAGTTTTATAAAATTATTAATATTTACAGAACTATTGTACTTAGAAAGTTGAAACTTGGTATGTCCATTACTAATAACATAATTAGTATCCATGATCAATTTCAAACAAATTGAATTAATTTTGTGGATTTTGAAATATTCACCTCTGCCTCCCCTTAAAGGGTTTATAGAAAAGTACACAAAATATCAGGCACCTTCTGAATCATCGACTCGAAAACAGTTTTTACTTGCACGGGCCTCTAGTGTGCCTACTGTGCTTACGTAAACAACCCCCTGACGAGACAAACTACTCGCGTTGTAGTTACCTTCACATCCGAATGAGTCTGCAGTCATTATATTATCAAATGTTGTAGACTCATTCATTATCTTTTCGAAACAAATCAAGAAACCTAATAAAATTATTAAATAAATTTCAAATCCATTCTGTAACATTCATTATAGTCCACCGCTGTGGAGTTACGGTTAGCACGCCTGACCGTGGTACGAGCGGACCCGGGTTCAAATCCTGGTTGAGATTTTTCCGGGGTTTTCCCTCAATCCATTAAGAGCAAATCTTGGGTAACTTTGTGCAGTGGACCCTGGACTCATTTCGCTGGCATTATTACCTTCATATCATTCAGACGCTAGACAATCACAGCATTTGATAAAGCGTCGTAAAATAACCCACAAAAACATTCACTAGATACATAAGAGGTGTATTACAACGTTCGTGTATTTAACAAGATTTTGCTAGTAAAGTACTCTATGTGGAGTGTGACACTGTATAGGGTAGAAATAATACCATTACGACGAAATGAAGAGAATCGACCAGATGCACTTGAAATGTGAATATGGAGAAGAATGGAGCGTGAGAAATGGATAGAGGAAATAAAAAATGAAACTGTGCTGGGAAGAGCGGGTGAAGAAAGAAAAATGCTGAAACTTATCAGGAAGAGAAAAAGAAATTGATCACTGGCTGAGAAGAAATTGCCTGCTGAAAGATGCTCTAGAAGCAACGGTGAACGTAAAAAGTTTTGTGGCAGAAAATTGTAAGATAAATGGATTGTATGTGGAGGCCAAAAGGAAGACGGAAAAGAGGGAAGATTGGAGAATTCTGGGTTCTACTTTCGGGCAGAAAATTATAAATGAATGAAAGGTACTATATCAACATGTGTATTTGGAAAAGAGGAAAAAAAAATTGTTTCATTCTTTCAAGTATTTTTAGACCATAGTGGAAGCGGACCATCTTGAGTAGGTCTACATTATAATCAACAATTAGAAAATAGAGCGAGATGGACAGTGAGGAATGACAGAATAACAGAAGAAGATATTGGAGCAGGAATGATTAGAAGGTACCCGATTGTAAGGGAAAGGGCTGTGAGGAAATATCTATGTGAGCCCAAAGCTTGGTGGACACTTTTCTCAGTTCTTCAAAGTTCCGCTGAAAGAACTTGAGATAATTTTGAAGGAGAAATTTTCAATGACAATGAAAGGAGGGGAAATAGGAGATCGCGATCGTGCGTGATTGCAAGAGAATTTAGGGGTGTGGGGAAGAATCTATGTGAGTGCCAAGCCTATTTGCCATTCCTCTCAGTCCGTTTCTTCACAGTTTCGTTTAAGGGTTTTAAGAGCATTTTGAAGGGGAAAAGTTGAAAATGAACCTAACCTGAAAGCCACCATAGAAATAGAGGACCGTGTGGAAAAGTATCTAGGCATATTAAATAGAGAATATATGGACACAGACCGTGAGAAATAATGTAATGAAATAAGGGAAAATGGAAGGAGCAACAATTAAAAGGTTCGCGATCGCACATCCTTGTAAAGGAATTTGGGACTGTGAGGAAGAATTTAGGTGAGGTCCAATCCTATTGGCCACTTTCCCACTCCATTTTCCTTTTTACCGTTCCGTTGAAGTAATTGAAGGAAATTTTGAAAGGAAAAATTCGAAAATGGTATCTTATAACAGAAAGCAATTGTAAGATTTTAATATGTGGCTTGCTCCTCCAAATATAGACATTAATATAATTTAGGCTATATTCTTTTATTCACAATTATTCTTATTTCTTATTTGCAAACTACTGGCGAAAACAAGACAATGGTTTGAACATATTGTGGCTTTATCCTTTTAAAATTAAAGGAAAATCACTATTTTCTTTTCCAATTTAATTTTAATAATTCCTGAAACAATGAAAACGCATTAACATTTAACTCTATAAATAAACTATATATAAGCCTATACTTTTTTAATGTTGATTTTTTAATTGCAAAATTCTGGGCTGCTTTGATATTTATAGCGTTTTATTACATATTTCATATCAAAGCCATTACTATTTATCAAGTAGAAATAATTATATTTTTAGACGAAGGGATTCCTACGTAATTATGTACCTATATAGAATATGTTTTCTCAACACCACTGACATGACGTAACCAATTAGGTGCCATATGAGGGACAAAAACCTGTGAAAAATCTCGAGACATTATTGAAACTGGAGAAAGACAAACCGCATGGAAAACGAGGCACCAAGTTCATCTTACACTTATATTTCTATGACGTCACTGAGACTTCAGAGTATGCCTTTCATGTCAAAACCTCAAATTTTTTCTCTGCTAGTCTGTCTGACGTCTACGTCAAAAATAGCCCGAACGGGATTAGAACTCACGCACGAACGAAGCCTCTGACAGGAAACATGCTCCTTAATCCTCTGCTATGACGGTGGCCATATTTATAATATTTAAACTACTTCGTATTAGACCTACAGTTAGCTCCTAGTTAAACATACGTTTTATTATTCTCAGCAGAATAATCATGACATATTCCGCGATATTAAATCTAACGAATGCTATTCTTATGGAGACTGGTGAAAACAATGCAGTTGTCGTCATTGTTATTTTTATGTCTGACTAATAATTTTGAGCATGTCACAATGGACTTGAAAGTTTTAGTACTACGTCAGAAGGAACAAGTATTGGAAAGTGGCTTATACAAACGTGAAGGTCGACAATGACTGATATTATTTGTATAATATCTTGTGGCAAAGTAATCTCATGGTAAAGTAATATATTACATAAAGATGTACAAATTTAGGTAAATGAGCAAGCGACACCGGATAATGACAGCATTCAGTACCAGTAACATATTTACTCACCACATTAATCTTCTGTTTGTCTTGTGAAACAGTGTCAAAAGAACAAAGAATGAGCGGTAGTACTGCGTAGGCCTTATAACCTATTTTCTACGATCACAGATAGCAATGTATATTAAGAATAACTGTCAGTTATGAAGATTTAAGCGCAGACTACGATTTCAATTGGGTAATCATTAATTTTCTATCTTTTCTTAACCATAGGAATACCAAGGTATTTTAAATAATATGCAGTACTAAAGGGGGGGATTTTGTGATCACTTCAATAATGTTTAATTTTGAACAATTTTAAAATATTTTTAATTGGCAAATAGTGTGCACTTAAAAAAAAGAGGTACATTCATATATCATTGTATATTTTCGAACAAATACATCAATATAACTGTTTGGAAAATATTACGCAACAGGCATCACTATCTTCACACCCGACTTGACATATTGAACAGACCACAGTTTTACTACAAAAATGTTCAATTTTGAACAATTTTTTTAACATTTGTAATCAGCAAGTAGTATGTATTAAAATAGAAGACAAAAAATTAAATGTCATTTTAAGCTTATATTTTCGAAGAATTATTTCTACAAGAGGGGGGGGATATTTTTTGTCCACCTTGCGTTATTTTCGTATTTTAGTTAAACTATCAGTGAAAACGATTAAATAACAACACAATAAGGTAGGATGATTCATAACGAACAATAAATTATATTTTCATATTTTTAATTTATCAATCAGTACATATTTAAAACATATATTTTGGAGAAGGTAGACACAAAGTACCCTCCCGTTGGTATTGCTAGGGTTAATTACTTTATTTTACGACGCTTTACCAACTGCCATGGTTATCTAGCTTCTGAGTGAAATGAAGATGATAATGCCAGCGAAATTAATGCAGGGTCCAGCCCCGAAAGTTACCCAGCATTTGCTCTTAATGGGTTAAGGAAAAACATTGGAAACCCTCATCTACCAGGAACTTGTACCAACCAGGATTTGAGCACAGGCCCGCTCGTTTCACGGTCAGACACGCTAACCGTTACTCCATAGCGGTGGACCGTCATCTTTCTTAAGAGTGAAAGGGGGAGCTAGTCATGAGGAAAAGTCAATGTTAATGTCAATAGGAAAAATAAGAGGAGAAACATTTTAAAATTTACGCAAAAACACGTACTTGCAAGGGAGTTTGGGGCTGAAAAAGGTGAATTTGTCAGCTCCAAGCCTGTTGGCCACTTGCCTCACTTCGCCGCTCCACGAAAGGAACTTAGAGAGAATTGAAGGGGAAAGCCGAATATGGACGTAACTTAATAGCTACATGCGAGGGGAGAAGCATGACAACAGCAGCAAGACAAACCAGATGGAAACATTTGAGCAGAAGGGAGTGTGTAAAGGTACGGCACACGAGCTATATTTGTCGCAGGTTTTCTGCAACAAATGTAGCTGGAATTATAGATTGCGTTGAATTAAATGCAAGCGGCCACACGAAGCAGTCGAGAAGAACCACGCGGAAAACCACGAAGTACGAAGTTCACTTTATACTTCTGTTTCCATTGTGCCACGAGTGACGTCAGAGTAAACTTTTCTTGTGAAAACGTTACAAATTTTCTCTACTTGTAGGCTGAGTGTAGACGTCACCAGAAATTCTAACGGATGATAATGAAAACGGTGTACATATTTCACAAGACTAGAAAGGAATTTCATTCTTTAAACTACAATAGGTTTGGAATGCAGATTAGCAATAAATCTTCACTCCGAAGATAGCAATTCACGCTTTGAACAAATCAGCAAAATTGAAACCTGTAGGTAGGCCTATTTCTTCGTCTTGTGTAATGCTAGGGATTCTTTTAAAACACATTACAATAACGAACTTTGCTCTGGGGATATAGATACCGGCAAGCATGACTACTTGTGCAACGGAGATTAGCGACGAAAGTCGAAAAAATAATTGTCGAATTTTTCCTTAATGACTAATTCCTTAGAGATTTTCCGAAGATAAACTAATATTTCAACATCTTTGAATGTGAGTTAAACGTGGTAGCAATGGTGAACTGGTGATATAGTACTTTCACAGTAGCCTGTATGCAATATATGCCTATACAATACCATTTTCATATGAGACAGATCAGTATCGTCCAGTTGAGATACGAACTCGAGATTGTGGCTTACACATAATTGCAAGGAAATGCGTCCGAACAATTCTTGTACTGAGGATAAACTCGATGATAATAATAATAATAATAATAATAATAATAATAATAATAATAAAATAGTAATAATAAAATAATAATAATAATAATAACAATAATAATAATAGATCTAATGGTACGTAGCCTATTTAATGACATGGATTCGGCCTTCTTTAAGGAAAGCGCGTAATTTAACTCACTACGTCCCATTCAATTAAATATTACCGTTTGCCCCGCGTACACACACTTAGGCCTATGCTTAACCCATGACAAAACGGGTTCTATTGCACTATGCCAACTACTGTATTTACTAGCGTAATTTCCATTTCTTAAATTTTTAGAACACATTTTTTAAAAGGCTATTTTCCTTGCATAATTTCCCCCTTAAGAAAAATGACAAGTCAACACTTTCCATTTGCAATTCAAGAGAGTCTTTCATTCAGATTCTAAATGTCGCTGAAATACGCACGGAAACCGAAGGTCATTATACATCCCTCCTACAGTGAAAAAGTCGATGTTTCCTCTGACGACAAGGAAGATAATCTGAATTTGTTGTCTGATGAAAGTGGTGGAGTATAAAGTACGTGTAGGCTTGCACGATTTCATTTTTTTTATATAATAAGTGAATTTTGATACTAATGTTTTACGCCCGAAATCTAGCAACCTGATCAGAGATTAATCAGTTTCAAGCTACAGGCATTAGAACTGACATACAGCTGTATAAAGAAAATACGTGAAAATGCTCCAAATTACTCAACGTTTAGGCACATTGTATATATTTGTAGTTATTTGGTATTAACATTTAAGTAGTTGCGTGGGGGTCATGTTGACCCCCACTGTTATATATTGGTTTGTATTATTTTTACGCTGTTGCCTACATTGTCTAGCTTATCAGTACCTTCCTGAAAGGGTGTCGGCAATATGACTACATGATAACTTCCAGTTTATCACTGTTAATTTAAATTTTCTAGGCTGGGGGTTCTGTTGACCCCCACGCGACTACTGTCATAAATTAGCCCACAAGTAGTATAATATTATTTTTGTGATTCTATACGTGAAATCTCTTACTCTAGAAGATTATGGCAAATAGTAATGCATATGAGCTAGAAGATTTACACAGAACCAAGATATTTTATATTTTAATTCGTGTTTTTAATTGGGGGTCACTCTAACCCCCACGCGACTACTAATGTTACAAATCAGCCCACAAGTATTACAGTATTTCTTTTGTGGTGTATATACATGCGAATTATTACTGAAGAACATTCTGGCAAGTAATGACCCATATGAGCTAGAAAGTTTACGTGGAACCACAGTCTACTGTATACAGTCACGAAGCTTTATACGTAGTAAATATGCATCCATAGATAGTTGCTAACCACTAGGATCGCTACTATCGCCTCATTACAGACAATGCGAAATAGTACCTGCACAGTCTATTGTTCTTACCTTCACAACGCAAGCTTCGTGACTATATATTAGACTGTGGTGGAACTATGAATTTTATATTTTAATTATTCGGATATTTGCTTGGGGATCACTTTGACCTCCACGCGAGTACTAATGTCACAAAATAGTTCGCGAGTACTTAAGTGTTAAATATTATTTTGATTAGTACATGGCTTATTTGATATTATTTATGACAATTTTATTTCCCATACTGCGTAATCATCGCGTAATTCCCCGCCACTCGATTTTTCGCCGCCAAATTTTGAGAAAAAGGGAGAGGGTTATGCGAATAAATAATATAAATGCTACATATCCCACCGAATAGGCCAAGTTAACATTATTATATGCTGGTTTGCAACAATAACGAGTTAGAAATTGCTGAACTGTCGAAAGTTTGACTGTAAATTAAAACAACAAAGAATATTACAACAAAAGGATTTACCCACCTTAATGCTGTTAAGAGCAAATAATTCACCTCTTCTACTGTGTTTAGCATCAGTCATTATAGTGACTAAAGTGCATTGATTTCTTTTGCACTTTTGTACAGCGTTTCCCCTTTTTTCTCACGGGATTTCCTACTAAAAATCAGTATGAACTTCTGGTTTATCCCATGCGTGCTACATGTGCTGCAGTTGTTTTAAAATTGTTAAAAATGTCGACGCTGATGACATGTAGGAAATGATTGTGAACTATTTTCAGGCATTCCGGGAAAATCCACAATATAATCTTAGTCACGATTTCATCCCAAGGATCTTCGAAACCTTCGTGTGACGTGCAACAGCGGAACTAAATCTCAGGGCGGAAGTGAAGGCTGGTTCGTAATCCTACGTAATCGACATCACGTCACATGACTGAGCGCGTGGAAAATATTCGTAACCGTACATACACACAAGTGGAAGAGTCACTTATCTGTGAAGATTAAGGAAAGGTTGAGGCAATAGTTCTGTAATAAACGGTTTACATTAGCAGGCGTGGCAACAGGTTATTCATCACATTGAGGAAACAGCTACCAATACCTCTTGCTTCTCTCCGCCCCCGCAGATGACGTTCGGTTAGTGATAACCGTGATGGAGCAATAGTCGAAAGGACAAAGGAAATAGAATGAAGACTTTCTTCAAATCGATATCAATGCTAAACAACGTTACGTGACTAACTACACACGCGCTTTCCATGTAAGGAAGTCAGCTGATCTGTAAACTTTACAAAGTGACGATCGAAACACTGGTCATTTGTTTTTCTTTGTCGGAGGGGGGGAGCGGAGGGGAGGGGAATTCATAGCATCGGTAGGAAATGTATTCATAGCATCTTTCAATACGTTTCAGCTTATTCCATAAATTTGACCTTGCCCTCGCGTAATGTGAATTCCCGTATGAATCTTCTCTTTTCGACATTTCACGCTTGTCATGGTTAAGCTTCTTTTTAACACTGAGTGACGTATGAGTCTGCACAAGACACAAAATGTAAGTCACCTTGGTGTAGGGTGACCAGATTCACATCGATAAAAAAGATGACACAAAGCTTCAAAAAGGAGGACATTGTTCGAAAAAAAAGAGGACAGAAAATATGTACTTAGGCCTATATTATACTTTACAGTACGTAAATATATAGTGCAGTTTTAGGCTTCTATCATACTTAAAAGAACGGTATTTTAATATCTACTTTATTACAAAATAATTATAACAAAAATAATAATAATGATTTTACAGTTGCTACATATGAAAATCAAGGGAACTATAATTATTAAAGAGGGCAGAAAATATATATTTATATTTAGGCTTAGGCCTATATTGTATTTAACATTATGCCAATATCTAGTTTATCATAACATAATTATAATAAAACTTAATAATATTAGGCCTAAATAATTTTACATATGAATGTCAAGTGAACTATAAATTACAGTATTAACAAAAGGAGGAGCAAAGAGAGTTAAGAACGTAGGCAGAGATTATCGTCGTTGTTCCTGCAATAACTCCTATATTCATCGATTTTCAAATTTTTGCTCTATTAAATACCTTAGTGATACAGTAAATAATAAAATCTCCTATATGTAATTATATTTCTTTGTTTCGAAAATGTAAGAATTCACAGTCTCCTATGTACGGCTGCCATAGAATGAATAAATGTGTTTTTTCTTCCTACTGAAAAATGTTATATTTTGAACAAAGGAGTTATTTGCAGGAACAACGACGATATTCCATCGATGCTGCTGCCACCTACCGGCAAATTACTTGAAAAGGCGTCAAATCAGATAGTTTCAAAATATCAGGCATACAAGTTACGAAAAGGAGGACAATTCTTGATTTTTTTAAAATCCTCCCGGACCCCGGACAAATATCTAAAAAATAGGACATGTCCGGATAAAAGAGAACATCTGGTCACCCTACCTGGCGCATAACATCTCTAAATGCCGGTACACATTTCCTATAGAGTAGAGCAATGTTCGGCATTTCTTGACTCGCTGGTCAACCCACAATACACAATTAGGTAAATCATAATCTACATCTCCTTAGTCATCTCTATTGTTCATTCAAAATTAAGCAGTTTGTGTATTTTTTTTCTTCTACCTTCCCCTTTGCTGTGCATTGCCGGCTGTATTTTATATGACGTAATCTTTACTGATCTCTGCTGCAGAAGGTAGATAGCACAAACGCGTTTGTAAATTAACGACTAAGAGAGCCTGTTGTCTATATAATATATTTCATTTAATAATTAACGATTTATTTATTTATTTATTAAGTAATTATTAATAATTAAATAATCAAAAATTAATAAATATCAAATAAATAATAATTATTAATTAATTCATTATACCTTTACTTATTTCATTATTTAATTTTAGGTCGTGTCTCAAATAGTTTCTATCTTTTGGGTGCCAAGTCAGGGCTGTAAGGTGAATTAACAAGTCGAACTGTAACATCGAAGCAGATCGGGAGTGCGTTGTGATCTGTGAGGGTGCTCATTTATTTGAAAAATATTGACAGATCACGTCCTTTGTTTCTTACTGCCCGCCGTAATAGTTTTATTACAGTTAGCCTCAGCGCTAATTGTGGTTCCTCAACCCAGAAACTCAACGAACATATTTCACCTCTCCCATGTAAGTTACTCGGGCGCAAACGAATAAATGAAATGCCATTCAATAGAGCGATCAAATGAGAAAATGTACGTTTCACCGTGGACCCAATAATTTAGACATCACTTGCACTGTACATTGAAGGCATGCATACGACGTTACTCATGGAAAATAGAATCAGTACGATTTCGGGGATTTACCAAAGAAGGCACACTATATTACAAAGACGACTCGGTATTTAAACTCACTAAATGGTCTCAACGGAACTAAAGTTGCTCTTCAAGTGTTGAATAGGATACAATAGAACTGTTTATCTCTTGAAGAGCTTTGGTTTTCAGAAAGCCGTACTTAACAGTGGCATGCTATGAAATACAACGAAATAATGACATAGTATTAATTATATTGACATTCTACATACAATATTTGCTTCCCCTTTGGCTGTAGACTGTAGAGGTAACGTTTATGTCTGCAAATTCTGAGGGTCCGGGTTCCATTAACTGCGGAATTAGAGATCTTCTCTCAGTCATTGAGACTGAAGAGTATCTTTTGTTTTGTGTTTGTCACGTGTTTTCTGAGCGTTGTCTTGAGCCATTATATCCACGTGACCAGAGTTACTCATGAATGTTTAACGTTGATTCGAAGGATAAGGAACTTGAGAATATATTAGGCTGAACGGTCTTCACCGTATAGACTGTACAATATTACATCTTCGCAACTTTAAAAATACAGAAACTTTAAGTAAGATATAACATTTCTTATGTAAACAAATATATGTAATTAAAAGTCACGTGTATCTTTGACGCCATTAAACGTATAATTCCTTTATAAATTTTACTGCGATTAACTAGCGTGAATAAAGACAACAGAGTAATTAAATACGATAAGCTTGGAAAGATTTCTAATTACAGTCTGACGACAATTGTTGTGAGGTTCTTTGTTTTGTAATGATTGTATGTTACCATTTCTGGTGAATAGGCCTAAATTCAGATATGCGCTCTACGTAACTAGCTCTAATGAAACGTAAAGTAATACATTCCCCATATTTGTTGACGAAGAAGACTATATAAATTTCCATTACGAAATTATGGCGTAAATTTTAGCAGGCCTACTATAAATGTAGATGAAATTAAAAACAGAATCTGTTATAATAAATATATTAATATGGTTGTTGTAAATAGAATTTAACGAGAGAATAGAACTATTTACATTTTATTTATTACCTAGTTGATTTTCTGAAGTTACTTAACAATTAAGTTAAAAATAAAATTTAATGCAATCAAAATTAAAATAAATAAAATTATTATTTCAGCAACATTTATACATTTATTATTCATCTAGCAACCTAAAATATTTACCAAGTGCATAAGATGGAGCAGAACTGCTTAGTAGGAAATGTTTTTCTATCTTTTCCCTTGGCCATACAATGTATGCTTGCAATTCATTCATTCATTCATTCATTCATTCATTCATTCATTCATTCATTCATTCATTCATTCATTTTATTCCATAGATCTTACATGAGCAATGAAGCTTTAAGATGTGGAACATGTCAACATTTTACAATATTACAATTACAATTTTTACAAATTTTTATAGTTTTACAATTTAGTAATTTTCTACAATTTTTACAATTTTGTACAATTTTTTTTTTTTTTACATTTTGGCGAGATGTAGTGAGATGAGATGAGGTCCGAGGATTCGCCAAAATATTACCCGGCATTTGCCTTTTCGGTGGGGGAAACCTCGGAAAAACCCAACCAGGTAATCAAATCAAAGTGGGTAATCAAATCAAAGGGGTTGATGTCAAGGACTCGCCATAGACCATCCGGCTTCAGTCCCACGGCTGGGGAAAACCTCCGAAGAAACCAAAGTCCAAAGGGGGATCCAACCCAAGCCCGAACGCAGCTCCGGATCAGCAGCCCAGCGAGTCTGCCGACTGAGCTACATCGATGGCTCTACTAAAAGTATACAATACATAGCCAATATTGAGCAATCTCTATTAAATTGAGACAAGTGATTGCCAGAAAATGTCTTTTGAAAGCTGTGTAATTGTACCTTAAAGTCTTCGTTTTCCTGAACCGACGCATGAGAGATGCGAGGCGGGGACGAGGCCTGCCTCGCATAATTCCGGACTACAAGAGAGATAGTGAGTGGCCCTACTCAGTATCTGCACACCTCGCAGCTACAGAAATCACTTACCATCTCTCGTGAAGTCCGGATTTGTGCGAGGTGGGCCTCGCACTTCTCCTGCGTCGATTCAAAAAAAGTAAGGCTTTATGGAGACATATACGTGAGCGCATTCAAAAGTAGTTATAAATGTGTCACTATTTAAACTGCAATCGCACAAAAAGCTGCAGCCATAAATGGATGCAATTTTGACTGTGTTTACATCTGCTTGTACATATAAAAAATACCACTTGGATATAACAACAACAATAAACAAGTATTTATTTAAAGGCAGATTATATGCAATAAAATATCATTTTTACCAGAGATAACAAAACTAAAAATTTTCAAGAACTCTTATTTTCAGGAGCACGCACGCACGCGCACGCGCACGCACGCACGCACACACACACACATATTGAGAAAACCATTCGAAATAAAAGAAATATACATTTATTGAAATATATTAAACAATATTAAATATCTGTGCAATGCAAATACACGATCTCAGAGATGTTCTGAATCTAAGTGTGATAATATCTTGAGATGGAAAAGAAATGAAACATATTAGACTAAATTAAAAAAAAGCGAATTCGAATTTCTTCAAACAACCGTGTTTGTTACCTTATGTATTAGTATTTAGTATTTGTTTTAGTATTTATTTATTTAACCTGGTAGAGATAAGGCCGTCAGGCCTTCTCTGCCCCTCTACCAGGGGTCGTAGTGACATAAAAGAAATCGAAATTAAAAAATTTTGAACTCAATAATTCAGGCGTCATATAAAACTTTTAGTCGCCAAGATTACCTGATGGTCGGAATTTCTCTATCCCTGATGTTTAAAATAAGTAAAACGCATCTAGATACTTCAGATCTAATTAAAGGCTGGAATTAACAAATGAAAAACAAATTTCAGCACAAACTGAAAATAAAGCAAATTATATGTGCATGATTTAAGAGTCTCTACACATTATAATCATTAACTGAACATTTTAAGTGTTTCAAATGAAAAAATTCTCCTTTTTTTTCTGATAAAACGCACTTTTTTCTGCCCTAATGAAATGCTCGCCACCAAATTCTTCTATTTGACCACTCATTTCCAACCGTTTTGTTTTGTTTTGTTTTCTTATATTCACCGAACAGCAGAGCTGAACTATGTAAGTAGAGTTTGATGCCGCCAAGTTATACTGCATATATGCCTATACAGTTGCGGGTTGCTTGGAAGCAACCAAATGCAGGACTCTTAGGTATTACAATACATATATAGAAATTTCAAGTATTTTTGTACAAAGCATGAGTTTGGTTAATAATTTTGAAAATGAAATTAATTTTTACAAAACTAATTACATACATACTATTATAATCTGTTTTAAATATTATAGTTTTAAGAACTAACAGAAAAAAAATATAAAGCTCCTTACATAATCATATTCATTTTGTCACATGAGCAATAATTACATTTGCTGTAGACACTATCAACAAAAGAGTGAATAAAAGAGTAACATTGTTTCGAAATACAAGATATAAAATTTAAAATACAGAATAAAATTATTCATCAACTAAAATACTTTAATATATTATTTTAAATTTATTTATTTGTAAATTTCTGCAGTTACTGGGCAATTTTTTTACAAAATCTAATGCCAGCATATTTGCTAAATTTGTGTTTTTCAACAGAAAATAAATTTCTATAACTAGTATTGTAGTTACAGATATCTTTATTTTTAATTAATTGAAGTTCACTTTGTTTTATTAGAATAAATGAGAACAGTAACAACTTTGAGATTTCTGAAATGAGTTTTACAGAAATTATTATTAAGTTTCCAAATTACTCTAATCACACGTTTCTGATACATAAAAGTTATATTTATGTCAACAGAATTGTTCCATATAAAATATTCCGTAACTTAAGTACGAACAGACCAAGAAGAAGTAAACTGAGATCAAATCGTTTTTATCTAAATATTCTCCTCACGTAAAAATTTGCGAAAAATGCTAAGTTAAATTTTTTGGTCTAAGAAATCTACTTGCTCATTCCAGTCCAATAATTCAACAAAACCATGATATAGCCTGTAACATAAAAGTAGATTGTGGCAATGACGGTTGAATATCGAGTTTTGTTTGCGACTATCAGCTATAGTTTTGAGTTGTAAGCATGTATAAGCAATCAATAATCATGCATATAAGAAAGTTTTTAACAATATTTTAACACAAATTTGTGTAACGCCTCACTCCTTAAAATAAGTTATTGTTGTTGTCCACACCTGTGGAGTAACGGTTCTTCTGGCCGCGAAACCAGGTTCCCAGGTTCGATTCCCGGTCGGGGCAAGTTACCTGATAGAGGTTTTTTTTCAGGGGTTTTCCCTCAACCCAATATGAGCAAATGCTGGACCCCGGACTCATTTCACCGGCATTGTCAATTTAATCTCATTCAGACGCTAAATAATCTAAGATGCTGATAAAGCGTCATAAAATAACCTACTAAAAATAATCCGTTACAACAATGTAAAATTTACATCAAATTAGGACTGCAAAGTTTTGTGCATAAACAGTTTTAATACTGGGACATTTATAATGATTCTTCAATGAGTTCACGTACAAGTGTCCTCAGGTTAGAATTGGAAGTTGTCGTACTAAGTAAACCTGTAATTCACTGTAATACATGATAGCAACCTTAATCTCGCCACTGAACTTGTTGGAGCCTGTCTGTCTCCCGAGCATATTGCAATATTTCACTTGGGTTTCATAATCTTCTGATCTCATTTTTCGATTATCTGTCCAGATAACAAAATAGGACGATATGAAGAGGTAATCGATCTTCTCCCACTCCACACCGTCCACCTTTGTCCTTTCCACCCACGCAAATTTCAATTTACACACTTAAATTGCAATTCACTGCAATGGATGCCAATCTTTATGTCCAAAGTCAAGTATTTGGAAGTTGCAGAAAAATAAATGAAATATTGTCACGTAACATCCACGAATAGTATTGCGTGCGCTCTATTGATTAAGGTTGATTATTTTATTAAGCAGCCTGTCGTTGTGGATACTGCTTGTGTTTCCCAACCAATCGGTTGGAGGTTCGAATTGCGGAGTGGGAAATGGAAGAAATTTTTCTCTCCTCAACGGGAATGTTTTGTTAGACCGTTGTTTTGTGATTGCCCTGTGATATCTCAGGGGTAACCCTGCTTCATGCCGATCCTATGGCTAGGATAGCCACCATTTGAGAGATGTCTAGCGCACAATGGCAATAATGTCCCATCCATAAACGCAGCTGTGTGTAAATCGGAGAAACTTAGGGTTAAGCTGAATAAGGAGGGAATAAAAATTTTGTTCAACAACGGTAATTATTTTATTAATTTAAACCCCAAAAATTTGTTTCATTGAAGATTCGTACTGTGAATAATTGAACTTAATTATTTGAACTAATGTAAATTGCTTTGCAACTGAAAGGTGTTGAATAATCACTCAGCTGTTAAATTGTGTTCACTGATTACATTATATTTTTCCTAAATGAATCACGTTCCGACGATACCGTGGCTTAGATAACATTAATGTAATTCTTCTCCATGTTTCATTACTTCTTTCGAAGATTCCGAGTAAATTTGATATTCAGAAGGAGCAGCACTGACTGCAGTTTTGCCAATTTGGAGGAACAATGGCTGAGTCTAAGGCAAGCCCGGGAGTAAATAGATCAATTGAGGTATTGCAGACTACACCTTAACTCCCCATTCCACATTCCCCGACAGAGACAGTTTTGTATCGGACCGATACAAGTAGACCTGAAAGCAGTCATTGCTAAGTGACGGATTGCACAAGGCATGCATCATAGCTTTCGGCTTTCCCTC
This sequence comes from Periplaneta americana, assembly GCF_040183065.1. Lineage (NCBI taxonomy): Eukaryota > Metazoa > Arthropoda > Insecta > Blattodea > Blattidae > Periplaneta > Periplaneta americana. The sequence goes on from NC_091126.1 coordinate 132,054,308, forward strand.
ATCGCGTAAAATCCACCACTGATGCACAATGCTTTACTATGTGTTCGTTTCTAAAGCGGTGAAGAGAAAGGAACATGGGCGGGGGTATCTTCTTTCCTTTTTCCTTCCTCTTTATGTCCAGGTCTGGACTAGGGGATTCGAAGATCATACTAAACACGAAATTGTGTATTTCTGAATAATTACTTTATCTCGGGTTATTAATTGAACTTTGTGAGGGAATTTAGGTTATTTTCTAATCAAATTCATTTTAGCCATATATCTGACAAGAAAATTACTCGGTCACTTCTGCTTTGTTATTCTCTGAAAGAAATCGTCCTCACGTCCGCCCACGTCCACTTGATAGATCACGTGAAAGTTGCATGCCTGGTGAATCCCCCGATTTCATCATTCAGTCTTCTTGCTTGTGTAGGCAGAAAGTAACTTACTGTGGCAGTTGTCTATATTATAGTGCTTGTAAATAGTCTATTTAATTTCAAATTTAAATAATCCATAAGTAAAAAATAGGTGCTATATACGAAAAACAACACAGGGGAATTTACATGATTTACCCGAATTCCAAAGTCTGTTTGAGTCCAGTGGGAAAAGAAAGATTCAACACGTACACTTATTGTTCGTACTGATGTATAATTTTCTTTAATAAGTGAAGAGAAGGCCTATTGGAGATGAATAGGCAGGCAAACAAAGTAAATAATTACATAAATGGAAGAGTAAGTAAATAAATGGAGAAATAAGTAAATCGATAAGTAAATAAATGAATAAATAATTAAACGAATAGATAGACAAATATATGAATGAATAAATAAATACACAAATAAATGAATGAATAAATAAATAAACACACAAATAAGTAAATAAATAAATAAATACAGAAGTAAATAAATAAATATACACAAACAAACACACAAACAATCAAACACACAAATAAACAAATAAATAAATAAATAAATAAGTAAATAAATAAATAAATAAATAAATAAATAAATAAATAAATAAATAAATAAATAAATAAATAAATAAATAAATAAATAAATAAATAAATAAGCATATTCAAGCTCAATACATATAAAGTATTCTTATCCCTACCGGGATTCGAAGTCAATTTCCATTCCGATCAAAAAGACAACTAATTGCCTATGAATTATCGTATCCGCGATAGAATGTTTATTCTTGAATATTGTTATTATCTGTCGCGTGAGTATTACAATAATTCTGAAGTTATTATGTGCTACTTTTTGTATTTTGAATTTTTTCTTGTATATTGGCCTAGGCCCCTATTGCTTATAGCAGAAATAATCAAAGTTAAAGATAGTCCTACATACAGACACATTCATCTGGGTTATCCTAATGAACAAGGAGTCATTTTATCCCATAATACAGTCAAAATTAATATTATTATTTAAAACAATAAACCATCATATAAAATGCAACCCCGACAACATGCAAAACTTGGGGAATTTAACTTGAAAATGGAAACTTTTGAAGAAGCTTTTCTGGTCCACACCTGTGGAGTAACGGTCAGCGCGTCTGGCCGCGAAACCAGGTGGCCCGGGTTCGAATCCCGGTCGGGGAAAGTTATCTGGTTGAGGTTTGTTCCGGGGTTTTCCCTCAACCCAATACGAGGAAATGCTGGGTAACTTTCGGTGCTGGACCCCGGACTCATTTCACCTGCATTATTACCTTCATTCCATTCAGACGCTAAATAACCTAGATGTTGATACAGCAGCGTAAAATATCCCAATAAGCCGTTGCTTGAGACTATACAGGACAACACAATGTAAGCCACGCAAGATCAATATCGCAGTGACATAATCCTCCATTTCATTATCGGACATCAAATCAAATTATGCTAGTTTTGTGGGTATATACGATTATGCTGCAGTGTGGGCCACTGTACGTAGTCGGTGCTTTTTTTTCTGGCGGAACGCGCCTTCAAAGTCTGGAAGTTGGACGAAAAGGAGGTTAAAAACGACAAAATTCCCGTGAACTGGACAGTAATCCTCCACCCATGCGCTATAATATATTCTACAAAGGGCTCCGGAAGAAAATCACTGCGTACAGTAGGTCCTACAGCATCTAATATATCATGTTTAGTATATGTTAGGCCTATATTACAGCGTAAATCAATTTTCAATGGTTATTTACATTTATACATTTGCTTTATATATAGTTATGATTTTTTTTTCGAAATTTAACGATAGAACACATTAGTCTTATAATTTAACTTCACATTCATAAATGTGCTGTTGTTCATATGTCGCTTCAAATCTGTCGTAACTATGTTCGAACAAAAACAAGTTTCAACTGTGAAGGTTAGCAAGTCATTCTGGCTTGGCAAACATTAATATACGAGTTGGGAGGCGACCGGGAGACAATAGATCGTATTGTTTTTGTTGTGCAATTGGTAGCTGAAATTAAGTGATTATTGTTCGAAGTATAATTCGGACTGTGTCCTTCATTTCAATATTGTGATTTGAAATATGTATGTGCGCATTGCAATTGAAGGCTTTTCGCTACTCATGGTTTCTCTCTCGAGTTCAGAATTTCTTCCATATCGCAAATCAAGAATGGTAGCAGAGTCCAGACTCAAATATATCCTGTACTTGAATTATGAAATCTATTATGTACGTAGATACACCTAATTTTCGCAAAGCACGGATTCACGAAATACTGGGTTTCTGTTGAAAAAAAAATGTTTAAAAGACATTCCAAATATACGTAGGCCCTATATGCAAGATTTTTGCTTTTGCATAAATTTATTTTAAATCACGTTTTCATGAGAAATATTTGTTTTTTCTTTAAGAAATTTTAATTTAAAGTGTCCAAAACATATAAGCATTGTAAGTCACAAACATATACGCGTGAATTAATAAAATAAGCTTTGGTGAAGCTGGGCTCCCTGCGAGATGTACTGTTGGCAGGCATGGCAGTGATTGAACTTACAGTAGGTGGATATAATTTTCTTTTAGTTAGGTAGTGTAATTCTCTTAAAAATTATAGGGCCTATATGATTAAGGAGTTTTGCGTTGATATTTATGTAGGCATACAAAATTTTGAATTTAATATTCGCGCCCTACCGCCACGATGGTCTGGTGGCTACAACTCTGGACTTATAATCCTGCAGACCCAGGTTCGTTCCCCGGTCCACACTCGACTTATAACTTGTCTTGGGCAAGTCCGTGGTCTAGGTAACACAGGGATTTCCTCCGGAAGCTTCTGTTCCTCTGTGGCATCCTGACAAATCATCATCAACTGATCTCACATCAACTCAGCGTGTGTGTAGCGTAGACCAGCCTCCTATGGCGCACCCAGGGCAATGGCTCTGTCGGTAAATTTGTCTACACAACTGGCTTCATATAGGTGAATGACGAAAAGTCAAGTCCTATCATTAGAAAAAAAACGTATATATAATATATAACTTATTATTCACACCCTAATTCAAAACATAATTTTGATTCTAACACTCAAACCGTATTCGGAATTTAGACTGACTATTTCTGCATGAAGTAGATAGGCTCTATTGCCTGAAAGTTTTGTGGTGCCTATTTTATTCCCACACAGGTTGGGGAAACTGTTACACAGCCGATCGAAAACTGTCAAGTATTGTTAAAATGTAGAAAGATTCTTAAGATTCCCTAGATGATAGAGACCTCTAGTCATTTTAGGCGTATTCAGTAATGTATTTTGTACGATGAGAGCCAAAAAGGTATATTTTAAAACGTGAAATAATACCGAATTTAGATTTTTTTTTTACGAAATAACGAAATTAGTAGCATTTTTATATTGAAATTTAAGAATTTTATTCACCTCTAAAACCCATGTATTGTGGGTCCCTATCACCACAGCATGGCGCGTTCTCAGGTTGCGGATGAAGGAGACGGCCTCCAGATATGGAGGGTAGGTGCGAATATATTGAATAAGCAGTCGTGGACAGACGATAAGCGGTGGTCCTCCAGCTTGGGAGTTGGGCGAAGGGCTAACAACCCATCACCGTAAAAAAACATCTTGTTACGAAACCTTACACTAAGCCTCGGAATGGGGCTGATTCTCTGGCACGACCACAGTTTAATAGTTTGAGAATAAGGTTCTTAAGAAAATATTTGGAGCTAAAAGGGATGAAGTTATATGAGATAGAGAAAGTTACACAACACAGAACTGCATGCATTGTATTCTTCACCTGACATAATTAGGATCATTAAATCCAGACGTTTGAGATGGGCAGGACATGTAGCACATATGGGCGAATCCAGAAATGCATAAAGAGTGTTAGTTCGGAGGCCGGAGGGGAAAATACCTTTGGGGAGGCCGAGACGTAGATGGGAGGATAATATAAAAATGGATTTCAGGGAGGTGGAATATGGTGATAGAGACTGATTAATCTTGTACAGGATAGAGCTCGAAGGCGGGCTTATGTGAGGGCGGCAATGAACCTCCGTGTTCCTTAAAGGCCAGTTGTAATAAGTAAATTCACTCTGGAATAGGATCCCTAGATATACGCAATTATTTATAATCTGTGAAAGAGTTTTTATTTTAGTTTTGACTTGTACCTGGCAATGATATTACAAGCAGAGGGTCCACACTTGTGGAGTAACGGTTAGCGCGTCTGGCCGCGAAACTAGGTGGCCCGGGTTCGATTCCCGGTAGGGCCAAGTTATCTGGTTGAGGTTTTTTCCGGGGTTTTCCCTCAGCCCAATATGAGCAAATGCTGGGTAACTTTCGGTGTTGGATTCATTTCACCGGCGTTATCACCTTCGTCTCATTCAGACGCGAAATAACCTAAGATGTTGATAAAGCGTCGTAAAATAACCTGCTAAAATAAAAAACAAGCGTAGGTCTGTTATCTTTACATGGTGTACTACATTATTTTATTGACTAACCGATAGAAAACATCAATTTTACAGCTACTCTTTCGTAAAGGACTTGTTTTTTGCCTATACAGCACAAAATGTATTTCGCTGGCTTGGAATTTTGAACCTTGTAAACGAAGAAAGACTGCTATCCTATTGTTGCGAAACCAACGACCTTAAGATTCAGCTGGGCAAGCTAAAATAAGACGACTCGGATCCGCTTCTAACATAAACACATGTTATAAGTGCGGTCGTATAAAACTGTCATGATTGGGTGACGCCTTGAGTCCCAAGCACTGAGTGGCAATTCTTGAGGGTCATCCCTGAGCTGCTGCGCCCTTGAAATACCGCAGATTTTCGAAACAGAGTAAGAGAGAACTTGGATGTAATTTACTAGCAAGCTTGGTGCCAAAGTAAACAAAAAATATATAATCAAGCAGCTATTTTAAAACCAATCATCAATATATCCGCTTTCAAAAGCTCTCACATTCCTTCCAACATGTCACAAAATGGGTCAGGACGTCTATCCAACAGTCAATGTCATCTGACTTCCTTTCATTAACCAATTTTTATTAACAGTGACGTATTAGGCAAGTTAATTCGGAATTCTCAAGCACGTGCAACGTTTTGAAATACGCCGTTACGAAAACGTATATTTGTCTCCAACAGGAAAGACGCAATGAATTTACATCGGTTGCTTTACATTTCAATTTATTCTTGTTTCATTATTGATATAAACACATTAATTCCTTTCAGAACAAGTAACATTGAATTTGATTACATGATCGTATCTAAAATAATTTAATGTAATTCGCAGTTCTGGTAGTCTAACATTTACCACAGGCAATGAATCACAACGCATTCAAAATTACGACTTCTGCCTTAACAATAGACCAGTGAAACGACATTAATTTGAAATCATAGCTTTGTGTGGGTCTTAGAACTGATTTTGGGCTGGAACGAGAAATTTTTTCTTAGTAGCTCATGTACAAACCTTAGCGTTATTCGAAATTTTCATGGACGGATTTTGAGTAGCGGCACCTATTTAAAAGTAATTCTCTGAATAATCCGATGAACGACTTTAAAATTATCGTTCAAAAGTTCGAGGCGTAATTTGATGTTTCTGTTTATTTATATAAATTAAATTAATTTCGTCTTATAAAATCAATTCGTAAAATATGGCGCAGTATTTAAAAATTACCCAAATAAGACTATAACTTCGATCACAAACTATTAACAGCTCTTCTGCACAGAATGGATTGGTAGCTAATAAAACCAACTTAAAGCAGGCTCTAGATACTAAAGTTTGGGAAAGTGTGTACTGATTATTTTCTGATTATTTTTGTTGCTCTTGTATTTCAGACTAAATGAATTATGCAAATGGAGAATAATAAATTGTTTATTTGTCTCCAACAGGAAAGACGCAATGAATTTACATCGGTTGCTTTACATTTCAATTTATCCTTGTTTCATTATTGGTATAAACACATTAATTCTTTTCAGAATTAATAACACTGGATTTGATTACATCAGCGTATCTAAAATAATTTAATGTAATTTGCAGTTCTGGTAATCTAGCATTTACCAAAGGCAATGAATCACAACGCATTCAAAATTACGACTTCTGCCTTAACAATAGACCAGTGGAACTACACTAGTTAGAAATCGTAGCTTAGAACTGATTTTGGGCTGGAACTAGAAATTTTTTCTTAGTAGCTCATGTTTGTATTGTCATTACCTTAGCGTGATTCGAAATTTTCATGGACGGATTTTGGGTAGCGGCACCCACTTAAAAGTAGTTCTCTGACTAATCCGATGAACAACTTTAAAATTATCGTTCAAAAGTTCGAGGCGTAATTTGATGATTCTGTTTGATATAAAAATTAAATTAATTTTGTCTTATAAAATCAATTCGTAAAATATGGCGCAATATTTAAAAATTACGCAAATAAGATTATAACTTCGATCACAAACTATTAACAGCTCCTCTGCAAAGAGTGGATTGGTAGCTAATAAAACCAACTTAAAGCAGGCTCAGGATACTAAATTTTGGGAAAGTGTGTACTGATTATTTTCTGTTTATTTTTGTTGCTCTTGTATTTTAGACTGAATGAATTGCGTAAATGAAGAATAATAAATTGTTTACTCAGAAACTTATGTTACACTTACACCCAAATTATATAAACAGAAAAATAAAGAGATAGATTGCAACTACAACCGTTTACGTTTAAATATTAGTAACTTTTCGATAACCTCCATGTATTGCTGTGTTCTGGGTGCTGTTAATACAATGGATAACGGTACTTTTAATACTCTGTTACAAGTAACAGCAAGTTATTAAGCATATTACGAAAGAGTTTAGTAGCCCTATATTTTTTACTTTTCTTTTTCTTTTCCAATCTATCACCAATCCAATTTCTCAGAAAATACGTATTACTTTATCGTACGACAAACGTAGGCTTAATGCCAAGGAAAATTCACGTCACTCAATTCTTTGCGAAGAAAATAATCAGGCTAATTATACAAAATCAATTGTCGACCGAGGGAAATGAACATTGCGTGAAACACCGTGTAGTAATCGATCGCGTTTGTTTTTAATAACGGGCATTATTGAGTAATATTCTTACTTCACGATATTAGTAAGGGATTATTGATTTTACGGCCTTTTAATGTATATTTTATAGAGCATTTCGTACAGAGTTGTACAACCTCTGAAGCTTTGTAAGTATCTACAGCGTCTAGGGTTTGTTTTATAAAAGAGGTCACTCACTCGCTAACATATTCAGCGCCGCAATTTTTGAACAGGCACTGACATTCTAAACTTATCTTAACCTTGCCAACAGCAAAACGCTTTCTTCTTTCTTTTCCGCCTGAGAATCGGTTCACTCACCCTGCATTGCGCTGCGTACTCATCTCGAATATTCGGCTATCTCCGGAAAAGTTCGTACGTCGGACTGCCGAAGGGAGAACGGGATCCTGCTTACGTAACAAACCCCACATACTTTGTTACGTAATGTGAAGGTGACCTATCGCGGCTCTGATTGGTGACTCAGAGAGGGTGTTGTCCTCGCTCCAGGGCCGCTCCCCCCCGCTTCCGAGCTATCATCCCCACTACTCCTCACACGACATTGACTGCGAGAAGCCAGTGCCGTCGTCTCGCGCAAGAGGTTCGTCAGTGTAACGCAGAACGTGTGAAGTGTCAGACGTGTTTTGTTGAGCCAGCACAAGTGACAAAGCGCGGTACAGCGTAGTGCAGTAGCATCATACCCAAGTGTCATATTACACATTCAACGAGTGTTTATTTCATCTGCGAAGTTGCCATCACTCCCTGCAGTGCTGAAAGACATTACAAACAACAGTGTCACAATTGGTGAGTTTGTTATGCTTTGTGTTGTCCGAAACAATTAAGTCTTGTTAAGTGTGCCGTATGTCGGTGTAAAGTATATTACTTTTCGGTTCGATAGAGAAGTGTTGGGCAGAAATAAAACGCGTTGTGTCATCAGATATTTATTTTCTATTTTTTTTTTCGTACATATGACGTGGATGCATCGCTTCCCACGCACATGTTGAGTCGGTCTTCTGTCACCAAGAATGACACACTTTTGGATCTTGATGACTAAGGCCGATGAGTGTAGGGGATTTTTCTAGGTCCGTTTCAAGATCAGTGTTGCATCATCTCAAGAGTAATATATTTTGGCCTTGTCAGGTGATGCAATAATAATAATAACAATATTTTCATAAATAATACCAAAAACTTTGAAGTTAGAGCAGACTGGAAGTACAGCGCGCTTGGGGAAGTTTGTAAACGAATTCATTAATGTATTCCGATCTATTGCTACCTAATCGATGTACACAATGGTGAACAAAGGTTGGCTCACGTCCCATGCCACCGCCATCACGCATGCGTCTGCACTTGCTGCAGCCGTTGTTTGCCCTTCGGAAACGCGTTATATAATCTCTTGTACTAGGGTTTTTATCCTAAAACGTTGTTGCTTGAAAACTATAACTGCAGGCACAAACACAACGTGACTTGGATCACGTGTCGGTGCCACGGCCGTGTTGCGTAACCTTTGCTTCTTGCTGCCTAGCCGATTTGCTCTAGGAAGGAAGTTGAATTGTTACATCATGTATATAAGAAAGAGATAGAAGTGCGCGTCGGCCCTTTGGTGCGCGGTGTTCTGTCCAAAATATCTTGACTCTTCCTTTACCCGAACTATTGCGCACATATGACTCAGGGGGATTGTGTAAGATGTTATTGCGAATCTGTTTTGTTGAAAGTGGTGCAATTCAATGTAATCGTGTTAACGGGAAGGATATAAACGCTATAGACGCAGATAAATTAGTCATGTAAATATAAATAACATCGCGATAACACAGACAACAATAGAAAAATCGGAACAGGAAGAATAGCAGTGCATAAGTAGTTCCTATAATTTTGTTGTAAATCTTGTCATACAACTACACAAGTGGAGTGCAACATCACAAACGTGTAAGCGCTGTAAAATTTCACGTGGAAAAGAGTGCACGCTGAGGGATTATAAATTCATACGTAAGTAAACATGAAATATCAAACTGAAAATTCGTAACAGTGAACAGTTTCTATGAAAATGTTTAAAACTAGGAAAATTGGAGGTTTAATTTTGTTATCACCGACGAATACCAAGTGGAGAGATATAAACCAAACACAAAAATCGATTAAGTGATGGATAAATTCATTACTAGAGTTCGTTAAGCGCGCGAAAGTTCGTATAAAATACGATTAAGGACTTCAGCGACACACAATGTGCAAACTGAAGTACCGTGAATTACTTTATATGAAGAACATAAAATTTCGCGGGGAAATCACGGTTTCTCGTTGACGTAGTACAAAAATATTTGTATTGACAACAGATCTGAAGTATTACACCATTCAAAACAAAGAGGGGAGATTGACGCTTCAACGAAGCCATGAAATGTGAAACCAACCAACTTTTACAAAATAATAATAATTATTATTATTATTATTAGTAGTAGTAGTAGTAGTAGTAGTAGTAGTAGTAGTAGTCATAATGAATTTTAGTGACACGTAATGTGCAAAGTGAAGAGACTACCGTGAATTACTTAATGTGTCGGGCCTAAAATTTCATGACAAAATCACGATTTCATGTTAACGTAGTACACAAATATTTATATTGACAGTAGAGCTGGAATATTACACCATTCAAAACAAAGGAGGGGGATTTACGCATCAAAGAAAGCACAGAAACGTGCGACGCAACTTGTGACGTAACGCTCTTAGTACCGAGAGGGCGCCACTACACGTGAATCAATTGTTGGCAGGTGAGAATTTCGTCCGTGTGGCCGGCCGCGTGAGGCCGTGCGAGGTGTCGCAAGGGTTTGTTGACGGCGAGAGGAGAGAGCCGCGCGGCGGAGGTTTTGTCACGCACACGTGCGCAGCTCCGTCTCCGGCGAGAGCACAGCCTCTACTGACGCAAGTCGTGTTCCGGTGCCGATGGGGCCAGAGCGGTGAGGGGAAGGGGGCCACGAGTTCGCGCAGCGCGCTCTAGAGAGTGCATTGTTCCCACTGAGTCACATGGTTCCTCTACTTGGTCCTGACACGCTAAAGGTCACCGGCCATGACGACTAAACTGCAGTTTGGATCTAATGTCGCTTCCCTTTATTGTGTTGCAGATGTTTTGAGGCATCGAATTATGGTGGCAGAGTTTGTCGCCCGGCAGAGTGGATCGCCCATCAATGGTGAAACGCCGTCCTTGAACTCCAGCATGCCCGGCAGCCACACCGGCGGCAGCAGCAACAGCAACGGCAGTCTGGGGGGCGTCGGTGGGCCAGACCCCTCCATGCACATGGGGATGTCGCGTGCCGGATCCCCCGACCCCGACAACTACCCGCCGGGCTTCGACCTGGCGGGACATCTCAAGAGGAAAGAGCTTTTCTCTCAACGGAAGCAGCGGGAATTCATCCCTGACAACAAGAAAGACGAGAGCTATTGGGACAGGCGACGCCGCAATAATGAGGCGGCTAAGAGGTCCCGTGAGAAGCGTCGCTTCAACGACATGATCCTGGAGACGCGCGTCGTCGAGCTCAGCAAGGAGAACCACGTGCTCAAGGCGCAGCTGGCAGCTATCAAAGACAAATACGGGATCAGCGGGGAGAGCGTGGTGAGCGTCGAGCAGGTGATGGCCACCCTGCCCACGAGCGAGCAGGTCCTCAGCATCACCAAGAGGCCCAAGCTCGCCCCCGGCGCCGGAGCGCCTCCTCCGCTCATGTACCCCCCGACCCCGAGCCCCATCCCCACGTCCGTCATCCACCAGCCCGTGAGCACGGGGATCGGTAGCTCCCCGCCTCCTCAGACACTCCACCACTTCCAGCCGCAACCCCCGACGGGACAACACCCCATGCACCACCAGCACGAGTCCAACAACTACCCCGAGCCCGAAGCTTACACGTACACGTACCCACTACCGTCTCTGCACCCTCCGACGTTCGAAGGCAACAGCAACGTCCTCAACCTGAGCCGAAGTCGCGGAAACCGCAGCAGGCCGCAATCGCCCTTCGAACTTTCGAGTGGTAGCGGGAGTGGCGACGAGAACTCTGTTCCTGGCCCCGTGGCACTCACCACCGGCCCCAACAACAACGGCAGCAGCAATAACAACAACAATAACAACAGCCTGCCTCACAAACTGCGGCACAAGACGCATCTGGGCGACAAAGACGCCGCCACGGCTCTCCTATCCCTGCAGAACATTAAGCAGGAGCCCGGCGTGGGCCACGGTGTGGGAGCGCGCGCGAGTCCGCCCTGGGACGCCGAGGGCAGCAGCGACGAGCGCGATTCAGGGATCTCTCTCGGTGTGGAGTGGAGCGGGCACCCCGGTATGCCCTGCAGCACCGTGCCTCTCGCTCAGATGCAATTGCCGGCGTCGGTATCGCCGGGGCCCAGCGAGCCCTTGGAATGCCCCGCCGACGACTCCCAACTAAAGTCTGAACTCGCGCGCCTCGCCTCCGAGGTGGCGAACCTCAAGAGCATACTCACAAGGAAGAAGTCGGCGGCGGTAAACCAGAGTCCAAGTCCCACCCCCATGGTGCAGCCCCAGTGAACTACGAGCGAGTGAAGCATGTGTCAATTCGTGTGCCAGGGGCGGAGCGGCCTGGATCTGATGAAAATCTTGTATTTATTGTCTTATTTGTTAATTATTGATATAGTGATAATAAGACTGTATTTTCTTAAACTCTTAATGAAAGAAAGTGGTGATTGTTGTGATTTGTAAGATGAAAGTTCTTTTATGAAGTTCCAACACGATTTCTCCCTAATCACCCCTATCGTCCTATAATTATTTACATTATTTAATATGCCAATACTGTGAACACTTGTAAATATGAGTAGTGTAGCTATGGCAATTTTTACCTTTAGTCTATTTGTCCTGTCCTGTCCTATCAGCTCATCATTGTCCAAAGCACCAGCCTATACGAAGTCTGGCTGGAATCATTCTGTCTGCTCAAACATTCTGTATGGTCCTCCAACATTTCTACTACATTCTCAGTCTTGTCTATTTGTATTCACTGGATATATTGAATAAATTCCATGTTTTGTCAAGTATTGTGTTTATTTCAATGACAGGGTGAAGAAATTGTACCTGGAATCAACTATGCTTGAGAGCTATGTTTAAATTTCAATTTGTTATTCCTTTCCCGTTTAAAAATGTACTCCGTGGAATACGTGACATCAGGCTGTATCAACGTCAAAAGTCCTCAAACGTTCTGAATACCTATTTCTTTACACAGAAGAATAATATAAAATTTTAATTTAAACATAAAGCTCTCAGGTATAAAAATTAACTCTGAACCATACACGAACCTAACCTAATTTAAGTGAATTTTATTTTACACGTGTGTGTATTTGATAAATTCCTTCTAATATAACATTTTAATTTGTAACATCGGACAGCAAATTCAATATTGAAATATTAAATACCAGTCAGCAAAAATGAGAATACTTTATCTTAACACGAAAATCAAATTAGATAAGATATTAGACGGAATTGATCAGATGAATACATAAGTGTAAAATAAAATTGTAAATTATAAGTAATTCGACAAGATTAAAATTGAAGAACTAATTTAAGCGGCAATTAAAAAGTAATTACATATTCTTTGACGGAAAGGAGAAAAGAAAAATAAAATTGCATAATTCTCAATTATGTAGTCAGAGCTCGTAATAGTGGCAAAATTAGGAATTGCAATGCAAGAGTTCTCCAAATCAAAGATTACATAATGTTAGGAATCTATGTAAGTTTACAGTATTACATAGTCTACATTGACAGTATTAAATTCTGAAGCAAACACTTCAATCCAACGTGAAATTTCTCTCTCGCAACACAGATCTTTATTGCGAATATAAATTCAAAACCTGGTGAATTACTTCAGAGTTTTTGGAATTTTACCATATATTAGAAGGAAGTAAACATTTTTCAATGCGAGTAGCTAATGAAATTTAATCATAATTAATTCGATATTCCAGTTCTTTAACATTTTACTAAGACGAAGGCCTTCATGAAGACATCCGCTGCCACTGGAACCAGAATATATCATCATGTAAAAAATAATGTGCCCTAGTCACTAATAAATATAATAACCTAACTTCAAGACTTGTGGCGCAACAATTGCTTCTCCTTGAAATCAAACAACTTACGTTGTAGGTAACACTGGCTTTAATGATTCCTTTAACTAATGATAATGTTAAATTTGTTAAATTAAACAATTTTATAGCTTCACTGTGTTATGTGGTACTTCACATTAGTAACTAGTTTTGGCGGGACTTTACAGCATTTTCAACTAGTCGGTAAGATAAAATGCAATAATATTATCATTACTTAACGCAGTGAGTTTATGAAAGTTGTCAATTAAACAAATTTAACATTAACATTAGTGATATACAGGTGTTAAAAGTGTGTAACAAAGAATGAATATAGAATTAATCTTTTTGTGTATTCAAAAACAGAGTAACACAATGCAACATGAAATTTACTTCTCACATAAAGATCTTGGTTACGAATGTAAATTCATGTCCTGGTGAACTACATTAGAGTTCTTGAAACTTTATCATATTTTACAAGAAAGCAAATAACATTTTATGTTCCTAATCAAATGTAGTCATAAATATCGACATTGTGATTTTAACAACATTTTACTAAGAAGAGGGATTACATGAAGACATTTGCTGCCACTCAAAACAAAATATATCATGTAACAAATCAAGTGCCTTAGTAACACCAATAGAAGTCATTATACAAGTTCAAGACGTGTGGCATACCAATGAAGCATCTCCTTCAGCTCAAACTACTGAGGTAGGTCTAACACTGATTTTAATTAGGTTTTTAAGCTTGCATGTGTATTCCGGGCTCCTTAATTCTGATGCCCAGGCAAATGCAAAGAAAAAACTTCGTTGTTTTGTTTGTGACGTAAGAAAATTGCAACGTTTCAAATTTGCTTGAAATGATACCCCTTATCAGAAATGCGAAGATGTAACATTCAAATTTCAACTAGTTTAACAAGGTAACAATATTACAATTCAGTTTACATTTTAAAAACAAAAAAAAAAAAAAAACTAACGGAATTCTGTTTCTTATCGGAAAATATTCACCATTTAGAGGATCATACAGTTAAGAAAAAATAACGAACACCTACCTCCATTTATTTCTTACCAAGCCACTTCTCTATTTACATAAATTCATTATATTGCTTCTTTTCTACTCATAAATAGTAAAAATAACAATAATGAAATAATGGCATTAATAAGTAAGAATAATAATAGTAGGCCTATTAGTAAAAGCAAAATAAAGTAATAATAATAATAATAATAATAATAATAATAATAATAATAATAATAATGGACCAATTAAATTTTAAGACTTTTCTTTGTTCGTCCAACCTAACGTATCCTAATTGAAAATATCTACAAACGTGGACAAATAATTAATATTCAAATAAATATACTTGAAGACTGATCCCAAAATATGGTCAGTCAATTTTTATGAAAGAACTAGGTTAGTTTTTTTATAAAGTGTAATGCATGTATCAGCATGGAAAGTTTTGTTCATTTAGCTTTTATAGTAGCTGAGCCATAAAAAATGAATTTCACAAAGCACAAAGACGCGACCACGATCATTACAAAAATATCATTAAAGCTGAAAGTTGTTGAGAGTAGTTACTACTTTTAAATTTCGTAACAAATTTAATTGTTTAGGAAAAAAAAGTTGAACATCAATAATAATTTAACTAATTTTAGTCAAAAATTCAGTCTGAAACACTGTTAATTGAACTGTTAATTTCTTATTACTGATGCTTGGTAAAACTTATGATCGTTACTGTTGGAACGCAATAGTTAATAGATTTGAACTGAACTGAGAAAAGGCTAGAAAAAGAAGTGGAGTCACCATTGTATCATATGTGGGGGATTCACAGATTTCGAACGCAGGAGAAAAGGCAGGGAGGGGGAACTGTGAGTTGCATCACTAACACGTTCATTGCAACAGCTGGCCCTCTCCAATGGATTTGAAGTAACCAATTTTGACTCATGTTCTAGTACATATTTCATACAAATCATATATTTTACCAGGAGGACTCTCTCTTCGAATTATTTGGAGGTGCGAGATTCCTCTATTAATTTTATTGAGGGGGCCACATTCCTAGTTTCATAAGTTTTTGGGGCAGAAAGTGCGTTGTCCAACAAAGTGGCGCATATATCTTTTGCACGTGGATTGTATGTTGTCCATATTCAATATTTGTGGGTATTGACTCCAATATTGAGAGTAAAGTGGGACTTATCTGTTCACAGTATCCAAAATAACCATTCCGGATCAATTTTCATTTGAGCTAATATACCTGATAAGAAGTTGTTTCTCTTTTCACAACCAGCTTCCTTTAATGCAATCATCATTTGCAATTCATAGGGATAAATTCTCATTAGATTGTGTAAAATTTTCCAAACAGAGCTGTAGGCCTATGGCATTTGTAAACGTTTGCTTAATACATTGAGCGTATTCCGAATCTCACCGGTGAGCAATCCGATGGCATCACGGTGTTCCGAATTCCACCGATGACGTCATTGATGCTCCACCGGTGTCGCACCGGTGCCATCAACTTGCAGAGGTGGTTGCAGTCTCCATCAGCCGCCATCAGTGAATCTGATTGGTTCTTGTATAGGGCGGGAATTAGCAGACGAATAACATCGTGCACTGTTGTGTCATGGCGATGTGTTCTGCTTTAGTTCTGCTGTATTGTTTGTAATGAGCACAACGTAAAAACAATATGTTAATGGCTTATGAGCGAACATGTCAACGGACCAGTTATTACTACTGGTTCAAGAAATAAATTGTTTGTGCTATCTTTTCTTTGAACGAGATGGGAGTACGAACATTTCGCAAAATTTTGCTAGCGTAGCACAGAAAACAACTTGTACAGTCGCCATGACAGCATCGATCCTTCCAGCAGTTTTGTTCCTTATTTCGCTGCAACGTGACGTCATTGATGCCACCGGACCGGTGAGATTCGGAATACGCTGTCTAGCAATGTTCACCGATAACGGATTTCCTAGAGTAAAGTTTTGACTTTATGAAGAAAGTCTGCAAACTGTGCATCACCCGTGTTCAAGATTTCATTTTATCATGAACTGTACCAGTATAGGAATACAATAATTTTTGGTGATCACTTTCACGTGCTAATTGTGAAATAAGTTTATAAATACCTAGTTGACTAGTTTCAATTTAGTAGGAGCCATTTTCGGAACTAGTTTATTTAAACTATTTTTTTTTTTTTAGAATTACAAAAGATTTTATTGCAAGCAAAAATTAAATACAATAACAAATATTTTACAATATTATTGTAATACTCGTATATGAACATTCTTCAAAATTCGAAATTGATTACCAATCTCACAGTAAAATAGCCTACATATTACAATTTATTGTATGAATACAATGTAACTGGGTCACACCCGAAAAAGCAAGATTCAGGATAAGGAAGCGTGATACAAAAGCTGTCTCTTACATATTTTTCTGAACATATAATTCGGTAGTGAACTTTCTATCACATTCATAACAACATTGCACCAAATTAATCCTGGTTTGAAGATTTAAAACCATCTTCTCCAACTTCGAAAATGTAACATATGCCAAATGGCTAACAAACTTGTCTAGTGATATATAAGGCCTCGCCGTCCTATTTATATATCAAATGTTAACAGTATTCAAAACTGTTGAAAAAGATCAAAGTCATTTAAATATGCGCTCCTGCATATATACCCTGTGGCTTGAATGTCTTAAAAATGCAAGTAGTTGGGCCATTGATGACACTAAGGAGAAGAGTTCGGCCGGCACCGTGGATCGTGTCCCGGTATAGCTCAAATGAAAAGAGCGCTCAGCGCGCAGAGCTGAGATGTCCCGGGTTCGTTTCCCGGTGCCAGAAATAATTTTTTCCAAATTAATAGTTGTCTAGTGTTCATTGCTTAATTGCTGCATCATAACAATGGGAGCATTTGCCTTGGCACGGAATAACTCAATCCTGTTCTTCACATATTCCATAGCCTCTATGTTCATCTTGTTTTACTTGGTTATTTAACAACGTTGTATCAACTACTGAGACAATGTATTTAGAAATTATACGAAGTTGAACTTTATTTGTTATTTTATAAAACTAAATATGTTCTCACTTTTATTTTCCTTTTTAAGTTTAAAATTCGTGAATAATATAGTGAACAAAATTAAGAAAAATTCTGAATTCAAAATATACTACAGAACGTTTAGTTTTACAATGTTAATGTAATTTAACAATATAAATATTCTTGCCCCCCTCTATATTCCAAAACAAAGAGGATATACAAGGTATTTCACTAGTAGTGGTGAATACGAGTGATTTAGGAGTGGTAGTATGTACCTATTGTGAGTAAAATTTTTCAAATACGTGTTCAATATTAATTTGGTGTGGAAATACACCTCTTTGAATGTTACGCATAACAAGCGTTACAAGTGGCAAAAAGAAAAGACAAATGACTTAATTATTAAATTTATTGCTTACTTAAATGGCGTCAATTATTTTCAACAGTTCAATACATTTTCCGCTCTGTTGCCAAGAATAAGTGCTACTCGTCTTAGGTCACCTAGTCATTCTTTTATAAAGGGAACACTAATTCATTTGCTAGAGAACAATTCGTCCCTTGTGTTTACTTTTTGTACACTTCGTCTTTCATTTACCCCACATACAAAAATCGAGAGGAGTAAAGCTTGGGGACCTTGGTAGCCAATACACGTGACAATCGCAGCAGATTCGTTAGGGAAATATGAGATTTAAATATTGCGTCACCTGACGGCTAAAATGTACAGGGGCTCCGTCCAGCTGGATGAACATGCCCATCCTTGTAGCCAAGTACTGTCCTCAGAAGAGCGACCGTAGTATTCCTTTGCACGTAGTGAATAGTACTTAATCATTTGTCATTCCTTCATACTATTTGCAAAGTTTGTTATGGGCGTCTCCACGCCCATTGAAAATTGAAATCATGTTTATATTAATTTTTCACTCATAATCCATACTACCATTCCCTAAAATATATAATATCCCTTCTGAATCACTCTGTGTATAGTATGACCGTTTATTAAGGGACAGAGCCATCGGTGTAACTCAGGTGGTAGCGCTTTTGGCTGTTGATCTAGAGCTTCGCTCGAGAGTGATTTGGGTGCCACTTGGGATCATTGTTTGGTTGGGTGCCCCCTTCTGATGTTTTCCCAAACTCAAGGAAAATGTAAGGTCATCATGTAACGAAACCTTCTCGGTCTCATCTCATCAAATACCATCTCACTATCACCAAATTCATCGGCGCTAATAATCTAGTAGTTCACACAACGTCATTAAATAACCAGCTAAAAATAGGGAACACAAGGAGAACTGATTATTGTAAACCATATGGGGACAGGAGAGAAAACACAAGGAGGCAGGAGGGAAAAACAAGGAGGCAGGAGGGAAAAACAAGGAGAAAGGAGGGAAAAACAAGGAGAAAGGAGGGAAAAACAAGGAGAAAGGAGGGAAAAACAATGAGAAAGGAGGGAAAAACAAGGAGAAAGAAGAGGAACACAAGGAGTAAGAAGGGGGTACAGAAGGAGGAAGGAGGGGAACACAAGGGGAAAGGAGAGGAACACAAGGGGAAAGGAGGGGAATACAAGGAGAAGAGAGACAGGAGGGATACACAAGGAGACAGGAGGGGAACACAAGGAGACAGGAGGGGAACACAGAGTACGGGAAATAAAATTAAAAAGTTGGAAATAAAGGAGAAGAATGGGAATACAAGGCAAATGAACGCGGGTAATACAAGGATACCAGAACAGAGGCAATACAAGACGAATTTTTGGGATAAAAGGAGAAGAGAACGAGGGGAATACAAAGGGAACTAGGGGAATGCAAAGAGAAGGGGAGGACAAAAAGGGAAAGAAGAGCTACAAGGTGAACGAGTGGACTACAACGAGAACGAGTGAACTACAAGGAGAGCGAGTGGACTACAGAGAGAACGAGGAGATTACAAGGGTAAGTAGGCGAATAGAAGCAAAACTGGAGGACTAAAAGGAAAACGTGGGGATCACAAAGTGTAAGAGGTCACGAGTGGACTAAGTGGATAATGAAGGGAATAAAATAATAATTCAGTGAAGAGAGGAAAGTGCGGTGAATAGGATAATGCGGTGAACAGAAGGAGAATGCGATGAATAGGAGAATGAGGTAAATAGAAAGAGAAAGATGTGAATATGAGAGTGAGGAGAATAGAAGGAGAATGGGAAGAATACTTGGATAATGAGAGAATTAGGAGGAGAATGAAAGAGATTGTGGGAGAAATAGAAGGAGAAAAAGTGGAAAAGTAGATAAATATGGGCATAGGAAGAGAAGGGAACAGAAAAAAGAAAGGAACGTAAGGTCAACGAGGGGAACAGAAGGACGAGAGAAACAGTAGGACAACAAGGGGAACAACGACAACTAGGGGAACAGAACGACGAGGAGAACAAAACGACAACGAAGGGAGTATGAGAACAGAAAGATAACGAGGAGAACCCGGGGAACAAATTGAGAACGAGGGGAACAGAAGGAGAAAGAGGGCAACAGAAGGAGAAAGAGGGCAACAGAAGGAGAACGAGGGGAACAGAAGGAGAACGAGGGAAACAGAAGGAGAACGGGGGGAACAGATAGAAAAAGAGGGGAACAGTAGAACGGGGGAACAGAAGGAGAACGGGGGGAACAGAAGGAGAAAGGGGGGAACAGAAGGAGAACGGGGGGAACAGAAGGAGAACGGGGGAACAGAAGGAGAACGGGGGAACAGAAGGAGAACGGGGGAACAGAAGGAGAACGAGGGAAACATAAGGAGAACGGGGGAACAGAAGGAGAACGAAGAGAACAGAAGGAGAACGAGGGAAACTGAACTAGAACGAGGGGAACAGAAGGAGAAAGAGGGGAACAGAAGGAGAACAGGGGAAAAAGGACGAGGGGAACAGAAGGAGAACGAGGAGAACAGAAAAAGAACGAGGGAAACTAAAGGAAAAACTGAAGGAGAACTATTGGAAGAGAAGAAAACTAGGGGAATAGAAGGAGAACATGGGAATAGAAGTTGAAAGAGGGAATTAGGAGAACGAGGATAATTTAAGGAGAACGAGGGGAATACTGTATAAGGAGAAAAAAGGGGATGCAAGTGCAAGAATGAGATTGCAGTCACGACTTAGAAGTCACATGGCCATTTATCTCCAGGCTCTTTGATTTGTTCAGTAGAGTGTGAGAAATGATTTCTTATGTACTTTTGAAATAATTAAGTTGGAATGACAATCCAGCTTTCAATATTTCAAGTTAAAAAGAACATTCTCGAAAGAGGTGGCACATTTACTCTCCAACAGTATTCTGCGAAAGCACATACACTGTAAAAAT
Source organism: Periplaneta americana (assembly GCF_040183065.1). Lineage (NCBI taxonomy): Eukaryota > Metazoa > Arthropoda > Insecta > Blattodea > Blattidae > Periplaneta > Periplaneta americana. The sequence goes on from NC_091126.1 coordinate 132,075,094, forward strand.
ATATGGACGGACTTCATACAGTTATAATTATCAGTAGGAAAGTGTGGCCACGTCGATCCCCGATCTAACTTTCATCTCTGGGGAACTCTATGACATACAGAACAAAGAGCGAAAAACCCTGGAAGATCTGAAGAATAGCATCCGGGCAAACATCGCCTCCATTTCTCAATGAGAACTGCAGGGAGTAATGCATCAGTTCATAAAGATATGTTTGGAACAAGAAGACAGGGTTTCAGTATTTTTCTTAATTTGGATCAGTAAACATATTTTAACTGCTTATATCTGATAATATTTTACATCAAAATTTGTCGTGTGTCGAATTACTAATACTGCTTTGATTATTACCGTTGGGAAGCTGTCTGCGTAACCGTAGTCTGTGAGGGGCAAGTCTGAGAGCAAATACGACGCGTTGCGGTTACTTTACTCTCTATTAACCAAACTAACTTTGTCCGTTAACTCGATTCCTTCCGTGAAATCCCCCAACGAACAAAAATGCATCAATATTAGACAAAGGTTAAATGATATTTGAATGCTGAATAATTTCATAAACGCAAACACAATACTAACATAAACTCTAGGAAAAATTTCATTATGTGCAACCATTTTCAACTAGCTTATATAGACAAAAATATAACGACGTAGAATTATAAGATATGTAGCTCCAAGATTTTAAGTTTAAGATTGCGTTAAAGTAAATAATTCACCCAATCAGAAGACAGAAGTGACACGGTTATGCAAAAAGACTCAGAATAAATAAGAAGTATGATTAAAATTACGAATATAACATTCTAAAACGAGTTCTCTTTCCTAAGAGAGAGGGGAAACTCTGCTAATTCCCCAGTACGGGTAATTCCGCAGTAGTGCATATATGATTTTACTGCGGCTTTACAATAGCGTGAACGTAAGTTTTGAGAGGCTGTCAACAGGAGGCATGTCCTCTGGAGTGCTATAGAAAAAAATTAAGAATATTGGTCGACACCTCTGTCGGCAATACAGTGAAACACCGAAAGTTGGCTGTTTTTCGTGTTTTGCTACACAGATGTGAAGAAAATGAGCATTGTTGCATATAAATTGTTCTTTTATGTTACTTTCATAATGTATTTTATAATTATTTACTACTGCGGAGTGAACCAAGTCCTATTGCGGATTTATCCGCACTGTTGCGGGATTACTCGAGTTTTTCTTTTTCAACTGTAATGTATGTACAACTAAATATATTTGCATTTAAATAGGTGTCTTTATCTCATTTGGTAATGAAAGTTTTCGTCCATGTCTACATACCTTCATAATATTTTTCAATAAACATTTCTATAAAAATATGATAGATTTACTTCTTAATATTGCGGAATTAGCCGAGTCTCCCCTACCTAAATTAACCGAGCGACTCTGCAAAACCTGGTTGATATATGGAAAATAACTCCAAGCTCCACGATGCAGAAAGTAAAAAAAAAAAAGAAAAAAAAAACTTACTTTCGCGGTGAAAAAACACAACAGAATTCTTCTCACAATCGATTCCATCAATTGATATGAGTAAAACCATTCAAATCAATGAAATAAGATCTTACCCATACATTAATTTCTATTAATGAATGCTCAAATTTATCTATTAAATTCATACTTATTTACGTCAAAACCACTATGTTTAAGTTTGGATTGTACATGCAGTTCTATAGTGATTGAATTTTAACTTTTAATGAATCACAAACTGAAGGAATCATGTTCGTTCAACCATATGTCCAGCAATATTACAGCATTGCTGACCTTGCGGGTTGCGACAAAGGCGGAATAGCAAAAAAAAAAGGGGGGGACTTGGTATATATACCAGTATAAAGCAGTCCATACGCATGTAATAGGTGAATAGATTTTAGATTCCCGGTCGGGGCAACTTACAGTACTTATCTGGTTGAGGATTTTTCCGGAGTTTTCTCTCAACCCAATATGAGCAAATGCTGGGTAACTTTAGGTGCTGGACCCTGGACTTATTTCACCGGCATTATCACCTTCATCTAATCCAGACGCTAAATAACCTAGATGTTGATAAAGCATCGTAAAATAACCTACTAAAATAAAAAATAAAATAGATTTTAGATAAACAATCCGGATCTCGACCAAGCCGTTCGCAGGCTCCGGTTAAACAGAGAACATGTTATACAGTAGGTGACTGGTAGCGCAGTATCCGTGTATCCGTAATGTGACACATCGAAATGACTTACAAATGTAAAATAATACTAAGTATAAGCAGTTAAACATCATTCATTCACTCAAACTCAGAAAGATGATGCTGAAACTATCTGGCTTCTTTTTCCAAATATTTATCATAACTGCTTTAAAATGACAAATTACTCACTGCAGTTATGAATGTGACAAGAATGCAATGTGTTGATGAATGGTATTTCTTTAGTCTTTTCTAAGAAGTTCTGTTTTTGTTCACTTTGTCTATCACCATCGTAATCACTTGTAACTTTTGTGTATGGGAAACGCAAATACAAACATTGTGCCTGTATATTAGGAAAAAGTTAAAAATTATACCCGGAAAAACGTCGCTCCATTCCTAATGAGAACTGCATACAGTGATGAGCAGGCTTTGGCCTAGAGACACAGATTAACCAGTATGAGGTTTAGAGTACACGGAGTATAAATGACGTCATGATCCGTGTGGAGGGGTGACTGCAACAGCACGGATGGGTCCATAATGTGCATTACCGTTGTGTGTATTGCTGCTTGGCTGCGGTACGAGTAACAGGCTTCGGCGTAGGGACACCTGATTCAAAGGTACAACTCACGTTAATACTTTAATGGTAGACATTTATTGTCTACTCTAGGAATGTACTGTATATACTGCATCTGTACAGAGTGAAATATATTTTGTGCCATACTATGACGGACTGTTTACATGTTGAGACAAGAAGTAATGGCGCGCTCCATCTTCCATTCCTCTCGACCAACACAACTCTATCGCCCGTGCGTTCTGAACTTCATGCCTTTCTGTGCCCAGGACCGAAGCCTGGTGATGAGCAACATACTAAATTAGTGCGACAAATATTTAAAAGAGGAAGGCAGAAGTTTGTAGCAACAGCCTTTCTTAATTTGAGTAAATTATGTTTCAGGTTCTTTTATTTAGTAATGTTTACCATTACTAGTTTGTGGTGTGACGAATCACCAATATTGTGCTGCATAACACAGACAACACCTTCTGTCTAACCAAAACCTGCGAGCGACTCGGCCGGGAGCCGAGTTGCGATTTATCTACAATCTGGTCACCAAGTACATTTGTGTTCAATTGAGAGGAGAATGTATTTTCAATATCCCATCAGTTTCTACATTTGTGATGTCAGATCTCGTATGTCAGTAACATCAATAGTGCAGTTCTCTTCCATATAGGCTATTGTGTGAAAATGTCCATTCATTCGCTGGAGTAGTTCTAAATATTTATCACTATTATCATTATTAATTAATGGACTTATCAGTAAAATATTAAACAGAACAACGACGGTAAAGTAGCAAAGAAGTATGGAATAACATCACGGCAGTTATTATGGAATTGTTTTCCGTGAATCTTCCGCTTTCAAAATAGATTAGTAACGTCATGAAATGAAACTATATTGGAGTGGCTACCTTCCGATATGTCACAATTCGAAAATTTGCAATGTGTCCATAGATAAACAGGGACTTCGAGACGTGAATCCCATGCCCCAGACGTTAAGTAATGTTTATATCAACTATTACGGAAATTAAATTTCCTTGGTTACTTTCCTGGGACATAAGGAAAATTTATGAAAATGAGGTAAGGTTACGTTGTGGGTTTGTTGTTCTGTGTGGTTTCCAATACAGTATTACATTATTTCCCCCTAATCCAAACAGTGAGATAGGCAAGATCGTTTATTTGTGAGATGACGCCGAGGTTTAACCATGGATTGCTTAATATTCGCGTTGAAGTATGGAAAGACGTCGGGAAAAAACGAAATCATCTAATCTGTTCAATCATTATTCGAACCCTTCCCCGCACCAAGACACAAGCTACTTATCTCTTGAACTAAGTTGAAGTCCCTGTGAAATTGCTCAAATTGTTGTGTTATTTAAAATTAAATAATTTTCATTTACATCCATTCATCCATGCATCAATAGTAATAATAATAATAATAATAATAATAATAATAATAGTAAGAAGAAGAAGAATTACAAGACAATGGAGAATGTTACACAACGCAGAACTGCACGCATTGTATTCTTCACCTAAGATAATTAGGAACATTAAATCCAGACGTTTGAGATGCGCAGGGCATGTAGCACGTATGGGTCAAACCAGAAATGCGTATAATGTGTTAGCTGGGAGACCCCGAGAGAAAAAGACCTTTGGGGAGGCCGAGACGTAGACGGGAGAATAATATTAAAATGAATATGAAGGAGGTGGGATATGATGTTAGGGACCGGATTAATCTTCCTCAGAATAGGGACCAATGGCGGACTAATGCAAGGGCGGCAATAAACCTGCGGGTTCTCTAAAAGTCATTATTATTATTATTATTATTATTATTATTATTATTATTATTATTAATTTAGTCATTATTGTTTATTTGTATTTGTCTCTAATTTTAATAATTATTATTTGTATGCGTTGTTTTTGTAATTCCTTGTTCACTGTAAATATTGCGCTACTTTTATCTTGTGTTGAACTGTTATTGGCCCCAGGCTATTGTACTTACAAATTACTTTTAAGGAACGCGCAGGTTCATTGCCGCCCTCACGTAAGCCCGCCATCGGTCCCTATCCTGTGCAAGATCAATCCAGTCTCTATCATCATATCCCACCTTCATCAAATCCATTTTAATATTATCCTCCCATCTACGTCTCGAATTCCCTAAAGGTTTTTTCCTCCGCTCTCCCAACTAACACACTATATGCATTTCTGGATATGCCCATACATTCCACATGCCCTGCCCATCTAAAAAATCTGGATTTAATGTTCTAATTATGTCAGGTGGAAAATACAATGCGTGCAGTTCTGCGTTGTGTAACTTCCTCCACTCTCCTGTAACTTCATCCCTCTTAGCCACAAATATTTTCCTAAGAACCTTATTCTCATACACCCTTAATCTTTGTTCCTCTCTCAAAGTGACAGCCAAAGTTTCACAACCATACAGAACAACCGGTAATGTAACTGTTTTATAAATTCTAACTTTCAGATTTTTTGACAGCAGACTAGATAACAAAACTTCTCAACCGAATAATAACAGGCATTTCCCATATTTATTCTGCGTTTTATTTCCTCTCGAGTGTCATTTTTATTTGTTACTGTTGCATCAACATATTTGCATTTTTCCACCTCTTCGAAGAATAACTCTCACATTTTTATGTTTCCATTTCGTACAATATTCTGATCACAAGGCATAAGCATATACTTTGTCTTTTCGGGATTTACTTCCAAACCTATCGCTTTACTTGCTTCAAGTAAAATTTCCGCGTTTTCCCTAATCGTTTGTAGATTTTCTCCTAATATATTCACGTCATCCGCATAGACAAGAAGCTGATGTAACCCGTTAAATTCCAAACCCTGTGTGTTATCCAGCACAGTAAATAAATAAATAACTAAACAAATAAACAATAAATAAGTAAATAAATACATAAATAAATATATAAATATATATATAAGTAAATAAATAAATAAATATTATTATTATTGTTATTATTATTACTATATTACTATTACAATTATTATTATTAAAGTATAAAATAGTCTTTTTGTACAGCAGAAATAGAATTACATTCTGAAACAAAATAGCCGTATTAACCACTTCTGTTCAGCTGGTCTATGATAGGACGTTGGAGATGATTTTAAGTTAGAGACAGGCAGTTGATGTGAACAGATCGGGTACCAAAGGGATAGGGTTTTCTACGGTTTTCAGTTTAATGTTCATTCATTATATTCATCGAGAAGCCTATGGTATGGAAATGTGATTAAATATTTCATTTAAACTAATAAATCATTGCGCGTTCTACTTTTGGGGAGTAATACGAAAATTACTAACAATAACAATAAAAACAATAACATTATTTTATAATAGATACTTGTAATACAGATCGGGTTTTGTAACACAAGATTTAGTTTCGACATTTTTCCACCACTAGCAATAGCATTGACTTATAATTTCAATAGTCTCTCAATCGTATGAATTGAGTTGGACTCTAATAATGGTCTATGAGTACAGTAGACCTATGTACACTCACATCGGTAGGCAACTCATCCACTTTCTTCAAGTGTGAGCTATTGTTTCTAGTGCGATCCTTGCAGTTAGTATGGAAACCTAATTTTTCAATACAATAGAACCCCGTCAAGCCGAACTCCTTTAAACCGGACATCGTTTAATCCGGACGGGCATTCTGAAAAAATAAAATGGGATAAAGAAGAATGGAATCACTTTACCCAAGAGCGACGAGACTTAAATTTCCGATACTCTAGTTTGTAAGAAAAATGTAGTGAATAACAAACTGTGAAAGGTCGCGGCTGCAGTGAACGACGTAGTGCCCTCTACATCGTCAACGCTTGGAATAAAATTTTCTATGAACACGAGACGGAAGAAATTCAAATCAATGACTATCATGACTAGAGTCCTGCTTTGGTCACTTTGAATACATGTTAGCTATACATCGATCATACTAGCTTCGCTTGGTAAGGAGTGGAAGTTGCGAGTCAGCAGTTAAGCAGTTCCCTCGCACATCCCGGTACTGTGGGTTTACAACTGTTTATTCGTGTACCTGTGTGTGTAAGTCGGTGAACAACAGAAATATACTCATGTACAAAATACCACTTGGATTAGAGATGAACAAAACTGCCGCTCTCGCTCGCTGTGTTCGCTGCATTTGTTTTAGAGTCTCGGCTTGTCATTCTCGCTGCGCTTCGAGTCTCGCTCGTCATTCTCGAAATAGTATTTGGTCACCGTGGAAAGATTTCGTAAGTTTGAATAACATACATCATTGAAATAAATAGCATAAAAGTTTAAATGAGACAAAAAGACAAAACAGAACAGTATCTCAGTTATCAAAATGTTCTGGTTCTATTATACAGTATGATATTACTTATGGTTATATAAATAAAAAAAAAAGAATTTTCAAATAAATTTGCATTTCTAAGAAACATAAAACATTACATTAAAATATTTTTACTTGGGATTGAACACTTGATCTTATACTTATGAAAAGAAAATTCCTAGCTTTTAATAAGGGCCTTGTAATTAAAGACTGGGGAACAGATTATTATACACTGAAAAGTAGACATGTTTCAAATAGGCTACTTGATTATTTATACATATGAGCCGTTCAGAGCAAAAGTGGTGTAAGTCAAAATTGGATAATGATTTTTAAAGTAAAAATTCTGTAAAATACAGCGCAAAGTAGCAATTAATATGTCGTTCTTCCTATCCACTGACTAATAATAATTTAAATAAGGTGAATATTAATTGCTACTTTGCGCTGTATTTTACAGAATGTTTACTTTAACCCTCATTACCTATTCCTGACTTACACCACTTCTGCTCTGAACAGCTCATCTAGAACAGTTGCCAAAGTAGATAAAAGTTCAGTCAGGTATAAACAACTTCTGACTTCGGGAGATGATCAATATCGAGACTCGGAAGACTCACAACCAGTCTTTACGTCAAGGACGGGACGTAATACATTTTTGTGCGGGTTTTCGGCTTTGCGGGCTCCGAGTCTCGTTTTCTCGATCGTTGTTCATCTCTAACTTAGATATAATAGCAGGAGTAACAAAGTATTCATTTGTTTAAAGGCAGCTTCTATGCGACAGAAGACAAATTATTACCAGTGATAGACAAAACTAAAAACGTTTCCAGGAGCCAGCTTCTTTATTTTCAGGAGCCACCACATTTTTCCAATACATATGTACAGTGAGAAAACCATTCGACCTGAGATAAAGATAAATTTACTGAAGTAGACTAAACAGTATTAAACATCTATGCAATGCAACAACACGCTCTCAGAGACGTTCTGAAGCTATGTAGTGACAATATTATGAGATGTGCAAGTAACATAATATGAATTAAAAATCACATTACAATTTCTTCCTACAACAGATTTGTTAACAATATGTATTAGTAGTAGTGACATAAAATAAATCGGTCTTAAAATTTTTTTGAACTCAATGAAGAATTCAGGCTCCATATAAAATTTTTAGTCACCATGGCTGCCTGGTGCTCGGAATTTGTCTCTCACGACTTTTACAGTATGTAAAACGCATCTAGATACTTTAGATGTAATTAAAGTGTGGAATTAACAAATTTAAAAAAAAAACATGAATGGCAGCTTGAACTTAAAATGAAACAAATCACGTGTGCGTTCTTTACGAGTCTCCACACATTACAATCAATAACTGAACATTTTAAGCGTTCCAAATGGAAAATTTATCTTTTTTCTGATAAAATACATTTTTCTCTTCTCTAATGAAGTGCTCGATAACAAATTCTTCTATTGGAGCACTCATTTCCAAGGGTCTAGCTTTGTTTTGTTTTCGCATGTCTACTGAACAGCAGACCAGAACTGTATGAGTAGAGTTGATGCCGGCGAGTTATACTTCATGCATACCTACACTGTTGCGGGTTACTTGGAGACTTCAGGTAACAAAACGGAGGACTAATCATGACTCACTGCGAGATCCGTCACGATAGAAGTGATTGAGTAGTGACTCGAGAATGGTAAAGGTGATCCAGGCTGTCATATTGGACAGTATAAAAGAGGCTGGATATTGCTGGTGCATCTTAGGCTGAGGGTAGTATGCCTACTATCCTCCCGAGTCCTGAGACAATTTTTTCTTTAATTTTTAAAGTTCAATACAATTCTACACTTCAAAGGAGTCACTGAAATGAGGAAAATGCTAAAAAAAATTCAGCAGGTTACACTTATGGTATAAATGTAGGTATATTATACTGTACTATACTTCGGGTCTCTGCACATGCATCTTATACAGGGTGTTTCGAAAATAGAGGGCATAATTTCAGGTATGTATTCCCCATATGTAGACAATACAAAAAGTTCATTACAACATGGGTCCGGAAATGCTTGGTTTCGGAGTTATGGCCTTCAAAAGAGTGATATTCACCGGAACGTTTTTCTACCCGCAGATAGTTGCCTTTACAGCAGATATTAACAGAGGACACTCTGACAGTTAATTCCGAGGAAAAGGGTACATTGAGTGTTGTGTTTGGCGTTGTACTGTGCGACATGTACTCAAATCAGAAGCTGACAGAAGTGAACTTCATGTACGGTAAGGCGGACGGCAATGCTGCGCTGGCTCGTCGTTTGTACCAGGAGAGGTACCCTGATCGATGGATAGGTAGACGTGGTCCAATTGCTTGGCCTCCATGCTCACCTGATTTCAACCCTATCGATTTCTACTTGTGGAGCCATTTTGGTGTATTCGTCACCGGTGCCTGACATGAAATCCCTTAGGAATCGAATTGTGAGGAAATATGCAATACTCCTGGAATTTGAGATCGTGTTCGCAAGTCCATGGGACATCGATGTGGAGCCTGTATTCAAGCAGGAGGTGGACATTTTGAACATCTGCTGTAAAGGCAACTGCCTGCGGGAAGAAAAATGTTCCGATGAATATCATTGTTTTGAAGGGCATAACTCGGAAACCAAGCATTTCCGGACACATGTTGCAATGAACTTTTTGTATTGTCTACATATGGGGAATACATACCTGAAATTATTCCCTCTATTTTTGAAACACCCTGTATATTGTTTTCCTTAAAACATAACGTTTACTGTGTATTTACTTCGAAATCATGTTGTACGGTGCCTTGGCGTTGAGTTTCTGGACACCACTTTCATTTACAAATTGTTGAAACACGTATTGCAATGATTGAATCGATTTTCTTGTGCTTCCTGTAAGTCTCAAGAGATGTCAGGAGCTTGACAAGCACAGAAAAGAAGTGATCGATAACGATTCAACCTAGTGGCAAATTTGAAACTAAATGCATGTGTGAAGTATAGTATACTATACTCCAACTATACTCGAGAACCCAGGAGATTAAAATTCTAATCACGAAACTGAAGTTGAGGATGAACAATATTTGAATTGTGTGATTGATTTCATTAAACAAAGTGGCAATAAAGGAATTTCTACATTTCTGCGATAAGAGGCATTTGCGTGAACTTACAGTGAAGAAGCAGGTCAAGCTACAATAGCAAACCCTTTTTTAACCAGAGAATGTGATTTATAACTTGTAAAACTTGTAATATTAACATACTTTATTATGTTGATGAAGTGTAATTATTTTTATTCAGTAGACCTATGTTAATTAATTTTCATATATGTTAATTCGGAAAACTCTCAGTCCCCATTAGTCCAGGTTAAAGGGTTTTCATGGTATTTGTCTAGCATGTAGATCAGTGAGGTTTCGATAAAAATCCATTAACAATTCCCTATCAGACGAATAAGTAAGTCAAAGTAGCTTAGACCTAATCACAATTATACTAAAATGTTGTTTAAGTAGTATTTGTGTTTAGACATACAACACTCTGTGTAATTATCAGGTAAGTACTTGACTGTTCATTTTACAGTACGTGTGTGCATTTTTTAAACACAGATAAGACAAAAGAAGTGATGGATATTACAGCTGCACGTCACAAGTGTTCCAACTTAATGACCCCGACTTATCAGAGCGTACACTTTCAGTACAATGTAGAAATGATGATAAAGATTTCAACGAGACAATACGATATGAACTTATCTGCATATGATTTGAATAGGTCTGTAAACAATGGCGTGTTATTTCTCGACAGAAACTGCACTTACGGGATGAAAATACAGTGCGAGATAATTATCAGTTTTCACGGTGATTGTGTTCAGAAGTAGATTTTACGGACTTCCACATTGTCCTGTGCCTTAACATCTCTGAATTATATACAGGGACCAACATCAGGACAAGTAACTACGAGCTCAAAAGACACCTACACTGTTGAGTCAGTTATGCTTGGTTTGGCCGCACCAAATAAATGAGGACCACAATAAATACCATTACGTCTTTCCAACAAAACAGCTAACTGATTCACTCACTAACCAAGTGAACAACTTAGTAAGAAGCCAATGCACTATTACACCAACCACACGAGCAAATGCTGGGCAACTTTCGGTGTTGGACCCCGGAATCATTTCACCGGCATTATCACCTTCATTTAATTTAGACGCTAAATAACCTAATATATTGATAAAGCGTCGTAAAATAACCTATTAAAATAAAAAAATACACCAACCAACCAACCACCCACCTCCACAACCAACCGACCAGTCCACCCTACCACCCAACCCCACAACCAACCGACCAGACCACACACACACACACACACACACACACACCCAACCAACCGACCAGTCCACCCACCCACCCAACCAACCAACCAACCAGTCCATCCACCCACCCAACCAACCAACCAACCAACCAACCAACCAACCAACCAACCAACCAACCAACCAACCAACCAGTCCACCCATCTACCCAACCAACCAGTCCACCAACCCACCCACCCAACCAACCAAATGTTAGTAATAATATTATCATCTATACAAGCTGGTGGGGCTATTATTCAAATAATAATTAGAAGAACGTAACACATTAAATAAACCGAAATAAAAGAATGATTATTATTCACATCTAAATTCAAATCACTGCATACTATAATATATATATATATATATATATATATATATATATATATTTAACAAGACGAGGCTCGCGTAAGCATGTTATCAAGTTGTTGTAAGAACATAATTTTATTACCTTTAGGGTTAAGATAAAGAGCAACAAATATAACTGTAAAAATATTAAGATTACAGCCGTAGCTTCAAATAATGTTCCTCTACACAATAATTAAGAACGTTAAATAATTTATACTGGATGTTATATCTAATCTATTGTCAACAAATCTTAAAGTTAGAATTTATAAAACAGTTTTATTACCGGTCATTCTGTATGGTTGTGAAACTTGCACTCTCACTTGAGAGACGAACAGAGATTAAGGGCGTTTGAGAATAAGGTTCTTAGGAAAATATTTGGGGCTAAGAGAGATGAAGTTACGGGATGATGGAGAAAGTTACACGACGCAGAACTGCACGATTTGTATTCTTCACCTGACATAATTATAAACATTAAATCTAGACGTTTGAGATAGGCAGGGCATGTGGCACGTATGGGCGGATTCAGTAATACTTACAGAGTGTTAGTTAGAAGGCCGGAGGAAAAAGGCCTTTGGGGAGGCAGAAACGTAGATGGAAGGATAATATTAAAATGGATTTAAGGGAGGTGGGGTATGATGATAGAGACTGGATTAATTTTGCACAGGACAGGGACCAATGGCGGGCTTATGTGAAGGCGGCAATGAACCTCCGGGTTCCTTAAAAGCCATTTGTTAGCAAGTAAGTAAGGATGTTATATCTCAAATAAATTTGCCACACCACCATGTAAAACTTTATTTTTGCAAAAAACAAGAGGCACAAACAAAACCTTCCAATTTAACAAGATCACAATTATCATTCGTTAACCAATGTTCTGATACACGTTAACATGATGTTCTTCGCATTGAACTTTAATGCCCCAGTGCATTCAAATCACTAATTTTTTAGTACATCTTCAGACTGAAGAACAGCCAGAAGTCCCAGAAAGCTAAATCTAGAGATTAAGAGTTTTGTCGTTTCTGTGGGATTCTGTGTTTGGCCAAAAATTTGTGAGCTTTCAGTCATCATTCCGCCACAGCTCCTGTCTCTTTCGACGAACAGAACCTCGTAGGAGCTGTAGAAATACTGAGCGTTAGCTCTATTCTTTGTTGATTGAAAACTGGGGGAGTAATCATGATGAACCAAATCCTGACGGTCAAAAGCAATGCCAGAGCGTTTATCACTCTCAATTGAAATTCGGCAATATTTGGAAAAATGTTTCACGACTTTATTTGCTTTCTCCCGTAGCAACATCACCAAAAGCCTTCTTAATTTTATCAATGGTTTCTGCTTGCGTGTCACAGAGTTTGTGGTAAAATTTGATGCAGATTCCTGATCAGTGCACTCCGTCATAGTGGCATGAAACTAAAACGTGTAGAGAACAAAACACAGAACAATAAATGCGGGGTGTCTGTCAGTAAACAAGTAAAATGTCATGACTTCTAAAATTCTCTTATTCAATTAGAAGTTTAAAATTACACGCCATAAAGTCTCATTCTCGTATTGTAAAATGTTTGGGAGTGACAAAATTAAATATAAAGAATTAGTTCTGTGCAAACATTATATGCTTAACGTCAATATTGAAGCGATTCGGTAGTAATGGTGTGTTCAATTTTCAAATTACTGTCCACTGAATGAAGAATCCAGCAACTATATTGCTTCAAGTTACCATTTTACAATTAATTTTGTTTTGTTTTTTTCTTCATATAAGTCTTAAAGATATCTTTAGTTGAATAAATATATTGCTTATTTTTCAGTCAATGACTTATCGCATAATATTTAAGGATTTATTCCTTTATATTACATTTCATGTATTATGAACGTTTTCGTCGCCCAGCGACATCATCAGATAAAACTTTATGAATAGGCAATATTTTAACCTCAAGTTTGTCAATACATGTACATCAAGCACCAATTATCACTAAATAAAATATATAAAACAATAAAATAGGAATAATGAGTTGAATTAAAATCTAGATAAAATATGTGAGAATACAAAAATTTACAAAATACATTACGGGTTTTCACTTGCATTTTAAAGTGTGCGCATAAATTGGTTAATGGTAGTGAAAGCTCGCTTACAATGTGACCCATTATATTTAAAATGTGTAATGTTTACATTCGTTGTTTACTCTAAGTAAAATTGTGGCATATTATTCTAATAGAAGAAGTCAATTGATCCATGTTTACAGTGGATTGAATATACACCAGTTTACAATTTATGTTCAATTAAGGTTATTACAATGATTTTATAGTTTTCAAAAATTAATGGTAAATTTATAATGTGTACATGTGTCCTGGTGTTAGTATTATAGGGGATATCGAGATATTTTATGATTGAAATATATTAAACTGCAACGCATGGTTTGTGAAGGTACTATGTAGATAGACGTATATAATTCATTTATAATTTAAGATTCATCTACTATTAAGTAGCAGTGTTACATGGTTAATGCTTCGTAAATCTTTGATGTTGTAAGGTGGAAATTTCGTAAGTGTTCGTGTGTTATAATCAGGCTTTGGTCCTGGGCACAGAAACGCATGAAGTTCAGAACGAACGGGCGATAGTGTTGTGTTGGTCGAGTGGAGTGGGAGGTGGAGCGCGCGCCGTTACTTCGTGTCTCCACATGTAAACAGTCCGTCACAAAATATATTTCACCCTGTACAGATGCAGTATATACAGTACATTCCTAGTGTAGACAATAAATGTCTACCATTAAAGTATTAACGTGAGTTCTAACCTTCAATCATGTGTCTCTACACCGAAGCCTGTTACACGTACTGCAGCCAAGCATCGCTGCACACAACGACAATGCACATTACGGACCCACCTGTACTGTTGCAGTCACCCCTCAACGCGGGTCATGACGTCATTTATACTCCGTGTACTCCATACTGGTTACTCTGTGTCCCTAGGTCGAAGCCTGGTTATAATAAAATAAATGCAAGTAATCAAGATTACGTTGTTATGTAGAGAAATATAAAATGCTATGAAGTCTGGGTATTGTAGAGTGCAATTTAGTGGTATATACTCGTAGAAGGAAGTATATATTGAATTATAGTTTATGATATTAGCATTATAGGTGGATATCGAGGTATTTTATAGTTAAGATATATTAAATTAAAACGTATAATTTTGTGAAGTAGTATATAGATGGACGTATGTAATTCACTTGTACTTTAGGAATTCTCTTCCATTGAGTAGTGCTGTATGGTTTTTGCTCGTCACCCTTGATGATTAAAGTACAGACGATTTTGAGTGCTGATATATCTTGGGTGTCTGAGATGGAATTCAACTATTGTATTAATATACAGACGATTTTGAGTGCTGATATATCTTGAGTGTTTAAGATGGAATTCACTGTTGTAGCTATCAGAAAAATGATATTTCATACATAAGGACCCAAAAGCTCACTCAAAATATAGTATTTCTAAAGGAGATTCTAAAACGACCTTTTTTCTCTTCAAATTTATTTGCTACTACACTAAAAGAAACTACTTATGCAATAACGTTGCGTAGGCCTAAACATCATTTTGAACCCTGGTATGGAATAATTTTAACTCTCATAAGGAACGTTATGGCAGATAAGGAAATAATTTTCGCCATATGAAACAACAGATGTAAATGGGAGATTCGTATGTCATGTTATCGTGGAACAATGTCATCTAATAGTATGACGATGTAAACATCTCTGATATTCCACATTTTCAGTTTGTACCTGTTACATTTTGGGGTTGAATGGAGTTTTCTATATAGACGCATTGTCTAATAAAGTGGAGAAATGTTTAATTGGAAATACTCTGCAACATGGTCGTCAAATGTAAATTACATAAAAACCAAAATATAAGATCTACTGCAATTCGATATAATTTCGTGTTTGATTTAAATTTAATTTTAACTTTTGCTTTTGCCATATATATCTTAATCTTTTCTGTTACAATAATATTTTATTTTATATGCCTAAATTATATGTACAGAGATATCATTTTACTTTTACTTATTTTATTATACATGAGTTTTTTAATGTACTTCACTCCCACCCCTTCTACTAGTAAACTTCCACACATCCTCCACACAGAACCAAGGCTGCATATACAGTCAAAGTCTCCTTACGGTCACAGTAAACAGCAATGAGTTAGTGAGTATAGTACGTTCCAGAAATATGTTGGTGTTTTCCAGTGACGAAAGGGCTTTTAATATTGAATCATATTTTCGCACAGGTACTGTCGTCCGTTTACCTACGTCGCATCCTGGTTTCCCCCACTCGCTTCTGCTCGCCCCTCTGTAAAGGCTAGGCCTAGTGACTGGGATGTCTTAGCTCTTTTCTGGAAACATTAATTTCTGTTAGGAAATGGACGTCTACGTAATATTATAAAACTGTTTAAAGTAATTTAAATGAAAGGGCCCCGTTAAGTAATTAAATGTCACATGATTTCTCCCCTTTATCCGACCCTACGACAAAACCAGTTGGACGGACAGTAGATAGCATGTCTGAGTAATTTTATTTTTTCGGATCGGGCAGAAGTGAAGATTGAATTTACAGTACGTAAGGTACTCTTTTATAGAGTAGGTACAGAATTATTTAAACATGAGTTAGGTACTAGTACGAAAGACATATCTGGTAATTGGAATTAGGTACTATAGTCTATAGTGCGATAATATGCATAAAAACTGAAGCCTGCATCGAAATGAACGGCCACCATTTTCAAAACTGCGTGAAATATCCATATTATGATTTTTTTTCAATTTAGCTTCACTCTTTATATTGTACGCTAATGTGCTGTAGACAGTATAATAGTATATATTGCATAATGAATACGTCCGCATCAGTTCGTGAGTAAAAACACTTATTGTTAATACTGCACTGTATTTTGATTAAATAAAAACCTAATGAAAATTATCAAACTTAAAATCGCGATATTTCCTAGTTTACGTAAATGGATGAAATATTTTCTTCCCTCCTATACCTAGTAAAGTGATTTGTTTGTATTTTACGCCAGTATCGTCGAACTCCAGTCGTGGAAGGGAGTAGCAAACAGTGTTTCCGGTTCTAAACCGTTAATCCAAAGATATAGCCAGGTTAATATTAGAAATGTTAGTAAAAATAAAATGATGTCCCTGTAGAATTATTTCATGTCAAACATTTACTGAAAGAACTGTTTACATTTCTGTTGTATACAATTTTATTTATTGTGCCAACCGACTGTACCTCTATATAAGATACACGAGAGAAACGGTGCACTCCTTTCCATAGCCTTGAGCATATAGTCAATGTTCACCTAATTTGTATTTAATGTGACTAAACACTGGGCTTTAGCTATAAGTAAAGGTCGGAATTTATACCACAACATGAGGATATTAGGTTACTTTTGCTTAGACTATCGTTACGTCATGAATGACGTGAAGCCTCAGTATGGCCAGATTACAACTGAAAAGTGCTTTGTATCGCAGAAAATTGAATGGAGATATGTTAATCGTGCATAGGGTTCAGCGTTCTGCTCCGGCAATTTGTTTGTTTACATTGCAGTGCGATTCGTTGATTGGTTAATCACATAAGCCTACAATCTCGCCCTGCTTATACCACTGCAGAGTTCCCTAACATACACCTTTACTCTCTTACTCTCTTTCTTTCTCTCTCTCTCTCTCTCAACAACGAGCACTCTATGAATACCTAACCTAGTAGTCTCTGTGGATAAATTCCTATCTGTAGTTTTAAGTAAAGACTGTTTTCTCAGTCCCACAACATTGAAATGAATGTAAGTGTGCATGGAGTATACATTACGTCACGTGTCCTTCAGTAGGCACCCTGCTCACAAAGACAAGTAACGCGCACTACAGTATCACTATATACAATTTCCATATTCCTAAACAAGTACAGTATACTTCGGTTTAGCAATATCTGTAATATTATGCACTACTAGTTGAAATAAAGGTGCCTAAAACAAGTGTACGAAAGTACAGAAGTGCGTAGAGGAATTCGGAAGACAGTATATATGGATAAGTTGAGACATAATTGTGTGTAATTTATGTAAGACTGACTTAATCCGTTCTAAAAGATGATATTCACAGCAGCATTGTAACTAAAGAAAACATAAACCATTCGAAATTTATAGAAAGAAGTGAGTCTGACGACCTACCTTCAACTAGTAATTCAATGTCAGAGGACGAATTTTGCAGAGATCTCTATGAAATGATGGTGCATACCAACATTCCTTTCAACAAAGTAGAGGACAACCACTTTACAAATTTTGTTGAGAGGTACATTTGTACACAAGGACAGTACCCGTGCTAAAGTAGTACCGATATTTTAAGTTAATTTTTTCAGCAAAGATTAAAGTAATATAGCCTTAAACATGGCATTAAGAGTGGTACCTATGAAACAGCAACATTTTAAGTTAAAGTTTTACATAAAAGATTGTTGTAATATAGGCTTAAACATTTCTGCGAAACGATTAACATTTTAAGTTAAAAGTTTACAGCAAAGACTATGTTTGTTCTTTTTTAATACACAGTATTACTCTAGAAATCATTCTTTTATAATTATATCGTCGTTGTACCTGCAATAACTCTATGTGCAAAATATGAAAAATTTTAGTAGGAAGAGAAAACACATTCATCCTCCTATGGCAGCCGTAGATAAGAGACTGTGAATTCTTACATTTTCGAAATAAAGAAATATAATCACATATAGGAGATTTTATTATTTGCTGTATCACTATTTAAGTTATTTAATAGAGCAAAAGTCTGAAAATCGATAAATATGTCACATAGAAGTTATTGCAGAAACAACGACGATATGTTTGTTGTCCTTGATGCAGAAGTAGTCTGTTTTCATGTCTATGGTTTTCATCGTACAGCGCCACGCGCCACTACTCTTCAAGTCATTTGGCTCATTGCACAAACTCCAGACATCTTTATCTTGAAAGAGTAGTGGCCAAGATTCAGGTCTCTAGTTATAAGAGATTAGGTTTTCTATCATCCAGTAATAATTTATCATCAGCAGAAGCAATGTTGTTACTGGCACCTAATTTGATGTCAATATCGACACCGAACTTTTCGCAGAGCTTTTTTCTATTAAGATTCTTACTACCTTCTACACCTAAGTTAGTATCCAAAGTGGAATCCATAAGTGACAATAACTGTATGACATGTATTTTAAAATTCAATAAATAGAAAAAACGATGTTCAATATCGAAAACCTTGTACGCTTTTAAACCAACAAAAAGAATCCATCAAATTTCGTATAATTTTTATAATAAATCATTGCAACAATAAAATAAACCAAACCATCTTTCAGTTTAACTCTCAAAAGTGAAACGCTCTGAAATATGAAGTATATTCTATAGAAAATTATTATCATAAATAATACCACAAGTATAATTGGTTAATACGAGGCGCATCCAGAAAGTAAGTTTCCCTATTTAAAAAAAAGAACACACACTTTCAGGAAAAATTTATTAGCAACAGGTACAGCAATGTTTCAGCTATTTTTCAACATAGCCACCATCAGAATTGAGACACTTGTATCGTGGGATCAACTTTTGTATCTCTCTGTCGTAGAACTCTGCCGCCTGTGAATGGAACCAGCGTGTGACAGACGTCTTCAGCTTTTCATCGTTGCCAAAACGCTCACCGGAGGACAGGAATTGATTAAGGACGGGATAGAGAGAGAGGGGTAGGGATGGAGAGGGGGGAGGGGGAGGGGAGAGAGGGGGAGGGAGGGGGAGAGAGAGGGAGGGAGGGGGAGAGAGAGGGAGGGAGAGGGAGAGAGAGAGGTTCGGCCCATAGACCTGACAGAGCTGCCGATGAATTTCAATTGGCGCAATGCTTTGTGCATTAAAGAACTTTATCACCGACCGAACCTCGCGGGCGGCGGCAGAAGGAATAAAAGCTTCTATTTCGGACCACTGTTGCCACGCTACTGGCACCAGGCGGGATCTGTCCGGCTGGCATATAATTGATACGTCATAGATCTGTTACGCATGCGCAATTGACACGGCTAATTACGTTTACTTTCAAGGGGAAAAAATCGGGACACTTACTTTCTGGATGTGCCTCGTATCTTGTCAATTTTATACACGTGAAGCGAAGCTCGAGGGAAATTATCTGAAAATATGACTCATTGAGTGATATTTGTTATGAATATTCCGTGAATGGAACATTCGATAAACTGTATTAATAAAATAAAAATTGCAACATATTTTATTCAATTTAATTTATTTGCAATATCGAACTTCGTACAGTATTCAATATGTTGTAGTACTACTTGCCATCTAGTGTTAAGAATCTCAACTGAAGTTGAATAAGGGAACAGCGGAATGATGTGAAGTTTCGAATTTGATTAAACTGAATATGATCCAAACACAATGGAAGTTGTCATTTAACATATGTTAATTCTAAATAAGTTTGTAACTTCATAATGTGTATCTTAATACACAGTTATGTATTCTAATTGAAAGTACGATTATCGAAACGGAATCCTTTAAAAGTGAAATTATTTTATGAGGTTGTTGATTGGTCTTTTTGTGCTTTTTAATAATGCTGTTATGATGTTCCTCGTTAATTTTCACATAGAGTATGAGTAAGGATTAGCTGTCACTGTCTTCTAAATATTTCCCGTACTGACCACAAGCAATTGCGAATCAGGTACGATAATAATAGAAAATTGCGAATAAGGTGAGACAAGATTATTTCGAGATTATTATAGTAATAGATGATCGTGATTGATTGAAACTGAACGAACTCTTACATGGAATTGATCACTGATTACATGCACGAATTAGTCATGGTAACACATTTCTTCCAAATCATTCCATTTTCCTTTCGTCACCGACATTTTTAGGGAGAATCATGAGTTGGGAAACTGCCACGTGTTGAGATATATTCCAGAATCACGTCAACTATCTTCATTAAATCTTTTCGTGTCAATTACAATTAGAAGTTACTTAGAAATGTTCGACAATTAAATATTCATCTCCAGTGGCGGCCTGCCCGTATGTGTTACAGTGCTACAGGACAATGATAATAATTTTTGCTCAAATAATGTAAATGTAATACCACAGTATTTGATCTGTCATTTGACAATTTCCCGTGGTTATATTCATAACCCTTTATAGAGTATTTAGTCTTCGCTCTTCGGTGCCTCAGGGGGTTCTTTGTGCTACTCAGAACTCCACATGAAAATGTAGACAATTATGCGCATGTGCGAAGCTGAAATAACTGTTCTGATTGGCTATTTCTACCCGGGAAAGTGCTGTAGTCAGCTTCAGCACGACACAGCTTGGAGATTGCAAAAGTAAAGCGTAACGAAATAATGCTTGTTTGTGGAAGAACTCGGAACTATTTACAATGTCTTTGGTAATTCAAGTATACCACTGCTGCTGCCATATACCTGCTGTTTGAGGTTCCTTCTGAATCAGCCAGCAAGTGACGGAAAATAGAAAGTATATGACCGTATAATTCAGGAAGCTACTCACCGTTTCCAGTCTTTAAGCTACCTAGACGCAACAAAATTGTTAAACAGCAAAATTATCGACAATTTTTCGCATAATTTTCCTGAACGAAAACTTGAAGTTGCTATACTGTACTGAACAAAAGAGTTTTAAAGACACAACTTGGAGTTCTATACGGAAGTTCCGACTTCCGGAATATAGATAGCTGTTCAATTTTTTAAGTTATTTTTACGACGTTTTATCAGCTGCTTTGGTTATTTAGCGTCTGAATGAGATGAAGGTGATAATGCCGGTGAAATGAGTCCGGGGTCCAACACTTTAAGTTACCCAGCATTTGCTCATACTGGGTTGAGGGAAAACCCCGGAAAAAATCTCAACCAGGTAACTTGTCCCGACAGGGAATCGAACCCGGGCCACCTGGTTTCGCGGCTAGACGTGCTAACCGTTACTCCACAGACGTGGACTGGCTGTTCAATTGTTACAATACATAGTCTCCAACAATTTACAGGATCCATTCTGTGAAGTAACGAAGTTGTTAAATATTTTGGTTACAACACCAATGACCACTGCTGAACGAGAAAGATGTTTTTCTTGCTTGAAACGCATAAAAACGTTTTTAAGGAACAATATGTCCCAGAATCGTCTCACTGCATTTGCAATATTGTCAACAGAGAAGAGTATGATGTCCAAGATGGAGAGGTTTAACACCAGGGTAATTGACAAGTTCTGCAGTACGAATGAACTTCGTATGGACTTCATTTTTCTTCACTAGGCGAGTCTCAAATTAAGATAAATACATAGGGATTGTAGCACACTCATTGTTTTGACCACCAGCCGCTACTGTTCACCTCTAACATGTATTTCATTAAACGCAAGCACCTTCTTTCTCGCGGTGTTTCTCTTCTTCCAGAGGCCGCCCAGAGGTCACCCATGCACAAGTAACTCTGCTGTTCAGAAAATTGAGTTAACTCATTGTAAGTTTATATTATTCCTCAGTACCTTACATTTGCATTGCCACTGACGTCCTAGACGTAAACATAACCTTGACATGAAAACTAGGAAACATTCCATTGAATGCAGCTGTTTACAATGCACTGACGCAAACGCAAATGCAACGACGTAAAATTACAAGCCTGGAAGCTTCTAGATTTTAAGTTTGCCTGCATTCAAGGCAAATAACTCAGTCGTTCACAAGACAGGAGTGACGTGAAATTGAAACATCCAGAATCGACACGAGTAACAGGATAACTACTATAATAGTATTTTCATGCGTGATTTAAGTCTTTAAAGAATATACAAGAACTAAGTATCACTGCCAAGCCTACCTGCAATATCAGAATAACTGTGCAAAATTTCAGGATACAGAATGTAGGCTAAGTGAAACTCAATTTGCCTCTATATTATTTTAATGTACCGAAGTACACATGATATTTCCATGCAGATATTCTGCGTCATCATACGGTGAAAGAGTAATGGAACGGAGAAAAATTCTCTCCGGCGCCGGGATTTGAACCCGGGTTTTCAGCTCAGTTATTAATGGTTTGACAAGTATATGCAAAATAAATATGTGCGAACTTCGTTCAGGGAAATGAAGATGATTTTCATGCCAAGGTGAATGTGCGCGTCTATCTCGTTCTTGTCCGATTTTGCACAAAGCGATGTCCCCGAGTCATTAGAACAACTCCTTGATTTTTTAAATATATTTTACAATCTGCAATGCGAAATTGCTGAACGCAGGAGACGTGATCCTAAGTATTATTAGGATATGATATTTACGTTTTTAAATCACACCTTATAGATCATAGATGTCCAATTGTAACTCGTACGAGATAACCCCTGGCTTAAGCAACCCGCAGCGCATATTCTTTAGGTCGTTTTTCCTATTTTATATGGAAAGTTATTGACCTTAGCCGAGCATGCTTGACGTGTAATATCTCCTGGTTCTATAGGCGTTTGGACACCCATGTTATAGATCATACTTAACCAGGTACAAGCACTGTTTACAAGAGCAGAGCTGTTAAGGGAACTCGTTTATTACAATTACTGAATTTTGTGGGTTGATAAATATCTCACCCAAATATCACAACTTACAAAATTTCAAACTCTAAGTCCTCACGCATTACAGCAACTGTGGTAAAAAATTATATTTGAATATTTTTATTTATTTTTTTAGAATGACTGAGTAAAAATATCAATTAAACATGCATAATTAATATATTAGGAACCAATATTTCTGAAAATACTAAAGCAATGGACTTGAAACTTCTGGATACATACATTCGATTTAGTAATAAATCAGTTTAGTTTAAAGTATATGGGGAAGAGAAAAATAAAATATTAATTTTCTCTAATGCAGGCTAATTTTCATGAAGGTTTCCTTCAATATTGACACATATTGGTATACTCATCCATACAAATATAACCATAGACTAAATTCTTCCCCAATTACTGGCGGCCACTGTCATAGCTCAGGTTGCAGCGAGTTTTCCTGCTGATTCAGAGTTGTGCTTGAGCATGGCCCGCTTGGGTTGATTACCTGGTTGATTTTTTTTAAGTTTCCCCAACCATAAGGCGAATGTCAGATAAACTATGGTGTATCCTCGGCATCGCCTCGCCAAATACATGCCATCTCGCTATCATTAATTCCATCGACGCTAAATAACCCTGTAGTTGATATAGCGTCGATAAATAACGAAGCAAAAAGATGATTGGTATATGTCTGTGGAAAATTTTATAATACGAGGATTGTTACTTTCTGGGAAATGTAGGCCTACCTGAAGTACAAAAGTCCAGCTCTGAGAAACGAGCTCTTTATAACCTGGCGTAAATGCGACAGGCTTATATCAGTAGATTTACTGGCATGTAAAGGAACTCCTGCGGTACAAAATTCAGGCACACCGGTGACGCTGATATAAATTCGGCAGTTGCGAGTTTAGTTAAATATCATTATCGTGAACTTCGCCTGTAGCACGACAGTTAATGCCACTAGGTCTTCCTCAATGTTTACCGAGTTTTGATATACCAAAGCCTTCATGTGTGCCCGCAAATAAAAATCAAGAGGCGTGAGATCAGGCGACCGTGCTGGCCAATGAACCGGACCACCATGACATGTAATCTGTAAAGTGAGATACATAACATTAATTGGAGTCCAGTCAGCAGATATACTACATAGTACTACGTAGCAAAAAGGTGGAGTAGCAGTGTAAACAAATGATAGGTGCTCTTTTCAATGCCGGCTACCTAACTTCCAGGCAGATAGCATGTTGGCATTGGAGAGCGAGAGAATGGTCATCGCGGACACCATGATCCTATGCAAAACATTTGGCTTAGTGTATAAAACATCACCACTTAGAGCTGAATATCCGGGTTCAAGTCCCGGTGCCGGAGAGAATTTTTCTCTGTTCTATCTATTCTTCATCATATGATAAGGCAGAATACCTGCACGGAAGTATCATATGCACTTCGGTACATCATAATAATACAATGACCTAAGCACAACTTATCATCCCTTAAAAATTCGGTCATTTCTGCAACACCCTGTATAACCAAAATATAAAAACATTCAGTATTTAATGAGGAATCTTATTTGGTGAAAATTTCAAAATCGAATTCTTTGGTCAATTTTAACATGGGGTTCCCTTAAAAGAACTTTCGTATTTTCAGAAACGAGCTGATTTTTTGAAAGCAAGGAAATTCCGGACATGCAAAATATCAGGCATTTACATTTGAGTTTGATGGCGTTCTCGGATTTGACAACCATAATGTACAAATTTAGTATCCCCAACAATTTTGAAACTAGTTGTTGGTTTAGTCTTCAGATTTGTATTGCTCAAGAATCTAAATGTGCTCTCAATCAACTGGCTCCGTCATGGCTGATAGTGCAACCAAGTAGACAACTCTTCTTAAAAGTTAAGATATGAGAGATCCCGCAAACGCTTCAGGACATCTGCAACTATAAAAATATTCTGCGTAAATCTCTGAGATCATCAACGGATATCGACAACATACTGCCAGCTGAACAAATTAATTATTAAAGATATCTCCAGCACAATAAACATAACGGCCGTTATCTTGAGTAAACACAGACACCATACTTGTACTTCAGACGGATAACAATTCTTTGAAGGTCGTGTCAGAGGAAAATCAGTGTACTATTTTTAAACAGAAGTACGGAGAACCCCTATATTTCAGATGGGACTACAATGAAAAGCTTTATATAGCATTAGCTGCCAAATAATCAAGTCTACGTAAAAAAATAATAAAACTACATTTGCGCACAGTTTGTCCACAGACCAAAGCGCCTCTTTTCAACGCAGTATATCTATGTTAAAAATTTAACAACTGAAAGTGGTAGTGTTTATAGTGACTATTACACTTTTGCTACGTCATACTAGTTTTGAACAATAAAACGGTACGAAAGGACGTGTTTCAACCAATCATGGTTGTTTATCGCTACAATTTTATCACTTCCCTAGCATTTGTTTATTTTTATCGCTTCCCTAACATGTTTATTTGTTTGCCAACATTTCAAACTCAAATTCTTTACGGTACTATAAAACATGCTTTGCAATCGTCATTTGTTTCCCGCATAGATAATCAACTGAAAATAGAGGCTCCGTTCAAACGTTTTAGTGAAGCGAACATTAGTGAAATAGAATTTAGCAAGTCAATTAATACCAATTTTATTGAATTACAGTACTTCATTTCTTCTAATCTTTATATACTTTATTCTGTTTTTATCCCCTCCCTATCATTTACTTCTTTGTTTACCAGCATTTCAAACTGCAAATTCTTCATTGTACTATAAAAATGTTTTGCGATCGTCACTTGTTTACCGCATAGATAGTCAACTGAAAATGGCGGCTCCGTTCAAATGTTTTGGTAAAGGTAACATTAGTGAAATAAAATTTTAGCAAGTCAGTCAATATTTTATTGTATTAGAGTACTTTATTTCTTCTAATATTTATATACTTTCTTCTAACCGTATAATAGTCAATTAAATCCCACTAGAGTTTTAATTTTCTCTAGATTAATCCACCATCCGTCCATAATTGGCCATCATCTTCATTCTTGAGCAGTACAGCAGGATATCTAAAATATTGCAGAGAAGCAAGAATCATCAGCGTACAATTTACAAGCAAGTAAGGAACAACATTATTTCACCAGTCTAAAAAATTTGAAATGCTAACTGATTATGTCCTGAATGTTTAATTTTAAAATTCTACTCGTCGGATTACTTTCCCGAAGAACGGATCGGGGGCGGATCCATGCGCTCAAGGGTGTATTGTGATTTATATACAGGTATATGCATGGAATGAATATCCAAGTTCGACGAGTGGCCTGCGAGATTCTGATGCTGAGAAGGAGCTTTTCTGTCTCAGTCCTGACCAGGTGAGTGAAAGTGGGCAAATTATATTATAATCATAGAAGTTCCTTACTTTGCTGCATTGGGGCCGGAGTGTTTCTAGCTGTCTTACGGAGGGAAACATGACAAAATACTAGTTATACTGTAAGTGTTACCAATCTGACAATTCAAATACATATTACGAATAACCATTACTTACAGGAATTGGCAATTTTATATTGGTGTTATTGAATTATAAAATCGTATATTGTATAGTCTATTTATAATTTTGGGTCACATACAAAGCAGTCATAAAGTCACTTTTGATCAGCTGGTTTGCGGTTAGATCTTGGCGATCCTGTCATGTTTCAACACCTAAAGGCACAGTTCGCTGATGTGAACTGATCAGGTAGCAGAAGAAATCTACTGTCAACTTGTATTGAAATTAACATTCAACCATTAAATTCACATGTATATATTAAACTAAAAACCATAGATTGTATGCATATTATGGCTAAACATTTAATTTAATTTGATAAATCATTGTGCACTCTACGTTTGGAGAGTAATATGAAAAATTCGCCTATTTATTGAGTTAGAGTTCTCCTGATGTACGTATATGTCTACGTCTCTGACAGTATCAGTTTCAATCTCCAGACGAGTACACTTGACTTATTTACAATAATTACTAATTTACAGTACTTTATTGAAGCAGCTGCTCAAAATGCCCTCCGTTTGCACGCAAACATTCCTAGGCGCGTTCTCTTACTGCGCTGTGCACAAGATCTAATAGTCCATTTCGTAGTCTGATGTCTATTGAAGCTGTGTTAATTAGCTGGAGCAGAGATGATCTCGGTAATCTCTGTAGCGTACACCTTTTCATTCATAAAACCCCATACAAATAAGTCCAGAGGCGTTAAGTCAGGGGACCGTGCTGGCCAGAACCCATGAACATAATGTACGTCCCGATATTCCGCGTACTAAACATGTTGATGCATTCTCTGTAGCGTCTCTGTTGGTTCTGAACTACAGTTCCTACTGTAAGGCGTGAGGGATGGTAACGTTGCTTCCCCTCCGTCTTCTGTTACCTAATCGCAACATTTCACGGCATGTTTAAAATTTAAATTATGGTTTATTTAACGACGCTCGCAACTGCAGGGGTTATATCAGCGTCGCCGGTGTGCCGGAATTTTGTCCCGCAGGAGTTCTTTTTACATGCCAGTAAATCTACTAACATGAGCCTGTCGCATTTAAACACACTTAAATGCTGTCGACCTCGGCCGGGATCGAACCCGCAACCTCGAGTATAGAAGGCCAACGCTATGCCAACTACTTCACGACATGTGTTCCATGAATGGTGGAAATCATGCTTTGTAAGCAAACCTAGATTAAAACAACTGACAGTAAATTAGTATTTATTGTTAAGTATCATGAGATGTGAATTAACCGTTTGATCTATTGTAACATTGAAACGGTTGCAGATAAATAAATATGAGAAATAACTTTCCTGGTCTAAATGTCGCCCTAAATCATCTCATCTCCGGTTGACCTAACCTTTTGAATCATCCTGTATATACAGAATGAAGAAAGTGAAATAACCCTGAAAATTTCCAAAGCCAATAGCTCATTTTGTATGTAACAAAAAAGTGTAATACTAAATTGGTGGAAAGTTCATACATTTCTCAGAAAACTTATTTATTTATTTTTTTTATTTTAACACCCTCTTATTCGGTAATTATTGCGAGTAGGATCGTGATTTTTGTACATATCGATAGAAAATCTAAAAATGAATCTTTTATTCCTCTGGCGTATTTCCAAAGCGTGGACGGTTTTCCTGTAAATTTAATTTAAAAAACCACTAATTTCAAGCCACTGAACGATGCGAACAGATTGCAACGTTGTAGTCAGAGAGGGAGAGGTTCACCTAGAGGCAGATCCCAGTTCGTTGGTATTTTACATCTGTATTACGAAAAGAAAGAACAGTGTGTTAGTGGCGATGTTGCCAGACTGCTGAAACATCAAACTTAATTTTCCAATTAACCGTGCATTTCATCACAAAACGTAATATAGGTTCTCTATTAACTTAAGTATACCCTGTCGTCCCTTTCAATCTGCAGGGTTATTTCACTTTCTTTCTTTCTCTCTCTCTCTCTCCCTCTCTCTCTGTCTCTCTCTCTCTCTCTCTCTATATATATATATATATATATATATATATATATATATATATATATATATTCTGTAATCGAATATACATGTAATATGTCTATTTATATGCAACATAAAACGTTTGTATTTGAAGCAATGAATAGTTTCAGTAGTATATTTATTTCGGTTATTTTATATAGATTAGAAAATATGTAAAAACTTACTTTAGTTACATTGTAAAGAGGGATGATGTTCGCTAAGAAGACTGTTGCTACCTCTCGTCACTGGAACTCTCTGCCGCCTGAATCAAGGGCTGCCGAACATTGAAATCTTTCAAATCCAAGTTAGAAAATTATCTTAAGACGAGTTGCCAAACTAACTTACTATTATGACAAGTGTTGTATTGCATGTTTCCACGTATTCACATTATTTTATGTTCTAGTGATATTTAACTTATTTTGTCTTTTTGTTTTCATATTTCCCGATAAATGCTATATCTATAATGTGATAACTTGAGCTATATATCTGCAGTGCTTGGGAAAAGTGACATAAGTCAGTTTTCACAAACCTTTTTGATAATTTATTGACAACTTACACTGGTTTATGTCGATTTGATTTTTTTCTGTATGAATTATTGTAATAGGAAGAATACCTTTGTATTTTTTTTCGAAGCGAACAGATGTTCCGTAAGTTGTCAATAAATTATCAAAAAAGTTTTGTGGAAACTGACTTGTGTCACTTTCCCCGAGCACTACAGATAAAATCATAATTTTCCCCACTGTGTGTACCTAAAAATATTGTATTCATTGTATGCTTTGTGCTTCACTATTTTATCACTATTATTATTATTATTATTATTATTATTATTATTATTATTTATATGATACATATTCCTTCACAGCACTTCTTTACATGTAATGGTGTACCTCACATTTCTGTATCCGGTGCCACCATTAACATATTATTACAATAACACATTATTTGCAGTACACGTCTACACAAATACTCCTAATTACACTATGTACCTTTTTTGTTACTTGGTCAATCTCCCCTTCAGTATTTCTCCTACATTTCATTTGCTATTCTCTATTTGTTCATTAATCCTAATATATTTACTATTATATACTTATTTCACACCCCCCTTTTCCTCTAACTACTATTCACTAAAATCTCAATTTCAATTTTCCTCTATAAATTATTATATTGAATTATTTGACCTATTTGTTTTTTGGCCTTTTATTTATTTACTGTTCCAACGTTCAAATGTTAGTACTAATTTTATGCTGTCACTTGTTCACTTCTCTTAACCCTTTCTCACTATTTTCACTTATTCTTATTTGCGCTCACGTTCACTTTCTCACTATTTTGCTTACACCTAATCCATTGTCATTATTCTCACTTCCTATAAATACTTATATTTTATTCTCGTATCTGCTTATTATTATTATTATTATTATTATTATTATTATTATTATTATTATTATCAATAATTGTCTTATTTTTTATACTTTGTTTGTCTCATTTATTTTGACCTGCTGTTCACATTTTATTATGCTTTATGTCTGATTTCTACTTACTTGTCTACATTGCATTATTATTATTATTATTATTATTATTATTATTATTATTATTATCTTATTCAGTTTTGTGTGTAAAATTATAGTGTACTTTGTAAATTTGTAGTGTTTTTTGTTAACGCCGTTTTACTCCTGGTTGAGAGTCAGAGAAGGCCGCATGGCCTTAACTCTGCCAGGTTAAATAAACCATCATTATTATTATTATTATTATTATTATTATTATTATTATTATTATTATTATTATTATATACCCATTGGTATTTTCTTAACTGCGAACGCTCTATAGTTGGAAGTCACGTGCACTACAGAACTATAGCGGCTGGATTAGCACAGCAGTAATTAGTCATTATTGTTATTATTTTAATGATACCGGTGGTTAGCAAAACAAATGCAAATAAACAAACTGCCTCACTCCATTTTTGTACGGACGGATATATAGATTAGACACTTGTATCAAGACGCTATTTATTTACCTTCCCGAATGATGACAGCTGTTTCTTGTGTTGTAATACAGAGCTCCTAGACGTAAACAATACTTTGTCCTGATGAATAGACGCTTCAACAAAGTTATAATAGAACGTGTTACATATATAGACAAAATCCACTTTTTTCCTAGGTATGTATGCAAAACACCGCAGTTGCGAAATAGATTGTACGGATGGAGAAATTTGTATTTCATTAACGCCGTCGACAAAGATATACTATTCCTTAAATTTTCAAAGTGTATCGTTTGGAAAATAAAGAGCATTAGGCCTATCAGTCGTCCAAGAAAATAAGTTTAGGCTTACATCAGAAAATTCCAAGCGGAAGTTCTTGAATTTTGTGGGATGAGATTCGATTAGGAAAGATAATCTTTCGAGCAAGATAGCTGTAGTCTCGCGTTCGGGAGTTCCTGAGTTCAAATCTCTGGATCAGTCAATCTGACGGGGGATTTTAGTAGTTTCCACCACCATATTAAGACGCTATAAATATAATGCAAATGTAGCTTTCATGTAAAGCTCCCTGTGCAGCAGACTTGAATAATTTAAAGGGAAAAATTGTTCCGGGGCCGGGTATTGATCCTGGAATCTTTGGCTGAGCGTACCATAGCTCTGCCGACTGAGCTACCCAAGAACTTCACACGACACCGTCTCAATTCTTCCCTTTATATCCACATACCTCGAGTGGACTGACAAGACGCCAGAAACCCACGTCGAGTGCACACAGTGACTTGAAATTATGGTTTTTTGTTAACGTACTTACAGTAACGTATATATTATGCAAATCTAGCATTGAGATTATGAATTGAGATATTATTTGTGAGAATATTTTGAAAGACAAAGGGCCAAGTGCCGCGCATCCAATAAAGAATAGTTTAAGACGGTTCTTGGATGTGTGATCTGAAAATTCCCCTGAAACGATGAGAAATTTGGTTCATTCAATGCCGAAACGTCTGGAAGCTGTCATCCGTGCTAATGGCTTGCATACTGGATACTGAAAATACATTACAGATAACTATTATATGCATTAGTATAATGTGCCAATACTTTTTTGAAATCAGAAACAAGATTTTATTTGTAAATAATTATTTTGCTTTATTGTTGTGATTTCTGTGAAATATTTTTAGTTTTATATTATATTAAAGAATAAACTTTTTTTTTCTTAAACTTGCCCTTTATACAAATCTTTTAGGGAAACCTCTGAGTGTGTCAATACTTTTTGGTCCCAGTGATTGTTGAGTCACGGCATAATTTATTACTACAAATTTATCATCTAACATAATTTCTCCTGAACTTCGTACCATCCTAGCGTATAATCCATTCGCTTTCGTAAGCGACATCGCACCTCAGCAGACTCGAGCAGCAGTACCTCCATTCAAGCGAAACAAACCCTCGACCTCCACTCCTTCCCAGTTACTGAACACGTAGCTACAGTGTAAGGATTGTCTAAAACTTTAAACTCGTAGGGCCATATTCATAGACATTCTCAGCGCGGGCTTCAGGTTGATGATCAGCGAACTAACGTTTTTCGTATTCATAAATCACTGTTAGCGATATGATATGATAAGAATCTTGTACAAGTAATCACTCGATAGCCGGGGCTAGTTTAGCACGCTCGTAGCGCGGGCTTGCGAAATGTTTATGCATAGCACCCATAGCTACTACTTGGTTTTTATTATTAGCCACAGAAAAACATATGTGCATACTATACTTACTTACTGACTTTTAAGGAACCCGCAGGTTCATTGCCGCCCTCACATAAGCCCGCCATTGGTCCCTATCCTGAATAAGATTAGCCCAGTCTCTATCATTATATCCCACCTCCCTCAAATCCATTTTAATATTATCTTTCCATCTACGTCTCGGCTTCCCCGAAGGTCTTTTACCCTCCAGCCTCCCAACTAACATTCTATATGCATTTCTGGATTCGCCCATACGTGCTACATACCCTGCCCATCTCAAACGTCTGGATTTAAAGTTCCTAATCATGTCAGGTGAAGAATACAATGCGTGCAGTTCTGTGTTGTGTAACTTTCTCCATTCTCCTGTAACTTCATTCCTCTTAGCCCCAGATATTTTCCTAAGAACCTTATTTTCAAACACCCTTAACCTATGTTCCTCTCTCAACTACTAGATTCACATAGATTCTCAGCGACATTCGGAATATCATTATAATATCTTGCATAATATTTTCGCAAATTTCTTTTTCACACATCTTACATTAATAAGACGTATAAGTGTAGCAAAATTTGAAGGTCCTACATTACCTTCCAGTGTTGAACGTTCCCTTCTCAGTAGAAGCGAGTGTCTGCTGAGACAGCACTTGCCTTGTTTCTATGTCACTTATACAATGCATTTGTGATTTATTTGAGTTTTACTTTTTGAATTAATCAAGTTGTTTTTTTATGGAACCTTCAAGTTCAGGTATGTTGTAATATTTTAATGATAAGCCTGAAGTTACGTGAATTATCTTGTGTGAAACTGGTTTGCAATATCATGACTGTTAAATGTTGCGATTAAATATTTTTGTAAGAAACATAACGGCAGTTAGTTGTGTTTCAAGGCAGATCAATTTTAGAGTTGCGCTTTATTCTAATGTACAGTATATTGATTCTGTGTCATAAATTTGTTTCATTTCTCTGCTCTAATTTTCTCTTTTCCTTACAATAAGCTATAGTTAAAGGACAAATTTAAAAGTCAGACTATACTTAAATTTAGATTTCGTGTTTTTACGCCTTTATTTTCAGGAACGAATTTCAATGCAGTCTCTGTAATGAGAAGAGAACGTCATGATATTTTGAGAACATTTGGTAGCAGTAAAATTGACACAATTTCATTTCTTGGTCGACGAGATTATGCTCGGATTCAGAATGAATTCAAGAGAACGCTGTGGTTTGACAGTAGACAAACCTAAACCGGGATTCGGAAATTCGGGTGACAGAAATACTGCAAGACGATTTTTCAAGAACGCGGAACATTCAGCCCAAATTACGAAACTAGATCTAGATTTGATAAATAAAATGCATATTATAATAATGAAATAGATGTGGAAAAATTTAGGAAATTTGCCCATAACACAGAGTGATTCAGAACTTATGTTACAGAAGGATATGATAGATTGACGGCACTAAAACAAATATTTTTCGTTAATCAATGCGTGTCCTATCTCGCACCAGTATGGCGCTGCAATTGTTTTAGTGTTGTGACTGTTTGCCACATTGTGATTTTTTGTTGTTGCTATGAGCATTGATTCGTCATTGTCTGATCTTTTTAGGTAGGCCTACATTTATTGAAAGCTCAGTCATCAGAGAGTCAACATTAAAAAAAATGGAGCGTTAGGGCCTGAGAGAACTAGCCGACGTGCATTTGGTTTTTGCATCAAAGTGAAGTGATATCCCAGTTCGCATGTTGTGTGTTATTCACTGGTGAAGCAACTTCCACACGGGATGGTATTTTTAAAACTCACAACCAGCATATCTGGGAGCAGATAAATCCATATTCCATTGCAGTCAGATCTCATCAGGTGCGATTTAGTGTCAATGTGTGGTGTGGCATCAATAACGACACACTACTCGGTCCACTGCCATGTCAAATCGGTTAAGGAGAGAAAATTACAGGGACTTTTTGAAAAACATCCTGGAATTTTATTGGAAGGGATACCGCTTGCGGCAAGGCAACAGCTGACGGCAACATTTGGTGACGGATTGGTTGTCAAGGTCCCGTCCCATGGCCAGCAACATCACCAATATTAATCCACTTGATTTCTGGTGGGGACATCTGAAGACCTTAGTGTATGCCAGCCGTGTCGAAAATGTGACTCACGAGCACATTGTGGCTCGCAATGATAGCTGTGTTTTTCTCTTACTTCCTGCCTTCCCCAATCCCCACCCTCTCACTCACTGGAATAAAACTTCGTTCCATTTGCTTATTTGTCTCTGACCTGCGAGTGGTGTATCGTCCAATGTCTCTCTCGAAACCAATGTACCTCTACAAAAACGAAAGTTTCAAGGAGGATTGGAGGACGCATTTTTTTGTTGCCAATATGATGAAAATATTAAATGTATGATTTGTTCACAAGTATTACGAGGAAACGGTTGTATAACACAAAACAGCATTATACTACATGTCACTCATGAAACATTAAAATGTGAAGTATTATTATTATTATTATTATTATTATTATTATCATCATTATCATCTCTGTACGTCGATCCTTTTCCAGCAGATGTACGAATAATGTGGTTAGATCTTCAATTTCAACTCACAGATTTACAATGTGATGTTAAATGAAAGCTAAATGTAAGGACTTGACAAATGTTGAACTTTCAAATCTTTTCCAAAAAATAAATATCCGAAGCTTCGTTTCTTCGCTTGCCCTGTTGAAGCATGTTCGGTACAACTTACGTTTGTGAAAAATTATTTTCAACAATGAAGATAGCAAAAACCAAATTTAGATCACGACTGACAAATACCTTCGTGATCAACTACGACCGGCAGTAAGTGACATAATTCCTGATTTTGAAACTCTGTCGCAGAGACATTCTGAAGACAATTAATTTTAGGTTGTGATATTGTGTCCTAAGTTTTTTTGTTCATTTCTTTCTTCGTTACACGTACTAAACATGGTAGAGGGGAAGAGAAGGCCTGATGGCCTTATCTCTACCAGGATAAATAAATAAATAAATAAATAAATAAATAAATAAATAAATAAATAAATAAATAAATAAATAAATAAATAAACATTAGTTTGTAACTTTATACTGTATAAAATTATATTTAAGTGCTTGACATAAGGAAAATTAAATCCATTAATAGGTCAGACAGTTGCTTCACTTCCCCTTCGGGTGTCCGCCTCCCTCCATAGGTGCTATGCACATTGCAGGTTACACAGTGGCTCGGCGCACGATGACATTTTCGCCACGGCTGGTGTATACCAACCTGTAGACCATGTCGATGATCATCTTACACGGAATTTCAATGCCTGTAACACCATACATACTACACATGGAATATTTGAATAGGTGCACAGTCAATGCTTTGACGATGTCAGTATTTTTTGCAAGAAAGGGGGCGTCAGTTCGAAACTCTTCTATAATTCATAAGTTGTCAAGCGTCATTGCTGCTGTTTATCATTGAAAGCTTAGTCATCACTCATCAAAGAGTCGAGCCACTGGACCTTGAATGAATGATTACCTACCATCAATAACAATCAAACAAGTGTAGCGTCGTACAGGTGCGAAATAGGACACCCATTGCTTAATGAAAAATGTTCGTTTTAGTACCCTCTATCTACTGTATCCTTCTGTAACATAAGTTCTGAATCATCCTGTATAGTAAGATGCTTCGTTAAAAATTATCCATGGTACGTTATGCCCCAACTTTACATACAGTAGGTACTTCATACATGGTCCTGAAATAATATCATCAGCATGCTTCGTATAGAAGCCCAAGAAGTGCACAATAAGAATTTCAAGAATTACCGTGAACATTACGCAAAAAATTTAGACGGGAGAAATGAATGAGGATATTTTAAACTTACTTTGTCAGTTCTGACCCCATAAACACAGGCAAGAGAACCTTACAAAAGAAAAATCAACACTTTACAAAAGAAGCAAGAGAGTTGTTGAAATAACCAATCTTGCAGATCTCTTGCCGTGGTGGTGGTGGTGGTGGTGGTGGTGGTGGTGGTGGTGGTGGCAACACTGGAAACGATTGTGATTGTCATGATGTGTGTCACTTCGGATTCTGAAGATGAATAATTGTATTGTTAAAAGTTAGCACATTGTTATAGTATTGCAGGCTTCAAATATTAGTTTTAGTAATCAAGGAGTTAAAAAATTACATATGCCTTTTATAACACTTAACAAATCTGAAAATAAATATGCGACTTTTAAAATCAATCACAAAGTTTTTGATTTAATGCCAAGTTTCAAAGCTCGTTGCCCCACTGTGCCATATTGGATTTCAACACTGGATAACCTCAGAAGTTGAAAACGTCATTAAACAAAATGATACTATTATACAAGGAAATTTGATATCTTAAAAATAAATACGAGTATGTTTATTTCAAAGTCCATGCCAGTCCTGTACCAAATTTGGTTAACAACGTGCGTGTTCCGATATTAAAAGCGGAAACTCCCCATACAGGCTATAACGACATGAAACATCCCTGAGAGACCATGTCTAAGAAAACGGCAGACGAGGGCATGTGTGTGTGTCACCTGCATTTTGTTCCGTGACGCCATAGTTCACGTGTTAAGAAGCGGAGTAGAGCGAAAACAACGTGACCAAGCATTCTTAGCTAAAACTGTGATATAATACTCACAGAGAGACACGCTACATAAAGTTTCAAATGACACAGGGGTGTTAGTCAGCATACATTAGCACTGTAGTCTCGTGGGGAAGAATGTAGAATGAAGAATGTGTTTTTCTCGTGGTTCTTCCCTTTACCTAATACAGGCATCTACATCATTCCATCTACACGTCTCCAATCCATTTCATAAGCATTTCTCGGATAACCAAACGTCTGGCGACGTGCGGAAAAGAATGGTCCAGGAGTATTTGGGGCTGCCTGCATTGACCGTGCACATAAAGCGAGCCTTATCAGAGTCGACCGGTGTCGTTGAGAATGCGGCTACCGGGTGGTTATTAAAATGGACCAAAAGAATGATGTTATATAATAGGTGTCATGATTCCCCATTATAAATCAATCGCTTGATAATTTTGAAAGCGAACCTGAACACAGCTGGTCGGTATGCTGCAAAGTACACGCTGTGGTGTAGTGGGATTACGAATTTTTCAAGAAGTTTTTTTAGTGGGTTATTTTACGACGCTGTATCAACATCTCAGGTTATTTATTGTCTGAATGAAGTGAAGGTGATAATGCCGGTGAAATGAGTCCGGGGTCCAGCACCGAAAGTTACCCAGCATTTGCTCATAATGGGTTGAGGGAGAACCCCGGAAAAAACCTCAACCAGGTAACTTGCCTCAACCGGGATTCGAACACGGACCACCTGGTTTCGCAGCCAGACTCGCTAGCCGTTACTCCACAGGTGTGGACTTCAAGACGTTTAACTGTACTCAAATTGTAAGTTATAGGTATGTATGCCTATTAAATTATATAAATACCGATAAGCCTAAAATGAAAATAGCCTACTACTTGTAAATTCCACACTTTTCTTTCTTTTTTTTTTCTTCCTTTCCGCCCTTCTTTCATCATTTCTTTACTTCTTCCTTTGCATTTTGTGTCTTCTCTTAATCTTCTTCAAAAGTTTATCCTCTTTTAAGAATTTTTTAATATTTGCTAAATAATACCAAGCTCTATAAGTGTTGACCTGATAACTATATTTTATTTTTCAAGAGTTTCATATTTTAGAGGAATTTTTGCGAATTTTTCTTTCATATTATTTTTAATCACCAACTCCTTTTGTACAGACAGACACCGATTCTGCGCAGGTGATGATATATAGAGTCCTTATTAGCACGGGATCTGGCTTCCGGGCGACACAGTTCATACTCAATATTTGGCTGGAGTTCCTCTAATGTGTGCAGATTCGTGAGAAAAAGTTTGTCTTTCAAACTACCACACAAATAGTGAAATTAATAAACAGAGAAAGAAAAGAAAAATGAATAATCAAAATATAGAAATAAAGAAATATAGGAAAAAAGAAAAGAAAGAAAAAAAATAGAAGAAAAATAGAGAAATCAGAAAATGCAGAAATAATGAAAAAATGAAAAGAGTAAAGATTAAACAGAGCAATCAAGAACAGGAGAAAGAAACGGAACACCAAATAAGAAAATAAAAAATAGAGAAACCGAGAGTTTGAGAAAGAAGGGAAAGAATATAAAAGAAAAGAAGACAGAGAAATCATGAAATCTAGAAAGAAAGTAAAATGAGAATAAGAAAAGTAATAGAGTAATCAAAATATTTAGGAAGAACGGAAATACAAAGAAAAAGTAAGAAATACATAAATTAAAAAGTGCAGCAAGGAAGGAGAAATAAAAATAAGAGAAGAGAAAATAGGGAAATCAAGAACTGGAGAAAGAAAGCACCAAAAAAGAAAAGGGGAAATAGAAGAATCAAGAGATCGAGAAAGAAAGAAAAGCGAAGAAAGAAGAAAAATAGTGAAATAAAGATATGGACATGGAACTCAAGAGTAGCAGCATGATTACGAAATAATGCGTAACACGACTACGGGCCAATACACATTCATTGCCCCAGAACGCATAAACAGTATAGGCGACAGCAATATAATTTAATGACTATATTCTTAGACTCACTAATGTCAAAATGCGTGCCACCAGAGCTATATTTAACATTCTGCCGCTTCGTTCCATTAAAAATATGGTGCCCCCTTAACATAAATGTAATTAAGAAAATTTAATCCAAATTTATGACAGAAAATTTAATAGTAATTATTAAATTGTATAATCTAT
Source organism: Periplaneta americana (assembly GCF_040183065.1). NCBI lineage: Eukaryota > Metazoa > Arthropoda > Insecta > Blattodea > Blattidae > Periplaneta > Periplaneta americana. Next base: position 132,114,256 of record NC_091126.1, read on the forward strand.
ATTCAAATGAAAAGTCCACACCTGTGGAGTAACGGTTAGCGCGTCTGGCCGCGAAACCAGGTGGCCCGTGTTCGATTCCCGGTCGGGGAAAGTTACCTGATTGAGTTTTTTCTGGGGTTTTCCCTCAACCCAATATGAGCAATATGAGTAACTTTCAGTGCTGGACCCCGGACTCACTTCACCGGCATTATCACCTTCATCTCATTCAGACGCTAAATAACCTATTATGTTGATAAAGCGTCGTAAAATAACCCACTAAAATAAAAAAAAATCAAATGAAAACAGTGAAAAAGAGGTAATGATACACAGTAAATAAAATTAAATATAAATACAAATGTCATCAATGATGTAGTACAGTATCTCCAGCGACCGTATTAAAACCACGAATGTAAATACAGTAGTGGCAAAAAAAAACCGGACTGACCCTTGTAGATGATTTCATAGCCTTGATAAATCCAGAGCGCGATAGACTGGTAACTAAGATTTTCGTGGTTTGAATCCTGCCTGGGCAGGAATTTTTTTTTTTTTCCTTCTTCAAATTTATTCCCAATACTTTTCGATTGCAGCGATATTTTACTACTTAATTAACTTATTATTCCCAGAACATGAATTTTACCAGCAATCGAAAAGTATTGGGGATAAATCTGAGTAAGGAACAAAAGAAAGTTTCCTTCCTAGGCAGGATTCGAACCACGAAAGTCTTACTTACCAGGCTATCGTGCTCTGGAGTGAACAAGGCTCTAAAATCAGCTACAAGGGTCGATCCGGTTTTTTTGACAGTTCTGTACACGTGAAACGCGTGAAGAATACACAGAAATGGTTAATTTGGCAAAGCAATTGCGGTAATAGTGTTATTCTATTCAGACATTTATTTGTATGATAAATGTGTATAATCACAGGCTATACAGCTGCAAAAAAGGACACATACATTAGGTGTGTCATCTCCTAAATATTTATTTGCTCACTGGATAAAAAAATGTTAAATTAAATTGAGTTTTTATCATATTTATAACCAGGCTTAGGATCCGGTGCTCTTTAGCAACCAATGTGCGCACAACTTGACTATAGAGTTCCTTGAATATAATAGACAGACATACTGTGAATATAAACAACGACATCAATGTGCTGCGTTATATTCTACTGTTAATAGTACAATCTAGTGACTGTAGAAAATGAAGTAGAATACATACCTCACAAGTTTTCATGTTCCTTGGCGACGTTGAAGTCGTTAGCGTTACAATGAACAACCATGTACATACTTGTAACTAGTTCGAAAAAAACTGTTCACTGCGAATTGAAAATGTACTGTGATGGCCTGAGTTCGTTTTGTAGGAAGAGACGGAAGAATATTGTACCTCTGGTCACGAACCGGATTGTACACCAACGCACAGGTAAACAAAACTCAATGCGCCACTTCATTTCATCTGTACCCCGTTGCACTGTAACTTCACTTCATTCTTAAGTTGTCGGATCCAAAGCCTGCTTATGACATGTCAAAATGTTCTTTCAACAACTTATCACTTAAAACAAATTTCAGTTTTTTTACCTTTTTGCTTGGACGTTTTTCACGTTACACACACAAAGGCTACACTATAAAAAAACTCATCTTGTTTAGCGTGTATATTAGCTATCATCGGCTAGTACCTAAGAAACACGCTGCTGCCGCCACACACAATTTCGTTTCCGAATTTAAAACAATTTGTTTAATTCGAAATTAAGATTGAAGGAATACAGTGCAAGCATTAAAAGTGTAGAAGAACTACAATTTTCTCACCATCCAGAAGAAAAAATGTGTGGGTCTAGGTATCAACTATTCACATTATTTATATTTCCGTCATCAATTCTTTATTAAATTATCTTAAAATATAACCTACGATATAAATAACTGTCAATGTCTCTGATGTTGTCTTAACAATAATAAATCGCGTTTGAAAACAGGAAAAATTTTCGAAGTTTATTAAAAGCCGGGGATTTTCTGGGGACAGATTTTAGTCGGGGACAGGAGTATGAATTCGTGGACTGTCTCAAGGAAACGGGGACGTCTATTAACCTTAGTTTAAACTATCTGTGATTTTGTCGGTATTTACAATTCTACATGAACAAGTATTACAAATATCATACTGTGTATGTCTTTATGATATTTCACTACCACCCATTATACGTAGGCCTATTTTTGAAACTTCTAACTTTCTCGCACTATGAACGGCATAACTTTGTAGCAATGTTGCCAAATCTTTCTTGGGGGTGCTTCACTATTATTTTGTTTACGTTGGCGCTTTACTAGGTGACCATTTTGTATGTGGAACATAAAGAGCGGCGCTACGATGTTATATTGTTAATCTGTGAGAAAAAGAAAAACATAGTACATGATTAAATAAGAGAGCGATCGTACTGCACAGGTGACGCAAGAGCGGCGCGCTGTGTTAATACAAGCAACTGCCGTCCCACAAACAGAATGGTCGGGTAATACTACGCGTTCAAAATGTTAAATGTTATGTTTTACTTAACGACGCTCGCAACTGCAGAGGTTATATCAGCGTCGGCGGATGTGCCGGAATTTTGTCCCGCAGGAGTTCTTTTACATGCCAGTAAATCTACTGACATGAGCCTGTCGCATTTAAGCACACTTAAATGCCATCGACCTGGCCCGGGATCGAACCCTCAACCTTGGGCATAGAAGGCCAGCGCTATACCAACTCGCCAACCAGGTCGACTACGCGTTCAATGTTACATGACTGTGGAGCGCTAATGTCGACACTGTCGTATAGGAGACATTGTAGGCGATTATAGAGCGCGAGACATTGAGGGATCAATGCATTCGTGGAGGGAGAAGACGCACTCTGGTCAATATACAACGGGTGGATAGTACAGTGCGATCGAAAAGTCCCTTTGCAGCTCTATTAATTCTATTAACTCTAGAATACATCCCTGTAGAAAGTTGGCACTCCTCCATTCATTCCGGTTTAACCTCACACCCCCAGTCTATCATATGCTCAGCGGCCAGTGCTGCCACTAGAATTCTCTATCAAATACACTTGAATTCTCTGCCTAGTGGATTCTCGGCTATACAAGCACTGCGGAGAGACTTCTTGATCGCATTGTAGTAATGTCGTCACTGTCGTTTTGAGAGCCTTTATAAACGAAAGTTGCCGCAAAGGCAATCCACCGACCTGTACTAGTTTCCGTGTTTCATAGCGACGAAACAGGAAGTAGTTTTATAGATGAGGCGTGAGTGCTAACTAGAGGAATAGCTTGAATAGCGTTGTCACATTGAGTGAGAACATAATTTTTCACACGAATTTACAACGAAAAAGCCACCGGCGTGGCTCAGTCGGTTAAGGTGCTTGCCTGCTGGTCTGAAGTTGCGCTCGGGCGCGGGTTCGATCCCCGCTTGGGCTGATTACCTGGTTGGGTTTTTTCCGAGGTTTTTCTCCAACCGTAAGGTGAATTCCAGGTAATCTATGGCAAATCCTCGGCCTCATCTCGCCAAATACCATCTCGCTATCACCAATCTCACCGATGCTAAATAACCTCGTAGTTGATACAGCGTCGTTAAATAACCAACTAAAAAAAAAGCAACGAAAAAAATTCGTTTGCTAGAGACAAAATGACAATACAATGTCAACGGAGGACTGTGTGATGTTTTCTTGTTCGGGGGGACAATATTGCCAAACTTACGGTGCCATGCCACTTATGTTCTATGTAGTTACTTTCGTGTGCTGTATTATTGCCACTGTTATTGCGAGTGTAAAAGTATAAATTTTAAGCATTTCAAATACTCCATCATATGCGTACTTCAGATTAATAGCTTATTCCGGTGAAAACTGCAAAACGCTTTACTCAATTTGAACTCGCGCTACGACGATATGGCAAACGAGCCTGTACTGGCAGCAACATGGTGTCACTTCCTGTTTAGTCTCTTCATAAAGTGGAAAATAGTATAGAAGACATGAAAACATCGTCAGAGCAGCTGCTGAAAGTCATAATGAAGATGAGTTATTAAGAGTTTGGCAAAAATTCAATTAACACCTTGAGATATACCGGGTGTCGCAGGGTGTACAAATCAAATATTTGTAAGCCGTTAAAAGAATTTTTGATAATGTATAACGTCCTGTAGTTTTAGACGATTTTCAGTATGCATTTCTAATGTGACTGTAGGGTTCAGAAATATCAAAATAACACAGGGTATGGCTGGAATAATGAAATTTATTAGCACGTCATTATTCTTTAAAAATTACACATTTCCCGTCCTCCCCTCGTCATTTCAATTCGGACTTGCAGTAACTACAGTATGTACACTATGAGTTCCATATTCTTTTGCAATCCTCGATATTTTGTTATTAGAATGGTAAATTGTGACGCATTTTAACAGGTCTGTTACAGGTTAAGTGGTTATTGAATAAAAAGTACATGGTGTCATTTAAACAATTAATGGAGTCATTACTCGTATCTCTTTAATAATCAAAATTACAATAAAGATAAGCCCAATAGTATTAATTTCCCATTGTATTTATACAATATATTTTTTAAAATTTTTCATTTGACGCCTAAGAAGAAAAAAATCGGTGAGCAAGATGAATGAGATATTCTGTATAGGCCTAAGTGATGATTGTCTAGGACCTACAGATGGCCTGGATGAAATTAGTGAATTCGACGCTGGCAGATGGGCCAGCCTGCCTCAGTCCTTGATAGAATCAGGTTCCACCGCACCCGAGTAGCTTGATAAACCCCAAGGGTCCGGAGCCTCAAGCCCTTTCTATATCTGCATCAGAAACCCGTCCTACGTCGAAAATTCACCTCAGAGTGAGATGGAGAATGTTGATGTAATGACAGAATAAACGGAAGTAACGGAGAAAAATTCTCTGCAACCTCTGCTTTGTATACCACACATTCTATCACGATCTGATTGAGGATCGAACCCGTGCCGCCTGGATGGAAGATCAGACGCGGTTGATATCAGTCCTAGTGGAAGCGCCTGCATCCCTCGTACTAGTTGGTTAAATACACTTTCATTGTGTGGACGAAGGGTTAGTTATGCCTACTATCCTAGATCATATTTATAACAGATTGCTCATCCCTATGTTAAAATCGGTAGCACTTTGAAGAGAACAACCGCCAGGATCGCCACCTGTCCACTAAACGAACACGAGATGGCAGTACAGTCGCTAATGTAAGTAAAATGGAAGTTATGACGTAATTCCTTATGTAACAGCTAGATGGCAGCGTAGTAAATCTGACAGAAGTTGTTAACGTCAAAGCCTAAAGGCCGAGTAATCTGGGTATATGTGAAGGGTTCAGAGCCATAGTGGGTCAAGCGCCATATATTGAAAGCATAGAAAACAAGGGTTAAAATTAAATGAATACCATAATTTAATAAAACATGTAGCAAGTAATATAAAGCATTCACATTAAAACTGAATGATATGTCAATCTTCATTAAACCATGGTAATCACTTAACTTTAATCCTTGCTTTCTCGGCTTTTAATAAATGGCACTTAGCCCACTATGGCTCCGAACTCTTCATATGGGCTAAGCTACTACTGTCTTATGTGGAGATAGGGGCAATATCTGGTAGCAATAGGCATTCAATGGTATTATTCACAGTAAGGAGAAGGAAGTTACTAGGTCTGTCGTTGATTTTTATGATAGAAAGGCGAAAAAGAAACACCTATCTATAAAAATGTTAATAATGCTAATGATATGGTTTAAAATTTATTTGAATTTGGCGAAGAGCTTTGGTTAGTTCAATTTTTATTAGACAAACTGAATTCTTCTTCAGCGACAAGGATTATACCTATAAGCCTGTTCAGTCTTCAAAGTTGATGCTTTCCAAACATCTTAATCAGGGTCTTTCAACATTTCTCTTGCCCAGTACTGTATAGTTTAGTAACAGTTTAGATAGTAGATTATTTTCCATTTTTGTTATATGTTGGTATACTAATTTTGTTTCTGTTTTTTTTAATTTTTTCCGTAAGAGTAAAAATTTCAATTCTTGTCTAATATTCTCTTTTCTCTTATGGTGTAAAAGAGTGCAGCCAGGAATACATCAGAAGAATTTCATTCCACTCGATTTAATGTTTATTTTTGCTGTTCGATTCAGTGACCAGTTTTCACAGTCATATGTCAAAAGTGGAACAGCTAATGTTTTTTTTTTATTTTAATTGTGTTGATCGTTGTGTTTTATTTCTTAGAGTTCGGTGAATAGTTCCACACTTTTGCTGAAATCTTCTGAGTTTTATTTTTAAGTCTGGTTATCTCATGTACGAAACGTTGCAGCCCAAATATTTGAATGAAGATGCTTGTTCTTGAATATTATCGTTAATAATTACTATTTTACATCTTAAGTGCTCTGTACCTTGGACAAATCGAATTAAAAGCCTTAATTCCGAAATATTCACTAACTCATTTAGAATTTTATTGTGGCTGAAGGTGTGATAAGGTGACACATTTTTCATAATAGTCTATATTGGTAAGAATGTTAGTTATCGTGTGAAATATTTTTCTTAATTTTGTTTTTACTTATTGCGTTTCATTAAGTATACTGTGTTGTATATTTAAGAACATATCTACTTTTGTAGATTTTTTTTGTAGAAAATGGGAAGATGAATCTTCCATATCTTTTCTCAGGATTAATAAATACATATTAACGGTTCAGTTCCAAAGGGAAACTACCCAAAACTTAAAGTTAAGAGAAAACTGTATTAAAGCTTCGTGTCGCTGTGAAAAATCAAATTAACATCATTCTAATTTGACACTTATAGCAAAAATATGAAAACACAATTAAAAGAATTTGGAGTAATTTCAATTACAGGGTTGTTTCAGATCTCTGGAAACGAATTTTAACGACATCATGTGCGTCAGAAATCACACAGACAGCTGAATTGCGGAGAGAGGTGACAGACCAGTAGTCAGTTATTTCATAATCAGAGTGCACGGTGTATCACAGTAGCAATGCCCAAGAAAATCGTGCCTTTTTGGAAGTGGTACATAACCTTTTCCGATGCCAAGTACAGTTACGTGAAAATCATAGGAGCCTGCAAAAAACGTGGTTTCGTTATTTCCAAGAAAGGCATCTTGTGTGTACCTAAGACGACTGGCAAAGCTCGGACGAGATTAATTCCAGAGTGGAAAAAGCAAGCAAATCCACCCCCGTCACAATTCGCCGCATCCCAAGAGATGATGCAAATTAATTCAATTCGAGCTTTACCAATCTTATTAAGTACACAGGAGATGTCTTTCTTGGAAATAACGAAACCTCGTTTATTGAAGGCGTCTTTTATTTTCTCTTAATTGTACTTAGCAATGGAAACGGTCGTAATATATCCCTCCCAAAAAAGCTCGATTTTCTTGAAAATTTCTGCTGTGAGTCGCCGTGCACTCTATGAGATCACTCACTACTAGTCTGTCACCTCGTGCCACAGTTCAGCTGTCGTGTGACTCCTGACGCACATGGCGTCATTCAAATTCGTTATCAGAGATCGGAAACAACCCTGTATTCTTGAATTTTTCACAGCAACATGAAACTTTGAAATGCAGGTTCCTCAAAAGTTTAAATTATAAGTTGTTTCCCTTTTGAACTGGCCAGTCGATACTGTTCTATACACTAAATACAGAGTACGTCTGCATACTGTATACTAAGTTCTTATGACGGAGGTTCTGATGAAAACCGCTGTATCACAATACATCAATTCGTAATAATAAATCAGCCAGTCTTTGAAAGGCGGACAGGCAGGTTGACAAACAAATATAGACAGTCAGATAGATAGACAGACAGACAGACAGATAGATAGATAGATAGATAGATAGATAGATAGATAGATAGATAGATAGATAGATAGGCAATCTGACTGAATGAATGACAGGCCGGTTTAGTGGAACCCTTTCGCCCATAAAATAAACACCTAACGATGTTTTTGTAACAGACGCTACAGGTACAAAACAGCTGAAAGGGACAGAGACATCACTAGGAAACATAGCTACCAAGAAAACTTGTGCGGACTATATTTCACAGTTCATTAGTCAATTTAAATTGCGAAAATGCTGTTTCGGATCGGAGGGGGTAGGACATGCAACATAGAAACAATTTCTCCTTCTCTATTGTGAAACAAATTGCATCTTCTGTACTGCGGTCCTCATCCAATAGGAAAGCTGCGAATTATTTCCGACCTGCTGACATTTCTTTTGATCCGTTATAAAAATTTTGTAAACAGTCTGTAATGGGAAATGAACAAAAATGCAGAGTTTTATAGACGTATAAATATTACGTGCCAAAAGTAAGTGAAACAACGTGCGACTGACGCATATTCAACAATTTTCTTGCACAGCTTGCTGCAACAATTTCCGTATTTCCTCAATTTTCTGTTGTTTCATAATGAAATCAGCTATTTCATCGTTAACCTATGTTGAACAATAAAACAGAAGTTTAAAAACAGAATATGAACACGATTTGAAGTTTACAAAACAATGGCAACTTGATAATCTATTATTCTTCAACAAAGGTACAATAAAGGAAGATAAAATACTTCTCCAATCAACGAAGATAAGGATTTTGCCAGCTGGTTATAACCTAGGAGATAAGAAATGAATAATAACATCGGAGCCAAATTTAGAGTTGGAATCCTAAATACCACCGACATAGCTAAGGTAGTACACACGTTCGTCTGCCACACCGGAGTTGCGTTTGGAAGTGGGTTCGATATCTGCTTGGACTGATAACCTGGTAGGATTTCCCTTAGGTTTTCAATCGAAAGGGCCCGAATTTGAAAGACGGAAAATTGAACTCATTCAAGAGGCGTCATATTCTATATCTAAACAAGACAAATCTCCATTCATTAAGGATTCATTGTACATAATATCATTGATATCAATATTCATTTTCATGAATAAAAAAGTTATTTACATGCCAAGTCCAACTCTAAGTTTTGGTCCACTCTGTATTAGGCCTATACAAAAGTAGTCGCTGGAGAGGCACACATTATAAATTCATAAAGTTCACGCGAAACAAGTAGATTATTCATATTAAATAGAATATAAAGGAGAAAGAAAGAGGTCGGGCAGGAAGTGAGATTCGAGGTATGAGAACGCGTGGGTTTGAATCCCGGTTTGGCAGATTACCTGATTGAGATTTTTCCAAGGTTTTCTTCAACTACGTATAGAATGTCAGGTAATCTCATGGCGAACCATCGGACTCATCTCTCCAAATATTATCCCACTATCATCAATTCTACTGAAGCTACATAACCTCATTTGACGAACCTCAATGAAATAAATGTGAATGGAAGAAGAAAAATATGCGCGAACACGCGTCCTTGCAAGATAATCTGGAGCTGTGAGAAAGATCTGTGAGAGCTCCAAGCCTGTTGACCATTTGTCCCACACTCCGAAAAGCCGAAAATTGACGTAAAATAACAACTATCACGAGGTGGAAGAAGCTTATTTAATATAGTATTAGTAAATAAACAGCATGATTATGATGACCGCGGTGAAGATGAAAGTGAAGTTGCAGTGGCAGCAATTCCAACATTGCAAAACATTCTACATAGGATCTAATTTGTGTCCATAAATCGTGCGCAATGCTGCAAATAGCATTTAAAAGTGAATTTTGTTAATTAATATCTAGATATGTGTTAAGAGTGTTAATTTCGGTATGAGATACTGAAATAGAGTTATTTCGGTGCACTAGCAAATGAGATTAAAGTGTACCACTTACTTTGAAGGCTTTAAAGGTATAAAAATAGACGAATAATTACATACTTGCATATTAATTATTACCATTATAGACTTGTTGCATAATATACTATTTGAGTTGTCTATTTGAGTTTTATCCATATTTTTTAGTTACTTGTTTTCCTTCTACGCAAATTATCTAGAACAGCAAGACTGGTCGTTATGAAATTTTAGTTCAATGATTCTACTAATAATTACATTTCTCGGTTTGATGCATAATCCTGCTTTCCATTGATATTTATGCATTTATTTCATTGTTTTTATGATAAAGTAAATGCATTTATGGTTCATTCCTTTGCTTCTATAAATCAACTATAATGAAATTTGTAAGTAAAATATTTTTACTTCTCCTTTAAATTAGCCTATTACATCTGTTCGTTTAATACTCCAGTGTCTCTTTAATTCTTTTTTGTATAGTTGGAATTCTCGTAAGTATGGTCCACATTCTGTCCCAAGGCGCACGGAAATATGGTTAGTTGTTCATAGACTAGGTCTACATTGAGGTAACGTCATATTTGTCGCGTGGCACAGGTACTATCAGGGAACAATCGCATCTTGTTTGCGCTCCAGTTGATGTTCTATTCATGATTCAAAACTAGACCTCGAAGGCTGTTGCTAGTGATAAATATTGACACTATGATGATCTTTCCTACAATTTAAATATTATTTGTTCATTTATTTATTTGATTTATTTTTCAGGTAGATGCAGAGTTACAGCTTTCTCTTCCACTCAAGCAGTATAAAATACATAGCAAATATAAATAACATTAATACAGAAAATAATAATAATAATTATAATAATGTGTTAATAATATTAATAATAAGAATTATAACAATAGTAAAAGGAAAAATGTAGATTTGTTTAGCTACATGTAATACTAAGAGTTAAACAGTTACAATGTAGTGTTAAATAAGACAATTTGGAGCGAAAGAATGATTAACATAATGAAGGAAAATTGATATGTTAAAAATGAATATTCTACAAAGTAATATTTGAAGAAAGATAATATACTAGAGACGAAAAGCAGCGTTACTGATGATCGTCTTTTGAAAGTAGTCGTGTCACATTATGTACACTAAAATAAGCTATTTTCACCATTACGCTATCATAAAGAATGAAGACTTACATTGATCGAATATTATTTACACCACTGTAAACAATTTACAAAATAAGTAGTCTATAGTATTATTAAAATAAAACAACCTGCATTAGCCTACAATACACAACACTGTACATAAGCTTAATATGGTAAATCATGTTTTCTCAATATAGGTCTGTATATTTTTTACTGTAGTGTAAATAGTAAGAATAGTGTGTTCTAGTGTACATAGTGTAAATAATGTAAATTGTAAATATTAGTGTAAATGTTAAAGTGGTTCATGTTTTGTTCTACCCCATTTGACGAAACAAAAGTCTCGTGAGCCGTCGATCAAGTATTTCGCTTGCTAGAGCACGTGTGTCTTCTACTTAAAAACTCCAGTAATCTTGTACCTTCCTGGGAAAAAGCACGGTCCCTATTAATAACTAACAACCGAACAGCACAGCGTTTTTGCAGACGAAAAAAAAATACTTGCGAATAAACCTAACTGGCGGACACCGTTATAATTGGAAGCAGAATCAAGAGACTGAATTGTTTAGAAGCGCGTAAAAGGATCATAAAAATTCCATGAGATTATTTTTTTACCTGTAAATTTGCAAGCACCTTCAGTTGCGAGTAAATTTTCCTGGGGAAAATCAATGGAATTTATAAGAAATATTTTAAGAATAGAATAATCAATAACAGAAAGAGGATAACGCGCATTATTATTATTATTATTATTATTATTATTATTATTATTATTATTATTATTATTTACTAACGTAGTATATTTCATTGAAAGGCAGGACCAACTATAATCTTAAGAAATGAGAAGTAGGCCTAAACTTTATTTAATGTGCACGAATAAGAAACCACAGTCACTAACGGTTAATTTAATAATAATAATAATAATAATAATAATAATAATAATAATAATAATAACTATTTATACTGGCAGAGTTAAGGCCATAGGGCCTTCTCTTACACTCTACCAGGTCACAAAGTATACAAGCAGTTAAAATTTAACAAAAAGTTAAAGAACAGAATACTAACATATTACAGAAAAAATAATAATAGCATAATGAAGTCGACACTAAACAACATGAAAATAATACAATAGAAAAAATGTAGTAAAAGCAACTCATTTAGTACAAATGGTTAATATGGAAAACGTAAGATGGAATATAACAAAATGGAATGTAATAAAATAATAATAATAAAGAAAAGAAATGCGAATATTAAATAAAATTCACAATAAAAAGGCTATGATAATAAATTCATCGGCTGATAAAGAGAACAAAAAGGGGAAAGGAAGGAAAGAAATATATAGCCTATATTTTTACAAAACTATCGCAGAGAAAAGGGCTTATAACTGAAAGGAATCTGAATTGAAAAAGTGCAATTTTAATTTATTTTTGAAACTAGACAATGTCCGACAGTCTCTGACATGTTGCGGTAGTGTTTTCCAGAGATGAGCTGCAGAGACCGTGAAAGATGGAGAGTACAAGGATGTTGTGTGTTTAGAAATGGAGAGTGTGATATGGTGTTGTGAGCGAGTATCCATTTCGTGATATGAGGACAAATGTTGAAAACGAGAAGCTAAATAGCTAGGGTTAGAGGTCTGAAGAATATTGAAGAGTAAAGTGAGAGAGTGAATAGTTCTTCGCTCTTTGAGACGGACCCTGGACAGCATATTTAGTGAAGGTGTGATACGGGCAGATCTACGGACGTTGCAAATAAATTGAACACAATAATTTAGTTTGTACAATTGAATTTTCATGAAAAGTTAAAGATGTTTCCGTGGTAAGGTATCAAAAAAATCTATTCTTTAATCGTTTCAAATACTTGCTGAACACTTTTATTTGATTTAAAGTTTTTATATAGTGAATTATGATTTAATTCTAAATCACTGGTCACCAATGGGATCAGGTATTGCACACACTGATTATTCGATGATTGTTGGCCACTATGTCGTTGACACTTCACTGTACTGCAGAAAAGAAGTTATAAAATGTCTTTCTCCTTGCCTTGTATTCTCGCACTCCACTCTTTTTCTGTTTTCGGCTCAATTTTCGGCTATTTATTTGGAAGTTTTCTTTCATGCCACTCTTTGTTTATTTTAGCCCCCCATTTCGGTATATTTTATAGTGAAAAGCTTCTGAAATATGTAATTTCACTCACTGGATTCGACTGCATGACATTACAACAGTACATAGAAGACTTACTAATGGCAGCCCCACTTCCATTAAGACGTAACGCATTAATTTGTGTAAATTGGTGGAAAATCGCAACACCAACAACTTTAATTGTTCTGTAACATAGCTACGTACACAATCCCGTAGCAACAAAACGCAAAGTCTTCTTAAAACGTCAGATGAGTTTTGTTTCACAGCGTTCAGCTCCTACTCTGCCTGAAGAAATATAATTTCAATAATAACTATAACAACAATAATAATAACAATAATAATAATAATAATAATAATAATAATAATAATAATAATAATATATTATTATTACACTCAGGGACAAAAAAAACCGGACACTTTAATATTTGCTGGTATTTTGCAAAATATTATCTTCTCATACAATATTATGGTAGCCATCTGTTGTTATGGAGACGTGTATACATTGTTGATTGTTTTTTGTTTTATAAACAAGCCATTACAACCAAATATTCCAATTTTGCCTTCGGAGTCTCAGCTATAACAATTTTGTCTCAATCATTTTGTACTTCATTATCGTTATCATTCGTTATTTCTTTATTTTTACATTTTCTGAGTTTAAGTGGGGTTGTAACATTTGTCTTAAAACAAGATGCGACCTGAAGATGTGGCTCGAGCTGTAGTCCTTTACGATAATGGACGCAGTGTACGTTACATTGCAAATGTTATGAATACGGCTAGAAGCACAACCCATGATAACCCAAAATGCCATAAAACGGTATAGAGAGACCCTAGAATATCCCAGAAGACCAGGTTCGGGTCGTCCAAGAGCTACAAATCCAAATGAAGACAGGTATATGGTGTTGAGAGTTCTTAGGGAGTGCAACCTGCCAGCTACTAGTGTAGCCCAGTAATTTGTTAACATGCATGGACGCCCAACTTCGGCCAAAACAGTTAGAAGGAGGTTGAAAGAAAGTGGACTGATATCAAGTAGACATGCAACTGGTCCCAGACTTCTCAGGATGCATCGAGTTGAATGACTGCGTTTTGCAAATGATCACAGGGATTGGAGAAATGGACAGTGGAGCTGTGTTCTGTTCACCGATGAGTCCCGTTTCAATCTGTGCTCACCTGATGGACGTGAAAGAGTTTGGAGAAGGAGGGGAGAACGATTTTCACAGTGTTGCATTTCCGAAAATGTGCCGTATGGAGGTGGTGGAGTGATGGTTTAGGTAGGAGTGTATACGGATGCTCGTACAGAGTTGGTTTTTGTTGAAAATGGAAGACTGACAGCTGATAGGTATATAAATGAATGTTTGGCTGATCATGCTGTGCCATTTGGCCAATTTGTAGGCGATAATTTTGTTTTAATGCATGATAATGCACGGCCGCATATTCCCCATGCGGTCGGAGATTATCTCCAAGAAGTCGGAATCCATGTTCTTCCATGGCCAGCAAGGAGTCCAGACATGAACCGAATTGAACACGTGTGGGACATGCTGGGATGGCGTGTTAAGAATAGACACCGAGACCAGAATCGTTACAAGAGTTGAGGCGAGCAATTGGCGAAGAATGGGAACTTATTCTTCAAGAAGACATTGCTAACCAAATTGAGAGCATGCCAAGACGTATGGATGCAGTTATTCAAGCCAGAGGGGGTAATACCCGTTACTAAAAAGAGTTCTTAATGTTTAAGGCACCATAAAATGAAAAAAACAGTTAGACCAAACGATGCCATAGTTATACGCCCTTTTAATTTGTTGTAAATTTTCTCATCAGAGATTTTTATTTTTTTCAAATCTTGTCGTATAATGTGCTAAATGGAACATTATTTTGTTTAAATGGGTTTTGTTTCATTTTGAAATAATTGGCAACAAAATACAAGCAAATATAGAAGTGTCCGGTTTTTTTTGTCCCTGAGTGTATTATTATTATTATTATTATTATTATTATTATTATTATTATTATTATTTTCGAAGTCTTCTGCAGTTTCGTGACTTGCTATAAATCAAAGTGACCAGAGGTCGATTCCATTTGTCAGGAAAGTACAAACTTCTCGTTCCCTATATTCCGACTGTGTGACCAATAACGTGTGTTGTAGGGTAATAACCCTAATAATGATGCTCTATGCTGACTACTGTATATGATCATAAGTCTCGCTTCTTTCGAGTTGAATTTTGGTCCATAATCCCAGTGGCGACTCGTGATATACAGTATTTGTATTTAAGATACGATTAACGACTAATGGCGAAGACAGAAACTAATATTAATATAATATCAGTAATAATAGTAATAGTACTAATAATAATAATAACAATAATAATAACAATAATAATAACAATAATAATAATAGACCATGCAAAATCAATACAAGAAGGCCTAGTCTTTGACTCACCATTCTGGAACTGGCAATTTATTATATTAGTAGTGAAGTTCGATTCTCCTCCCCATTTTAGTTGCGAAGATGGCTCCTAAGCCATTGTACTGCCCGATATTTACCGATGTTCCGTCGTACTTTTGCGCAATTAATTTCTTGCTACAGTTGAATTCTTCTAAATGATAAAATACAATTTCTGATATTCTTTCGAGTGTCCTGTCATCTGAAAGTCCTGTTAATTCTTGTATTTATTACAGCTTATTTTATTTATTTTTATGTAATTTTGTTTTTTATTCATTTTATTTTTCATATCATATAATTTTAAATTATTTATTACTTCGTTTATTCTATTCTTTTAAAATGACTAGTGAACTGCATTTAAAGAGGTTGTAAGAGTACTTAAAAATTCTTATGTAATTAACACGAGTAAGATCGTCATTTAATCAATTATTTACATTCAAGTGTTAAAAGTAGTGTACGAAAGATTAAACATGGATAAAAATTCTTATTGTAGTCTCTGACAGGATCTCCATCACCCAGAAAGAAGGGTCTTAGTATTAGGATACGCGGTCATATCCTCAAACGCGGTTAAACTCAAGCCATATCCCGCCCTCCGCACCCTCCCCTGTCCACTAACTTCACTGTTACAAACACTGTTTGCTGAAAGATATTTGGATGGTTACTCGGAAATTATTTCTGAGCTGTGCAGTGGCGACAACTCACGACAGAAAGTGGAAGTTTAAAGGAAATTAATACGTCGGGGCGCATTGAAAATCAGAATCTATAATTATACTGTTTTCGCAGGAGTTAACAATATATTTTCTATCCTCAGAGGCACGAAATTAGGCTGTAGGATAATCCTCATATTCTTCATTGAGGAATCGCCACGGCATAATCATCAGAAAAATTCTGTATGGAAAAGGCCAAATATTCAGTCACTGGACGCTGACGATTTTGTTGACTAATATTTTTTTGTGTTTGCTTAGAAATTAATGACTTGTACATGTTCAAACTGCTTTTAAAGGCTTCAAATATGGACTGTTTAGAACTTTAGATTGTCTTGGTATCGATTCAAAATATTCCTAGTGCAACCACACAGTGCATTGATCTTACAAAAACATTTATGTTGACGAATTACATTATCATTTAAAAAGTCAGTACGCAGAATTGGAGGCAGTGATAAACTATCTGACATCTTATAAATATGGACTATTTTTATATCGTCAACATATAGAGTTACGCAATTTAAGCGGAAACGCGATTGTATCGTGGAAATACAGCTTAAATAAGCTTCGTTCAAACGGTTTTGAGTGTGCTTTATTTGAAATTCGTTTAAGTTAGCAGAAGGGAAAGAAAGAACTAGTACTGTTCAGTTTAAACTTTCCTTAACCGAAGCCTGTCATTAAGGGACAATTTGAAATTCCCAGGCATATTTATGAATACTTTTTTGGGAGAAAGAACTTCACAACAACGGAAATGATCAATAACGCAAGGGAAAACTTAAATACACATGTGACATTTTTACACATTTCTCAATAACAAGCAAATTCAAACATGTAACGATTATTTTTTCATAATTCCTTACAAACTCCTACAAATTGCTGCACTGTGCAACTTTAGTGTCAGAATTGCGATCATTAAAACACATGCAAACCCATCCTGAAATCACGAAGGAAAATGACTTCCAAACATGTACGCCTATGTACTTGCTACTTAAACAGTGAATTAAATATTAAGGAAGTAAAGAAGTACGGTACGTAAGTAGATAAGCAAGTTACTAAATAAGAATATAAATAACTAAGATTGTAAGTAAATAAGTAAGCAAGAAATAAATAAGGAAACAAGTAACAAAATAAGTAGGTCAAAGCAGAGCAAATAAGTAAATAATCAGGTAAATAAGTAACTAAGTATCTAAGTAAAGAAGTAAGCAAGCAAATATGTAGGCCTAAATAAGCAAGCAAGCAAATAAGTAAGCAAGCAAGCAAATAAGTAAGCAACCAAACAGGCAAATAAGTAAACAAGCAGCCAAATGAGTAAACATGCAGGCAAATAAGTAAACAAGCACGCAAACAGTAAGGAAGAAAGCAAATGAATAAACAAGCAGATAAATAAGCAAGCAAAGAAGCAAGCTAGCTAGCAAGCAAGCAACAAAGCAAGCAAATAAGCACGCAAGCAAACAAGAAAATAAATGGGCAAGCCAAGAAACGAGCAAATAAGTAGGCAAGTAAGCAAATAACTAAGTAAGCAAGGAAATAACTAAGTAAACAAACAAGTAAGAAAGCAAATAAGTAAGCAAGAAAATAAATAAGAAAGCTTGCAAGTAACTAAGTAAGCAAGCAAATAACTGAGTAAGCAAGTACATTACTATGTAAGCAGGAAATAAATATATAAGGAAAAAAAATAAGTTTTTTACCAAGCAAATCAATAACATAAGTAAACAAATAACAAATGAAGCAAGATAATTATGAAATAAGGGAGGAAATAACAATGTAAGAAGCAATAATGTAAGCAAATAAAGTGAGGAAAGAAAGATGAGCTGGCAAATAACAAAGTAAGAAAAAGTAATGTAAGTAAGCAAATAACAAAGTGAGCTGGCAAATGACGAAGTAAGCAATAAATATCCAAACAAGCGAGCAAATAAAGAAAAAATAATATAAGTAAATAAATAAAGTATGCAACAAAATGATTAAGTAAGCAAGCAAAGAAATAAAACAAATTACTATGTAAGTAAATACGAAAAAATAAATAATTAAGCAAGCAAGTAAAGAAGCTAGTAAGCAAGTAACTAAATAAGCAAGTAATTAACTAAGTAATCAAACAATTAACCGAGTAAGAAAGCATGTTCTAAGTAAGAAAGCAAGTAACTAAGTAAGCAAGCAACTACGTAGGCAAACAAGTAGATAACTAAGTAAGCAAGCAAGAAGATAATTAAGCAAGCAATTAACTAAGTAAGCAATCAAGTAGCTAATTAGGCAAGCAAGTAACTAAGTATGCAAGCAAATAAGTAAGAAAGCAAATAATTAATGAAGAAACAAATAACCAAGTAAGCAAGCAAATAACTAACTAGGCGTATAAGTAAATAAAATCATAAATAACTAATGACATACCGGTAAGTAAAAAATTAAGATAGTAAGGATGCAAATAGGTAAGGAAGTGAGCAAGCAAGTAAATTATCAAGCTAATAACTAATTAGCATGGAAACAATTAAGCAACAAATAAGTAAGGAAGCAAATAAATAAATAAGCAAATAGTTAAGTAATTCAGGAAAGAATTAAATAAGTAAATATGTGTGTAAGTAAATGTGTATAAAACAAATTAGTATGAAAGCAAATAAGTCTGAACGCGAATAAATATGAAAGTAAATAAGTATGACACTAAATGAGTATGAAAGTAATTGAGGTTTAATGTAATTATGAAAGCAAATAAGCATGGAAGTGAATATGTGTGGAAATGAATATGTATGAAAGTAAATATATATGAAGATAATTAAGTACCTACTTAAGTTAATAAGTACCGGTATAGAAGTAAATAGGCCTATGTGTAGAAGTAAATATGCAAGTAAGAGTATGTAACTAGTTAAATAAACAATATATAGGAACAAATAATAAATAAATAAATAAATAAATAAATAAATAAATAAATAAATAAATAAATGTATAAACGTATGAGAAAAGAATCAAATAAAATTTAAAAATTTCTAAATACTAGGTGAACAAACCACCGCGCGCCCACTTCCACTGCTTGCTGGTCTTGGGCGAGTCAAGCTGATAAACGCGGTGAACGGGTATCAGGAAGTCCGCAGTAAATCTACCTAGAGTTTGTCGCGTTAGTTATTACTAGGGAACGTATTCTGTCCCAGGTAATATGGAGATAAGGTTAGTTGTTCATAGACCATATTGGTGTGGTGTGGCTTCATATTTGGCGCGTGGTACAGATACTATCAGTGAACACTTTCATCTTGTTTTTGCTCCAATTTACGTTCTAGTCATGATTAAAAACTAAATCTTGTAGACTATTGAAAATGCATCCTAGCGATAAAGGTAGATACTACGATGACCTTTCCTAAAATTTAAATTATTTGTTCATTTATTTATATCATTTATTTTTACTGGTACTGAAACAGTTAAGGCCATGAGACCTTCTCTTCCAATCAACCAGTATAAAAGTACAGTTTCCCTGGAAAAGGATGAGACGATTGAATATTCTTAAGTCTCAGATGTGAGACACTGCGCATGATCGGAGACCAGAGCACTGATACACAAGATAACGAATATTGAGTTACTTAAATTCAGGCTATTTGGTTTGTTACTAGCATCGTTCCGAAATTCACTTCAAAAACTGCAAAAAATATGATATTACGTAAAAAAAGATAAATATATACATAAATCGTGTAGTTAAATCGACAATGGACCTTCATGACTAAATCGACACTCCGCACAGAAAGGAACGCTTTCGTGTCGTTTCAATAGCTCAGACGGTAAGACTTCTGCGTGTTGTGTAGAAGAGTGCGAGTTCGATTCTTAGTCTACACAACGATTTTTTTTGTCTAAATAACGTTGAAATAGAATTTTACAAAGTCCTGACATTAAGTGTTAATGATCGCAAACAATACAAAATTACAAGTTATAATATTATAAACGTTAATCTAATGAATGCATTTATACACATATACAATGTAAATGCATATATATATATATATATATATATATATATATATATATATATATATATTAAAAACTAACAATAAAAATGAAATTAAAAATATATGTAATAATAGATAAACTTTTACAAAGGTTTAGAGTCCTTAGGCTAAGTCATTTGTCGAGTAATTATTACAATATTTTTATTAATATCTTTCCCATATGTGTAAGAAATGCACTCGCACAAAACAATTTTTGTTAAAAGTATGGCTTTGGATTATTTCATTCTCACCCCTTCAGTTAATTTTAACTATTTGATCTACGTGTTTGCAATAGTGTTTAATTTAATGTGCATTCAATTTTATTCATGTTATGATTGAATGAAAAAGCACTGTTGCAATTATTGACTAATTACATATATTAATATAATTATTAAATGCATCTGTTAAGTAATCAATTGCAGTATCTTTTGCAAAATCTTGAATGTTTAAGTTGTCAATATTTCTGTACTATATACTATAATACGTTGAAAGAATTGAATTTGCAATAGATTTGGGATCCTCTACTTTATAATCATTGGTTTTAATGAAAAAATATTGTCTTTCTTAGAATATCTACAAGTTTAAATTTAACAATATTTCGAATAGGTTTAATTGTATTATCTGAATTTTGTACTCTTCTATTCAAATATATTCTATTTCCCTCTTTCATAATTTTTTATAAATTACACTGTACTTCTTATAGTATTTAAGAACATGAGGATCATTACATTGCAACTCATTACATATAGATTCTTCTTTTTAATACATGAGATTTTGAAGTCCCTGCGTTATCTACATGTTAATACTTTTGAATTTTTTCACAACATTGAGTGGAGAACATCCACTGAAGTGATTATGAAATTAAGTGAAAAATTCAATACATTTACTCTTAATATCAGTAGTACCAGTATCATATATGTTTTTCCAAGATTCATTTTGTGGACATAAATGTAAATAATCACTAGATACAGCATTTACGATCCTTTCTTAGTTTTTAAATTAATATTTTGAAATTGTTCAGTAACATTGGAAACACTTAGGATTTGTTTATCATGTTCAGACAAACCATTGATTATAGGTTCTGTCGAATAGGAATTCAGTCTAATTCTGGGTACAAAACATTTATCAATGGCTGTGCTACTTCAGCTTGTATACTATGAGAAAATGACTCTGCGACTAAGGTTCCAATTTCAAGAAGTGAATTTAATTTACATTTACGGAAAAGTTCCGAGAGATAATCTATGTATATGCCACTACAGATCACAAATTCCATATGAGATTTCTAAAGTCTTTTCTTTACAAATTCAATGTTGGCTATAAATATTAATAAATAATGTAAGAAATATAAATGATTGTAGTTAGAAGTCTGATTTACATTATAAAAAGCAAGAAGTTACATTCCTCCGCAAGATTCGAACTTTCGATGATGGTTTTGTCGTCCAACGCACAGCCACGGACCTATTCAATGCTTATGTTAATAAGCTACAATTTAGCTGTAGCAATGTAGTGTCATAACTTGGAGTTTATTTACTAAATGTAATTAGATTTAATTTGATTAGTTTCGCAACAATTGGACTTCCTGTTATATCCTGTTATTTATATATTTAATTTAGGGTTGATTTATTAACTCTTACTATGCAAGATGCCTGTTATTTCAATAATTCTATATCACGTTAAATAGTCATTGTCTACACGAAAGTATTATCGTCATCCCTCATTTCTCATCGTAATGGCGAACCGACGTGACATGAGACAGCGAGTTATAGCTCTAGTTGAGGCTGGATGTGGGACTAGATCTGCTGGCCGTTTGGTCGATGTTCCTGGAAGTACAGCCGCGAGGTGGGTTCATCGTTACCAAAATTTAGGGTAGGTCGAAAATCGCCCTATTCCTGGGCGTTCGCGGATTTCTTCATTGGAAGAGGATGCTCTCTTATTCGAGACAGTTCGACAGGACCCCTTTCTGACTGCTAACGAAATAAGAGCAGCATCTAACTTTCCCGGCTCTTCACAGACTGTGATCAGCAGGTTGAGGAACTGCGGTATTAGGAGCGGAGGGCTGCGCAAATGGAAATTTTGGGGGAAGCACAAGCTGTCGATCATCTTGCCTTCGCTACTAATCGAGTGGATTTCGATTGGAGAAATTAATTTTCTCCGACGAAACAACCATCTCGAGTGATTACGAAGGTCCTGTCCGTGTCTATCGTGAGGATGGTCTCCGACATGACCAGCGCTATGTGCACCGACGTGAAAGATCGGGGCGCTTTAGCATATCGTGTTAGGGGTGGATGTCTTACGATGGACCTGGCGTTATAGAACGCATCGATGGCCGGTTTAATGCGGGAACTTATGAGCACATTCTGGAAAATATATTCCTTCCCTCCGCCTGAGAACGTTTTCCCGAAGGAACATTGCTGTTCCAGTAGGATAACCATCCCGTGCACTATGCTGCAAGCATTCAAAGATGGTTTCAAAGGAGACCCGAGATCGAAATCATTAATTGGCCTCCGAAGTCACCTGATTTGAATGTCATCGAAAATTTATGGGCGGAATTGAAAAAGAGAAGGATAGCCACCTATGCCCACCGACGCCCTCGAAATCGAGACGAATTGTGGGATCAAGTTGTTGACACCTGGGAAGATCTCGCCGGGGATCAGAACTTATTCCACAATCTTGTGACATCCATGCCGGATCGACTTAGAGCTGTAATAGAAGCTGATGGCATGTGGACGAGATTTTAAGTTAACAGGTCTCTTTTTGTTTCTTATGATTTTTGTTTGAGGAAGAATACTTTTAACTCACAAGTAAGATTTATTTTTTTTGACGAGGTTCAGCCCACTTGTAAGACCCAGAAATTGGGTATAAATTATTCCATATTTTTCGACAAATTAGACAGTCGAGGAACTCTGAACAAATTAATTACACCTCAATAAAAAAAAGTTTTACCCGGGATCGAACACGAGACGTTTCAGTTATACAGTGGAACTGACACGCTACTATCTGAGCTAACGAGACAAGACAGTGACAGCAGCAGTCAAGAATGTAGATCCCTTAGCAGGCATTTGCCATTCGGTACAGTGAAGCAATGATATTTTGTGACTCGAGCTATGTTGTGAAATCCTGGCCTTAAATAGCTATCTTCTTCGTGATCCTTATTCTGGTCCTTGTCCTTGTTGTGGTCCTTGTAACAATTCTTGTACTATTTGTCATGTTATGTATCGTTACGTCGATATCGAGTGAACCGCGCTGTAGAACTTTAACTTCCGACGACCAAGAATCGTCTCATTATTTTTCAGGGTAACCGTACATATCAAATATAAATAACATCAATACAGAAAACAATGTAATAAAGAGGCTTAGGATCGGAGACACTTTAGAAACCAATGTACGCACAACTTTACTATAGAGTTCCTTGAACGTAGTAGACACACATACTGTGAATGTGAACAACGACGTCAATTATAATAAATATGATGTGAATTGTGTTTATCTACTGCCGCAGAATACAAAAAGGAAGGAAAAGCAAGTGAGCAGGAACTGAAACTCAATGTTGAGAGTGGAAAATAAGAAACCATATGTTCAGGTACTTTTTCAACCATTTGCCTGTAGATAACACAGAAATCTATTATTTTTAATTGTTAGTTGGTCTATTATTGCATAACTCAAGTCCATCTAGTCGGCCTGGTTGGCGGAGTTGGTATAGCGCTGGCCTTCTATGCCCGACGTTGCGGGTTCGATCCTGGGGCAAGTCAATGGCATTTAAGTGTGATTAAATGCGACAGGCTCATGTCAGTAGATTTACTGGCATGTAAAAGAACTCCTGCGGGACAAAATTCCGGCACACCGGCGACGCTGATATAACCTCGGCAGTTGCGAGCGTCGTTATATAAAACGTAACATTTAACAAGTCCATCTAACAAGTGTTTAAATTCATTTAACCTTCCTACTTACGCTTTAGACAGAAATGTAACTTACAGTAAGTCGCGATATACTGAAAAAAAAAGCCAAATCTAATGGAGTCTTCGAATGTGCCAATATATGATTCGTGTCGTAAAAAGTTGTATCAGTTTCATGAAAGATAAAATGAAATAATAATGTGAAGCCGACAGTTATTGTGACTTTGCAGTGTTCAATTGATCATCCAGCGCCATATACACTGCTCCGTCGACGTACGTAGTAGAAAGCCAATATTCATCTACTTAGATATAACACGCGGAGTAAGTCCCCTGCAATCGGCAAACGTCGTGTTTAGGTAGACAGAGCATGAAAGTCAAGAAATTTTAATATTGCAGGCAGGAAAAAAATCGATCATAGAGGAATGGGTATTTAAGAGTCGTTGATTCATTAAAAAGCGGATATGATACAACGTTAATACAAATTCATTTTATTTCCTAGTATGTATATGTATATATAATACAGTACAATAATTTTAGTAAGTTATTTTACGACGTTTTATCAACATCTTAGGTTATTTAGCGTCTGAGGGAGATGAAGGTGATAATGCCGGTGAAATGAGTCCGGGGTCCACCACCGAAAGTTACCCAGCATTTACTCATATTTTTTGAGGGAAAACCCCGGAAAACATCAACCAGGTAACTTGCTCCGACCGGGAATCGAACCCGGGTCACCTGGTTTCGCGGCCAGACGCGCTAACCTTACTCCACAGGTGTGGACTGTAATACAATAATGAATGAATAAATAAATAAATAAATAAATAAATAAATAAATAAAGGAATATATCAAAAAAAGAAATACGTCAATAAAGGAAGGATTAAATAAGTAAGGAAAAAATAAATATTACCTTACTCTCTCCAGAAATATCCTTAAAAATTTCCGCCGTTTTCAAGGTGTTGAATAATATTTACTTTGTCAGTAATACTCAGACGTGAACGTTTTTGTGACATGATGCCTTACCGGTATATGGGGGCTTGGATTCTCGTCAGAACACCACATTACGTTGTACTGTTTTGCTGCTTTCTGTAGACTCAAACGTATTGTACTAAATCGGCGGCAAACCGCCCAATACTCGTTCAAAAGTTCCCTGTCTGCTACACTTTGTTTTGTAAATCATTAAATTCCCGTTAAACTATTAGGAATCCCATTATGATTTTATTCGCAATTATTACGAATACTTTAGTGCACTTAGCAGGCATTTTTTTTTATATTTCATGCGTTTATTTCCCATTTTTATTTAACTTTTAAAAATTCAATCATAAGATTATAACAATTATATTAAAATCAGTCAGTAAGTACTTAATGAAAGACAGTTTTTCAAGATTTCAGGTGCATTAAAAATTCAACATCAATATGCTCAGAAATATTACGCTTTGAATGTTGCTTTGTGAGTAATTTTTAACGAACGTTACATTCGACATTTTTTAAACACGTTAACTTACATAGGAATAAAAATACACATGTTAGTTTACTAGACCCATAGGGCCGTATTCATAGACATTTTTAGCGCGGGCTTCCGGTGGATGATCAGCGTTTTTCGTATTCATAAACCAGTGTTAGCGATAGGATATGATTTGAATTCTGTACAAGTAACCAGTGGATAGCCGGGGCTAGCTTAGTACGCTTGTAGCGCGTGCTGCGAAATGTCTATGCATAGCACCCATAGAGTTTATCAACATACGGGTATAAACTCAATCAGATATTTATGAATAATCGAATTTTGTTTCATTTTGTGTGATATGACATGGAATAACTCATATTTTTTGTAGGATTTCTTCAGTTTCAGTTTACAAAAATGTTGTTAGATTTTTTCAAGCAATTTATTTAGAATATAATATTCAATTTTAACTTATTTTAAATACATTCCTTAGTCTAAAAGCAATCTGCCCACTGCTTTGCTACTTTCCAATCAGCTTCATTCGTCTCTCTCACGTAGTCCTGTAAACTATTTCAGACAGGTTGAATACCAGGGACAATCGATCGTTGAACTCGCATTCCAGTTCTTTGAATTTGTGTTTATCAGAGTCCCGTGAGAGGAAATTTACAGATTAGATGAAATCGGCGAGTACTTGTTTATGTGGAATTTGGATAGAACAATCTCGTGTGGGCTGACAGCTAACAAAAGACAATGATAAGTTAGAAAAGGAAAAGATTACACGTGACTTATCTTATTATTATGTTTCTTGACAATAAGTATAAAAAATAGTCTGTTACGCTTCTGCCTACACGTAAGGTTCCTATTATGCAATGTGGACTTAAGTCACTTACACAAACATAATTCATCCTCTTCGTAATATTGTTCGAGTGCGAACGACCTCGTCTTATCAGAGAGTGCATTATGATTCTTTGGTGTGGCGACTTAATCTGCCATGCTTAACCTTCGTGTGGATGATGATACACTCACAACAAAATCCATTTCACGTAAAATACAATTATTGTTATAGTCTATTACTTCTGAACATTGCACAAAGAAGTTATTACACTAAACTAAATTTTAGAAGACTTAGGCCCAGTTTCACGAAGCTTCGTTAAAGTAACGCTAACGTGTTAAAAATAAAACAACCTGTTAGTGTAATAGTGTTTCACCAACCATTTGAGATACTTTGGTAAGATAATATGATGTTAAGAGTAATGTAACGGGAAATCAAATAAGCAGTGATTGTATGAAAGTTTACTGAATGTGCCTTTAACCAAAAATGTATTTAAAATAGGCTTAAGGACTTTACTAATAGACGGTAGTATATTATACATACTATTTAAAGGGTGTAATTTATATCTTAATTGAAGTGTTCTATCAGTGAGGAAGTGTGTTGTGTCAGTGAAGTGTGTAATGTGAGAAATCTTTTGTGTAAGTGAAAAAAAAGTGTGTTGGTGTCAGCGAAGTGGCTGTGCAAAATATTTGAACAGTGAAACCGTTAGAAGTGTTAGCGAAATCAGCTAGAATCAGTGCAGTGAGTGAGTTGACAGCGAAATAAGTGTAGTGCCGAAAGGCACTTGTGCAGATATGAACCTGTCAGACTCGTGGGTCTTAGTTCGAGCTTAGCGTTAAGATACAAATTAGATTTACTTTAAATGTTATTTTAATGCTTCATTTTAATTTAGGATGCTCATTATTATTATTATTATTATTATTATTATTATTATTATTATTATTATTATTATTTTAGTTGTGTTTATTATTAATTGTCACTATTGAGTGTAATTAGTTACCACTGCCACCGGGTATATACCCATTTGCCGTGTGAATAAATACATACATACTTTATTTGGTATAGTCATTTGTTTTAGCGGAAAATTGTATTTTTTACATTATGGAAGTAATTGGAGACTAACATAATTACAAAGAAAATCGAGAAAAAGAAACGGGTAAGGAGCAGTAATTTTACCTCATATGAGAAATATAATTGAACTCAAACGTAGTGATGGAACTTTCATTAAGAAAAAGAAACAAGCATGGGTCTCTTTAACTCTAGATTTTCAATCGCCATTTGGTTGTGGAAACGCGAACTATGAAACAAATTAATGCTATGGAAATATTAAACGGAATGCTAAGAAGAGTCATGCACAAAATACAATGGAACGTCTGAGAACTGACGATGGTACTTTCACTCTCAAAGTTGATATTTGTGCGAGGATTCTTTCAATTATCCAAGATCAAATAGAACCAATAGAAAATGAAGTTAATTGTCATGCTGAATATTACAATGATAAGCGGTATCATTATTTTCACATCTTATATACCTAACATATCTTCACATATCATTAGTCATAATTACATGTGAACTGTTAAATCAGTGAAGTAAAGAACTATCGTTTTGAAAATCTTCAATTATATCTGTGTATTAATACGGAATAATAATCACAGAAATGCTTACGTTAATAAGCACACATCTTCTCTTTACTGCGGATGCAGTGCTAATATTAATATCAATCACTTTAGTATTTATGAACATATCTATTCTGAATAATTAAAAATAATGAAGTAGTGATGGCAGCTGATTGTTTTCACTGCAAATACATCTCGATATAATAATGCGGCTTGTAACATATGCTCCCTGGCAGCCATGATTCACGCTGTAACAGGATGTTGAGGATTTAACAGCAGGAGTATGCTATGTTAATTTAACAATGGGTTTAACATCATGTTAACAGTAACAACAGTTAATGAAACATCTCTTCCGTTAAGTTTATGTTAAACTGCCTTAACGATATGTTAAATGTTTAACAAAGGTTGGTGAAACTGGGCCTTAATTTCGTGTCTGCAACGACAAAGAAGTCATTAGTTCGAAGGCCTCTTAGAGCTTCTTTAATATTTCTGCCGGCCCGAGCCCAAAAAAAAAATGCTGCTCCTCAACATGACCAAAGACATTACCCGTTACCCCTATTTGGGTGCGTTCTGGTAGGGGAAGAAAAGTATCCCGCGCACAGAGAAATCTACCCGCCTGACGCTTCAGCCAGTACGGGCTTGAATATGCTCCGCTGGACTATGCATTGGTGCAACGGGACGTAGTACTGCAACTCTTATGAAAGAACATCTAAAGTGAGCTAAGTTACACCAACAGTACAAGTTGACTACAGCGGAACACAACTCATTCAAGAACACAATATTTTGAGAACTATTGAAAAATAATATGATACAGCCGCACAACAATCGTTAACAAAACAAATATGAGAACAATGATATTATACATTCCTGTCAACGAAAGACACTACGTGATGAGCGTGACGAATAGATGTTTATAAATATCGTAACTAGCGTAAGAATACAAATGAAACATTTGCTGCTCTTGAAACTTCGATCCAGCTACACACCTCCCACTGGAGAAAATAAACCTAATTAAATAATTGAACTCTACACGGCAAAAAAGATGAATGGAGTTGCCAGAACATTCAGCGTATATGTCATTGTTGTATGAAGCTTAGAAGGCAGACCGGACCTAGCTGGTACGTAAAGGCAGAAACAAAGCAAATACAGTGTCATTCTACGAGTATACGAGTGTGTAGTAATATACGTTCACGTACAGAAAGAACAGACACAATGTTATCAGAGAGTTCATTTTCATAAACTTTGAGATCAGCCTGAAACTTGTCACATGCATTGCAAGTGTCACAGCGTGAGTATCCGAATAAGTTAAATCTGGTGTTGAAAATCTTTGTGTAATACTGTATTCATAAGACATATCGGAACGCTCTTGTGAAATATGCATTTCATAACTTTTTTATGTTGAGATTGTCGGGAAATATATTCGATCACTTTTTGACTGACTATACTGGCTTTTCCGTGTCTTGAAAGATTTAATGTGGTTGAGCACACTTTAGAAGACATCTGGTTTTTTGCTATGATGATTATAATGTTTGCCTCGTTGATCTTTAGATGGCATACCTGTAGACTTGGGAGTGTTCTATAGTACCTGTACGCGCTTGTAAGAGATCCCATGCGAGGAAATAAATGCTTTCACACACACTGATATTTCGTCCATGTCGTTAGATTTTAACATCCTTACCTTTCAAGAGAATACTTCTAATAATGTAATTTAGCTGCTGCAGAGGAATATTTCAGAAGTGTCCCTCATAAGAGGAAGTAAGCCTACAGTATATAATTTCAACAGTCAATGAACTTTTGTTTTTATATGTGAATTTATTTTTTATGACTACCTAGTGCCTCTTTATTACATTATGCATTAATTGTATCAAAGCACCTAGAATTCATGCTCATTAAAGAATTGATTTAAATACTGTAGCTATTGGGCTGTATTAATAACAATTTATTTGGTTTTCTTCTTTAACTCGATCACTCATTCTCTTCTCTTACATATTATATTACTCTAATAGTTATTAAGTAATTAATAGCTGATCGTAAATTGTATGCATTAAATAATATAGACCGTATGATTAAATCATAACAAAGATAACAAAGTACTAATGCACTGCAAACTCTTTGCTCTTTGCTGCGAGTTACTATAGGAGTAGTAGGGTAGTAGCACAGTCTAATAGATAGTCACGCAACTCATACGTATAAAATATGCCAACATTTAACAGCTGGCGCGACAGTAGCCCTCTAGCGGCAGGCAAGTTAAAAGTGTGCACACTACATATGATAACACATGAGAAAACGGGTTTTGCGTAATTTATTTTATATTTTTATGCTATACAATAAGTGTATATGGTTCTTAATAATTCTACTTTAGAATCCTGGAAGAATTTTACATGCAGTTAATCTACAAGTTTCAGAAGCTGGGAATAAACGTAATTCTTTCTGCTCCTTACAACTGAATCATGGCCCTGATTACGTATCATGGTTTGAAATAATATAATTGTTTGTACGTGGACGGTTAATTCAATTCATTCCTAAATATATTTATAAACCATTGTAACTCTATATTTCCTGTGAGAAGAGTCAAAATTGTAGGGCATATCTCGTAGGGTACATCGCGTGGTGAACTCCTCTTCCTATTTTCTGAGAAATTAACTATTTTCCATACCGCAAATTGGAGTAAACTCGGCCGCTGAGGTAAACTTAAAAATAAAAAAGGGGAAGATTTAAACCTTAATTTAAAAGACATTGATTTATGAAGTTCATTATTTTTCAATTTTTTTATTATTATTTTGAGTCGCTAATAGTGCTGATATTATGGTTTAAATTTTTATGGAAAGTTTACCGCATTTTACATTACATTTCCAGTTTTCACACATAAGCTTAATTTTAACTTACCCTACCTATATAATACGTAATTTATATGCACTTACTGTTATTATGACGTAGGTGAGAACAAATGAATACACAACTTTGTTGAAAAAATTGTAACTTCAATTAACTCAGAAAATGTAGGCCTAATTTTATTTTCAGAGCATAAGTGGTTTAAGTCAAAAATGGGTAATGAGGATTAAAGTAAACATTCTGTAAAAATACAGCGCAAAGTAGCAGTTAATATTGAATTTATTTAAACTATTAGTAGTCAGTGAATAGCACGAATGATATATTAATTGCTACTTTGCGCTGTATTTTACAGAATTTTTACTTTAAACCTCATTACCTAATTTTGACTTATACCACTTCTGCCCTGGACGGCTCAAATAATCACTGGTAATGTAAAATCAACACCAATAACAGTCCTGCAAATTATTACAGAAAATATTGCTTTTTATATTAAATTTAAAAAGGCTCTTTTATTTCTTGAGAACTTAATACGTCTGCCACATGAATCTAAACCAACACATCAGAAATTTATCGACACAGTCTGGATTTATTCAAGAAGTGAATATTTTGCAAAAGGATTATAATACGCCATGAATTCTTGAAATAATTAACACCATAATCCCTACTTGAATGCAATATAACATTCAACTTTTGAAAAATATAAAGAAAAAAACACGAATACAAAAATTATGGAATTACTTGCATTAAAAACTGTAGATACATTATCCAAAATCGGAATGGTTACACATTTACACATGATCTCTGCAAAACAATAATATAATGTAACAGGTATTTACTTTGTTTTTATTTAAACTCTCCTTCCTGACATACAAATAGGTAACTGATAACTAATAAATGTTTTATAGAACACAATACGTAGGCTACCTACAGCGTGGATTATAGGTTATGACTGAGTTATGATTTTCTCTTGGTCTTTAGGGAATCTGAAGAACGACAAATTCGGAGATTTAAACTTGTTGTTACTGCAATTTTCGTCATTGCACACATTGCCTTTATTCCGACGCATGATTAAAACGTTATTATAACATCTCGCATCCCTTTAAAGCACGTGCTGGCTGAACGAGACTGTATCAACCCTATGACCAGTGCCTTGCCTGCCGCTTGAGCGCTAGTGTCGTGAATGTTGGCAAAAAAAAGTGTTGAAGTTGCGCGACTGTATATATTAGACTGTGGTAGTAGAATAGGGGACAACTCCTTGGTTGTAGCTCCTTCCTCCTCGCAAGAAAAGCATAAGGAACATCATGCGCTCGAATGCTTATTCATCCTTCTGCCGTGTAGTCCTCAATTATAATCCAACAACGTAGCTCAGTTGGAGCTGATCCGGAACTGCGGTCGGGCGTAGGTTCGATTCCCGTTTGAGCTGATTACCTGGTTGGATTTTTCCGAGGTACTCACCAACCGTAAGGCAAATGTCAGGTAATCTATTGCGAACTCTCTGCCTCATGTCGCCAAATACCATCTCACCATCACAAATTCCATCGACGCTAAATAACCTTGTCGTTGATACAGCGTCGTTAAATAACCAACTCAAATTAAAAAATATATATATAACCTCAAAATTATAGGCCACCACTCTAAGACACGATATGATCAGAACAATACGAAAGCTATAAACCCATCCAACCCGTCCCCAAATACCTTCGTTTGTTATATAAAACACCAAAGATTTTCTCAGATATTTTAACATGAAATCATGTAACTTACTGATACCACAATTATGTTGTACTACTTGCGAAAATACTTCTTTGTATATATGTTTGTATATATCTGCCAAAAATCGTATATACAAGATATACCGAAAGCCGGAAGGAATTATTGTATTTAACCTGTCACTGATCCTGGATCTATATTTTTATGTTGGTTATTTAACGACGCTGTATCAACTACTAGGTTATTTAGCGTCGATGAGATTGGTGATAGCGAGATGGTATTTGGAGAGATGAGACCGAGGAATCGCCATAGAATACCTGGAATTTATCTTACGGATGGGGAAAACCGCGGAGGAAACCCAACCGGGTAATCAGCCCAAGCGGGGATCGAACCCGCGCCCGAACACAACTTCAGACCGGTAGGCAAGCGCCTTAACCGACTGAGCCACAACGGTGGCTTACGTATACTAACTCAAATTTTCAAATATGTGCATATTTGTAAGGTTATACCATCCCTTAGTTACATTTCATCATGAAATAAAGCAACACAACTCAGACACCAGTCCCGTGTGTGGTGCGTAGCGAGATCGAAAAAAGAAATATTACTCGCAAATAATTACTAAAATTACTGTTATCGAACACATCTCAAGATATCACAAGTTACAAATATTGTAATTACCACGAATAACACAATATCGTAACACATTGCACTCTACAGCCAACATTAAATAATTATTTTTATAAAATACATAAGAAAACAAAACAAGGCACACACCGATTCTTGACTTCATAAACAAGGTAATAAACAAAATAATATCAACGGAAAAAATAATAATTCCGTATTCTATCCTACAACAGATCAGAATTTTGTTAGATAAAAGCACGACTTAATCAAAATGTATGATGTGATAGTGTGATTAGAATAATTACTGAAATTTGAGAATTTCCAATGATATTAACAAAGAAAGTCATTTTAAATTACGTCATGAAAACCAATTGTGCAGGCTCTTAAAAACAGACAAAAGATACGTGAACAATGCATAAATACAATTAACTTACCTGTAGGTGCATCGCATTGGCAGACCGTCTTAAACACACGAGTTCACAAATATTCGTACCTACGATTAACTTATGTTCCTTTGTACTTTCAGGACTAACTAAATTTATGTGGCATTCAATATAGTCTTATGGTTGGTTGCTGGTGTTTCTTAGACGCCTTGATTTCAAAAATTTACGTCTGATATCACTTTAACCCTAGATGGACCAAGCTTTTTTTAGTAACACGCTGGACCAAGGGAGGGCTAATTAATGTCCACCATTATATTTTAGCTTTATGGTTGTATTTACAATTTTTGCGTAAGTATTATTTCTGTATTGAGTGAATTAAGTAAGAAATGATGTATATTGAGAAACAAATATTTTTTATATCTTGAAAATTGTCAAATTAAATTAATTATTGAAAGTTAATGCTTGAACAAATTCTTATGCATTATTCACATCTTCATTCAGATTTATCCACCTCATTCACACACTCACAGCGTGTGTTTGTCTTTTGACTGTGTTTTCCACACACATACAAGTTGCATTTTCCACAAACAATGGTTGTTTTTTCAAATTTATTTAGTTTTTCACTCTTGGTGCAAAACTGTTTGCTACATGTATGGCATCTCCGTTTCACTAATGGCTGCTGCTATTTCTGCATTGTTTTTGTGATTTTCTTCTTGAGGATGGCTTCCATTGACATAATGATATTATTCTGCAGTCCGATTATATTTGCAGCACCATGTTCCACATTTGGTTTGATTAGTTGTAAACCCAGTTCCTGTTGATAAAAGCGCCGCCTGTTTGTTTTCTTGTCATTAGATCTCCAAC
This sequence comes from Periplaneta americana, assembly GCF_040183065.1. NCBI lineage: Eukaryota > Metazoa > Arthropoda > Insecta > Blattodea > Blattidae > Periplaneta > Periplaneta americana. Next base: position 132,148,472 of record NC_091126.1, read on the forward strand.
CTGCCTTGTGTTCTTATCATCAAATCTGATGATAGAAGATCACGAAATCTGTTCCGACTCATGCTGGGTATGTATACTGACCTTCCAAGCTCTTGGGACCGTAAGTCATGGTAATCTAGGTTGTTGTAGTTATTTGCGCCCATCAAAATGAGAGTACCTATGAATGCAAGGGTTTCAGTTGGACTTGTTTCTTAGACACTCCTTCTCTCTGCTTCCTCGTTTGTGTGTTGCACAATTTTAGACGCAACTTCATCAGTAAACCCATCATTAGCACCATTATCATAATCACAGTCCAGGTCTTCAATTTGTTGAAATTCATCTTCATTTTCACTAAGACACTCATCAACAATATCATAACTTTCTTCCTCGGAATGTTCTAAAACTGCTTCCGTTTCACTTTCCATATTATATAATTATCTGCTCATATTTCTGAATCAGACCACGGTCAGAGACAGAATAGCACTGTTTATAAAATAAGATTTTCAATCCATACAGCAATTCCAACAATGTACGAGGCGCGTCCATAAAATAACTTTCCCACTCGTCCCACAGCTAGCAAACATTATGTTGCGCGAAGCGACTGCGTGTACGTGATGGAGTACTGTCCTGGCATGGCGCATGCTCTAGCGGAATTTCCCGAGTGCTCTCAGTAGCTTCGTTTCATTGGTTGAAGATGGACGCTCCTATTCCAGCTCCCGCCGCGTGTGAAGTGCGATCAGTGATAAAGATTTGAATGCACAGGGCATAGCGCCGATTGAAATTGATCGTCAGCTGTGCCAGGTCTATGGGCCCAAGATCATGAGCAAGCAGATGGTGCGTTGCTCCACAAGGTCGTCTGTAATGATGGTTGGCCTCCCACTGCGCTCCTCGTCCTGCACATTTTGGCGACCTGCTGAAAATTGTCTACAGCAGCGATGCACCATCTGCTTGGTCATGACCTGGCACAGATGACGATAAATTTCAATCGGCGCTATGCCCTGTGCATTCAAAACCTTATCACTGATCGCACTTCACACGCAGCGGGAGCTGGAATAGGAGCGTCCATCTTCAACCAATGAAACGAAGCTGCTGAGAGCACTCGGGAAGTTCCGCTAGCGCATGCGCCATGCCAGGACATTACTCTATCACGTACACGCAGTCGCTTCCTGCAACATATGGTTTGCTAGCTGTGGGACGAGTGGAAATGTTATTTATGGATGCGCCTCGTAATATAATGTTGGTTTCCAAATAAGTCCATTGTTACAACATAAGTTTGGAGTTGCGAATAATAAGTTCATTATCGTAACATAGTCCCGCGCCGTGGCGTCGTGGTCTAAGGCATCCTGCCTAGGACTCGCATTACAGAATGCGCGCTACTTCGAGTTCTCATGGAAGAAGAAATTTCTCCATCAAATTTCGGTCAGTGTATGGACCAGTGCCTACCTAGCATCGTGATGCTCTTGGGGAGCTACGATAAGTAGCGAAAAACCGGTTCCTCAAACCAGCTATAACGGCTGAGGGGATCATCGTGCTAACCACAAGATACCTCCGTTCTGGTTGGATGATCGTCCACCTCTGCTTCGGCATGTGGACGTGAGGCTAGCAGCCAGCTGGTCGGTCTTTGCTCTTCATGGGCTGTAGTGGCATGGATTTACTTTTTTTGTTGTAACATATATTTATAATTTCGAATAAAAAAAAATTGTTACGAGTTGGACCAAGGGAGGGTTATTTTGTGACCACTTCGAAATTTGGTCCATATAATTCGGTTTTCAACCAAAAAAACTTGATTTTCTTTATTGAATCATTAACTTTATACTATTTCTGACACAAAATGAGAACACCATGGTCTGAACATGTTCTATACTACAACAGCAATAGTTCTAAAAAAGTGTGGACATAAATTGACCCTCCCTTGGTCCATCTAGGGTTAATGCTCTCGACTTAATTTTCAAAGACTTGACTTTTCCCTAGTAATATTAGAAAATGTACATAAAATTTAACTAAAATTAAATTACACTCCCAAAATTGCAACAGTATATCTTAGAAATTGTGTATGCTTGTATATATCAGCACTACGTCGTATATTTAATATGCTACTTATTACAGAATAACGACGCCACTCTTCTCCACAGACGTCTGCACTGAACCAAAAGGTACACCCGAATGAAGCACTGTGGTTGTTAGACTATCGTAAAGTTAATGCCTCAATGGGAGAAACTTCTAGTTCGTTCAACTGAAGTGCCATTTGCTAGTTTTGCATATCGTTTTCCACCAAGATATAACATAAACATTTTAAGACTTATTTTAGTGTAATTTATTTCAATTCTATGATTTATATATGAATTTACTGTTAAAGTTCAGACGTTAATTTGATTTCAGTAGCATTAGTATCCAGGCTGGCCACAATTGTATATGTAGGGGTAGTTTCGATGCAGGGAGCAGGAATAATTCATAGTTCTGTTTAAACGATGTGCAGACATGTTCATTTATCATCCTATCAATGTCGATCTTATCAGATTACTAGCAAATTACACGATATAAACTATTATACTACTACGCACTATATACTTTACTGTAACAGACGCTGGAAGGTCATCGATGTCAAAAGAGTCTTAAAAGACAGGGAGAATCGGAACATACAACTTCCATCTGTGAGAACCTGTGATAAATCTCACTTGTCAGTCTCAATAAGCATTTCTAATGTGTCTGTGATACCGTAATACATATTATTATCACTACTACTAATTATTATTATTATTATTATTATTATTATTATTATTATTATTATTATTATTATTATTATTAGAAATAAACTCAGGAGTCAGACAAGGCTGTGGCCCCTCTCCTCTGGTTTTTAACGTTTATATGAATGCCATTGTGAAAGATTTTAGAGAAACGAAACACGGATATATCACTATTAACAGGAATTTTAAATTAGATGTAATAACGTTTCAGATGATCTTGTTTTACTGGCAACATCTGAAGATGATTTGCAATGGTCAGTACATAATTTAAATTTAATAGTTCAAATATATTCAATGGAAATATCCATTAACAAAACAAAAATAATGGCCTTTTGTGGTAAATACCCAATACCAAGCAAAATTTGTTTAAATAACACAATTTTGGAAAGAGTTAATGAGTTTAATTATTTAGGAAATAAACTTTCTTTTGTTGAAAATTTGGCTTTATGACAGAAAATTGTAAAATTCAACAAATCAATGGGGATCATTAATTGAGTTTTAAAACCTTCATTAGTACAAAAATTAACTCGTACTCGTCTTTATCAAATAATAGCTCAGGTCGTAACAGTTCTTTTGGCACTAGTACTTGACAGGATGATGATGATTTTATTATTATTATTATTATTATTATTATTATTATTATTATTATTATTAGCATTACTGCTAATACTGCTACTACTACTACTACTTCTACAGAAATAAAAATTATGATAATAGTATTACTAACAATAATAAGTTATTTCCACTTATTAACATTAGTATGCTAGTTAACACAATTTTTCAATACTACGCTAGCACGATAGATACAATAAAAAAGAAATAATAATGAAAATTATACCAAACTACATATTCACTCAGATTGATAAGATTAAAAATAATTGATACAAAATAACAAAACACTGATAATAAAAAGTTAAAAATGAACAAAGATATTAATAGAAAATATTTAAAAGTTCAAAGAAGTAAGTCTGTATATTTAAAGAATAAATCTACGCCATGAATGGATCGACTTCACTCCTGTGCATATTAATGTTCTTAATGCATCTGGAGACTGGGGGAAAAGATTAGAATTTCTAGTATACTGAAGTTTGTGACCTCTGACACCTTTCATACGAACAAGAAAGCTAACGCTGCTTATGAAAAAATCAGAAGTTATATCACTTTAAGGACATTGAATAAAAAAGATAAATTAGTTCAAGGTGCCTAGAACATACGCTTCAACGATAATTAAAGTTATCATCAGACATAGCATCTTGGGGAACGATGAGTTAAGTTGACTGCAACGCGGAGTATAGACTGAGGCTTCGTTGCTAATAGCAGAAGGTGGAGGTATACAGAAAAATCAAAACTCAAGAAGAGTTGTTTACTGCTGAATGTGTGTTGACCTTGCGGTTCAGAATCAGGCACAGATCTCTGAGTTTTTTAATATTATAAAACTATTGTATGTTGGTAGTCTAATGACCATAAACCTGCTTGCAAGGAACGATGGGTTACATAAGAATATTTATAGAAAATTAAATAAATAATATTAAAAATGAAAATAACCTAAATACATCTGTCTTATTTAATGAAATGTGCTATCGTAATATACAGTATTTTAAAATAATTTTGCCTTAATATGATATAGATAGACAACTTTTTAGTTGTGTATTTTTCAACAAAGAATTTATTAACACTAGTTTAAAGAACGGGATGCGAGCCTTTACCATAATCTCACACAAATCCAGTTAAAATTGTGATTGTTTATTTGAAGTGGAATTACCTATTGGCAGAATTTCACTTTCGTTTCTCGGTGTGACTTTTCTATTTCATGTGTGTTTTCTAATGTTACAATGTCTCTGTATATATTGACGTATGTCATCCCGCATGTTTACGCTACTTACTTACTTACTGGCTTTTAAGGAACACGGAGGTTCATTGCCGCCCTCACATAAGCCCGCCATTGGTCCCTATCCTGAGCAAGATTAATTCTAATGGCATACTCTGGAGCAAAGTTAAAAAGTAAAGGTGATAGTGCATCTCCTTGCTTTAGCCCACAGTGAATTGGAAACGAATCTGACAGAAACTGACCTATACGAACTCTGCTGTACGTTTCACTGAGACACATTTTAATTAATCCAAGTAGTTTCTTGGGAATACCAAATTTAATAAGAATATCATATAAAACTTCTCTCTTAACCGAGTCGCATGCCTTTTTGAAATCTATGAATAACTGATGCACTGTACCCTTATACTCCCATTTTTTCTCCATTATCTGTCGAATACAAAATATCTGGTCAATTTTTTTATTGGGTTATTTTACGACGCTGTATCAACATCTAGGTTATTTAGCGTCTGAATGAAATGAAGGTGATAATGCCGGTGAAATGAGTCCGGGGTACAGCACCGAAAGTTACCCAGCATTTCCTTGTATTGGGTTGAGGGAAAACTCCGGAAAAAACCCCAACCAGGTAACTTGCCCCGACCGGGATTCGAACCCGGGCCACCTGGTTTCGCAGCCAGACGCGCTGACCGTTACTCCACAGGTGTGGACTATCTGGTCAATAGTTTATCTATTACGCCTAAAACCACACTGATGATCCCCAATAATTTCATCTACATATGGAGTTAATCTTCTCAAAAGATTATGTTTACGCTACACAATTTGCAAGTAATATATTCCCCATTCATTTCAAATCACTCGCCTCTAAATTCTGTCACAAATTGATGATTCTCAGATCCCTTTTTCTTCGTCATGCTGTACTACAGATACACGCCTATGCAGATAAGTGGCGTACTGACGGATAGTTTCAAACTATATGTGTTTCGAGGTGAATAAACAGTTGTTTATTTCATAGTGTTCCTCCCTACATATTCTGTTGTGTACATGTGCAGCTCTTGCACTTATTCACAAGCATATATGTTCCAGCACTCAGTTAACTTGCATACAGTGTTCCCACAGTTTAGTATGTAAGTCACGAAGCTCACATCGTAGTAAATATGCATCCATAGATAGTTGCTAACCACTAGGATCGCTAATATTGCCTCATTACAGACAATGCGAAATAGTACCGGCACAGTCTATTGTTCCTAGTACCCTCACAACTCAAGCTTCGTGACTGTATATACTAGACTGTGGTGTTCCCCTCAGTCGGTCCCCAAGAAGCTATGTCTGGTTATCACAGTTTTCTCACAGCTGTACCTGAAGTCAATAGAAAATAATCTATAATTCTGTATGAAGATAAGGATATGTTGTTTTTCTATAATGTGTAATTTAGCCGAATAATAGTAATTATAATTTTTTAAACTTTTCTTTCATTCATTATTAATATTAATGTGGTAGGAGATAGGGATTAGCAAATAATAATAATAATAATAATAATAATAATAATCATTATCATCAAGTCCACACCTGTGGAGTAACGGTCAGCACGTCTGGCCGCGAAACCAGGTGGCTCGGGTTCGAATCCCAGTCGGGGCAAGTTACCTGGTTGAGGTTTTTCCGGGGTTTTCCCTCAACCCAATACGAGCAAATGCTGGGTACCTTTCGGTGCAGGACCCCGGACTCATTTCATCGGCATTATCACCTTCACTTCATTCAGACGCTATATGACCTGAGATGTTGATACAGCGTTGTAAAATAACCCTATAAAATAAAATAAATTCATCATCTTCAGCTGAACTATCAGGCTACTGCTTAGATTTGTAAATAAATGTAGAGAGTTTTTAAAAAATAACGAATAAATGCAATTAAAATTCAATGAGGGGATCTTGGAGAAAAACTCAGACTCGTTAAATCTTGTATTTAGAAAGAAATATTTTAATATAAACAAAATATTTTTGCGACTTGTGCGACTTATGACGTCATCGAGCATTTTTAATGACATCCTGTAGTGTTTTTAAGATCACCTGAAAGAGTATATTTTATGCAATACTTCATTTGTTTTATACATAAGCACTATGGTTATGGTTACTATGGTAAAATAAATTGCTAGCCTCCGGCGTAGCTCAGTTGGCTAAGGCGCTTGCCTGTCGATTCGGAACTTCGCTCGGACGCGTGTTCAATTCACGCTTGGGCTGATTAACTGGTTGGGTTATTTACGAGGCTTTCCTCAACCGTAAGGCAAATGTCAGGTAATCTATGGCGAATCCTCTGCCTCATCTCGTTATCACAAATCCCACTGCCGTTAAATAAACTCGTAGTTGATAATTTAAATAACTAAGTATAAAAGATACAAATTATTTATATCTTATTATTTACGGTAGTCCATGTGTTATGAAAGCAGTTCTGTTGATGAAATCAACATAACAAAAGGTATTCTTAACATAAACTGAGAGAATTGAGATCCTAATAATAATAATAATAATAATAATAATAATAATAATAATAATAATAATAATGTTTTATTTTCGCTGGCAGAGTTAAGGTCATAAGGCCTTCTCTTCCACTCAACCAGCCTTAATAAATAAAATACATATTTAAATTACGAATATTTACACTACACTTAAAAGGTTCTCCAGCAATATTCTTCAGTTAAGTTAACGACTAGTAGACTACATATTTATTTAGATTTAGATAAACCTATAAGGTAAAGTAGTAACTTAATTTATGAGCTAATTTAATTCAATCAATTACAATTAATTTGAGGCTTGAGATAGCTAGTAAAATGATGAAAATTGATTTAATATAAGCTTACTAGAACTATGTTACAGGGAGAAAAAAAAAATATATATATATAAATCAAAAATATATTTCTATAATGAGAATATTTATGTAATTGCCATTGGAGGTTTTGTACATCTATTTAGAGAAATTAAAGATAATAATAGGAATGGACAGATGTTAGTTTCATTATAATATGTAATAAATATTAATCAGCAATTAATTTGTTAAGTAAGAATTTATGTAATTTTGACCTAAATGAAATTATTGTCCAACAACCCCTTAGGCCTACATCACTCGGTAGCGAGTTCCAATTTCTAGCAACTGAAACTGTATAAGATGAAGAATATAAAGATGTATAATGAGTAAATTGTTCTGATGAGATCTTGTACTTAGCTGATGATATGCGGATAAATTTTGTAAAAGAGAAGCCAAATAGATTGGGGTAGCGGTGCGCAGAATTTGAAATAAGAGAACAAGAGAATGCAAGTCTCGTCGATCGCTTAGCCTAGGCCAAGACAGAGTTTGGAAAGACGGGGAAACATGATCATACTTACGAATATTACAAATATAACGGACGCACGTATTATCCACACGTTGTAGCCTGCTGCTCAAGTTTGCATTTAGGATACTTAATATAATATCGCAGTAGTCGAAGTGTGGCATCACGAGTGTTTGTACGAGGATTAATTTTAATTTATCAGGAAGAAAGTGCTTCAGTCGCTTTAATGAGTGAATAATAGAAAATAATTTTTTTTGGAAGTGATAGGATTTGGTGACAAAATACGTACACAACAAGAGGTCTTTATTTCTTACTCTGCTTAACTTTCCCTTTTTTAGTCCGGCTTACACAACATTGTGAGTAGGGGAGGGAGAATCATTTCATCGCACACTAGACATCTCACAAATGCGGGCCTCCTTCGTTATGGAATCGGCATGCCGTAGAACCACCACAAAGACATCACAATACAATCACAAGAGAGCAGACGAACACCTAGTTCCGTGGACAGAATATGAATTTCTTAAATATGCCACATCGGACAACATGGGAAGCTCACAATGGTGATCCAACAAGAGGTATGCACACGTTTTAACGAAAGTCGTCCAAATTGATCACAAATTTATGTCAAATGTGAATAGAATAGGAGGGATATTCAGAGAACATGGACATGTCAGAGACAAAAATAACCGGTAGACAGTTCACTGACAATGACTTGAAACATGACGTTTTGCTAATTGTCAATTTTTCTCTGTGCCAAATAGAATATACTTTGGGTATTTGGAAATCAACTGCCTGAAAAAATTGCATAGCGTTAAATATCATCCGTGTAAAGTCAACTGAAGCTTACTGATGTTTTTTTACTTGGTTATTTAAAGACGCTATATCAACTGTTGACTTACTTGTCGTCGATAGAATAGGTGAGAGCGAGATGGTATTTGGCGAGATGAGGCCGAAGATTCGCCATAGATTATGTGACATTCGGCTAACGGGTGGAGAAATTCTCGGAAAAAACCCAACCAGATAATCAGGCGATCAAACGGGAATCGAACCCACGCCCGAGCACAACTCCGAATCAGCAGGCAAACGCGTTACCATCTGAACTACGCCGCCGTTGCTTTGGTGATGCCAATGGAATTTAATAGAAAGCGACTAAAATAGAAGATTGCAGTTCAAGTTAAGTGTAGGTTTAATGGTTGTTGTAGGCAACCGAAGAAATCAGTTCTTAAAATACCGGAGTCAAAGTTACGAAACATTATACCCGCATGTCTTTCAACACGTCATCCAGTGTCCACCGAAGGTTCACACTTATTACTTATTTACTTACTTACTTACTTAGGGCATTTAAGGAACCCGGAGGTTCACTGCTGCCCTCACATAAGCCCGCCATCATCGGTCCCTATCCTGAGCGAGATTAATCCAGTCTCTACAATCATATCACACCTCCCTCAAATTCATTTTAATATTATCCTCCCATCTACGTCTCGGCCTCCCCAAAAGTCTTTTTCCCCCGGCCTCCCAACTAACACACTATATGCATTTCTGGATTCGCCCATACGTGCTACATGTCATGTCCATCTCAAACGTCTAGATTTAATGTTCCTAATTATGTCAGGTGAATAATATAGGGCCTAATGCGTGCAGTTCTGCGTTATGTAATTTTCTTCATTCTCCTGTAACTTCGTCCCCCTTAGCCCCAAAAATTTTCCTGAGCACCTTTAAGATCTGTTCTCTCTCAAAATGAGAATCCAAGTTTCACAACCATACAGAACAACCGGTAGTGTAACTAAACACCTTATTTCAGAAAGGGACCTGAGTCAGTTTTCTATACTTTCGAGAAAAACACATAAAACGTAATAAAATGTTTAATTTTTAGTTATATAAATTACGCTTTGGAAGCAATATTTACATGTGTATAATACATATTTTAAAGTATTCGGAACAAAAATTGAGCCAGTTTGCATCCAGAAAAAAATGTATTTGAAAATCATCGACAGAGATCCCTTTCTGCAATAAAATAAAAAATTGAAGGTATACAGTATTATAATGATTTTATTTTATTTCAAGTTTTCACACCAAAAAATGGAACATAGCATATCACTTTTCAAAATGTTAATACACATTCCTTAAACTGTAAAACATACAAAACACGATCAGGACTTCTACAGTTGATGCAGAATTTTGCATAAATAAATGTTATTTGATGTACTTGTTTGATACTGATTTAATCACATACAGGCAGTAGAATTATGTAATACAATTATATAATTTAGTTATGAAAATATATTATATTAGATTAGCAAACGTATACGTATTAGTACTATAATGTATTTAATAACAATAATAATAATAATAATAATAATAATAATAATAATAATAATAATGATAAATGTTAAACAGATACTCAGTACATTGGCCTACTTATATGTTGCAATATGTATTGTTCATTTGTAATCATTTTATAGTGGGTGATGGCGGATTAAGAACTGAAATATATCTAGTCCGCCATGACATGAATACAGAATGATGTAATAAATAAATAATTAAATAAATGAATAAATAAATAAATAAATATTACTAGAGTGAATTAAATTTACTTCTCAACAGTATTCAATTACGTTTAATATTTTACTATAAATATGTCGATTGGCTAAAATTACATGCTTTTTTTCAAGTAAATAGCGTTCTTATGTCTGAAATTCATAGTTCAAACACATTTGAACTGTTAGAATGTTTTGATTTCTAAGATGTAATTGAATGATTAGTAAAATAAAATTGAAGTAAAATTATTTTATAAGTGAATAATTTTGTTTGCATGAGTAACTATAATTTCCTTGCATACATTTTACGTACCCGAATTAGCCGTATACATTAAATGTGTTTGACAGAAGAAAGAAAGCTAGCTTTGATACAGGCGCTATAATATCAGATATTGTGGTCTTTCTGTGGACCAACACTAGACTTTCTCACGTGGCGGAAGACCCGACCTTTTATGGTCAGCACGATGCAGGAGCCACCGCAAAGACGTCACAGAACAAGTAGGCCTACAGGACGTCACTCTGTCCCTTGGAAAGGAGATAAATCTCCGTCAAAACTGGAAATCGAACCACAGGCCACTTTGTTGAGAAGCGCACGCTTTACCCGCAGAGCCTACGCTGTGGACTCCGCGAGGAAACAGTCCATTTGATCATCCGCGACAGGTCAAAGTTTGTTAAGCACTGTTATAGATTCAAATACCAGCAGAATATATCGAAGCAGGCAATGATTGTTTCTTCTCAGGTCCTTTTCACGAATAAGTCATCCTTATGATACCAAATAACCTCTTTGGTTAAGTTAACAGACAAGGAAATTGATCGAATAAGTACATATTAGATAAATGAACTTACACTTGGGCGTTGTTTTTATTTGCAGTAAATGCCATATCAACAGAAGAAGAGCTGAGCCTGTTAATGGAATGGCTTTACTTAGATCGCACTCCAATTCCTGCACCAATCATTTTGTTCCATAAAATCGAGAATGATTAAGGAGTAGATAAAAGGCCATTAACATGTGCCCCACGCGTTGCGTAACATGCGCTGTTCATGGAACAAGGTTCTATAGGTATTCGTGTTTCAGAGCCATGTCATGAGGGAGACCTCTAACTCACACGTGCATGCGGCACGAACAACCCCCTCTCCCTCCCGACTTCATCGACCGCGACAAAATAGCTTCACTTGGAAAATTCTATTCAGATATTCCTGCGAGAATTTGTTGCCTTAAAACAGTTCCCTCTTGCATGTAGAATTGATAATTTATAGACAACTTAATCCTTTGAAATCAACCTTAGTACCATCGAAAGATATAATAAGAACGCGATTAAAGCTTTGGGTCGTAATTGTTTCGTTATTACATCACACTCTTTATAACGTGGGGTAAAAACTGACTACTGTGCTTCGAAGAATAGCGATTGTTTGGAATTTTTATACTAGGCTTATAATGATTCCAAAAACGGAAAAGTTTCGGAAAGCAGTGTTACGGCTTTAAAGGAATACTACGATATTGTAGAAAACAGCACTACGTCTCAAGGTCAAATATTTATGAGATATCCATCAGTTAAACACTCGATCTAATTAATAGCTAGCGGACAGCTACTCCAACGTAAAATACTGCAGTAACAGACAAAGGTGCTTCCAGGTTGAAATGTTCACAGTAAAATGTCCGCAACTAAAAATGTCCACGCATTAAAAAGGCCAAATATCAAAATGTTCACTGGACAAAAATGTTCACAACAATATGGTCCAAAGCATTAAAAAGGCCAAATATCAAAATGTTCACTGGACAAAAATGTTCACAACAATATGGTCCAACGCATTAAAAAGGCCAAATATCAAAATTTCCACTTCAAAATATCCATTAACTAAGATATCAAAATATATTTGTTCAATAACAATGCTGGTTTTGTTACTAGGCAATAACAATGCTGCTTTTGTTACTAGGTAATAACAAAATTCCTGTGACCATGGCCCATATCATTCACTCACAAAAAGGGAAATAGCTTTTAATACACGATGGCTTTATTTACTATTTTCACTCCAGAAGTGTAAATGATAACTAACTCTACTGGAGGTGCTCAGAAAGAAGCAGATGCTGCGCACGCTGTCAAACCAACATAGACTTGGATAACAATCAAATTGTGCAGGCTGCAGGACGGAACCACATATATGAAGGTGAGATGACAGAAGTACAGGTAAAAAAACAAATGCAAGACTAAAGTCAAGGGCAGCTGAGCTACTACATGAAAGACCATCTACTGTTATAAGGGAGGTTACCGATGATGACATTAGAAACGAAGAAATTCTTGCAAGACTTTCCGACAGAATAACTTAAGGAGAACAGTAAATTACCAACAGAACAGATCTCGTCCGCAAAGCATTGGAAATCTCAAAGAGCTTGAGATATTTGCCCATACAATGTAACAAAAAGGAATGAACCTTTCATACTGTATGGTTCAGGACATGACGATCCAAATACGATAATTATTTTTGCAACTTATGCTCAAGTTAAAATTTATACACAGACACCACATTCGAAACTGTCCCACAATTCCTACACTTATTTACGATACATGCAACTACCAACACATGCACATTTTTGTTGGTTTTCTGCCTTATGACAAAAAAAATTTGAAGAATCTTACTCAAAGTTATATGAACAAGTAAAAGCACAAGTGTTCACACTGGAATACCACTTACAGCCAGAAATGGCAATGATGGAGGCTTGAGTTGTCGAATACGAATGCTGCAAACAGCATTTTCCAAATGCAAACATTGAAGGATGTCTTTTCCATTTTACTAAAGCAGTCTACAGAAAAGTAATTAATTTGGGTTTGCGACAAGGTACCATAAAATTCAAGAACCACAATATATGCATCAGATTCAGAAACTAATGGCATTGTCCTTTATTCCCTTGGACGATGTTGAAGACGTCTTTGGTGATTTATACAGAGTGTTTCAAAAATACGGGGCATAATTTCAGGTATGTATTTCCCACATGTAGACAATCAAAATAATTCATTACAACATGTGTCCGGAAATGCTTCATTTCCGAGTTATGGCCTTCACAACATTGAAATTCACCGGAACGTTTTTCTTTCCGCAGGTCGTTGTCATTACAGAAGATGTTCAAAATGTCCACCTCCTGCTTGAATACAGACCTCACATCGATGTCTCGTTTACCTGCGAACACGATCCCAAACTCCAGGAGTATTGCGTATGTCCTCAGAACATGCCACAATTCGATTCCGAAAGGATTCCAAATCAGGCACCGGAGACGAATAAACCAATGATTTTAAATGGCCCCACAAGTAGAAATCGAGAGGGTTCAGATCAGGTGAGCGTGGAGGCCAAGCAATTGGGCCACCTCTACCTATCCATCGATCAGGAAACCTTCGATCCAAGTACCGGCGAGCCGTACGAATGAAGTGTGCAGGAGCGCCATCATGCAAGAAGTGAATGTGTTGACGATTGATCAGTGGAGTGTCTTCTAAAACATGAGGCGTGGTGTTTTCCAGGAAGTTTGTGTACGCCTGCCCCGTAAGTCTGTTTACAAGTACATGGGGTCCAACTAATCGATCACCAATGATACCGGCCCACATGTTGAGGGAGAACCGCACCTGGTGATGAGATGGAACAGTTGCACGTGGGTTTTCATACGCCCATACATGCTGATTGTGGAAATTTGTTATGCCATCTCGTGTGAACTGTGCTCCATCTGTAAATAATACTAAGGCAGGAAAGTTCGGATTTACACCACACTGCTGCAAGAACCACTGACAGAACCTAACTCGTGCAGGGTAATCTGCTGGTAACAGGGCCTGTACACGTTCCAAATGATAAGGATACAATTGATACTCTTTCAACAGTCTCCAGACAGTCGTATGAGGAACATTGACTTGCATCGCTACCCTTCGTGTGCTGATAGAAGGAGTCATGTTCACAGCCTCCAGAATCTCCTCATGTATTTCTGGAGTTGTAGATCTCGGTCGTCCCCTTCCCAAACCAGGAGAGTTAAATTTTCCATACTCGCACAGACGGTAATGGAGACGTACAAATGTCTTCCGATCTGGACATTGTCGCTGTGGGTACCTCTCCTGGTACAAACGACGAGCCAGCGCAGCATTGCCGTCCGCCTTACCGTACTTGAAGTGTATCTCTGCCAGCTCTTGATTTGAATACACATCGCACAGTCTAACGCCTACACGACACTGAATGTAACCTTCGCCTCGGAATGAACTGTCAGAGTGCCCTCTTAATGTCTCCTTTGACGGCAACGGCCTGCGGAAAGAAAAACGTTCCGGTGAATTTCAATGTTGTGAAGGTCATAACTCGGAAATAAAGCATTTCCGGACACATGTTGTAATGAAATATTTTGATTGTCTACTTGTGGGAAAAACATACCTGAAATTATTCCCCGTATTTTTTAAACACCCTGTATGGTGACATAGACGTTGACCGTTTGGAACTCGCAGACTACATACAGCATGTCTAGGGCGGCGCGCATCTGCTTCTTTCTGAGCACCTCCAGTAGAGTTCGTTATCATTTACACAGCAATTCCGCCGAGGTTTTCTCCACCAATATGGAATATGTACAGTCTTAGAAAAACGTTTTGCCGCACAAATACTTTATAAATCCCAGAAAGGAGGCAGTGCGCATGATCAGACATATAACGAAACAAAACTAATTTTATTACCTCAACTTGTTCTCTTGTGAACCAGGTCGCTCGTCCTCTGATCATGCGCACTGCCTCCTTTCTGGGAGTTATAAAGTATCTGTGCGACGAAAACTTTTTTCTAAGACTGTACGTTGCAACCATACATGCACACCACCGGAATAATAATGTGGTTGAGGGTTTTCACTCAAAATTTCAGAGGATGGTGTCGGCACATCACGTCAGCATTTGGAGATTTTTAGATCATATTAGAGATAAACAGCATTCTACAGAGAACTCAATTATACAAATTCAAGGAGGGCACATCAATATTAGAGCACTGATAAATAAGAGATACATCAACAATCAACGCAGGATTGAGGGAATTATGCGGAGATATGAAGCATAATTATAAATACAACAACAGCATGAGACAGTATCTCCGTGTTATTTCCTATAATTTAAAATTGAATGTTGATCAGCAATTGTCAGTTGCGGAAGAGGAATAATAACGATTTTGACACCGGCTACAGGACATATTTGTAACATGGATATTTTTGCAATAAAATTTATGTACCTTTAATACAATGAACGTTTGATTGTTGTGGGTGTTTTATTATAGTTGGCATTTATGTAATGACTTTTTAGCATAGTGGACGTTACTGTAGCTGGATATTTTACAGTGAAAATTTTTAACTCTGAACAGACAAAGTTAACCCCTTTAGACTTTATGAAGGCTCATGGGGGCATGGAGGTCCAAGCTTTCATGACTTCGGCACTAAGAAAGAGGTACTATAGCTCGGACCGCATTCTTAATCCTAGGAAAGATCTGGTAATCAATTTGACAGAAGACTGATTGAAAACAACAGATATACCGTCACCCTCGGGATTGAACCCGAGACCTTAGTTCGTACCTTAATTCCTCTAGAACCCAGCTACACGGCCGTCGCCATGTGAAACTGTCATTAAAATAAATACGAAATGAGATAAATTGCGATTGAACTGGTGTTCTTATTAGGGAGCGGATGTTTACTACCTAAAAGCAGCTAAAAATGACCAATGAAATGCCCTTGCATTTACATAAAAATTCCCTAAATGTTTATAAATATGACCTTAAAATTTAATAAATTAAAGACTGGGGACTGTCTATGGACAGATAATAAATACAAAAGAGCAGCAATTTTTTTTAAATAAATCAAAATTACTCTCTTGTTTCCGTTTTTCTTGTATTAAAAATAATTCTAAATTAATACAAATTCACAAAGAAAATAAGAATGAATAATTATAAAAATGTAACTTTTGTCTCATCAATTGAAAATGGTCCCCATAAATATTTCAGTAATAAAAATATTAAAAACATTAACACTAGAAAGTCCGGACTTTACGAACACCTTAATACGACATACACCAAGAAATATTAAGTCAGAAACCCCCAAATTCCCTCGAAAGTAATTAGAAGAGGGAGACGTGTTCAAATTTTGGAATTGGACAAAAATGTCCCATCGGACTTTCTAGTGTTAATGTATTATATAAAGTGTGACAATAATAAGTTGTACATGCATTTATTTAATACAGTTCATATTCAGAAGGAATAAATAAGCTTATTAAAATTATCAGTGAAGTTATATTTTATCCTACTGCAGACTATGACACTGTAGTATGAGGTCGCACTAAAGCAAGGTATATTTTAACACTTGTAATTACACTTGTATCTGTTTTGCCTCTTTTTTCGTGTTGTATGCAATATGTTTTTTTATCTGTACTGTCTATTGTAATTGGGGCTTTGCCCTGTTATGGACATAAATAAATAAATAAATAAATAAATAAATAAATAAATAAATAAATAAATAAATAAATAAATAAATACATACATATCAGTACAGCTCATGCATTTTGTCAAGACACTCCCCCACTCTTCCTACAGAGCTGCGCACGAGATCGGATGAATCTACTTACGAATTATAGGGGAATGGGTTAGCCTTTGCCTTGAACTCGGTAGACACACGCCCGACCTTCCCTTCTACTCATACCTCCTCCACAAAAACGTTGTTCCCTACTGCGCATCGCGAGTGTCTTGACAAAATGCATGAGCTGTACTCATCAGAAGGTAAAATTGTAAAACTATTTCCTTTTCTCATTTCCCTCACCCTTCTCCTCCCACACATTCTGTTCCTCACCCTGGACATAAAAGGAAATTAAAAAAAAAATCCTCGGCTGGGTTTTTACTCGTGTGCGGGTCTAGAGCTGAACTACAGTACTTTGGTGCAGTGAACTCTGTATTTCCAGATAAAATTCTCCTCCGCCACATTCTTTGTCAGCTTATCGGATCACTATGACCATAGATTGGTGCCATATTTTACACTGGATTAAATAAAAATGGTAAGCTATAATTATTAATATTGCTAGATCACTGAGAATGGAACCTTGTTCTGTCAGAGCTGAGGCTGGGTAGCCCACCTGTTAGCATCGCATTGCAACGTCTCTTTGTTCATCACAAATTCCATCACGACCTCGCCGTTAATCGAACCCGGGCCGCCTGGATGGAAAACTAGCGCGCTAGTACTTTCGCCACAGATGCGAGTTAGACAGTGGGTAGACCGAAGATTATGAAGGCTGCTTTAGACGAAGGAACAATACAAGAGATTGCATTAAGTCAAACAGAATTCCTCCAAATGTTTAGCACCCTAAATAAAAAAGTATTACATTTGATTTAGTAGTAATGGTTATTATTATTATTATTATTATTATTATTATTATTATTATTATTATTATTCTGTAAAGTCGCGCTCAAACTTTTCGCGAGCGCCAGTAACATGCGAGCGCGACATTGTCACAAGTACAGTACTCTCTCCGTCTCTGTCTCTCAGCGGCAGTAGTTTTAAAACTGTGGAGCGCGACTCTTTACCTGAGATTGGTTTGATACAGAGATCTAAAAGAGGCTTAATAATAATAATAATAATAGTAATAATAATAATAATAATAATAATAATAATAATCCCCGTGACACTACAGCCCATGAAGGACCAAGACCGAACAGCCGGCTGCTGTCCTCACGTCCACATACCGGAGCAGATGTGGACGATCATACAACTAGAATAGAGGTATCGTGTGGTTAGCACGATGATCCCCCCAGCCGTTACAGCTGGTTTGCGAAACCGGATTTTCGCTATCTATCGTAGCTCCCCAAATGCATCACGATGCTGGGTGGGCACTGGTCCTATACAGTGACCGAAATTGCATGAGAAAATTTCTTCCCCCATGAGGATTCGAACCAGTGCGCATTCCGTAACGCGAGTCCTAGGCAGGATGCCTTAGACCACGACGCGGGACAATAATAATAATAATAATAATAATAATAATAATAATAAATATTACCATCAGACTGCATCAAATGAAATTAAAAGTCACAAAATAGGCCTACAGAAATATTAGTTGAATGAGACGTAATAATCACACTCGCTGAGTTTATATCAGTTTTTGTAATAGTATTACTTTTATTAGGATTAATAAAGTTGTCGAATAACACAAAGGCACAGTGTGATAAAATAAATTGAATGATAGGCTTAATTTGAAACAGTAATTCTGCAGTGTTTGGGAAAAGTGACACAAGTCAGTTTCCACAAACCTTTTTTGATATGTATTTACGGAACATCTGCTCGCTTGGAAAAAAATACATAAGTGTTCCTCCCATTACAATAATTCATACAGAAAAAAATCAAATCGACATAAACCAGTGTAAGTTGTCAATAAATTATCAAAAAAGGTTTGTGGAAACTGACTTATATCACTTTTCCCGAGCACTGCAGAATTTTCTGTACAAATGAATTGACATGGCCCTAAATAGCATTATTTCCATGCTGTCAAAGCACATTTTTGCAAAAATATGGTTAGGCCTACTATATGACTTCACATTTCATATATAACGTCTTTATAACATATCCCGCTTGTTGCGCTCAAAATCCCGCATAAACACTATTTTTGTGGGAATATTTTCGATGCTATTTTCAACAATGTACTGTAACAGCAATGAAACATTTTTGCCATTAAATGGATATTTTTGCTAGTCAATTTGTTGTCTCTTAGTGTATTGAATTGTCTGAGTGTGATTACAATAAGTGCTATACGTAAAGCGCTTTCTACATCGGAAAAAATTGGAAATCTTACGAAAGTAAGATGAAAACAGTAGGCATACTCTTAATCAGAAACAACTCTGATTCATTAGAAATCCGATCATCGACATTAAGGACGATAGTAAAAAATCGCGACTCAATCACTGCAGCTGCGACGTCGGGAGGATGTAAGCGCAGAAAGTGAAGTGTGGTAAACATGAGAACTCAGAGAACACGCACACGACAAACTATAAATGACTCTTTTTTAGAAAGAATGACGTACAATACATATTGTAAATATCTTTGACGCACAGTACAGTAATTAGCCTGCATAATTGAGAAATGCTGTATTACCTTTTATGACTCATGTATTTCAATAAAGAAAAATGCTAATAGATACTGTATATAAGTCAAATTTAGTATACCCGCCTAATGCGTGGTCCCGGTTAATACGCGGTTTACACGCGGTCCCTTGAACAACGTCTTATCGGGGTTTTACTGTATTAACTCATAAAATTGGAACCAGTGGGTGTAGAAATGTTATTTTTATTTCTGTGTGTTCAGAAAACATTAAACATTCATCATATATCAATGCAAGGTCCCTACAACATACCAATTTTCCGAGCGCACTTGTTATTTGATTTTGAGACTTTCTAAGCGGCGAGTATGCGGCGAGTCTGCGTGCCCATATGTTGCAACGCAGTACTGCCGCTATTGGCTATCGCCGATAAGCGGACACACAAGCAAACGTCAGGAGGTTTGAGCGCGACTGTAATACACTGGCAGTGTATTAATTCACAATAACTTTTATGCTGTACTTCCTATAGTATTTTCTAAGGGAAGAATGAGAACTGAACCTTTTTCTCTCTCTAGAAATTCAGTACGTTCTAAGTTTTCATATTGCTTTCAGAATTATACATTTTAGGAAATGGTTTCTTCTTTGGAGGAGTTTCTATATTTTGTCACAATTTCACACTCAGCTTTACGATATTTTCTTTGTGACAATTCTGCACTCACGTTGTAGATATTATGTTATCGATTTGCTTGTATTAAAATTAAACTAACCTTGTTTCAATGCATAGTACATATTCTGTTATAACTAAATGAATCACTAATACATTATACAGGGTGTAAAAGGTATAAGTGCCGTCCTTTTCATAGTCGTCGGGGACGGTCTACAGGATCAAAAAATGTCCAACATAGGGTCAACATAGGGTCAAAACTTGATAGTTTTCTCAGAAAAAAATATTTCTTCTCTTATTTTATTCGCGTTATACTGCTTATATCGTTAGTAAAATTACAAAAACAATTACATCAGCAGGTATATCTAGCAAAGAGTTAATATTGTTTAAATACATATTTGTGTGTTCTATTACGTTTCCGTGAAATTAAATTAAATTGCATGCTTAAATTTGTTAATATTGTGGCGTGAGAGACGTGGCAACGTGTTCAGCAGGCAGTACTATGCACAGACGTACGTACATGTCAGCTGAGTTCAAGCTCCCTGTCCATAGGTTTACAGTACTTCCGAGCGGATGACAGTTCGGTACCAGGTATTCGATAAACGACTTACAATGTCATTCACTGTTTAGGAATATCATGTTATTAATTTATGGAGAAAGTCGTCGTAATTCAAGTGAGGCAAGAAGATGTAACGTCAATGTTTTCCGCAATGAAGGTTACTTAATCGGCGAAATTTTGTAGCGGTTTCTCAATGATTATTTCAAACTAGGAGTCTCTTACCATGTTCGAAAATCACACAAACAGAAATTTCTTTAAAAATGGTACTGTTTTATGGAAGCGGGAGAGATTAAAATGTTCCATTTAAAAAAAAAGTTCGTGTGATTTTGTGCAGTAAGTCATTATTGTTTATTTTTTAGATGTACAATGAAAAATGGACCAATATAACCAATATTGTTAAATAAAATGGAAATTTACTATAAAGTTCTATTAATGAGACTGAAAGCTTGTATTTGCTGTTCGTTTTAGGTAAACAACGTTCCGCCCCTGCATTAGAACAGAGCATCTGTTTTGTACCGGTACGTCTGTATCCGCTTGAGCTGTACCGTGTAGTCTACTTGTAAACTCCCTCCTTCCCATCCAGCAACGTTGCCAAACGCCTAATATTGTAAACTTCAATAATTAGTTAAATATTGAAATTAGAAAAAAAAATTATGAGGGCATTTTTTCTTCCTTGTGACATGAACAATCATCACTTCAAATAATGGCACTTATACCCCTTACACCTGTAGATGTCTAAACAAATCATAAACACGCAACATAACTAGTCAAGGACCACCGATACACCAACAGATCATACGTAGATTGGTAGACTGTTCTTTACGGCGACTGTGTGTCACAGCCCTGGGCATAAACGGGGAGGGAAAGATTGAGGAATGCTGGGTTTGCAGTGAAAGACCTGTCCTTGGACAGGACATTACGAATGAATGATAATTCGTGTAACGAAAAAGTAAAAAAGGAATATTTGGTTCCGAATTCATGATATCGGGTAGTTTCGCGCAGAAACATATGATAGCTCCAGTAACCAATAAATCAAACTCCAAAATGCAACCTCATGTAGCTCACTTCCATCATACCTTGTTTTTGTGCATTACGCAATACATTATTTTGAGAGAATATTAAAATAATGTGAAACATATTACTCAATCTTTTTATGATATTACAAGTTTTATTGAAATGGATAATTCATAGAGACAACATATGTTAATGAGCGTTGTATAATTTCCGGACCTGGTTTGCATTCCGTAATTAATGCTTATTCATAAAATATTCTATTTTAATAATATTTCGTGCAGAAAGCTTGCATTATAAATGGGTTCAACCCACTTTGACCACGCTGCACGCTATCTCACTAGTTGAAAGCGGCGTGTTGTGCTGTTTAGTAAACTTTCCTTAGATCATTCGGCGATTAAATATTCGACGATACAATTTATTTCGGACTTCAAAGTTGGTTACTACTGTATTATATGATATTACACTTAACAGTATAGTTTCTTGATGCTTTTATTCTTTAATTTAAGCATGTTAAAAATGTAGACAGGTCGATATACGAAAACAATTCCTGTCCACAATTTTGTCACTATCCATTCAAATCTAGTACACTACTCCATCGCAGAGTGTTATGGATATTCCTAATATTTTCTTTGAAATGATGTTTTAAATGTATAGTATCTGCAAAAAATTAGTGACACATGGGCCTACTTTTCTCATTAAGCATTTTGTGTATCCAAAAAGAAAATGGTTCTCATTAAACATTTTATATTGAACAATGAAAGAGTAGTGGAACGGAGAAAAATTCTTTCCGGCACTGGAATTTGAACCCGGGTTTTCAGCTCTACGTGCTGATGCTTTATCCACTAAGCCACAACTAAATAGCGTTTCTTATCGACTTTTGTGTGCTGATAACAAACAGATACTTAGTTTTTGCCCATCACATCAGAATATTCCACAATTCGCAATTTTATTTTTAGTTAAGGGACGCGGGGACTGAATTTTCAAACGTCCACAATTCTTGACAGGTTTTCTTAAAATTTTTAGTGTCAATTAACTGTATTAACAGTGATAATAAATTCCAAATTTCAATTTAATCGGACTAATAGTTATTGAGTTATTATTTTCTGAAATATTTTTATATGCAAATAATGTCAATTAATCAAACGTTCCCCACTGTTTTCTAGATATAACATTAAATGTAAAATATTTCTTTTGAGTATGAATTACAGTCATAGAAATACTTTTACAGTGAGCTATTTAGTATAACTGATTTTATTTAATTGTAATATTTTTAATAATAATAATAATAATAATAATAATAATAATAATAATAATAATAATAATAATAATAATAATGGCTTTATTTAACCTGGCACAGTTAAGGCCGTAAGGCCTTCTCTTACACTCAACCAGGATTAAAAATAGCTTACATAGTTGAACATAGAACTGGATCGGATTTAAGTAATTACATACTGATACGATTTAGGTACATAATGAGATCAAAAGAGATAGTTACATATAAATTTACCTCATAAAATAAAAATAAATATAGTGGAATACATACTAATGTTGTTAGACTCAAATACGAATCACACAAAAACAAAAGTCGATAATTCAATAAAAATCTACACAGTAGAAATAAAAATAAACACATTGGAATACTTATTAGTATTAGATTACAAGTAAGTAGGATTCACATAATTAAACCAGAAACCGACAATTAAATAATATGTACACAATAAAAAATAAGACTAGTAATAAAACATAATAATAATGGACAACACAGTGGAATACATATTGATGTTAAGTGATAAACACGATTTACATGATTACACATAAAAATTAGAAACAAAAAATAAAAATAAGTACAGTGGAATAAATTGCATTAAATTAGGGGGGATTGTAGACCCTATCTCCGCCATGTTAACGTTACTTTACTTACTTTAGGTACACAATAGCAGATTCGTGATCGGCATACTCGAAAATATACACTATGTTATATCACCTATAATCCAGAAAACATCTCTGACAAAGTTTCATTTTGTAGAGTAGTGTTATTAATCTAGAAGAAGCATGAAAAAAGAATAATTTCCTAGTCTCCTATGTAAACAAATAATAAATGGCCTGTGTCTATGACAAAGTAGAGACGAGTCGAACTAAACAATAACTAACGATACCGGTAGTGGTGGTAGTCTACTCGTACTGTTCTGGATGGATGCTGGGTGGGCATCTAATCGTCCATGAATTAAAATCTTCTTATCATTTATTTAATCAGTATATAATTTGCGAAAAAAAATGATTTTCATATTTTTAAGGCCCGAGCCTGACCCGAACTCGACAAGCATAAGAGAATTTGAACACGAACCCGGTCTGCGGGCCGAGCCTAAAAGGGCCGAGCCGGGCCGGGCCTGACCTTAATCTGCGGGCTTGACCCGAGCCCGTGCAGAGCTCTAATACAGTTAGGCCGGATTATCTTTATCCTTTATTTTGTGCTTTCACACTTGGTCCTACAGGACTCTAGTGGACCAAAGATGCTTTCGTGGTATTTTCAGAATATTCTTGTAAACAAGTGTTCACGACAGTTATAGAGTCGACTCATTATAAAATTATGAATATTGAACTCTAGGAAATTATAAAACCAACGACTGACGTTACAGAGCTTCAAACCCGAGACTTTTAACGTAATAGTTCAGCGTCGTAACAGCCAAGATACTAGATCTCAAAATGTCATTTGTGCTATCATTGAAGCTAGTTGAGTTGCATTACGATTTCCTGGTGCAGTATTTACGGAATTTCCTGTTAATTGTGCGGATTGCATATCTTAAGAAACAAGTAGGCCTCTACGAAGTCGACGCGTAAATCCTCGTTATATATTAAACACGTTTCGCAACAACTTATTTTCTTTATCATTTTGCGAATGATATCACTGTTATACTTATTTTCTTGAACTATGATTCAAAACACATAAGTAAGTTGAATCATTTCATACACATTTAAACAAGAAGATTATGTTTGTTTTCGAGATTGCATAGCAAGGACATTGTTTTTTTATTCCAAAATTACGGAAAAGAAAAATTATTTTGTTCGGGATGTCCGGGGTATGATCCCAAGGGTCAGCTAACCAGATTTGAATTGTTCATGTTTTCTCAACTTCTTCTAGGCGAATGCTGGGATAGTACCAATTGAAGCCTCCAATTCCAAAACTGTCTACATCCATTCTTAACAATTTTCAGGAAACGCCAAAAACTGATAACTTTTTTCCTAATTGTTTGCAGTGTTCGTCATATTTGAAGCTTATTTATGGAAGGAAAGAAGGAATTTAGGCACAACATTCATTAGAAAATTGCTAGAGACATTTAGGTAGATGACGAAACCTCCATTATCTCAATTTAAAAAAAAATGGATTTAGACAGTTTTGGAATTGGACGCTTCAATTCAAAAGGCCTATACCCGTCCCCTTCACAATACTAATTAACCCTTGAAAATCACTTCTCATGTATTCCACCGTGTCCTGGAACTTAACATTTCCAGCGTTTCGATCCTGCATACAGATTCCATTTTTAGGGTAGCTAGGTATGACAGAGGGGTCGTCCACTCTGTTGGGCTTGAAATGATTGGCTACTCCAAACAACTAAGTAACTATAATTCTTCGCTAACTAAAGCCTTGGTTTTTCTGAACCGACGCATGCGACGTGCGAGATGCGAGGCCCGCCTCACACAAATCCGAACTACACGAGAGATAGTGAGTGGTTTCTATAACTGCGAGATGCGAGGTCTGCGCACCTCGCAACTATATAGAGTGATTCAAAACCTCTGCAACAAACTCTAAGGGGTGATAGATCTAATAATAATTAACCCTTTTTGTTAAACAACCTATGTCTTTCGACTCGTCCTTTCGAAGTTACCGTTGAAAATGTTTTTGCGAGGGTGTACGTCAATGTATGCGAATGTGTGGACCCCTGTTTGTTTGTTGAGATGTTTGTAAGAGACGAAAAGGGTTGTTGTTGTTGTTTGTTTACGTTTATATTTTCCATACATTTTCCTTTCAGTTCAGTCTAATCATCATTTGAGAATGGATGTCTACCTTTTCCCGAGTTAGCCGACATGGTAATGTGTTATGGGGAGGCTCGCGGAAACGGAAGAAGAGCCTCCACATGTACCAACAACAGTTTCAAAACAGAAATCACCCTCACCACACAATGTTTGCTGGACTTTATCAGTGCCTTCGAGATGATGGGTCTCTTCGTCCTCGGCGCATTGGTGGAAGACCGCGTAGACATGCATTCTCAATTGATGATTACACTGAACTGAAAGGAAAAGGTATTGAACATTAAACGTAAACAAACAACAACAACCCTTCTCGTCTCTTACAAACATCTCAACAAACAAACAAACAAATAGGGGTGCACACATTCGCATACATTGACGTACACCCTCGCAAAACATTTTCAACGGTAACTTCCAAACGACTCGTCAAAAGCATAGGTTGTTTAACAAAAAGTGTTCCTTATTGTTAGATCTGTCACCCCTCAGAGTTTGTCGCAGAGGTTTTGAATTACTCTGTAGAAAGCATTCACTATCTCTCGTGTTGTCCAGATTTGTGCAAGGCGGGCCTCTCATCTCGCACGTCGCATGCGAAAAACCAAGGCTTAAGTGCTGAAGTGTCAAATAAGACATCCGATTAAAATGAACATAAATATTATAATACAAAATGAGATTTATAAAACTCATGAGATGACATAGGTATAAATATAGTTAAGATTGACTTTATTTCCATTTTCTTTCGTTCAATATTAAAAAGAAAATCAAGTCCTTTATTGGTCAACATCTGAGATTGTATGCCTATATTTCTTAACCCTTCTCCGGGCAACCAGGGTCTGTCGGGCCCTGGCACTACTATTTTTGTGAATAAAATTAAAACTATAATTTTTACCTACTTGAAATTTCATGACTTTGTTTATTTCTGTGTTTTTTTACAGTTAGTGAGAAGGAAAATATTGTAGTATTTTGCACAAATGTTCTAGAACACTTTTACTTCTTTAAAGTCTTAACCGGGCATGCAGGGTCTACTGGACCATAGTATATTTTATTGGTTTTCTCACTTTGTAACGAGGTTTCACTCTTTGAAACCATTCAGTGATAATCTGACGGCAATGGAATGTTGGCAAAATTAACTCCGAAGCTCAACAACAATGACATTATTTAAAAAAATGGACTAATTATGCATTATAATAAATATAAATAAGTTAGTGTGAAGTTATGCTAGCCATAATACGGTGTAGTTTATAATAGAAAGAGTGACAATCTCTCACCTTTACTTTATTTTTATATGGGAGTAATTATTATGGAAAAGCAGAAGAAAGTCAAAGAAACAAAGATACGGTCTTTAGATGTTACAGTATATTTGAATGCATCTTAGTTATGCCACAGTATAAAGAAGATACAGTAAGGTCAACTAGCCCATTTCGTGGGAACAAATTCTGAGTGCACATGTCACGAAACCGGGTGTATTGTCTGGAACCTCCACCAGATGTATCTCCATATACGACAGGGCTGGCATAATTTAATATTAACTGAAAAGATTTATTACTCATCTTTTAACAATATGAAAGACATGAGGCAAAGGAATGGCAAATAATCATAATAATAATTACTTCCGTATATAAACATCATGAAAATATTTACTAATTGACGCTAATTTTAAAGTCACTGGTAGATGCTTATGTTGGTAACGTAATATTCAATCATTAGCTACATAGATCATGACATTCGTTTCGATGGAGTTACGTCAACAATGGCTATAATAAAATTTTGTTGACTAGCTAATAACATTATATGGAAAGAAACGCAATGGATATGAAGAAACAGAATAAAACGGTAAGCACTTCGCTAATAGTAGTCTATGTTTTACTTCAATCATAAACACTGCAATTTTATATGTATTTTGAAAAGAAAAAGTGAATTTTCATTAGACCTACATAATAAGACACAAATACCACTACAGAACAAAGGGATAATTACAACAGTTAATACAAAATTTCATCTGAAAGTTTAGCATGTCTGAACAGCTGATCGCTAAAATCAGCTGTTAGCGCTGCCGATACTAGCGACATGGTTGGATTCATTGAGAACTACACCTCCCTAAGTTTGATTTTAGTACCAACAACATCAAAGGTGCCGACAAGAGTTGTCTCTACTGTATCTTCTTTATACTGTGGTTATGCTGTTATACTGAAGAGTTGTAAGTAGGTCAAATATTCTGACAGACTCAGCGTAATTACTTGTGTGAAGAATCCATTCAGGATTTGTTTAGAGAACCTGACCTAAGGAAAGATGATCCAGACGATAACGCCGATAATAGCAAATCTGATCATCAGAGTGAAGCATCAGAAGTTAGTAATCATCATTTAGAGCCACCATATGACCCTGAAACCCCTCATGATGAGGATCTATCTATCAATGAGAAAAGCAGTTATCACCAATGTAATCCACAAGAGGTTAGTGTCGACCGTCTAAAACTAGGATATGGGGGGAAGCATTTGTTCAAACTGCTAATTTCTTTGGTAAAGATGGCACCATGTGGAACTCTCAGCCTTTTCCGACAGGCCGAGCTAGGGCTCACAATATTATCAAAGCGTCAATAAATAAAGTCACTCTTTCACCTGGGAAATCTATTGATGCCTTCAAATTTTATACTGATTCAGTTATAAGTGACATAGATAATAATCAAGAGGCTGAGCGGCTGTGTTTAGAAAGAAATGTTGCACACCCATGGAAGTATTGCAACGACACTGAATTGCGGCCATTTTTCGGTCTACTAGTAACTGCAGGACACCTCAAAGCAAATTACACTTATTATGACATTCCATGGAGCAGCTTGTATGGTGTGCTAGAAATGAGAAAATCTAAAATTTGTGTAAATGTGTGTGAGTTTTACGACGAAAGTAAAAAAAAAAAATTGTAGATCATACACTAAACATGTTTCTTTTATTGCATGAAAAACCTACTACAATTATGATTTATGTATATTATCATGGATATTTTGGTCACTATAATAATATTATTATTAACTATGCAGAAGATTACTTAAAACGATGAAAAAATTCGTCATTCTTCGTCATATTTTACCCACCAATATTTTACATATAATTTATTTAACTCTTTTCTTTTTTAGTCCACCATTCCATATGGAATTATTACGTAGGTTGGAACTCCAAAAATTTATTTACATCCTCTAATATTAAGAAGAATGATAATAAAAATCTGCTTATAAAGCCCATTGATTACCCTTCTAAATTAATCTCTTTCGAATTTAAAATGTACAAAACTGAACAATTGAATACTTAACAGTGGAAAGGTGCTAAGTAGCAAAATAAAAAAAAAAATAAAAAATGTGTTATTTCACTAGACTGGCTAAAATTGCAAAGGGGATTTACATATAAACAAAGCTAGGTCCACAGATTTCCCCCCTTTGTTTATTTGTCGTGTTTATAGTGAAGTTATGGTAAAAGGCATTATTGATTATATACCGTGGTGTTTTGTACAAACAGGAAGATCAGTATAGATAAATCTTATATAAAATATAACAGACTACGTAGGTAATGTAGGGCTATGAATCACATAGGAACATAATGGATTACCTCTAGATGACATAGCTGGTTTCTTTTAACTTTTCAATTCCTAGTGTTAAAATAAAAAAATGGAATAATATAATTAAATTAGCACGTTTTTCTTTATTGTAAGCGGCATGAAAATGCAGAATAAAAATGCAGTGAACTAACACACGAATAGAAAAAATAGCTTTATTTTCTAACCAAGATTATTCAACAGTATCAACATTTCTGTTGAGTCTCTTTACTGTCATACCGGTACAACGACGTCAACGTGGAACGTATGATAATCATGATGAAAGTCAGCGATATTCAGTTTCAAGTGGTGAGGGTGATTTGCTTACAGTCTGAAAAAACACTTAAATGGAACCATTTTAAAGAAATTAACAGATGTGTGGATAATAAATGGATCATGGTACCTACGAAATGTTTATGGGACTTAACACCTTTCATAAATTGTGAAGTTTGTTTGTCTCTCAGCGTGTTAATTTTAGTATTATCAATCACACTATTAACAAATATTGGTAAAACGTTGTCGTAAAAATACTATCAAGTCAATTCTAAGAAATATATTCTTAAAATTGTTCCAGAGCAAAGGTTATTTCGTAATAAAATACTGTTAATAAATTTTTTGACACTTTGCATCTTTCTACTCTTAAGTATCCAATTATGCAAATATGTTATTGAAGTATTATCACAAAAATTGGAATGATTAGGGTAATATATTGCTAATTGTTTTATTTCATTAATAAAGTCAGTAAAGATGAACTCGCAAGAAGAACGGAGCAAAATGAGTGGAAATATTCTGTCATGAACTTGATTGGCCAAGAAGTGACGTTGTTGTAAGCATTCACGCACTTAGCCAGGCTAAACACTTAAATCGAATAGAGATCTACTCGAACACATTCTGCACCATATGTTACCAGGAGGAAGAAATGGACAGGTACTACCTGAAGAGATGTCCTGCATTCAAGATGACAAAGAACAACATAGTTCCCGGTAAGCAAGGTTCGGCTTATGGGTGTATGACTTTATCATTATAGTCGTACTTGCCATTTGAATAACTAACTAAATAGTGTTCTTTCATAATGCATCATTTCAGTATAAGTTCACTCGTAGATATTATACAGGACGTATCACGAGGTTTTCCTCTGGTTTATGGAGATGATTCCTGGTGTTATTTAGAACGAAAAAAGTAAATGCAGTAATGGGGTGACATTCATAATTAAGGAGTTACAACAGATTTTCGAAACACGCCATGGTGTATGTAGCGCTAGACATGTTTGCGCAGGACTAACGATGTGTGGGGAACTATAACGATCAAACAATAGGCAGCAAATAAGCGAAGCGAGTGGTACGTTCCCATAACAACAAGCACGTTGTTTCACATTCTAAGGTATGGACAATGTTTCATGATAACTGACTGTATCCTTTTCATGTGCAAAAAGTGCAGCATTTAAAATCACATGATCATGCCAACCATTTGCACTTTTTTAACTGGTTTAATGAAAATTTTGCAGCGCTGTCGCTTCATAATGTTCAGTGATAAAGCACACTTTACAAGAGATGGAATCAACTACAAGCATAACATGTTTGTCTAGGCGGATAAAAATCCCCATGCCACGATAGAATCTAATTTAATTTTGAATGCAGATTCAGTGTCAATGTCTGGTGTGGTGTTGTGTGTGACCAGTTGCTGAGGTCGTTCATTTTCCCGGGAAATTTAAATGGTGAAATGTACGTTAACTTTTTCCAAGAAGAGTTACCGCAGCTTCTTGAGAATGTTCCTCTGGAAACAAGACACCAAATGTACGTCCAACATGGCGGGGCGCCTGCACATTTCTACCATGTGGTAACAGCTCAAATGAATCAACAATTCCCACATCGATGGATTGGTCGCGGGGGCCCTATCAACTGGCCTGCCAGATCCCCAGATTTAACACCCCTAGATTACTGCATATGGGGGTGGATGAAAGAAATCGTGTACCAGATTAGGGTGCAAACACGAGAAGAGTTGATTCAACGCATTCTCGATGCCGCGGCGACAAAAAGCAACGAACATGTGAAGTTACGCAGTGCTACACGCGCGGTTCACACACTGCGAATCTTTGCCTACAGATGCAGGGAGGAAATTTGGATCATTTGCTTTAAATCCACTCTATGCAAGAGACTGGTACAAAATGAAACAATTCTTTGTATTCTAATTATGATTTCCATTTTTGTCAGTGACATCCTCAAATAAAAAGTTTTTTTCTGCTTTTTTCAAATTGCCGTAACTCCTTAATTATGAATGTCGCTCCATTACTGTATTTACATTTTTGTTCCAAACAACACCAGGAATCACCTCAATAAACAGGGGGAAAACCTCGTGATACATCCTATATACAGGCTGGAAGTGAAATAACCCTGCAGATACGATAGGGTACAATTAAATGAATAGAAAAAATATATTACGGTCAATTAGAAAATTAAGTCGTAAATTTCAGCAGTCTGGCAACATCGCCGCTAACATACTCCCACTTCTCGTAATACAGATGTAAGAGGTCAACGAATTCAGGCCTGTCTCCCTAGGTGAACTACCTCCCACCGTCCTTCCTGGCTACAATGTTCCAAACTGGTCGCATCATTCAGTAGCTTGAAATGAGTGGCTTTAAAATTAAATTTACACGAAAACTTACGCTACTGAAATATGCCAGAGAGATAAATGATTCTTTATTAGATTTTCAATCGATATGGCCAAAAATCACGATTATACTCGCAACAATTTTCGAATAAGAGGGTGTTAAAAATTTTGGAAAAAAAAATCTGAGAAAGCTATGAACTTTCCACCAATATGGTACTATCACAGTCTAGTATACCTGTATACAGTCACGAAGCTCAATACGCAGGGAATATGCATCCATAGATAGTTGCTAACTACTAGGATCGCTACTATCGTCTCATCACAGACAATGCGAAATAGTACCGGCACAGTTTATTGTTCCTAGTGCTCTCAACAACTCAAGTTTCGTGACTGTAGGGTAAACTTGCCTAATTCCGTGATACGTTTTTTCAATGAATGTCACGGGATTGGGTATCTTGCCAGGAAGTTCATTGATGTCTCAAAAGTAGGAGAAAGAGGCACTCTTTCGAGAAAGATGTCTGGCGCTATGGTCGAGCGACAAAGCTTTGACTGACATTCAATTTAAAAAAGTATCACGGGATTAGGGGTATCACGGAAATAGGCAACTTTACCCTATATACTAGACTGTGGTACTACACTTTTTGGTTGCATACAACATGAGCTATTCGCTCTGAAGTTCTGCCGGGTTATTTTACTTCCACTCTGTATAAACAAATTATAGCAATAGCTAAAAAAAATTCTGCACACAAATACACGAAGAAGCAGAGGGAATGCTTAATAACACTGCAAAGGAATCAGGGATATTGGAAATGGGCACCTCCCTGCAAATCTCAAAATCGATATTGCACAGCATCAGTAGGTATTACTTTGTTTTATCTTAGCGTTAGTTTAATTATAGTGTTTATAATCTACAATATTCACGAAATTAATTCTTCCTCATTTACAAAGGGAAACAAAAGGAGGCGAATTATATTTCTATTCATGGTTTTCGTTGCAATTTCGAGACGTATCTTTCCGTATATGCGTTGAATTCCTTTTGATGCTTCTCTTCCGTCATACAGCGGAAAACCGAGATAAGAGTTACAACAGATTCAGAAATACATTAATTCATGAGGAAACATATCTCGTATTTTCCGAGAATTACTCAATTATACCGCATCTAAATTTGATACACCTCGCAAGAATTAAACTTTGCACAAGGAAGACTTCGATTACATCCTTAACGAGTGATGACACATACATAAGTTATAAACTAAAACGAGGAAGGGAATATTCGTCTATTATCTCGATAAATTCGACCCTGAGGCAACGATTGTCTGAAACTGACAAGACAGAGTAATTATAAGGATGTTTTCACTTTCTAATTATAGGAAGTCTATTCTCATCTCTGTACAGAACAAAGATTCATCCTGAATACTGAACGGATATTATTCATATTTAACATTTGCCAGTCAATTAGGCCGGGAATGACGTACATGAAACTAATCAGAAAACAGCAAACTATTTCTTTAAAAGATAATGTTCTGATTTACCTTCTGAGAATATATCTTGTACATAGGATCACCAGAGATATAAAGCGGTGTGTTCGTGTGTGTGTATGTTGTATGTATGTATGTATGTATGTATGTGTGTATGTATGTATGTATGTATGTATGTATGTATGTATTAGGGTTGCCAACTTTTTTTGAAGAAAATACGGGAGACTAAGGAATCTACAAAATTTCGCATATAAAAACAGATAAATTATTCGGTTGTTACAAAACAAAAAAAAAAATCTTTATTCTACACTTCGGCACCTAGGCTTACATTAAGAGTATTTTGAGACAGATTTTTTCTCGCGTAATAGTTGAAGTCGACTGCAGTTTTCAGCTCTGATTTGTTTAAATGTGTCGTGCTCTTATTTTGAACATCTGCCCAATTATTGTTCATGAGATGAAAGACCCTCTTTGCATGAGCATTATTACTTGGTATGCTTAGAACAAAACTAGCCAGATTTTTTTCAAATTTATAATATTAACACGACTTGATTTTAGATGGGTGAGCACTAAAACCCATTTCTGGCAAGCATCATTTTCTACAGAGACTACATATTTTAATGCATTTCTTGAACAACAAAATTCATCATATAAACAATCATTCACGGCAAAGTCAAATGTTTAGAATAGACATTTTTACATTATGCAAAAATTAGGGATAAAAATGCTCGAAGAGAAGAATAATACGTGAGCCGGGAGACTGTCAAAAATTAGGGTCAAATACGGGAGATCCCTGGAAATACGGGAGGGTTGGTAACCCTTGTATGTGTTCATGCATACATGCATCTACGTACCGCTCACACGTTCCTCTCATCGTTCACTTTTCCTTCGATCGCTCACTCGTTTGTCTAATCGTTAACTTTTTCTTTGATCTCTTACAGATTCCGTCCATCGTTTCCACCTTTCTTCGATCGTTAACACGATCCTCTGATTGTTTCCTTTTATTTCGGAGGCTCACACATTCCTCCGATCGTTCACTCCTTTCTTCCATCACTTACACATTCTTCCGATCGGGCTCTCTTTCTTCCAATCGCTCACCTGTTTCTCCGATCTTTCGCACCTTTCTTCAATCGCTCATCGTTCCTCTCTTTCCTCCAACCTCTCACAGCTTTCTTCCGATAATTCATTTCCTCTTTCTATCACTCATACGTTTCTTCGCTTTCTCTCACACGTTTCTCTGTCGTTCATTTCTTCCTTGGATCGTTCACACTTTCCTCCTACCGTTCACTCCCTTCAGTGTTCCTCACGTTCCTCAGGCTTTTCACTCTTTCCTCCGATCTTTCAATCGTTTCTTCAGTCGTTCACTTCTTCTTTCGTTCTCTTACACGTCCCTCCATTCATTTACTTCTTTCTTCAATCTCTCAGAAGTTCCTCCGATCGTTCACAGCTGTGTCCGATCTCACACACGTTTCTCCGATTATTCTCTTCTTTCTTCATTTGCTCACACTATTTTTCGATCGTGAATCATTCACAAGTTCCTCTGATCGCTCATTCATCCCTCCAAACACTCACACATTTCTCACACCGTTCATTCCTTCCTTCGATCACTGACACGTTTCCCTCCGATCGTTCCCTCCCATCATCGTTTACACGTTCCTCAGATTTTCCACCTCTATTTCGATCGCTTACACATTCCTCTGATCGTTCGCTTTTTCCTCTGATTATTTACTCCTCCTTCGATCGCTTACACTTTTCTCCAATCGTTCATGCCTTCCTTCAATCGGTCAAACGTTATTCCCATCGTTCACTCTTTCATCGATGGCTCACACGATCCTCCGATCGCTCAAACTTTCTTTCGACCGTTCACTCTTTCCTTGGATTTCTCAGACGGTCCTCCGAACGTTCACTTCTTTCTTCGATCGCTGACACGTTCCTCAGATCGTTCACTCCTTCCTTACATCTCTGACACGTTCCTCCGATCGTTCACTCCTCGGATCTTTCAGCGCGATCGCTTACACGTTTCTCTGACCATTCACTCTTTTCTCTGATTATTTACTCCTTCCTTCGATCGCTCACACTTTTCTCCGATCGTTCGTGTCTTTCTTGAATCTTTCACACGTTACTCCGAACGTTTATTTCTGTCATTTATTGCTCCCACATTTTTTTAGATCGTTCACTCTTTTCCTTGAACGTTCCCTTGCTCCATTCTCGTTCCGTTGTTCTTTCGCTTCTTATCTCATTCTTTAGCTCGTTCTCTTATTTTGTTCTTTCTCTCACGCTTTCGCTCGTTCTCTCGTCCGTTCTTTCGTTACTTCATCCGTTTGCCCGTTATCTTATTCGTTCGCTCTCTATCTCATTCTTTCGCTCGTTACCTCATTCTTCCGCTAGTTATCTGATTCTTTCCTTTGTTCTTCTGTCATTTGCTCACTCGTTCCTTATGTCGTTTCGCTCTTTAATCCCTTCGTTTTTTTTGTTCGCATCATTTTCTACTAATGCATCATCATCATCGTCATCGTCATCGACAAAAACAGCTAAAACAATAAATAATTATGTACCTTAGTCCATCCCGTCCTTATTCTTGTGAGGAATATCAGGCGACAACATTTAGTAACATATAACTAGTTTCTCAGTCTCATGTTCACAGTGCTGCTAAGCCAATTTTTGAAATAGTAATTTTAATATAGTTATATTTGTCAAAGTTTTCAACCTCTGTAACCTAAAAATGAGAATAGACTAAAATTAGAGGAAACTAGCAAGGAAAGTATAATAATTGAAGACCTGCCCGAATAAGGATGTAACCAACAAATATATGAGTTAATACGCGTTTC
This sequence comes from Periplaneta americana, assembly GCF_040183065.1. Taxonomy (NCBI): domain Eukaryota; kingdom Metazoa; phylum Arthropoda; class Insecta; order Blattodea; family Blattidae; genus Periplaneta; species Periplaneta americana. The sequence goes on from NC_091126.1 coordinate 132,184,681, forward strand.
AGGAGAAAGGAAAACAATTTCAGAGGCATATTTAGTTAGGACTATACAGAGTGTAACGAAAATAGTGGACAAAGCTTCAGGTGTGTATTCCTCATATGTAGAGAAAAAAAAAAGTTTATATGAACATGAGTCTGGAAATGCCTGGTTGCCACGTTATAGGAGTTACAAGGAGGATCGTGCTCCGCCCTATTCGTCGACCAGAACTTTTGTTCGCTGGACTTAAATGCTGAAATTTACATGTATTTCAGGTTCTACTATCTATCGTGAGGCGTAATTTTCTTACAATGGTGTACTCACAAGAACAATACGCGTCAGTACACGTCATTTATGGTTTGGCAGGTAAGTGTTATCTTTCTGTGTTACTATTTCTGTTTTGGAAAAATGTATTTGAAATGATACGTGTCAATGTTTCGGCAGATGGAAATGCGAGGCAAGCACGTCGACTTTATGAAGAACGGTTTCCCGGACGCAGATGCTCAGACTGGAAAACGATTGAACGCGTCTATCGCCGCCTGTGTGAACACGGGAGCTTCGCGCCTGCAGTTGCTGACAGAGGACGGCCACGAAGCACCCTGACGAGGAAGCAGCTATCCTCGATATTGTGGATCGAAACCCTCAAATCAACACAAAACGGTTAGCACTTCAGATGGACGTTTCTCACATGATTGTCTGGAGACTACTGAGAGAACAGCAGATGTACCCGTACCACCTGCAAAGTGTAGAGGCCTTACCACATCTGGATTTTCCGGCACGACTACTGTTCTGTCAATGGTTCCAACGTACAGCAGTGCGCTATTAATCCAAACTTCGCAAGTTTAGTTTTATTCACGGATGAGGCACAGTTCACCAGAGATGGAATTCAGAATTTCCAAAATCAGCACGCACTGTGTGCTGATGAAGATCCTAGTGCAACAGTTGAAGTTTTTCACCAACAGCGATTTGGCGTAAATATCTGGTGTAGTATGATTCGTGATTGCTTGTTGGGACCCTACGTACTTCCGGACAGACTCACAGGAGTGAGGTACAGAAGATTCTTACGCGCTGCATTACCTGCGTTGAAGGAAGATGTACCACTTGCTGTTCGTGAAGCAATGTACTTCATGCATGATGGTGCTCACCCACATTTCACTCTGGCTGTATGTAGACATCTTAGTGCAATATTCCCTTGTCGATGGATAGGGCGAGGTGGACCAACTGCTTGGCCTCCACGTCTACCAGATCTCAACCCACTGGACTTCTACTTGTGGAGGCACTTGAAGTCGCTTGTGAATTCGACTCCTGTGAACGATGTGGAAACTCTCCGTCTGCAAATTGAGCGACACTGTCGGACAATAAATGGTACGCCAGGAATTTGAGAGCAAGTCCGGATGTCATGCGACGACGAACTGCGGCCTGTATTCGGGCAGGAGTTGGACATTTTGAACAGTTCTTGTAAACAAATGTGCACAGACTGAAATTTTTATCAGCTAATACTTTAGTTATGTAGTGCACAATTATCCTTCCTGTAACCCCTATAACGAGGGAAGCAGGCATTTCCGGACCCATGTTCATGTAACCTTTATTCCTTCTCTACATATGAAGTTTGGCCCACTATTTTCGTTATACCCTGTATTTACTAGTAGAACAATTTTATTAATCAATGATACAAGTTTATTCAGCTATTGGAGGTTACAAATGAACGCTTCAAAATTACTTTTTCCACCTAAGTCACATATTTCATTAATATGATATTAGGTACATCATTTTTCCGAGGAAGTCTTCAACTAATAGTTTATAAAGTGCTGACACACTCCAATTTTTCCAGAAACGTCTCTCAATTTTTACCGGAGATGAAAGTACTACTGATCGTGCTATCAGAATCCATCACTGTAATCTCTTTAAATGAATTCAGACTATCTAATTTGAATATCTATAATCAGCAAATCGGCATCGGTGATTGAACTCTTATTAACTTGGATGTTGATCATAGAACTATAGATGAATTTTGAAAAGAAAGATACAAAAAGAGCTGTCTTCGAAAGGGAACTAATTTGATGGGATTAGGATTGATATATAATGCACATAAGGAACAATGTTTATGAATAGACAGTGGATGCGGGATGACTTAAAGAAAAGTGAAGTTGTTTCGTATCAGAGAATATGGCACGTGCCGCGCCGTCCGTCTTTTGTGTACCTGGCGAGTACAGCAGCGTACAAAATGAATGAACCCCGATCTGTTCATAGTAACATTGCAACGCAATGTGTGCAGTTGTGTTATCCTGCTCAAGTATTCAGTACGCGTTGAATATGTTGTGCTGATCCATTCATAATGGCAAAACTTTAAATTCGCTCAGAGATACGAAATGCAATTAAGAAGTATGAGAGTGACATTTTAGGTATTAACGAAGACAATATCTTGTGTAATGTATGTTAAATTGAAATAAAAACCAGAACAATTCAGGATATAGAGAAACATTGCAACAGTACATCGCACAGGAAATGCGTTGAAATGAAATCTGAGGAACCATCTACATCATCATCATCATCATCATCATCATCATTTAGTTGTGCGGGTCTAACGACACGTGCAACATGATGCTCAATACAAATATTCCTCTAAAGAAATTGAGTGATCCCCATTTTAGAGGTTTTCTTCAGAAATTCTCTCGATACAAAAACTGTTTAAGTGATAGACGAAGACGATTCAGCTTCCACAACTTACGAGAAATCGTCGTTTACTGCAACGCTGGTAATTGCATCAATGATGACGAGGACTGAACCTTGCAAGGTATGTACTACAGTACTACACTACGTTATTTTTCTTTTCCTTCTGACTGTACGGAGATACAGTAGCATGTTCAAGTCAAATGTTTACGTTTAAAACCTGTTGAGCCAATGGTCTGAATGAATAAAATGTAACATATAGTAAATGTGCACTTACATTCAACGATAAGTCATCCCGCAGCCACTGTCTGTTTATGAATGAAAGAACATCAGTCAAAATGAAAAGATTCATTTTCACTTCAATCTCACTATTATCCTATCATCTCCTCTTCAAAATATGTAGCCAATCAAAGGTTATGGCATATGGAATGCCATAATAATATGCTAGGCACTAATGAGAGCTACTGTGAAAATTTTCATTAAAAAGGCAGCCCTTACAGTTGCTTTATACAGGGACATCATTTAATTTTACTTCAATTTTTATTGTACCTGAGTTTTTAAATGTACTTCACTCCCACCCCTTCTACTAAGGAAGTTCAACAGTCCTCCACACAGATCCAACACCGCATATACAGTCATAGTAGCCTTACGGTCACAGTAAACAGTACGTTACAAAAATATGTTCGCGTTTTCCAGAAACGAAAGAGCTTTCAATATTGAATCATTTTCGCACAGGTACTGTCGTCCATTTACCTACGTCGTATCCCGGTTTCTCCCGCTAGCTTTTATTCGCCAGCTAGTGGCTGGGCTGTCTTAGCTCTTTTCTGAGAACATTAATTTCCGTTAGGAATTGGACGTCTACGTAATATTATACAACTGTTTAAAATAACTTAAATAAAAGGCCTCGTTAAGTAATTAACTGTCACGTGATTTCCTCCCTTTCTACGACCCTATGACATAACCACATGGACGGACAGTAGATAGCATATCTGAGTAATTTTATCTTTTCGGATCGGGCAGAAGTGAAGATTGAATTTACAGTACGTAAGGTACTCTTTTATAGAGTAGGTACAGAATTATTTCAACATGAGTTATTAGTACGAAGAACGGAACTGGTAATTGGGATTAGGTGCAATAGTCTATAGTGCGATAATATGCACATTAGAACTGAAGCCTGTATCGAAATGAACGGCCACCATTTTCAAAAATGTGTTTAAATATCCATATTATGATTATTTTTCAATTTAACTTCATTCTCTATATTGTACGCTAATGTGCTGTAGACAGTATAATATACACTGCATAATGAATACGTCCGCATGGACAGTTCAGTTTGTGAGTAAAAACACTCATTGTTAATACTGTACTGTATTTTGATTAAACAAAAACCTAATGAAAATTATCAAACTCAAAAGCGCAATATTTCCTAGTTTACGTAAATGGATGAACTACTTTTCTTCCCTCCTATACCTAGTAAAGTGATTTGTTTGTATATTACGCCAGTATCATCGAACTCCAGTCTTTGAAGGGAGTAGTAAACGGCGTTGATCCAGAGGTATAGGCAAGTTAATATTAAAAATGTTAGTAAAAATAAGATGTTTTCCCTGTATAAGAAATGTACACTATATTACGAAGAAAAGATCAGAAAATAAGTGAATAGTTGAAATATATTGTTATTACAACACGTGGAAAGAAAATGTCATATTTATCTACACGTTGAGTTGCTTCAAACGACTTGTGATTATGATAATATATTACGTAATATTACGTTAAGGCAAAAATAATGACTTTCTGTTATTTTCATGAATCCATTAAGTGATAAAAGTGACGTGATATTTATGGGCATTTGTACTCTTATTATAGTAGTAGTGATAATGATTTTAAAATGAAAACTAAACAACAGGCAACAGATGTCGGTAAATTTCAATTCCTAAATAGAATCATAGAAAATTGGGATGAGCAGCCTGAATTTACTTTTGAGGACTGCGCTTCTCTGGGGATGTTGAAAGTAATTTCTGCTACCGTGCAAATTAGCCAATGAAATTGATATGTAACTAATTTTGCACGTAATCAATCGATGTATAATTAAATTAACATTCAATATGTAAATAACTGACATGTACTTAATTGGGTTGACATGAAATTAATGTAGTTGACGTAACTTGACAAGTGATTAACCGCACTCATGTGAGTTTTAGCTTGAAACTGGTTTTAGATTATAATGGTAGAGTTAAATTGCATGTTATATTTACTCTATTTAAACAGGTTTATTTTAATTATGATTCCCTTAGTTTAGGATGCTCCCTTTACTCAGGATGCTTCTTTAATTTCAGTTTTCACATTCCATTATGCCGGGCCGGGTGGCTATATTAGAGTCATTCCACGTCAAATCGCACAGCAATAAAACACGACCTTCTCGGAAATGGTCGAATTTTTTTTTCATGAATTCCAGGCATCAAATAAGGAGATCCGTATTGTTTTATTTTCACAATTATTAATTATTGATGTAGTTATGACTATTTGAAGTTACGCAAATTATGCGCGCACTGTTACATAAACTCACTTGGAACTCTGTGTCTACATATAATTGAGGTTTGCGGTTTGGCGCGTTTGAAAGACTAAATACAACACTTTTTGTTACTTTAGGCCTATCACAAACAAATTTAAAGTTTGGCCTATTTTTTAATCATTTCTTTTTCAAAGCAAAATCACTATATTACATAGCCAAGTTAAAAATCTGAAAAAAAAAAAAAAATATATATATATATATATAGACTTGTTCGCTGATGTATTATCTGTAAACTACTGCATTTATAAATATGGGATCGGCACCCATACATTTGTAACAATTTATTTTCCGGAGGATTGCACGCGCTCGCGATGCCCAGCTAATGAACTGCTTGCAGCCATAGGCTAGAAGGCTGCCCGGGGAAAGTTTCACGAAATCCCCCGTTGCATCTGATGTCACCATACTAATCATCTAATGATTAATACCTTAAGGAACAATAAATATCTCATCTAAAGTTATTTTGTTATTGTCAGCTCAGCTAAGAGGGGAAGCCCTTCACAGTGTTGTATGTTTATACTGTAATTTAGCCAAGTGTTTGATTATAGCAAGGCTGTGTAAGGCAGTAAACTTTATGGCAGTAAACAGATGGCAGGAGACAAAATATAGAAGAGAAAATAATCAGTTTGGGTTTGACGTGACTTCTATACAACATGAATGATGGTAAAGATCGCGTAATATATAACAAGTGTTTAAATCCATTTACATTCCTAATCGCGCTTTTAAAAAGAAAAGTACACTAAGACGCGTACCGGGTAGCACAGTTGGTAGAGCAGCTGGCTACGGACTGGAAGGTCCGGGGTTCGATCCCAGGTGGTGACAGGATTTTTTCTCGTTGCCAAACTTTCAGAACGGCCCCGAGGTTCACTCAGTCTCCTATAAAATTGAGTACCGGGTCTTTCCCGGGGGTAAAAGGCGGTCAGAGCGTGGTGCCGACCACACCACCTCATTCTAGTGCCGAGGTCATGGAAAGCATGGGGCTCTACCTCCATGCCCCCCAAGTGCCTTCATGGCATGTTACGGGGATACCTTTACCTATACCTTTTACACTAAGACGCGTAAGTCGCGACCAATTGATAAAGCTCAATTTAAAGAAGTCTTTGAATGTGCAAATATGTGATTCATTCCGTAAAAATCAATCAATTTCCGGATAGGTCAGGTGAAATTACATGTGAAGCCGGTAGTTCTTGTGATATTAATAAACATGAATCAAATGAAAGTGCGGACAGAGAAAGTGATTATCACAGTTCTTCTTCTAGCAGTTCTATGGATACAGTGCTAGAAATCACTAATATTAAGGAATTAAACAAGAGTTTGATGTCAGTAGAATCCCCTATCAAGAAAAGAAAGCTACAACGAAAACGATGCCCCCGTGAAAAGTTTCAAAAAGTAAAAGGCTCCCTAGCATGTAAAGTTTTTCATGTAGAAGATGCATCGTCATCCCTTCAAAAGTCATCCATATTTTATTTTTGACGGAATGCAAAGAAATGTACGTACAACCTGAAAATTACTCATTTGTAACACAAGATTCAATACAAGGTGTGCATTGGAACATATGCCAAGGCACAATACATCCTTTCGTAGTATATTTCAAAGGAGATACAGAAATTCGTCACAAAAGTATTGTCATCTCAGAAACCATGAAACATGACACCGATCCCTTTCACTTTTTTCAATCCGAAGCAATCAATTTCTTAAAGCAAGAATTCAATGATATGAAAAAAATCATCTACTTTTCCAATGGATCAAGTTCATAAAAAAAATAAAAATAAGTGCTTACATGAAGAAGATTATGGAGCAAGTTCTGAATGACACTTCTTTGCAACGTCGCATGGTAAAGGTCCATGTGATGGCATTGGAGAAACTGTTAAAAGACTTGCCATGAGAGCCAGCCTACACAAGATCCTATAACAACATAAAAAAAACTGTTTGATTGGTCACAAAAAACATTTCAAACGTGTCATTTATATTTTGTCCATTGAATAAGCACAAAAACCACACTGAAAATTTGCAGGCCAGATACCATAATCTAAAACCAATAACTGGTACATTAAAATTACATTCTTTCATTCCGTTGTCAAAAACTGAAGATTTAGTAAAACAATTTTCTTTCAAGAAAGAAGGTGGGCGAATGAAAATTTAAAGTGTGAATGAAAAGAATCATTTAAAAAGCATAATGTACAAATATTTGAAGATATCATAATAAGTAAATTAGCAGCGTTTCCTCGAGTGACTTGATCCGTACTGGGTGTAATGTTGCAACGTTCAGTCAATCATCCAGCGCCGAGAAACCTCCCAGCGCGTTTTAACGCTTCCCGTCCACTTCTGCTGCACCGACCGCTACACATTGTGTCGTAAGTAATTACATTTCCATTAAACTATTGGAGATCCCATTCTGATTTTTTCTGGAATTATTAAGAATACTTCAGTGCACCTAGTGAGAATTTTTTTAGATTTTTAATAGGGCTATTTCACATTGATATATAACTTTTAAGAATTGAATTATGAAAAAAATATTTGTAATAATTATATTAAAATTAGTTAGTAAATATTTAATAAAAGACAGTACTTTAAGCTTTCAAATGCATTTTTCAAAAAAATTTAACACCAATATCGTCAGAAATATGACGCTTTAAATGTTGGATTGTGCGACAATTTCTAACGAATTTTAACATGTAATATTTTAAAAACATGTGGACTTAGGAGGAAATAAAAGTACACTTGTTGGTTTATTAGACCCATAGAGTTGGTAAAAATAGTACATTATGCAACGAGCCTATAATGAAGGTAATTAAGAAGTGAGTATGGATATTTATGAAACGAGCGCAAGCGAGTTTCATAATTTTCAGACGAGCTTCTTAATTACCATTATAGGCGAGTTTCATACGACTTTTTATGCTCGACCATATTTCTAACTTGAAATCACCGGTATTCAGATGTATACATTTTATTTGTATTTGACAAGATCGGAAGTGACCTTGTTCTAGGTCGTGAATTGTGAGATGTGCGCAGACGGGAAAGTATTGATTTTTTCCGAGGAACAATAATGCCATTGACCTTGATATAATCCCGTTAAACTTGATAATATTATAATATTATAACCTTGATTATTGAATTCGACATTGAAAAACGAGATGACAAATTGAATTTATTTGAATATTATTTACAATTAACGCTAGTAACAGAACATAACCTTCTGCAACAGTATTGGATTTCCAGCCTCCGTGACTTTTCGCTAATTCTCTTTCGATTGCATATCCGAGAATAATCGATACTTGCGGTTTTATAACGGTAGAAAGCCGACCTGTCATTGGCTGAACAGTTGTAACCTGAGTCGTCATTGGCTGAAAGACCTGACCTTTAATGAGTAAGTGTACTTTAATGACATGCATTAAAGGTCTGCTACCACGTGTATAATTACTACATTTCGGCATGGTCGAGCATAAAAATATAAACGCAATCAGAAATATGAAGGTCAAAATTTGTATAATTTTGTGCGATTTGACGTGGAATGACTCTATATTATGTAAGACGCGCTCCTCTTAGATCCCGCTCAGACTGTACGGGAATTCGTCGAAACAGGCATTTATTCAAATCTATTTCGTGTTCACACGGTTCAAAATTTTGCAGTGCTTAAGTTTAATTTCATTAAATACTTCGTAGACATTGGTTGTGATACAAATACAGAACCAGAAACGTATTCACATCCATTGTCTACGAAGTATTTCATGAAATTAAAATTATTCGCGGGAAAAAGTCGAACCGTGTTTGCACTACTGGCCGCACGAAATTGATTAAATTAAATGCGCACTTCAACGAATTACCGTACAGTCTGAACGGGGGCATTAGGCGCGAACCGAAGATTTGTGGGTTCGAATCTCGCCTTGGGTATGGATGGATGTCCTTCCTTAATGTTCTGTCACGTGTGTGTTTCTATGGAGGCCCCCACATTTTGGTGATCCCAGGCTAGGAGATGTCCACATATACAGGGTGATTCACGAGAATTTACCGTCCCTTACGGAGCTTATTTCCAAAGACATATTGAGCAAAAAATTTCATATAACCATTTGTTCTAATCTCAATACATTCAGTTATATTAATTTGAAAATGTTTGTAAAATACTATTATTCTTCTTAATTTTTAAGGGTAAAAGAATATTACAGGTAAAGAATTAACTATTCAGGAGTACCATTTTTTTTAATTAGCTAATATTCTGAAGCTAAAAATGTGTTGTGAATTCCATAGTTGCTTAGTACAGAATTTTTTTTCGATTTTTAATTACAAAATTATATTTTTTACGAATTTATCACAACAATTGTTACAAATCACGCTACTCTTGTAAATACTTCAAGTCTGTACATTGGAATGCATAATTAAACTGTAAAGAATCAAGTTCCTAAAGTCGTATGATTTGTAACAATTCTGTGGTAAGTGGGTAAGAATGGTGTCATTTTTAGTTAAAAATTGAAAAACAAAATCTGTACAAAGCAACTGACAACACATTTTTAGCTTCAGAACACTAGCCAATTAAAGAAACGATATTTCTGAATAGTTCATTCTCTATTTATAGTATTTTTTTACCCTTAAAACTAGCAAAGTATTTTACAAACAAATTCAAATTAGTGTAACTTCGAAAATATTGAGATTAGGACACATGTTTATATGACAGTTTTTGCTCAGAATATCTTCGGAAATAAGCTCCGTAAGTGACGGTAAATCCACGTGAATCACCCTGTATATTCGTAGTCGGCCTGGGTAGCGTAGTCGGTATAGCGCTGGCCTTCTATGCTCGAGGTTGAGGGTTCGATCACGCCCCAGGTCGATGGTATTTAAGTGTGCTTAAATGCAACAGGCTCATGTCATTAGATTTACTGGCATGTAAAAGAACTCCTGCGAAACAAAATTCCGGCACAACGGCGACGGTGATATAACCTCTGCAGTTTCGAGCGTCGTTAAATAAACCATAATTATATATATATATATATTCGTGTGTAGTGTGTGTTGTCTATAGAGTCGTCAGTGCATTGAAGTCTGTAATACATTAATACATGAAAATCTGATTTATGGCTTGTATTAAAATTACGAATGTCTTGATTAGTACTAAATGTATCTCGGTTTTTAATATAAAACATCAATATGGAAAGAATGTACTCACAAGGTAAGGTCAAGATTTCTAAATTTTAAAAAATATTTTACATGATGTTCTTTTATGCACACCAACCATCATTCTTGTAGCTTTCTTTTGAAAAACAAAAATATATATTGCTTCAGACGAGTTGCTCAAGAATAATAATCCATATTTCATTACAGAATGAAAATATGCAAAGTATGACATTTTAAGTATGTTTATATCATCAATGTAAATAAAAACCTTAATCCATAACAGGCGAAGCTCAATTTAGTAGCAATACATTCTATATATGTTTTCCAGTTCAAGTGATTATCTAACTCTAAACCAAGAAACTTTGTGCTTATAGATTCTTTGAGATGAGTTCCATTTAATGTAATAGTGTAGGAAACCTGAGCAATAATGTGTGTACTAAATTTGACTACACTGGTTTTATCAACATTGAATGCTAGTTCATTTGCATGAAACCATTTATTCATTAGATTTAGCACTGTATTAGATGTGTTTATAAAGTGATCGTATTGTTTGCTTGAAATAATTACACTTGTACCATATACAAATAAAATTATAGGTGATAAATTATTTACGGTTAAGGCTAAATCATTAATATAAACTACAAACAACAATAGTCATAAAATTTACCCCTGGGGACTCCATGTCTAACATTTCTAAATTAGAAATAAGTAACTTTGTGATTATTTGGTATATTTATTTCTACTTTTGTTTTCTATTTGATAAGTAAGATGTAAACCAACCTAACATCTCATAATTAATACCATAAAACTTTATAATTTTACTAATAATTGAGGCACTCAGAAGCAAAGTGATACAAGTGACATTTAGTAAGTTTTGAGATAAGTGACTTTGAAGCTGAAACGGAAATTAAAAAATCTGTTACAGGAATATGTTGCTGTAAATTTACAGTTGTATATATTGGTACTTATATTTTTTAACTTCTAAATAGAGATTATCTATTCTAAAACAGTTTAGGTAAAATAGGGCCCTAAAGTCACTTGTATTATTTTGCCACGAAAATATTTTTGTGGAAAAGTAATATAAGTGCAAGGGTTTTCAGTATTTGTATATTATTTAAAACAACAACAAGGACATTGCTTACAATATTGAAACATTTCTGTCTTAACAGCACTTGTGATTTCTTATTATCATATTATAAGAAAAAATGTGTCTGTATAACCGAAAGAATCGATAAATCTTCTTAATTTATCCAGTTGTTTGGAGACAACATAAAGTCCACTATAGTTCACTGTAGTATTTTCAGTTCTTCTTTTTCATAGTAAATTAGGGATATTTTGATCGATGTTCATTATAGACGCCTGTTGCTAGTAGCCAGAGTTTGGGTGTAGTCAATATATAGTGCAGAGATGTGTCTTCTGCAACTGATACTGATGATTTTAATTTACTTCTTTTGTGGTTTATGGATAGACAGTATAGAAGAATGTGTTCCAGATCTTCATCATGATTATTACACCACAGACAAGTAGGATTATCAGAAATGTGAAATCGGTGTAGGTAATTGTGTGACAATGTGACCTGTTCTGACTCTTGTTAAAAATGTTTGAACATGTCTGGGCAAGTTTTTGTACATTTCCAGGTCATTCGGTTTCTTTTTAACTTACTGTAAAATTGTTCCTTTGTCAGAAGAGAGCCAAGTGTTGATCCATAAGTTTATAAAATGAAAGACATTGGATAGAGATATCACTTGAAGAGGTCTTGGTTGCAAATATGTTGCCTGTTTCGCAACGTTATCTACTTTCTCGTTTCCAGGTAGACCACAATGACTAGGTATTCAGTGAAATTTTATGTCCTTTTGGAGTTTTTTTTAGTTCATTTAGTTGTTACTGAATTGGAATAATTCTATGTGCGTATAGGTTTAGTACATATTTGATTATATTAAATATAGCCCCCTTGGAGTCGGTAAGTATTCAAATAGATCTTTCAGCAATTTGAGTAACACACTAAAGAGCAACATCAATACCTAGCAATTCAGTGTCAAGACTGGAGGAGGCTGAACATGGTATGAAGTAATTTTCTTGATATTTTGGAATATAATACCCTGTTCCTGATGTTCCATCATCAGGATTTAGAGATTCATCTGTATAAATTTGAAGGTAATCCTTATATGTGCTGCAAAGTAGTTCCATGGCATCCAACTTAAGAATGTATGGAGGATCATTTTTGAAATGATTTCATTGAATTTGTAGACTATGTTCTGGAATTATCCATTTTCATGGAGGAATTTCATTTACAATTGGAGTTTTAGCAATGAGTGTGTCTGTGATATAGACTGGTATTTCTTCTTTGTTTATTTTGTAGAAATTACATAGGATATTATCTGACAGTTTGAAGAATATCTGAGATCTGGATGAGGCTTGCAATTTTAAATGTATTTTTAGATCCTTTTTTAATACATAGTGTCTGATTGGTTGAATATTATATTCAATTTCTAGGACAACAGTTGATGTGGTTTTTGGTATTCCGAAAGAAGAGGGTTAAGAAAATTTCAAATTTTAAAAGAAATTCAGCCTTAGTCGCTGTTCATTACGTCACTAGCCTCATCTAATGAAGTCACATCTCTCTATGCTGAAACATCTATGTTTCTGTTATGAAGTGCATCTGTAGTGCTCCTACCGCGAATATTCCTTCAACTTCCTCTTCCACGCACTTTTCCATGTCCTACAGTCCTTATTATAGGCCCATCCTAATTCTTCAAGTCATCAAAGGAAGAGTGGTTTATGAGTGGGATGAATTTCTTTAGCTATTGGAAGTTGCTCCACTTAGCAAAAGTTATCCTTATTGGATCACTGTATAGTTGGTCCAGCTCAATGTGTGAAGGCCTTCCACGAAGATGTTTCGAATATGTAATCTATTACCTCTCTCCATTATGGCAAATGAATTAGTCATACACAGAAGAAACGCAACAACAATATGTAAACAATGCACTTGTATTAGTTTGCCTCTCAGTCAAAACTCTGTATGCATTGTAATACAAGTGTAAGGCCAACATGGAGCAGCACTGACTGGAACTACACTTATATTACTTTTTCTCTGAACAGAAGTGACGTTAAAGATTTAGAATATATACTTATCTCACTTTTAAAAAAAATGTCACTTATATTACTTTGCTTCTGAGTGCCTCAATTGTGATCCACGCAATCAAATGCTTTAGCCAAGTCACAAAAAAATCCCTCCGACATGTAATTTCGAATTTAAAGAATTTAGTACATCACCCAACAACCTAAAAGCAACATTCTCTATCGATTTTTGTTTTCTATATTCAAACTACTCTAAAACTAATATATTGTTGGACTCCAGATAATGATATAATCTATTATACATAACTTTATAAAACACTTTTGACAATTTTGTTCATATTGAGACTTGTATTGCCTTTTTTATCATTCCATTCCTTTTGTTCTCATTCTATTCCCCTTGTTCTCCTTATATTCCTCTTGTTTTTCTTCTATTCCCCTTGATCTCCTTGTATTCCCACTGTTCTCATTGTGTTCTCCTTGCTCTCTTTGTGTTTTTCATGCATTCTTTGTGTTCTACCTTTCTTCCCCTTGCATTCTTCTTGCTTTCCTTCTCTTTCCATTGTTCTAATTGTTTTCCCCTTGTTTCCTCCTATTCCTCTTGTCCTCACTGTCTTTCCGTTATCATTACATTTTAGTTGTGCTCTTCATACTCTCCACGGTTATTTTTTCGCACTAGACATAAAGATAAGCAGCACAGTAAAGTTATCCACCTGTCGACAGTTACTCGCGCACACTCGTCGCGTCGTTCTACAAGAAGTTATGCAACATAATAAAGATACGCACCTGTCGCTTTCTAAATTGCGTTGGATCTGTGTTTTTTTGTTTCATGTTTTCATTTCTAAAAAGAATTGTTTCCAGAGACGTGTTCGGAATTCCTGCTACTTTGGACTTAGGCCTACAACATGTAACTTACAACAGGAACTCGAAATGGATGTTAATATTATAAGTGGACGATTTATCTTTTACACAGGGTGTTTCCGGGCTGGTGTTACAAACTTTCAGGGATGATGGCGTAGGGAACATGTATCAATTTGAGATAAGGAACCATGGTCCAGAAATGACTGAGTCGAAAGTTATAAGCAAAAATAGTTGTGTGGAAATGGAATTGTAATTTGGCACCACGAGCCCTCCTTCCCTTAACTTTTGGAACAGTCGCGGACAGATGGTATTGGCCGGATGTCTCCTACGTGGGTACTTGCCCGATACAATCTGTGACCTTGTCTACTGTTCCCATGGGTTCATACGTATTCGAAAATCAGGTCTGCATATTCCACTCTCGTGTACTCCTCCATTTCACTAGGACTATCGACTGGAAACTGCAACTTGTACACATACACTGCTGTCTATAGACGTGATATCAGGACCGACCATGTCCGTTTATACATTGCGCCATCTGCATTGCTTTAGTGTAGTTTTCTGTCCCCACCCATCAGACAGCGCACTGAATGGAATAATGTAAGTAGACAACGTAAACAACGTCAGATGAATACAGTGTGTGTAAGATGTGCAGATAAATAAACATATATAAGGTGTACAGAGGAATAAAATTATTACATTTCCACACAACTATTTCTGCTTGTAACTTTCGACTTGGTCATTTCCGGACCAGGGTTCCTCATCTCAATTTGGTACATCTGCTCTTCCCCATTATCTCTGAAAGTTTGTAACACTAGCCCGGAAACACTCTGTATATATACTTAAACACCTTTGTACTTCATTATAGGCAATATTCATATCATCCGCTGCCAGTATTACAATATATTCTTCTATACACGTACAGAGTACGGACACACACACGTATCCATACTATAAAGAGTAGGATGACATGCATACATACATACATACATACAGGCATACATACAATAGAAATGTAGGCATTAGGTGTGTTGATCAATTTTAGCTACGAATTTGCGTAATTTCGGATTGTTAAATACGGGTTAAATGATATCTTCTCCAATTGTAAAGTACGTAACGAGACAAATTAGGCAGTTTAACAGACTATAAATGTTATTCGATTCACTCATCGACGTGTTATGTAATTAAGGCAGTAACATCATTTCATACAAGTTCATTATTTTATCCATTTGTGTATTTGCATCGTGAGATTTACAACTCATGAGACAGAAAGTCTGGGAGCTACAATATAGAGGAGTCTAACGTATTCACCAGATGTTACCTCCGTACTAGTTTGATGATAGTTCATCTCTGCTGAAGCACGTTTAAGTAAGACCAACAGTTCGTTCTTCAGCCTTGGCTATTTTTCCGTCGTGCTATGAGACATTAAGATTAATAAATTATATTTTGTCACTTGAATCCTTGCCGTGATCAATCCATCTTTTAAAGATTATTAAACGTCTACTGCATAGTATTGAAACTTTACTGCAGTATAAACTAACTTAATTTTGTTTTTCTTTAGCAACAACAACGGCTTCCCCAGTCGAATTCTTCCTGCCGAGCACCAGTTCATAGGATCTGTTCGGACTGTCTTGAATCGCGAACCTGCATTACTCATGACGTCATATATTCCAACGATTCGAGTGTCAAGAATTCAGCCCAAGCGGACCCGAAGCCTTAAAGGCGGTCAAAACTTGGTCGATGTAGCAATCAAGTCCCGATCCCTTTTGATACGACGGATAATGTTGTCTGTGGAAGGTAGTGGGGACATCGTGGAGACTCAGAGATGGAACAACCAACACGTAGCTAGACCCAGGATTTCAGGTGCATATCGCTGCGTCTTCAAAGGCTTAAAATAATTTCAACAAGCAGATCTGAAGCCAGACTCTCCGCTTACTTCTAAAATCATCTACAAAGTATTACGGAGCAGTATGATTACGACGCCTCCTATGTAAGAGAAATTCCCAAATCGTCCCTGATCCAGCATCTGGAAAAATTTTAAATTTTCCGCACGTATCAACAGAATGATTAGCAACATCTTACATGATGGTTAATGACGTCAACCCAACAAAATCCAAGAAATATAAACACAACATGGCAGACTCACCAGCGTGTGGAAAGTGTAATAGACTGGATACGATCCAACAGACTAATAGGTTGTCTAGATACCAGAGCTATCTGGACGTGGCTAAAACATCAGCTGTGCAAATTTGATATGTCGACTATTCTATATGATGCTGTACGGAAACTACTCCATTTTGATTTTGGTTCCAGTGAAAACTTCGAAACTCTATTGTGGCTTATTCATGGTGTAGTGCATTATGTCCTGTCTAGTGAACATGCTGAAATTCGTGAATTGAAAAGGGTGCTTTATGATGAAAGAAAGTCTATATTACGTGTAACTCCAGCTAATACATGGTTCTCAAAACTTAAAGACATCGAACTTTCTTAAGTATCATATAGTTCATTCATGTAATTAATGTAAAAAAGAAAGTTACAAAGTTGTGAATTGTATTTAACTTTGTTTGTTTTTATATTTGAGGTAGGCCTAATACTTGCAAATATATATCCACATATATATACATGTGTGTTGTATGTATGTATGTATGTATGTGTATGTGTGTATGTATATATATATATGTTTGTGTGTGTGAATATATGTGTGTATGTATGTTTATATATATATATATATATATATATATATATATATATATATATATAAACATACATATACACAGTGTCCCATTTATCTTGTCCACCCATTATAACTTTTTGTTTGGATAGGTATAGGAATTTTTGTTTTTGAGCGTTATGTTAGAACGAGGGGCTAACATGAGTGTGGAGATTTGGTGCATGTAACTACATTATGGTGCAAGATACACATGACGTCATTGATTTTTCAAATAGCACTACATATTTTAATTACGTTACGTTGATTACATACATTAAGACGAGTTCAAAAATATATCATAATGTCACCTTCCTAATCAATAACAACAACAAAACGAAATAAAACATACTTCCAATGTGATAATGTTATGCTTTGAGAGTCACAGAAGATGTTCCAAACGGTGGCCGTTGACATTAATGCATATTCGAAGGCGTTACCCGAAAGACCGTATGACTTCCCTGCATGTTGCTGGCTGAATGGACACACAAGCCTGTCGAATGCTTTGCTGCATGCCGTCTGGTGTTGTCAGAATGTTCTGGTAGAAACTGTCCTTTACAGTTCCTCACAGGAAGAAGTCGAATGTTTACAGGTCCGGAGAACGTGCAGGCCACGGTACGTCGAGTGTGGCGTCGACAGTTGTTGTGGTTTATTTACATGTTAAGACAGCAGACACACAACACACGACGTGTACGGACGTCAGTCGTCTTTCGTTTTGTGTAAGTTAATGCACAAGATGAATGGGGCACCATAACTAACGGCACATTCTGATGGCATTCATTTTGCATTTTGTTGTGTTATTGATTGGGAAGGTGACATTGTGATACTTTTTTGAACTCGTCTTAATGTGTGTAATCAATGTAGCTTGATTAAAATATGTAGTGCTATTTGAAACATTGATGACGTCACGTGTATGTTGTACACGTAGTTACATGCACCAAATCTCTATACTCATGTTAGCCTCTCGTTCTAACATAACTCTCAAAAACAAAAATTCTAATACCTATCCAAACAAAAAATTTATAATAGATGCACAAGATAAATGGGACACCCTATTAGGTCTTAAAATTTTTATTACCAATTTACTACAACAGGCGTACACCAGATTTACGCATGTACCGAACAGTAATACTGGATTTATGTTTATTTAGTAAGTTATTTTACGACGCTTTATCAACATCTCTGGTTATTTAGCGTCTGTGGATTTGTGTTAAGTTTTTATTTCATGTAATGATGAACTGCACTGTGTTGAAGAATGTTATATCATATTGCATTGTTTTCAATTGCTCGTTATGATGTGCTGTACTATTTTGTATTGTATAACACTGCATTGGTTTGTATTGCATTGCAATGTACTGAATTGTATTTTTAAAAAAGCCACACCCGTGCGCAATTCCGGAACTGTAGCAAACACGCTATCCCCTGAGCCATGTCTTGCGGTGTGTCGAATTACTGGTAGTGTGCTGCGGATCACCGATAACACAATCTTTGCACAACTGGAGCCTGTGAGTGGCTCGGTTGAAAGCCGAGTTTTTGTGTTCCCTTTTCTCCACAACCAATTAACATTGTAATAAATATAAATAGATCATTTTCTTAGTTAATAACAGTGTATATCTCCAATAAATGATTCCTTAGCATCGCCACAGATACACTTGATTGTACTTGTCACAATATCTTGTCACTAGAAAGTTATTGAAATTTATATTTTCCCCGCCATTCATAAAATATTTTGATATGATACCTCTTGCACAAAAGGAGAGATCTATAACTGAAACTCGATTAATATATTTAAGTATTATTTGTATTTATCCTGGTAATAATGAACAGTTTGACTCGTAGACATTTTGTTTTTTTCAGCATTAACTTCCCATGATTTTACGAGAAGATTCGAAGAGAACGGCAGTTACGTAGACTTTCAGCTCCCCACTACTACCATTAATGCACAACACAATGTCAATACGGCGGTTGCTGTCGTCTGCGATACAACGAACGTTTCTGTTGATTTTCGAGTTTGGCATTTTTTCCGGTTATTATATGCTTATTTAAGTTGTGTTAACTCTCGCTAGTGGTTTTATATTTTATTTTATCCGTCTTAGTATTTATTTTATTATTGTAAATATTTTTGTTTTATCACTATTAATTATTATTATTATTGTTATTATTATTAATTAATTATTTTGTATTACAATCTTTGTATCATTTCTGTCACGATTATTCTATTATTATTATTATTATTATTATTATTATTATTATTATTACTATTATTTATATCATCAGCATTATTATTTGAACCCTGTAAAATTTATGTAGACTACTGGACTGTACCCGAGCACGAGCATTATGCTCATTTCGGGTATCTATTCATATGTATTCAATTCAAATGTAAATTGTAAATAAATTTGAATTTGAATTTGAAAAAAAAAATAAATAAAAATTCACGCAGTAGTACACCCATATCCTCCTTTTGTACTTCTAAAATTTAATCCGTGACGCGACAGCCCACAGACAGTCAATGACGTCCAGCTGAATGCTGACCTCATATCCATATGAATGACCAGAGGCGAAAGATCATCTAGTGAGTTTGGGGTCACGTATGGTCAGCACGATGACTCCCTAATTCTTATAGAACGCATACATAATCGGTGTATGCTCTTCAAAATAGCTCTCAATTACTCAGTGCTGGTGGACACCGTTCCCATACACTGGCCAAAATTTCACGACAAGATTTCTTTCCCCTTGAGGAATCTGACCAGTTCTCATTTCATATCGTTAGTTAAAAGCATAACAGTTTGAGCCACGTGGTTACAGCGCAAGACACATATTTTAATTTGCATTGAAACAAATACTCTTTGTTTCACTGGTGATTTATATCATATGAGATGACTACAATTTAGAGAGAAATGGAAATTTATAGCCTAATTCATACGAATTCATATCTGGATGTCTTATTCTCTCTCTACTTATTTACTTCCTTTTATCACTTTATTATCGGACTGTGTACCCTATCTTCCAAATAGGCTATACGGAACATAATCTGTTCATGTACACACAAGTCAGTGTGTCCCTTCACTTGTTGGTAATTATACTCATTTGTCTCAAGTTCAATCATTTGTGACCGAACTGTATGCTTTGTAGCATTGACTTGATTGTCCCTAATAAATTAATAAAAAATAAGCTTAATATTCACAATGAGGAATGTACCATGGCCACGTAGTATGTCATGATAGAAGCCACATGCTTAAAACACAACAGGAGTAACAGAAAACATAAAATACTATTCTACTGTCAATGAGAGGAAGTTTTCCACTTGACTGGCAAGAGTATTTACAAAAATGTGTCGTTATATTTGAACAATTAAGATTTATCTTAACGATCCATCACAACTTACTTGTTAGTCCCTTTGATACAGCAAAGACTTCAGCTTCTGCTCTAAGGTTCATCCAGTCACCAGTAGAGTTTTGTCAAATAAGAGCTTCCCTTATCAAGTGAACCAGCCTAAAACAAAAATTCAAATATAACCATGATTTCTATGCTAGTATTACTTTCGAATTCTAAATTTATGTAAAAATAGTGATCACACGAGGAATTAAGATAGTTTCTTGAACCACTGAGTCTTAAATTCTGTCAACAGGCCAGGGAAACTATTATATTATCTGTTTGAATATATGCAAGGGAAATATGAATCAATAACATTTTATTAAATATTAATATGCACTTAGCCTTTAAGAAAATATGTAGTTCATCTATAGAGAAAAGATTTTCATTCAGTATTAAATTACCAAATATTCACTATGAAAGGAAGAAACACTAAAAATATGCACTATCAAAACTGAAACTTATATTTTATTTTTAATGGCACAATGTGCTGCTAACAGTTTCCAATTTTTCACCAGTCAAGTTGATGTGTTTACCTGTCAAAATATTTTCGTACATAGAAAATAAACTTTCTACGTCATAAGAAGTGACAACTGTGCATTTAAATGAAGAGATTTGAGGCAAAGTGAGGCCAACTTCTGTGTCTTCTACATTTTTTTATCACACATTAGTTTTTTATTCCAGTTCTTAAAATCCTGCACCCTGAGAGTATAATATACTATACTCTACTATACTCCATACATGATTATGATATAAGATGCATATGCAGAGACAGGAATTATAGTATACTATACCTGCATTTGTGCCTTAACTCTAACCTGAAAATTTTTTCAGCTTTTCCCTCATATCAGTAACTTTTTTTGTAGTGTAGAACTATATTGAACTTTAAAAATAAAACAACTAATGTCTCAGGACTCAGGAAAATAATTGGGATTTTCATTAATAACCGCAGCTAACATATCAACATATCAACATGCACATGGGCAGATCCTAAAGACGTCTGGAAAAATTCCAAGGAAATCGAAGGCTGGTAGAGTCTCCAACTTAGTTATTGAAGTAGACAATTTTGCAAAGTGTGTAAACTATGCCACAAGATCTCTTCTCAAAGACTTAATTGGAGGCGTTACAACACTTTACACTTCACAATCCACCATAGAACACGAATATAGTAATTCAAAAAGAATATGTACATGTACTACAGATTTAGGGGAGAGTCGGGTAGTATCGGACATCGGGTAATATCGGACAGTGAGTTTCTTTCATCTACCACACGATGATAGTACCTGATTGACATGGTTACGTTTCTGTGATGTCGCATAGAGAAACGTAACCATGCCATTCAGGTACTACCATATGGTGGTAGATGAAAGAAAAGCACTGTCCGATATTACCCGATGTCCGATACTACCCGACTCTCCCCTACTACCTGTCCAAATTAAAGGCGTATAAAGGGAAGCAAGTTAGCACTATTGTCGACAAACTACCGGTACTCAGTATGGGGGATGCATGAGAGGCATCATTCTAATAATGATTTAACCTCAGGATGGGGCTTGTATAGAACAAGTGTTTGGGGTTTGGAATTCAAATGTGACATCACAATGAGGGGATTAGGTGGTAAGGACTTGTATAGAACAAGAGTTTGGGGTTTGGAATTCCAATGTTACATTACTATGAGGGGTTTGGTAGTAAGGACTGGTATAGAACAAGAGTTTTTGGTTTGGAATTCCAATGTGACATTACAATGATGGGATTAGGTGGTAAGGACTTGTATAGAACAAGAGTTTGGGGTTTGGAATTCAAATTTGACATCACAATGAGGGGATTAGGTGGTAAGGACTTGTATAGAACAAGAGTTTGGGATTACAATAAGGGGTTTAAGTGATAAGGTCCACTAGTTCTCAGATAGAAGTCTTTTATACCATTAGTCCTTTCACTAGATACACTGAAATATTTTAAACACAGAAGTACCAAACTCCAAGAAGCAACATTTACTCTATAAATGCAGTATTATGCGATTTGGTATAAAATATGCACTAAAACTATAAAAATGGATGCAATATGCAATATGAACCTCTAAATATGCTATATTACACCTAAAATGAAAAAAAAATGCATTATGCATGAATTTATCCCTAAAATCGCCGAAGCATGCAAATATGCACGGAAAGGTTATATTTATTTCGACACACTAAGCCACGAAGCGGATGTTTACAAAGTTTGAGAAGTGTTACAAGCTTGTGTAGAAACATGTATTTGCATGTAAATCCTGTCTTTACTCATCTGATATAAATAATATGAGGAAAGTAGGTAAATACTTATTTATGATAAAGAGGAAGTGGGAATTAAAAGTTGAAATCTATTGTTTACAGTTTTGTATACTGTTATAGGAGCAGTGAAGGATATAATTATAATACAAGGATTAGAAGAGAAATGAGATAAGAATATATTGAATTACTAGTACATAAACCAGAATTTTTATTGGTTACAATTTAAAGAATTAAAAGGAACCAAGTTCTATAGAATGTACACATGTATTTTCTAAGTAAAATAACAAAGAATTTAATAATATTATAATGTTGTTCTCGTATTATCACAATTGTAATTAACTAATGGTAATGGAAAGTACTAGAAATAGCATCATATATATGTTTCAAAATATTGTATCTCTGAAACGATATCGTGTTTTAAAGAAAGTTATTTATATTTTCTGTTTAAAATAGTACTATTCACAACCTAGCTACCTAGCATTTCGCAAAAAAATCTTCTGCATCACACTGCATATTATTTCAAGTTTAATATAACACAATTAAACACAAGTTCATTATTGTTGTTGGGAATTATATTGATCATGTTTCTTCCAGTTACATCATAAATGCTCAATGTACGTTCTACGCGTAGCACGGCACACATCAAGCTTTTAATCAGGTTCCTATCAAACTGTTTGCAACATGTCGGGATTAATCTCTGTGATATGTGCTATATTGGGAACGAGCTGATAGAACAGTTCTACCCCGGACTTACAAGGCAATAATACAGGGCGTTTCAAAAGTGATGATAACATGGGTCCTCAAATTAACCGTTTACAAGATAATGTGCTCTTTGGGACCTGCTGAATACTAAGTAGCAGTGACAATTTAATTTAATTGATCAATCATGAGACAATAAAATTTATAATTTTGGCTTGAACTCCACAGAAATGTGTACAGTATGAACAGTCATGTTAACTGAAGAATTTTACAGCTGGTGTACAAATACTGACCGTGCACTTGAATGCATCGTGTAGCCTTCTCCGCAAAGACCCAAGAATGCGCTCCACCAATTCTGAGTAATTTTTCATTTGCTGGAAGGCATCTACAGGATCTTCAACTTAAGACGCAACCCTGGTCACGGCAGACGGGCGGGCGATAGACCGTTCTCTATAGCGGGAAAACCTAGCGTTGTTGTGCGGCGGCAGGCGGGCGGGCGGGCGGACGCGTGGATAGGCCGGTATTTCAAGCGGAAAAACCCAGCGGTGTTGTGCGACCCAGCATGCAATTTGTGTTAGTTTGTCTTCTGTAAGGTGTGAACGTGTTTGGTCAGTTTTAGTTTTCATTTAACGTGTTTGGTGAACTGTTCTCTGTTTAAGTTTAAATGTATCATCGTGTTTAGCACCATGTGACTTTTAACTTTGGGGTATTTTAAAACATAAAGTATATGTGAACAACCCTCACACATTAGAGGAACTTCAAGAAAATATTCGGGCCGTGATCACCAGCATTTCAAGACAGGAATTGGATCGCTTATTTCAGTTCTACGCCGGTGTGAGCGTTGTATTGAAGCTGGTGGAGGTCATTTTGAACATTTTATGTCTTAAGGTATGGAATTAAACACCATTAAATTAATTTTACGGAAAATAAACTAACACTAAACACGGGTAGAAAGAATGCATGACGGCCCACTTAGCAGTTCAATTACAGCACAACGCCGCTGGGTGTTACCGTTTGAGAGTACTACTCGCCTGCCGGTGCCTGGGTTGCGTCTTAAGTTGAAGGCACTGTAAAATCCAATGCTGCAATTCTTCAGGTGTGGTGATTCTGTTGTGTAAACTAGGCCCTTTGCATAATCCCATAAACAAAAATCTAAAGAATTTAAATCCCGTGATCTAGATAGGCCTACAGGTCTTCCTTTACCTATCTACCATTCACCATATCGCCTGTTTACATACGTTTCATACTTATTGTTAGAAGGAAATGGGAATAATTCGGTATACATACGAAGCATGAATGTTGGTTGCCGCTTTACCGTATCCAGGCGCTCGGTTCACTAGCGTCCCAACCAGAAAAAAAAGGCATTATCTCGTAAACGATTAATTTACAAATCCATATTTACTGGAACGTTTTTGCTCGTCTTCGTTTTTACTTTTCATTCCTAAATCTTTTACCATTAGTTTTGAAACATCCTGTATAACCCAAGATGGGTTCGGTGCGATAATATACAAATCTGTTTCACCAACTCTTCTAAAAATGTTAGATTCTATTCAGAGTTCGTCATTAATTATAGCTATTAAGGCTTTTAATACCAGTCCAGTCATCAACCTCCAAATCGAGTCAGATAAAATGTCTTTAGATACAAGAAGGAAACTGTTAACTCTACGTTACGCACTGAAAACAGCTGCCACTTGTGGTTCGCATGCCTGTATTATAATATAAAATACATACATGTTTCTCTGGCAGCACATACCATTACAAATTCACACAAAATGGGATTAACAAATTACCACAACATTTAAGAGTTTACAGATATAGAGAATTAACATCATGATTCCCTCATAAATAACTAGAGTATTCACAGTTTTCTACCTTGAACATTATACAAATCCCAAGTAAAATTTTATTGGGAAAACACACTAAAATTGAAGTGTTCAGAACCATAATGGGCCAAGCGCCATATATTAAAAACGTAGAAAACAAGGGTTAAAATTAAGTGATTACCATAGTTTAATGAAACATATAGCAAGTAATATAAAGTATGCACATTAAAACTAAATGCTATGTCAATCTTAATTAAACTATGGCATTTACTTAACTTTACCCCTTGCTTTTCCGTTTTTAATAAATGGCGCTTGGACCACTATGGCTCTGAACTCTTCAATTGAGATAAGTAACATTGAATTCAGAAGATTTATAACGTGATTAGAAATACAGTGGAGCCTCAATTTTAGGCAGTTTGGTTTTAGGCAGTTCGATTCTAGGATGGAGCACATCGACTCAGAGTTCTGCCAACTTACAGGGTCCGCAAGAACAACCTTCACTATTTCAGGTTCTCATTGTACACCGTAATTTTACCAACAGAGAATGGAGGCAATTTCGTAAATTAGATGGCAAAAATGTAACAAATACAGTTATATTTTAAAAGAAATGAATTTATTGCGTTTGAACTTAAGGGTTTAGGTACAGCTTAGAGCAGTAAAATTTTGGAAATATTCAACTTTTCTTTTCCTCCATTACTGTGTCTTGTACAATAATGAAAATTAGTATGTGTGAAACACTGTACTTCTGCTATATGAAAAAAAATGACTAAAATTATTTTTATATTTCCTTTCAATATACGAAATGATGGTAGTTCACTGTGCAGTGATGAACAAAGGGAACAGATGGGGTACGTTATCAGTGGACACAAGTTTACTATACCCAGAGCTTTGACTACGTCACGAGGTGGGGGAAGGGGTCTTACCAAAGAGTTTGTAATACTTACTAGAGACACATACCCATGAGTGGCAGGCAAGAAAAATGTCACAAATTGAATCGGCTAGAATCCGCCATTAAAGGGAGTGTTTGCGGCGCGAAATTCGAAAACAGTACCATAATACATTGATGTAGCCTGGTGATAGTCACTGTTTTAAACATCTTTTACAAAGGATGAGTCGTGATGAAATAAACATGAATGCAGAGGAGCGCTATATTTATTAAAGTATTATAATGATTCATCTTTGGCGATATTCTAAAAAATAAATTAAATCACCCATATACACTCGGGATAAGTATGTGAAATATTGAATAATGGTAATATCAACATTAATTTTCAGTAGTTAATGACCACCAGGTTTGAGGTCAGTACAGACTTTTTAATACAATTAGTAGCGGTAATAGTAGGCCTAGTAGTAGTGGTAATAGTAGGCCTAGTAGTAG
Organism: Periplaneta americana; assembly: GCF_040183065.1. Taxonomy (NCBI): domain Eukaryota; kingdom Metazoa; phylum Arthropoda; class Insecta; order Blattodea; family Blattidae; genus Periplaneta; species Periplaneta americana. Next base: position 132,211,175 of record NC_091126.1, read on the forward strand.
TGGTAATAATAGACCTAGTAGTAGTGGTAATAATAGACCTAGTAGTAGTGGTAATAATAGGCCTAGTAATATTGGTAATAATAGACCTAGTAGTAGTGGTAATAATAGGCCTAGTAACTTAGTAGTGGTAATAGTAGGCGTAGTAGTAGTGGTAATAGTAGGAGTAGTAGTAGTGGTAATAATAGGTGTAGTAGTAGTGGTAGTAGTAGGTCTAGTTTTTGTGGCAGTAGTAGGCCCGGTAGTAGTGGTAATAGTAGGCGTAGTAGTAGTAGTCCTAGTTTTTGTAGTAATAGTAGGCCTAGTAGTAGTGGTAATAGTAGGCTTAGTTTTGGTGGAATTAGTAGGCCTAGTAGTAGTGAGACCTAGTTAGTAGTAGTGGTAATAATAGGCCTAAGTAGGCCATCAGCTATATTTTCACTAATTTCTATGCATATAATACAACCAAAAACTAGAAGTACATACTTTACAAAACGGAAATTACATGATTAATTCATTTATTGTGAAACAAAACAGTTTTAGACAGATATAGTCTGTGGATTTTCTTATGCACTCTGCTATTATAATCCACTGTAATGTGATGGCACCTAACCCTTACAGACATTGTTGAAACCAACCTTATAAACCTGATTAATGTGTTTCTGGAAATACTTTATCCAAGAAATATTCCGACAATCTGCAAACACATTCAAAGGAGGAACTGCATTTGGAACATTCTTTCAAATATTAAGATATTTATGCTTTCCTGAGCATCCTACAATAGTAGCTATGTTCGAACAATTATGTGCAACGCAGTATTTCACCATTTTCTTATTATTTTCCTTCAAGTGTACTTATATTTATTCGTATTCCTCAATAAACATGAACTGCTCGCACTCCCGGCGAAGCATCAACTCCCTTTAATGGCGGCCGAACAGCGGTTCAATTTTGTACGCGAAACTAGCGCCATTGGTGTCTCTAGTTATATATTACAAACTCTTTGGGTCTTACCTACAAGGTACAGTCATTGTACGTACAGAGCTCTCTGATGTTATATGTGCTGTCTTAGATATTTTTCAATACCTGTGCATTTCCTGGCGTATTTGAATTTCTTGTCGTCTTCATTGGTCCTTCTACACTATTTCCTGTATTTACTTTTTTCCTATCGCAGTCCTTCTAATTAGTTCTACTTGTGTTTATCGTAAGTGCAAAGCATTTATTTGCCTTACATTACAACATAGTTAACAATATGCGGAAAAAAAGAAGCCTCGGCATGTACAATTGCTGCGATTTCTTGAGGAGTTCGGATAGCAGCACTTTTCCACAGATGGTGAAAAACTTACATGCAAGATATGTACAGTCGATCTACTGGGGAACAAGAGATACCACGTACAAAAACACTGCAACTCTAAAAGACACAAGGAATGTTTTAAGTTGTTGAATTTGAAGAAAGTCGAAGCTATTCCAACGAATTCTAATATGGAATGTGATTTTTACCAAGACTTGGGCCACATGTTCGTTAGAGAAAATATTCCATTTAAAAAACTGAAACACCCATGTGTCAGATCATTTTTGAAAAAAATATACAGGTAGAACACTATTCCGACAATCTACTCTGCTTACGAGTTATTTATCAAAATGTTATGAAGATGTCTTACGTGAAATTAGAGAAACCTTACAAGATGAAAAATTGTGGGTATCTATAGACGAAACGACAAATATTGCAAACAGATCCGTTGTTAATGTTATTGTTGGGGCACTTCAAACTGAAGGTGTGGGCAAAATGTTTCTATTGACATCCGAAGAGCTAGAGGAATAAATCATGTTACTATTGCAGCTCTGTTTGAAAAATCAATGCGATTATTGTGGTCTGACGAAATGAAAGCAGAAAAGCTCTATTTGAAAAATCGATGCGATTATTGTGGTCTGACGAAATGAAAGCAGAAAAGCTCTCTTTGAAAAAACAATGCGATTATTGTGGTTTGGCGATTTGAAAGCAGAAAAGCTTAATGAAGTATATTGTCGTGCACTGTAACAAATGCAGTCATGAAGAAGAGCAAAGCAGTACAAAGTAAAATACTATGTTTTCTATGTTGTTGTATTTATATACAATATATTGTTCTTATGTAGTTACATTAATATCATGTAACACAGAACTATGTATGTTGTAATTAAATTTTAAATATAAACAATAGGTTATTTAATATTATAAAGTGAAATTACTGAATAGTAAAGATAATTTGCTGCAGGAACTGTACACTAGTCGTCGTTATTGTAGCGACACGGTGACATTCACCTCCTCCCTTCCTTGCTCCCTAATACATTACGATATAGTGCATGTAGCAGTTAACTCAACGGTTTACGTACACCAAATGCTCTCTCTGGTGATGAAACATTACCCTTATATCTCAAATACTATCCAACATTCTGTGATGGAATTTTTTGTGTGTATTTATGCATGTCATATCTACAAAATAAAAAAATATTCATTAAGGAATGTAGTTGAAAGAGAATGATTGTTAACATGAGTTTCAGAAATAAAATAAAAGAGAGAGAACATGAAAAGTTAACAAGTTTATGAGTTAGGAGGGAAAGGCTTCATCGCTGCGCAGTGAATTGCCATTACTTTGATATATATACAGGGTGTTTCAAAAATACGGGGCATAATTTCAGGTATGTATTTCCAACATATAGACAATCAAAATAGTTCATTACAACATGTGTCCGGAATGCTTTATTTCCGAGTTTCACAACATTGAAATTCACCGGAACGTTTTTCTTTCCGCAGGCCGTTGCCGTCAAAGGAAACATTAAGAGGACACTCTGACAGTTCGTTCCGAGGCGAAGGTTACATTCAGTGATGTGTAGGCGTTACACTGTGCGACATGTATTCAAATCAAGAGCTGGCAGAGATACACTTCATGTACGGTAAGGCGGACGGCAATGCTGCGCTGGCTCGTCGTTTGTACCAGGAGAGGTACCCACAGCGACAATGTCCAGATCGGAAGACATTTGTACGTCTCCATTACCGTCTGTGCGAGTATGGAAAATTTAACTCTCCTGGTTTGGGAAGGGGACGACCAAGATCTACAACTCCAGAAATACATGAGGAGATTCTGGAGGCTGTGAACATGACTCCTTCTATCAGCACACGAAGGGTAGCGTTGCAAGTCAATGTTCCTCATACGACTGTCTGGAGACTGTTGAAAGAGTATCAATTGTATCCTTATCATTTGCAACGTGTACAGGCCCTGTCACCAGCAGATTACCCTGCACGAGTTAGGTTCTGTCAGTGGTTCTTGCAGCAGTGTGGTGTAAATCCGAACTTTCCTGCCTTAGTATTATTTACAGATGGAGCACAGTTCACACGAGATGATATAACAAATTTCCACAATCAGCATGTATGGGCGTATGAAAACCCACGTCCAACTGTTCCATCTCATCACCAGGTGCGGTTCTCCCTCAACATGTGGGCCGGTATAATTGGTGATCGATTAGTTGGACCCCATGTACTTGTAAACAGACTTACGGGGCAGGCGTACACAAACTTACTGGAAAACACCACGCCTCATGTTTTAGAAGACACTCCACTGATCAATCGTCAACACATTCATTTCTTGCATGATGGCGCTCCTGCACACTTCATTCGTACGGCTCGCCGGTACTTGGATCGAAGGTTTCCTGATCGATGGATAGGTAGAGGTGGCCCAATTGTTTGGCCTCCACGCTCACCTGACCTGAACCCTCTCGATTTCTACTTGTGGGGCCATTTAAAATCATTGGTTTACTCGTCTCCGGTGCCTGATTTGGAATCCCTTCGGAATCGAATTGTGGCATGTTCTGAGGACATACGCAATACTCCTGGAGTTTGGGATCGTGTTCGCAGGTCAATGAAACATCGATGTGAGGTCTGTATTCAAGCAGGAGGTGGACATTTTGAACATCTTCTGTAATGACAACGACCTGCGGAAAGAAAAACGTTCCGGTGAATTTCAATGTTGTGAAGGCCATAACTCGGAAATGAAGCATTTCCGGACACATGTTGTAATGAATTATTTTGATTGTCTACATGTGGGAAATACATACCTGAAATTATGCCCCATATTTTTTAAACACTCAGTATATTTTTTTTTTCCACACCTGTGGAGTAACGATCAGCGCGTCTGGCTGCGAAACCAGGTGGCCCGGGTTCGAATCCCGGTCGGGGCAAGTTACCTGGTTGAGGTTTTTTTCGGGGTTTTCCCTCAACCCAATACGAGCAAATGCTGGATAACTTTCGGTGCTGGATCTCGGACTCATTTCACCGGCATTATCACCTTCATATCATTCAGACGCTAAATAACCTAGATGTTGATACAGCGTCGTAAAATAACCCAATAAAATAAAAAAAATATATTTTCTTTTCATATAGCAGAAGGACAGTGTTTTACACATATCAATTTTCATTATTGTATAAGACACAGTAATGGAGGAAAAAATGCTGCATATTTCCAAACATTTTACTGCTGTAAGCTGTACCTAACCCCTTAAACATCTGATAAATAAATGGATGATTATTAAAACAAGGAAGAATTTGAACTTTTGTGACATCTTTTACATGGAAGAACTCTACACTCTAAAGAATTAAAATACCCATAAATAAAATGAAGTTAATTATTACTTTTGCCATCACATAAAATATACTTTCTTTATACATCACAGTACATACTGATCCTTTTGAGAGAGCAAAGGAAGAGCATAATCTGTCCGTTGTTTATAGTTGGTCTCTTTACTGTTTTTTCCTATTTTCAAGAATTGAACTGGAAGTAGTATCAAAATCACTGTTGCCAGTAATACTCCTCTTCCACTTCGCTAATGTACTCTCTGGTATGGATAGTTCTATAGCTAAACTTACCACACTTTCACCTTCCTTTAATCTCTCTATCACAGCGAACTTAGTTTTCATCGAGTACGAATTTATTTTTAAGCGTGGTAGCGCTCAATACGAAACACCCGACTATACTACCAAGAGACAACTGTACCCGAATACCTTACCTCCGTTCACTTACTCCACACCCCTAGTGCCTTTTAAGGAAAGGATAAAAAAGTCATTTTCCCTGTCTAAAATTGAGGCTCCAGTGTATATACAATAACCATATTGCAATTTGTACTGATAGTTCAAAATCTAGTCGTGGAAATGGATATGTAAAGAATTTCCTCAATATTTTCCTGTGAATTATATGCACTGAAACTGTCTTTGAAAAATAAGGATCAAAGTGAGTGTGTTTTCTGATTTTTTGAGTTCCCTAATAGCAATTATAAATTTATGGGCAGAAAATAAATTAAGAGACGCTACTGTAAAACAAAAGGAAGAACATTATTTTCACTTGGATGTACTTCCATTTTGGTACAGAGGACTTGGCGAGGCATTTCGGAGACTGGACGAGGAACGCATCTTTCCGCTTCAGTTTGCATTGGCCCATTCTGCGCCCTATATATTTGTGATGATTGTCCAAGTCCGAAAGGTGGCCTGATGGCATTGGCGAATATGACGCTGACGAGTGGGCCATTCTGCTTAGATTATGATAGAGTCTTTTCCCATTTCGCTGACGAGTAACTTAATAAGTCACAGGGACCCTGATCAGCCGACGATGACATTTGGGCCATCCTGTCTTAGCCCCTGACAGAGCCAGGTCCCATCCCTACAGGAGTACCTCCAAGCCCTTCGCATATCAGCTGCGGAAACCCTTACTACATCTAAGACTTCACCTCAGCACAATTTTTTTTTCGCAGATGATAGATGAAATGAGGCGGAGTATTTTATTGCTGAAACTCATGTGTACAATATCTTGCTCTTTCAACTACATTCCTTAACAAATAATATTTTTTTAAATTTTGTTTTATAAGAATGTACTGATATTTGACCACTTTTTGGAATGAGTTTGTTTTTATCAGATAATCTATCAAAGGTAGAGAAGTGACTTTGTATCATATTGTAGATATGACATACACAAATGCACACAAAAGATTTAATCAGAGAATGTTGGATAGTTTTTGAGTTATGAGGGTAACGCTTCATCACTGTACAGTGAACTGCCACATTATGAATTTAAAAAAAAAATTATAAATAATTTTTTTAAATCGTCAAAATATTTTTATCATATAGCACACAGACAATGTTATACACATACTAATTTTCATTACTGTACAAGATACAGTAATGGAGGAAAAAAATGTTGAATATTTCCAAAATTTTACTGCTGTAAGCTGTATCGAACCCTTTAAATTCAGAACCACCTTTCAGTTCCTCTCTCGAAGTGAGAGTCCAAGTTTCACAACTATACAGAACAACCGGTAATATAACTGTTTTATAAATTCTAACTTTCAGTTCATCACATTGCATTACATTGTAAAATTGTAAATTATGTTTTATTTAACGACGCTCGCAACTGCCGAGGTTATATCAGCATCGCCGGTGTGCCGAAATTTTCTCCCGCACTTCTTTTATATGCCAGTAAATGTACTGGCATGAGCCTGTCAAAATTAAGCACATTTCAATGCCATCGACTTGGGCCGGGATCGAACGCGTAACCTGGCAGAAGGCCAGCTCTCTACCGACTGCGTTACCCAGGCCGACCATTAGATTGTTATGATCTTATAACATTATACCTTATTTCATCACATTACATTCCGTAACATTACGACATTCAACTGCAGGACATATTATATTGAGTTACATTACTGTTGCACCATATTACATAGTATCACTTTGCATAATGTTGGTTTCATTACGTCATATTGCTCACATTACAATGTGTTACATCTCAGTGTATTACATTACAACAGTCTACATGTCATTAGATTAGGATATAATTCGTCCGCTTTTGCCCTAGAATTGTCTGCCTTTTGAACAAAAATACTTTAAAAACGTGAAATATAAGGAAAATATAGGGCTGAAATTGACTAATAGATGTTACTGTTCGGAGATGTAGGGAAGCATTAATAATTTTGTTCAGAATTATTCGACACCTATTTCTTTTTCTGAGAATGGTAATTATTATATTTTTTTTTTCTTCCTAATAACAAATACCATACTCACGTGTACTCATTCGTTTTCCAAGGACATGCGATTGCAATAGCAGTAATATCTACTGCCATGATTACGTAACGTTTGTTTCTTACATATTACGCCACGAAAATTCTCGAACGGCCTTTGTTTACGAAAGTAGACTCCAATTAACATCGATCAAATTCATATCACAGTAATTCTGTAGGCCTACAAAGGACAGAAACAAAGGCAAAGATCAATGCAGCACTGCTGTTTGTTTTAGGTAATATTCCTTTTACCTTACCTTGTGTGATCTTGAATTTGTTTTCAAATCCATAGCTATTTAACATAATTAATACATAAAAACAGTTTGTGGCATGCCGTCTTCTCTCTGTTCGTCTTTGTGTAGAATTTGATGCGGTTATTCAAAGAAGGACCCAATTCGTCAATTTAAAATTTTAAACAGAAAAACTTAATATAAGTCAATAAAGATGAAAGCAGAAAATAGGAAAGACTGGCGAAAGCTTATTTCCGAAGCCATTCGGAGCAAAACATGTCATATAAACATTTGTCCTAATCACAATATTTTCAGAATTACACTAAATTGAAGTTTTTGTAAAATACCATTATTCTTCAGTTTCAAGGTTAAACGAATATTACAGATAAAGAATGAACTATTCAGGAATATCATTTCTTTAATTAGCTAGTATTCTGAAGCTAAAATTCTGTTGTGAATTTCATAGCTGCATCGTACATATTTTTTTTATTATTTTTAACTGTAAAATTACATTTTCTTTCGCATTTATCACAATTGTTACAAATCACGCCACTCTAATAAATTCTTTAAAATTGTACATTAGGATGTACAATTAAACTGTAAAGAATCAAGTTCCTAATGTTGTATGATTTGTAACTTTTTTTTAAAGTGTGTAAGAATGACGTCATTTTGGTTAAAAATTGAAAAATAAAACCTGTGCAAAACAATTAACACATTTTTAGCTTCAGAACACTAGCTAGTTAAAGAAATGACAGTTCTGAATAGTTCATTCTCTATTTCTACTATTTTTTAAAACTAAAGAAAAACGGTATTTTACTAACAACATCAAATTAATGTAACTTTGAAAATATTTATATTAGGACATATGTTTAAAAGTTTATATGATATGTTTTGCTCAGAACGTCTTCGGAAATAAGCTCTGTAGGTACGGCAAATCCTTGTGAATCACCCTGTATATTCATTAGCTCATATGACATATTAAAACGCTTAGCAGAGCAGAAATTTTACTTAATGATCAATCCTCATACAGTATATTGTAACTTTCATTTGAGTGTTACTTTAATTACTAAATACCTCTAGTCTGCGAAACAACTGTGGAACTATAACGCGTTTATCTACTTATCGGGAGCTTCGGTCGGGCGGGGTTTAATTCGTATTTTGTCTGATTATTGGGTGGGTTCTTTCCAAGGATTCACCAACTATAAAGCGAATGTCACTAGTACGTGGCGAATCCTCTGTCTCATCCTGACAAATACCACCTCGCTATCAATTTTTCGACGCTAAATAATCCTGCAGTTCTTGCAGCGCTTTTAAATAAGTAAAGAAAATCAATAACGATTGAATGGAAATAAAATGCAAAGAGTACTATCAGTGCCAATCTAAAGGAAAATAATAATAATAATAATAATAATAATAATAATAATAATAATAATAATAATAGTCATAAAATGCACGTGTTAGAAACCCTTCAAATTTTCCAGATTCACAAAATTAAAAAAAAAAAAAAATCTTCTGCCAGTATACCATCGTCTGCCAACACTTCGTTCTCCTACTCGTTTTGTAGTTGTATAAGCTTAATTTGAATCCTATTTTATATTATTCCTTTCTTAGCATGTGCATAATCCAATTAGAACCATGTTATTATATTTTTCCTAGTACCAGACAATGATTTCAATTAATTTCTCATACCTTCACTCCTTTTTTAATCAAATACGTTACAATTTTACTTCTAATGCGTTTAATTATTGAATTAGTTTCTTTGTAATTAACCATACTTCAAACCCGTATGTCAACACAGGGATGGTCATAACTTTATAAAATGTTTTACAATTTCTTTGTTGGCGTTCTCTTTAAATATTTTCCGTTCAAGGTTATTAAATTAAGGGGTTAGGTACAGTTTACAGAAGTAAAATTTTGGAAATATTCAGCATTCTTTGCTCCATTAATGTATCTTGTACAATAATGAAAATTAGTATCTGTAAAACACTGCCCTTCTGTTATATGAAAAAAATATTTTTACGATTAAAAAATATTATATATATATATAATTTTTTTCAAAATTCAAAATTGTGGCAGTTCACTGTACAGTGATGAAGCGTTTCCCTCATAACTAAGAACCTATCCATCATTCTGTAATGAAATGTTTTGTTTGAATGTATGTATGTCATATCTGCAATATGATTCAAAATCACTTCTCCACCTTTGATAGATTGTCTGACAAAAAACTCATTTTTAAAAATGGTCAAATATCAGTATTTTCAAAATTTTTACAAAATACTCCGCGATCTAATAACTAAATATACCTTTCATACTTGTAATAATGTACCCAGTAAATATAAAAACATAAAACCCTGGATCACTTCTGGTATTATTAAATCAATACGCACAAGAGACAGACTAGCCAAAAAAGTAAAAAGTGAACCTTTGAATGAAGATTTATCAAAAAAATATAAAAGGTACAGAAATATCTTAACTTGCGTTATAAGAAATATGAAAGTTAGTTACTACTCAGAGAAATTTTTCAACAATAGGAATGATCCCAAAAGATTTTGGCAGACTATTAACGAAGCTACTAACGTTTCAACAAATAAAAGCTGCAGTATTATGGAAATAGTAAATAAAGATGGCTCAATTATTAAGAATCATTATGATATTGCAAACGAACTTAATGCTCATTTTACAAACGTAGGACACAATATAGCATCAAAAATAAACAAAAACACAAGACTCTCTTCTTCCTTTTCTTATCCATCATCATCATCATCATCATCACCACCACCACCACCATCACCATCACCATCACCATCATCAATGTTCATGTTTCCCGTAAGTGATAAAGAAATTATAACTATTGCTAAAACTTTAAAAAATAATGTGGCTCCGGGTGTTGATGGTATCACTACTAGAACACTCAAAATGATTATTGAACCCATATCGAAACCACTAACCCATGTCTTTAATTTGTGTTTATCACAAGGTGTATTTCCAACTGATCTTAAATGTGCTGTAGTAATACCTATATACAAATCTGGTGACAGAAACAATCTCAGTAACTACAGACCCATCTCACTCTTACCAAGTCTCTCTAAACTATTAGAAAAATGTATTAAAAGTAGGCTAATTAATTTCTTAGAAAAAAAAGGTCTATTAAGTCAAAAGCAGTTTGGCTTCCGTACTAACATGAGCACGGACGACGCTATTATGAACGTAACATCAAGGATTATCAAAGAATTAGACTCGGGTAAAAAATGTTTGGGAGTTTTCCTAGATATTCAAAAAGCCTTTGATACTGTAGACCATAATATACTCACTTCTAAACTTCATGCCTACGGGATTAAAGGAATCGCTTTAAATTTATTTAAGTCATACTTAAGCAAGAGATCCCAATTAACGAAATTTAACGACCAACACAGTGAAATTCGTAATATAAATATAGGTGTGCCACAAGGTACAGTTTTAGGCCCACTACTATTTTTAATATACATCAATGACTTGCTAAATATTGATATAGGAAACACATCTGGAGATATATTTGCATATGCCGATGATACAGCCGTAATTTTTAGTGGATCGAATTGGAATGATGCCTACCTAAATGCTAATAGAGGTATAAATATAATTAAGAAATGGTTAGATGAAAATTTGCTCTCATTGAACATCTCAAAAACAACTGCAGTTCCTTTTACATTGACGGCTTCTAGTCTGAGAAAAATCAAACTCGATAAGGATACAAATTTAAAAATACACAATTGCAGTAACATAAACTTGATTGATTGTAATCGCTCTTCCTTGACAGAATCCACGCAAGTAAAATACTTAGGTGTTGTCATTGATCAACATTTAACATATTTATGTAATAGGTTACGGAAAACAATTCACAACGTTGTAACCCTTCGTGCATATATGCCTATCTATGTTCTCCGTGCAGTTTATCTGGCCTTGTTTCAATCAGTCATCCAATACGGAATAATAGGACGGGGTGGAATGACAAAGACTATCTTAACTCCATTAATATTACTACAAAAACGTATCATCAAAATTTGTCTGCATAAACCACTTGATTATGCGACACAATTTATTTATTCTGAATTCCAAGCACTAAAAATTGAGCAAATATATAAACATACATTACTAACTTATTTTCACAAAAATCGAATGAATTTTATAACTGAAAAACATATACATAACACCAGAAGAAATGTCCCAACTCTTTTGGCAGAACCTAAATGCCACACTACAGCTGGATTAAGACACAGTAGGAATTATGGACCAAGACTATACAATTCAGTATTGAAAAATAATCCAGACCTAAGCAATTTACACATTCTTAAGTTTAAAAATAAAGTGAAAATGTTTGTATGATATTTGATAAATTTTATTATAATTTTTTTAAGTGTTACTAGCATTATATGGTACTAATTTTTATTGTATTTATCTGATGCATGTACCCTATAAAATAAAACATTATAATAAATATAAATAGATCATTTTCGTAATTAATAACAGTGTATATCTCCAATAAATGATTTTCTTAGCATCGCCAAAGATACACTTGATTATACTTGTCACTATATCTTGTCACTAGAAAGTTTTTGAAATTTATATTTCCCCCGCCATTCATAAAATATTTTGATATGATACCTCTTGCACAAAAGGAGAGATCTATAACTGAAACTCGATCAATATATTTCAGTATTATTTGTAGTTATCCTGGTAATAATAACAGTTTGACTCGTAGACATTTTGTTTTTCAGCATTAACTTCCCATGATTTTACGAGAAGATTAGAAGAGAAAGGCAGTTACGTAGACTTCCAGCTCCCCCCTACTACCATTAATGCACAACACAATGTTAATACGGCGGTTGCTGTCGTCTGCGATACAACGAACTTTTCTGTTGATTTTCGAGTTTGGCATTTTTTCCGGTTATTATATGCTTATTTAAGTTGTGTTAACTCTCGCTAGTGATTTTATATTTTATTTATCCGTCTTAGTATTTATTTTATTATTGTAAATATTTTTGTTTTATCACTATTATTATTATCATTATTATTATTATTATTATTGTTACTATTATTTATATCATCAGCATTATTATTTGAACCCTGTAAAATTTATGTAGACTACTGGACTGTACCCGAGCACGAGCATATGCTCATTTCGGGTATCTATTCATATGTATTCAATTCAAATGTAAATTGTAAATAAATTTGAAATTTGAATTTGAATTTGAATTCTTCTAACAGAAAATAATAAAAAAAAATATTATTTATTAAGGAATGTACAGGGTGCGTCAGAAAGAACGGATGGATTTCACATGGCAAGAAAATTGTAAAGATTCATCAAATCAAAAATTTATTGTTATCAACATATTCACCAATACATGCAGTTTATTTATGTAAAACAACATTATTCATATTATGTCCTTGGCTTTCAATACAGGCATCGAGGCGTTTTCTGATGTTCGCCATCACTTTCACAGTCATAGCTGGTGCAATTGCCACGATTTCTTCACGAATCGCTGTCTTCAGTTCGTCCAGTGTATGTGATCGATGTTTACAAACTTACGCCTTCAAATGGTCCCAAAGAAAGAAGTCGCAGGGCGCGAGATCTTACCGTAGCCTCGGACAATCTCAGTGCAATAGAATTTCGTCCAGGTGATTTCTTCTTTAATGTTGAACCTGTGATACGAAATGAAGCCTCCCACCGCAAAATTGTATTCCGAGTTGGAATCCTAGCGTGACATCCGATGTCGAAATGAGTCCTGAGTGGCGATCACAGACTCTTCATTTTTCAAAAATGTCTCTACGATGAAAGCACGTTGTACACCAGACCAACACCATGTTCTCAACTGAAACTGCATTCTCTGGCTGACCCAACAGTCGTGGTCCCCCTCACTATATCTCTCTCCTCGTTGCGTATCGACAGTTTGAAATCCATCCGTTCTTTCTGACGCACCCTTTAGTTGAATGGGCATGATATTGTAAAAATGAGTTTCAGAAATAAAATAAAAGAGAGAGAACATGAAAAAGTTAAAAAGTTTATGAGTTATCAAGGAAGCGCTTCGTCACTCTACAGTGAACTGGCATCATTTTGAATTTAGAAAAAAAAAATTCTTTTTAAATCGTAAAAATTATTTTTTTCACATAGCAGAAGGGCAGTGATTAACACATACCAATTTTCATTGTTGTTCAAGGTACAGTAATAGAGAAAAAAAAAATGTTGGATATTAAAAAAAAATTAATGCTGTAAGCTATACCTAACCCCTGAAATTTAATTTATACATTTTTAGGGCTTCGCTGTGAATGTTGCTAGAGATAGGCTTTTGAGTACTTCACCGTGTCCTGGAACTTAACATTTTCAAAATTTCGGAACTAAATTCATGTTCCGTCACTGGGGCAGTTAGATATGAATATAGAGGTGTCCTACTTTATTCACACCTATCTGTCTTGACGGAACCTGTATGTAGTTCCGAAACATTGGAAATATTAAGTTCCAGAACTCGTTGGAGCATCTGTGATTATTTTACTTTCTACATCATCAATTTTTATTTTATACTGCACACCATAAGTGATTCAAGCTAGAGCCTTATGTTACATTTTCATCTGTTTAGAGTTTTGTTCTTTTATGTGAGATAGATAGGTACTCATAGAGCAACAGTAACAAATATAAATGATACTCGGGAGGAAATTAAGCACAGAACAAATATGGGAAATGCCTGTTATTATTCGGCTGAGAACCTTTTGTCATGCAGTCTGCTATTAAAGAAGCTGAAAGTTAGAATATATAAAACAGTTATATTACCGGTTGTTCTCTATGGTTGTGAAAATTAGACTCTCACTTTGAGAAAGGAGCAGAGGTTAAGAGTGTTCGAGAATAAGGTACTTAGGAAAATATTTGGGGCTAAGAGGGATGAAGTTACAGGAGAATGGAGAAAGTTACACAACGCAGAACTGCACGCATTGTATTCGTCACCTGACATAATCAGGAAATTAAATCGAGACGTTTGATATGGGCAGGGTCCACACCTGAGGAGTAACGGTTAGCGCTACTGGCTGCGAAACCAGGTGGCCCGGGTTCGATTCCCGGTCGGGGCAACTTACCTGGTTGAGTTTCTTTTCTGGATTTTCCCTCAACCCAATATGAGCAAATGCTGGGTAACTTTTGGTGCTGGACTCCGGACTCATTTCAGAGGCATTATCACCTTCATCTCATTCAGACGCTAAATAACCTAACATGTTGATGAAACGTCGTAAAATAACCTACTAAAAAGAGATGGGCAGGGCATGTAGCACGTATGAGCGAATCAAGAAATGCATATAGAATGTTAGTTGGGAGACCGGAGGGAGAAAGAACTTTGTGGAGGTCGAGACGTAGATGGGAGGATAATATAAAAATGGATTTGAGGGAGGTGGGATATGACGGTAAAAAACCTATGGCGCTACAGCCCTGAAGGGCCAAGACCAACCAACCGGCTGCTGGCCTCACGCCCACATGCAGAAGCAGAGTTGGACGGTCATCCAACCAGAATGGATGTATCGTGTGGTTAGCACGATAATTTCCCCAGCCGTTATAGCTGGTTTGCGAAACCGGATTTTCGCTACCTATCGTAGCTCACCAAGTGCATCACGATGCCGGGTGGGCACCGGTTCCATACACTGGCCGAAATTTCATGATAAAATTTCTTCCCCCATGAGGACTCGAACCAGAGCTCATTCCGTTACGCGAGTCCTAGGCAGGGTGCCTTAGACCGCGACGCGAGGGACGGGATGTGATGATAGAGACTGGATTAATCTTGCTCAGAATAAGGACTGATGGCGGGCTTATATGAGGGCGGCAATGAACCTCCGGTTTCCTTAAAAGGCATTATTTTGTAAGTAAGCAAGATAGTTACTCATAAAATCCATCATTTTCTGTTTTACAGTGGAGATTTTCAGGTAATAATTCCTTGCAATTTTATACAGCTTAAACATTGTCATTTGAAGAGTCCACTGCAAGAATGATGAATGTTATTTGGAATACATTTTGCAGGAGAAGCAATTGGAAGTTTGAAATGTTTAGAGCTCAAAGCTTAACTGTGATTTTCCGATCATTACTGGACAATGACTATCAGTGTTAATGCCATATAACTCTCTATGTTCATTCTATATGTCTTAAGCTATGCATTGACAATCTTGGTTCATTTTCGACAAGAAAGTGACATCCATCATTCTTGCAGTGGACTCTTCATTTGTAAATAACATCTGAAGGAGAATAACTTTACTGTTGTGAAACGCTCTCAAACGTGTGCGCTGAGAAACTACTTTCGTCATCTATACATCTGTAGTTCGATTACAATATTCATTCTGGTCCTTTAAGTCTCTTGAGACAAATTATAAAATAAAAATGTAATAAATGAAAATATTTTTGTCTTTCGGACTTGCAGTTTGAGGTCGGAGCTGCATACAGAATGTAGTTAATACATTACAGTCACAGAAGTTTAACTTAATGTCGGTTACAACGCTTTTGTAAGCAGCCCTTGAACTGCGTGTCATTTGTTTGTTCAAGGGCAATCGTTCGTTGTCTCCTATCTGTTACTTCTTTAGTTTGTTTATTTTTTCTTGTGCCTACTGTATTCTGCAAACAATGTACATTGCATTACAAAACCATCTCACAATGATCTGTTTGTTCGGTAAGCTTGTCACATTATCTGTGAGTTATCTAGAAGAAAGGATGAAGAGCATTGTGTTCCGGACGCGCATGTTGGAGTAAGGTCAAGTCGTGTAGTTCAGTCTTCGTGAAATCGGGACGCAATCGAGAGAAGACGATATGAAATTACTCTACAGCACTCAATTGAAGCGGTTTGACCTAGAATCCTATATCCTATTGTTTACATCAAAACGTGTGAAATCGAAGACATAATTCATAATAAAATCGCTAGAACAAAGAGTACGTTTAGAAAGTGGCTCTTTTCATACAGTTTCTTCTGTGGTAAAGAGAATAGACGGCTTTTAAATAATATCCTCTGAACGATATTTATACTGAAGCCGGATTCCCGCCAAGAAACTCTAGAAAGTTATATAATGACTGGAATTACGCATTGTATTTGAACTTCATTACTGAACACTGCACCCTATATTAGACGCTGTAAAAATTACTGTCAGTTCTCATTACTAAATATTCCCAGACTTTCTCGATTCAAGACGTGTTCAGTATCTTTAAAGAATTCACTGCGTTCATAAGCCAAACTAAATCAATTTCGAAGCAGATGTATTTTTAATGTTAGATACTGTACCAAGTGATTAAAAAATTATTTGTGAAATCATAGAATACAAAAGATAACTTTATATTGAATAATAATGTGAATAAACAAATCCAATTTTTAATAGATTCAGAAGTATTTGCAGTTGAAATATTCTAACATACTCTGCCAATTATCGTGTATAGCAGTCTTTCTCTACTCGTCCGTATATTACGAGAACCTAGAGAGGGTTATGTTTTGTAAACACACGCTTCTCTTGTTGGTCGAATCTGAAAGAAGACACGTTAGGTTAGCCGTGGTGAAAATGTGATCGTGCGCCGAGCCACCGTATAACCTGCAACGTGCATAGCACCTATGGAGGGAGGCGAACACCCGAAGGCGAAGTGAAGCAACTGCCCGACTTATTAACGGATTTTCATTTTCCTTACGTCAAGCACTTAAATATAATTTTATACAGTATAAGGCTACAAACTAATGTTCAATACGTGTAACGAAGAAAGAAATGAATATGAAAACATAGGACACATTATCACAACCTAAAATTAACTGTCTTCAGAATGTCTTTGCGACAGACTTTCAAAATCAGGAATTATGTCACTTACTGCCAGTCGTAGTTGATCACGAAGGTATTGTCTGTCAGTCGTGATCTAAATTTGGTTTTTACTATTTTCATTGTTGAAAATAATTTTTCACAAACGTAAATTGTAGCAAACATGGCTTCAACAGAGCAAGTGAAAGAACGAAGCTTCGGATATTTATTTCTTGGCAAAGATTTGAAAAGTTCAACATTTGTCAAGTCATTACATATGGCTTTCATTTAACATCACATTGTAAATCCGTGAGCTAACCGCATTATTCGTACGTCTGCTGAAAAAGGATCGACGTAAAAAGATAATAATAATAATAATAATAATAATAATAATAATAATAATAATAATAATAATAACACTTAACCTTTTAATGTTTCATGAGTAACATGTAGTATAATGCCGTTTAATGTTATACAACCGCTTTCCTCGTAATACTTGTGAACAAATCATACATTTAATATTCTCAACATATTAGCAGCAAAAAATGCGTCCTCCCATCCTACTTGAAACTTTCGTTTTTGTAGAGGTACATGGTTTCGAGAGAGACATTGCGACGATACGTGACTCGCAGGGCAGAGACAAATACAAATGGAACGGAGTTTGACTCCAGTGAGTGAGAGGATGGAGGTTGTGGGAGGTAGGAAGCAAGAGAAATGCATAGCTATCATTGCCAGCCACAATGTGCTCGCGAGTCACATTTTCGCCAGGGCTGCGTTAGATCACTATACTTGTTTTTTTTTAAAGATGGGAAATGACTGTTAAGAGGCCGAGCTTGGAACTGCAGTGCTATGTTGCCAATATGGATTACTATGCTCTCAGGTTATGGAAGCTAGCAATTGACGTTAAGGTGGCTGACGTTAAAACATTCATTGACAATTGACGAGAAGGTAAGAAAACAACACAAAAATCGACAGAGAATGAAACACGAAACGTATCAACGCTAACATTGTGTGCACAATAAAAGTCGCCAAGAGAGCTATTAAGCACTCGCCACGTGGAAACGGTAAGTTTGGCAACTCAACCGTTGTTACCATATCAACAGGCCTACCACGCTATGTGACATTCAGTTGTTTTTCCGGTCGCAACGCTCCTGCCATGTCTCATCTTAAAAAAAAGTATAACCTTAATGCAATTAGCTCTTCTGAATAGTGATTAAACCCCATTTCATCATTTTATTATTATTAAACTTGCACTTTTAGGTAACAAAAATAATTAATGCTACAAAATATCCGAGACTTCACAGGAACATGTGAAAAAAGTCAATCGTTTGAACCATTTCCGTTATCTGCTACAGAATTGGTTGTACTATTGTGCATGTTGAAATGGTATTGCGTTCCATGTCGATTTTTTTTTTTCGATAGAGAACATTTTAAACAGATCTTGTAAAGAAAGGTAAAGCTCCGTAGTACCATACATGTAAATATTAATAGAATGCTGCTGGTGTGAACGAGTATTTTCTAACGATAACAAGATATTTATTAATGTTTTAGCGATTTTTCTGATGTTATTACAATCCTAATTAAATAATAGTCACCCCATGCAATAGCAAGGGCATCATAATATCAGTATTTTTTAAATTAAACTTCAAAATATTGAATCTCTGAAAAGATTGCCGTATTGCAAAATATATCTTTCACCACCTAGAATATCACGAAAATATTTTGAATTACCTTGTCACCTTGTATAGATGCCCTATCATTATCCGATGGAAAAAATATCAAGAGCTAACCCCTGCGGTGGCTGAGTGTTCAGACATTCAGCCTGTAGGCGACCCGGGCTCGAGTCCCGGCCAGGCCTGGAAAGAAAAATCCATAGTTACACTTGTGGCGGACAAAGTCGCAGTTGAGGTTTTTCCCGGGGTTCGCCTGTGTCTCAATAATAGGCATCTACATCATTCCGTCAACATTTCTTCATTTCGTCATCACTCCATAGCATTCCGCGAACGCTGGCTGGCGACGCACGGAGGGGGATGGCCTAGCGCGCTAATATTTCATCAAGGCAACCCGAGTTACTTCCCCGGGAAAGCATGATGGACTTTGTGGTGGGCAAATCAGACGTTGAAAAGAGTTTTTTTTCCTCGTGGCACTCCCATTTCCCTCTGTCTTGCGACCAAAATTTAAAAAGTTTTAAAAGTATTGCAAATGATTTCTTACTTTTTTCGAATCCTTTGACCATAGACATAAACAAGATTAAGCCAGAAATGCAGCAAGTAGTAGCTGATTTACAAACGCGGTGCAAAGACATGTGTGGTTTAAATTTCTTTAAAATTCTGTCCACGGAAAAATATGTATCCCTTTGGTTATTTGCCGCCAATATAGCGGCTATGTTTGGTTCCACTTACAGTTGCAAACTTTTTTTTTTTTCAAAATTGAAACTTGCAAAGTCAAAACAAAGATCGCGGCTGAAAGATGAAAGTTTATTCGTTATCTTGAGATTGGCTACTTGTGACATAAACTTAGAATTCCGTGTCACCTTGAAAGTTACTGTAAGTAAATATGAAGTTTGTGATGGCTGCACGCCACTGATGTCTGAACGGGCCCTCAACTCTACCCACAACCATGCGACGACATGTGTATTGCTGGTTGCACTGCCTGATGTCATCGTGAGTACAATTCTGCCGATGACTGCTTTAATGTATTGTGTTGTGATGAAATATATGATGTAATGTAATGTGGTGTGATGTGTTGTAATTTATTGTGGTGTTTAGTGTGTTGTAGAGTGAAATGATATAATGCAATGTGGTGTAGTGTGGTGTGAGTTAATGTGTGTTGTGATTTAATGTAGTGTCATATAGTATTGCGTAATGTGGTTTGGTGTGACGTAATGTGGTGTCACGCGATGTCGTGTGATTCAATATGATGTGATATGATGAAATAGGGTGTGATATGATAATTTAATGTGGAGTGATGTGATGACAATTAGCATAATTTTTCGAAAAGAAACCCACCCAGATAGCCAGCATGAACGGTATTCAAACCCATGCCCGAACGTAGCCTGTTTTCATGAATCCAGTTCTGTAATTCTGAGCCATGCCTATGGCCTCGTATGATGTAGTGAATTGTATGTGTAGTATATTTTGTAGGTTACGTCAGGTGATGTATTTTGTATATAATATTTATGTATAGATGTGTACATTTGTTTCAATGTGTACTTGTAGACGTAGTTATTGGTATATTTGTGTGTCCATATAAGTATAAATAAGCTGCGATTTTTCTGTTCAGAAGACAGTTCCTATTTTCACCGTTGCTCGTATTGTATTAATAGCGTAACATGATTTTCAAAACCTCTCATTCCCAATGAGAGAACGTACAGTTATACGGTATTAACAGCAACGTGAATTAACTTAAAATTCCTCTGATGTCATTATCACTATTGGATTTCGAGAAGGGTTTAACGTTCAGATTTTGCATTAAGAAACATAATGATTATTATATTTTTAAAATATACAGAGTGTTAAAAAAAAGTATCCAATATTTTAGAAGGTGCTAGTATGCATCAAAACAAGAAAAAAAGTCTAATAAACATGGGTCCTACAACACATACTTTCTGAGATCTGAACCCTTGTTCATAGGGGTGCTAAATGTGACGTCCATTCGTGGCAATGCATTCCTCTGACCTTCGCCGTAAGGAATCACGCACTCTTTGAAATTGACCTGGTTGTTCTTGATAACCAAAAGTCTAAGGCATTTAAATTTGAGGAATGAGCAGGCCAAGATGTGGGGTGTGGGGCCTCCCAAATCAATTCAGCGGTCCTGAAATGTCGGTTTTGACGCTCATTGCGGAAAAAAATGTGCGAGTGTGCCATTATGCATGAACCACATTTGTAGTCTTTGCTGACATGACACATACTCCAGCAAGGTAGGCAATACATTAATAAGAAAGTCCTGATAACGAGCCCCAGTTAATCCCTGTGGTAGCACGTATGGCCCTTAATCTATCGCCAAGAACGCCTGCCCATAAGTTGATTGAGAATCGGTGCTGATGCGTTGTTTCTTCAAATGCATGGGAATTTTCATCAGCCCACACATGCTGATTACGAAAATTCACATCATCATCTCTGCTGAACCTCGCTCATCTCCGTTTTCAGTATTCCTTGCTACGTATCAGTTTTTCATGCCAAGGGTGTCATCTACGGTATGATTATGTGGTAGCCTGCTGTATTGTAGGACAGAAAAATGCACTGCCATAAATGGACGTCACATTGAGCACCTCTTATGAACAATTGTTCATACTCAGAAAGTATGTGTTGTAGGACTCATGTTTATTAGACTTTTTCTCTTGTTTTGATGCATGCTATCACCTCCTAAAATATTGGATACTTTTTTAACACTTCGTATAGTATAAATTTGGATTTAAATATTGATAAAGAGACACTCACTAAATATAAGTATTTAAACAGAGAATAAATAATTTTTCCACTCTCATAACATTTATACGCGCCCCAATTCAAGGGCATTTATCGGGCGTTGCATGCGTGCAGTTGACCTTGGTAGGTTTCGGAGTACTAAAGAGTGCCTAACGTAGTGCAAGCTATAATGTTTTTCTAATTATTTCAGAAAACTGAAGGAATTAGCCTATTCTTTTGTACGGCACCGAAAGTATTTTGTTTTCATTAATTGTTTGAGTACACAGAAGAGATCACTCATTCGTGCGTAGTGAATTGCAAGATACTTCGTTCCAGAGTTGCGGGCGGGTTCGATTCCCGCTTGGGCTGATTACCTGGTTGGGTTTTTCCGAGGTTTTCCCCAACCGTAAGGCAAATGTCAGGTAATCTATGGCGAATCCTCGGCCTCATCTCGCCAAATGCCATCTCGCTATCACCAATTTCATCGACGCTAAATAACCTCTTAGTTGATACAGCGTCGTTAAATAACCAAGTAAAAAATTACTTAGTTTTATCTAATCACTTAAAAAAATTCAAGATATTACCCATTCGTTTATAGTGCAGTGTAAACTGTTGTGTTTTTCTAATTGCTTCAGAATACTGAAAGAATTACTCATTCGTGCGTAGTGTCTGTGTGTAACCAATGCCCATCCACTCTTCACTTACGTGATTCGGGTTCCGTATACTGCGGATAGATGGCAAAACTATGAACCATTTTCTAGTTGTACACAACTTCGGCGGGTCACACTGTACATGATGTGTATCTGTGGAGAGTTATGTCGTGTACTAGGTTGAGTGTATGTGTAAGTGTAGTGTCTGGAATGAGTGATGATGATGATGATGATGATGAGGAAAGGAGAAGGGGAAACCCGGTGCTGGCAACTAGCCTACTCCTGTCGAATAGCACCAAGAGGGCCGCCAGGCTTAACGTCCCTATTCGACGGACGAATCACTATCAACAGTGGCATGTGCCTTCTCTTCATTTGCACTGCGGAGAGATTTGGGTTTTAACCCAGGCATATTGGTGCACAATCTAGTGATTAGAAGTTGTGCACCGCCATCTCTCCTAGTCCCGAGGTAGAAATTTTACATGAAAATTTTTGACCCGCCGGGAATCGAACCCGGGCCGGCTAGTCTGGAGGCAGACACGCTACCACAGAGCTACCTCGGCGTAGTGCGTAGTGTAGTGCAAGTTATTATGTTTTTTTTCTAATTGTTTGAGATAGTTTAAAGTTTAAAGAATATTGCAACGAGTTTTTGTAATTTTAAATTATGTAAAACGTGAAATGAAGCAAGCCATTCCAAACATTTCGCAAGAAGAGATTAGTCAAGAAGGCCTATTTCAGAACAATCTTCGGATATATAAAAAATACATAGAAGCATAAAGTCACTTTGAACGTCTCTAGGGGCACATGTGAGCTGCACTTGTATGTATTTAATCTTAGGTTTATAAAAATTTTCCCCACTACACAGGTTTCAGAAAATAAAGTCACTACCCTAGAAACGGCGGACGATTTCACGGTAACTCTGCGAGGTTTGTAACAGAAATTACCACTGATCTCGAGGTGTGAATGAAGTGTCATATATAGAACACTCTGTAGTTCTGCTACCTGTGAATATGTAATGTCCGCGAAACTTATCTGGGCAGTTAAAAGAGAGGGGCGCGGGGAGCAGAGAAGTAGCTTCTAGCGGTAGCGATGCAGGAGAGGGGAGGACAGTCTACGAGACAGGTAAAATACATTTGCTTGCTGCTAAAGATACCTAGGCAAGAATAAAGAAGTGTATACAATATTTGTGACCTAGAAAAGGCGTTTCACAGAGTGGATTGAAATAAACTGATGGGGGATCCTAAAGAAAATTGGCGTGGGTTGGAAACAGAGGAGGCTGTTCAGTAACCTTTGTATGAAACAAGTCAAAGTCAAGATATGAGAAGAAATGTCAGAAGGAAGTGAAATAGAGAGTACAAGGATGTCCTTTATTACTTATCCTGTTCAACATCTACTAGAAGAATTTAGTGAAGAACTGTTTTCAGAACATGGGAGGAGTGATAGTAGGAGGAGGAAGAATAAATTGTGTAAGATTTGCTGATAATATGGCATTCTTAGCGTTAGCAGAAGAGGAGACGATACTAAAGGATATGCTACTGGAGCTAAATGACAGCTGTGAGCAGTATGGAATGAATATAAATGCCAAGAATGTTAATGTTAATGTTATGTTTTATTTAACGACTCTCGCAACTGCTGAGGTTATATCAGAGTCGCCGGATGTGCCGGAATTTTGTCCCGCAGGAGTTCTTTTACATGCCAGTAAATCTACTGAGCCTATCGCATTTAAGCACACTTAAATGCCATCGACCTGGCCCGGAATCGAACTCGCAACCTCGGGCATAGAAGGGCAGCGCTATACCAACTCCGCCAACCAGGCCGACTAAATGTCACCAAGACGAACATAATGGTCATAGGAAGAAAAGTAAAGAAGGTAAACTTGCGAATTTTAAATGAAGAAGTAGAACAAGTGGACAGCTTCAGATACATGGGAATTGTACTATAAGCAGTAACATGAGCTGCTGCCAGAAAATCAAAGGGAGAATAGCAATGGCAAAGGAAGCTTTTAACAGAAAAGGAGCAACTTTTGCGGAACTCTGAAAAAAGAACTAAGAAAGAGACTAGGGAAGTGCTTTGTGTGGAGTGTAGCATTGTATGAGGCCAGAAACATGGTCATTACGACGAAGTGAAGGGAAACGAGTAGAAGCATTTGGAATGTGGATATGGATAAGGATGGTGTGTGAAGTGGACAGAGTAAAAAACGAAGCTGTGTTGGAAAGAGTGGATGAAGAAAGAATGATGCTGAAACTGATTAGAAAGAGGAAAAAGAATTGGCTGGGTCACTGAGTCAGAAGAAACTGCCTTTTGAAAGATGCACTGGAGAAGAGTTTGGGGTAGAAGAAGATATCAGATGATAGACGACATTAAAATATATGGATCATATGAGGAGACAAACAGGAAGACAGAAAATAGAAAAGACTGGAGGATGCTGGGTTTACAGTGAAAAACCTGCCCTTGGACAGAGCACTATGAATGGATGTACACAAACGAAGAAGAATGCGATTTATTTATATGTTTATGGATCCATACACCTTCACCTACCATATCCAATGGAGTGCACTGAAAATAAATACTGAACGATGTTTTTGTAACTGTACGTACAACTACAGCATCGACGGTCAGGTAGCTAGCAGTTGGGTTCGGGGCAGCGAGAGAGCACTAGGGGACCCAGCTGCCGAGGTAAGTTGCGCGAACAGTAGTGTTACTTCACAAACCTCAATCAGAACGAAACGAGCTTGAGGGCCCAAATTTGAAAGCTGAAGATGAACATACAAGAAATAATATATTAATAAAGCCTCCAGCGCTATCAACCTCAGATATCTAAGACGTCGTGATCTTGGATGAATTACAGATAAATAAACAAAAAATGTTGAGATCTGCGATAACGACGTGATGTCTGTCACGTTCCACAAATAATGACAATCGCCTCCCAGTTATCTGGGGAGAAATAGATATAAACGCAGACAGCATGGCGATTTTATAACTCCAAACTTTTCCTCTTTTATAGGGCGTTGTTGGCATGAGAGTAGAAACCATTTTTAGCGATTTTAATATTGGCATGGCGTGGCTGAAACTTTGTGTATCTATTACCTAGTTGTGTATTATGTCACTAAGTATAGGTTATTTTTAACTTAACATTAGTGAATAACTCGAAGTTGCTTCTAAATAATTATGTTGCCTAAAATTAACTTGTGAACATGTAAACTAGATTTAGTACTAGTGAACATTGGATTCAGACCATGATTCGTTTTGTTTATGGTTGTAACTGAGGACGTAACCTTTTTTCAAGTTCTTCTATCACAAATTTTAGCAACCGAAATCTCATTTTAAAATGTTTTTCATCGAGTTCAATTAAGAGATTTCCTCGCTTGTGGAAAACGGGAGGACCATGGCGAAATTCAGTATCTTCATCAGATGATGTACTAGATCAGCGGTGACCAAACTGGGTATAGTGATTACATCGTGTAATCAAAGACATTCATACTAGTAAGGGGAGTTTCCTGGACATTGCTCTCTGTCTCGCTCACTTACTGATGGTAAGCAGTGTCGGTACTAGTGTCTTGCAATATACGAACATGAGAGAGGCAACCAAGACATTAAAAACTTCATCTTATTCCATATGAAAGACTAATCGCAATGTCTGTGCTAAAATTCTTAAGTGGTTAAAACATGAGTAGATGGCAGCGAATTTATTTATAACAAAGTGAAACAAACATGACAGGCCTCTTGCAGAGCGAACATCGGCGAATATCGAACTTCGCCATACTCGACAAATTTGAACCCATCACAACGCTTGTAATGCACGACGGTAGTCGGTACCATGTCGCTCTACAAACCCTCTGTCTCTACGAGCAGGAACAGAAGGTTTCGTACAGAATGGGAAGAGAAATTTATTCGCTGTTCTGTCGGAGAAAATGTAATATGTTGCTTTGCTCAATGGTTCAATTAGTAGTAGTATATAGAAGCGACATTACAGGGCATTACGCTGAATACACAGGCATACAGTATAACTATTATTATTATTATTATTATTATTATTATTATTATTTATCAGCAATTGTTACCATACTTGTTATATACGTGCCTCAATATATAGGCCTACATCTACTCTTGAATGATAAAATAATTACTACGCTATATCTCCATTCTAATTTCTTTTTTTTTTAATATTTTGATGACTATTATCAGTTATTTACTAGTTATTGATTTAATAATAATAATAATAATAATAATAATAATAACAATACTCATAGCTTTATCAGTAGCAATAGTAGTAGTAGTAATAATAATAATAATAATAATAATAATAATAATAATAATAATAATAATAAGAATATAGAGAAACTAATTGAATATTACGTGGTTGTGTAGTAATGAAGTGAGCTATTAAATTCCAAGAATTGAAATCAGCTTTCAATCATCGTCATGAAGAGAAAGATGACATAAATAAATGTAAGGAACCCAGCTATCTAGTGGTGAATAAAATAGCTCGTTCTCTTAAGCCTTCCAACGAAGGAGAATTTTATAAAAGCATATTGATCAAGGTGGCTGAAATAATTTGTCCAATGAAAGTTGGTAAATTACAATTTTGAAAAACTGCGCATTTCTCGACTAAATATGCAGAAGAGAATTCAGGAAATTTCTGATTGTGTTCATTGAGAAATATTAAAAAAGCAAGAGAATTTGTATATATTTTTTATTGGTTCTTGATGACAATAATGTCATTACTGATACAGCAAAGCTTGCTATTTTCATTTGGGAAGTTGATGAAGAAATCAATGTTAGTGCAAGAACCACCACTGATTGTAGTTTTCATGCCATGTACCTCTCCCTCGTTTCCTTACTTCTTAGACTTTCTCTCGTGTGTAATCACTGCAGTTCGAGTTTTGGTCACCGCTGTACTAGATATTAAAATAACGGCTGGCGCAGTTGGTATAGCGCTGGTCTTCTATGCCCGAAGTTGCAGGTTCGATCCCGCGCCAGGTCGATGGCATTTAAGTGTGCTTAAATGCGACAGGCTCATGTCAATAGATTTACCGGTATGTAAAAGAACTCCCGCGGGACAATATTCCGGCACACTGGCGGCGCTGATATAACCTCGGCAGTTGCGAGCGTTGTTAAATAAGACATAACATTTTTAGAATAATTAGATACCTGGAAATAAATATATGAATATGTAATTTAATCGAATCTAGAACAAAATATTAAATGTGTACAATGCAATTTTACCACAATCAGAACTTAAAAATTAACAAAAACCTGTCAAATGAAATAAAAATAAACTTCATTCACCATTTTACTTACAAGAATAAACTCTTCGTTTCTTTTCTTTCGGAAATTATTTTCAGTAAACTTCAGTTAATATACGATGAAAGAGTAATGGAACGGAGAAAAATTCTCTCCGGCGCCGGGATTTGAACCCGGGTTTTCAGCTCTACGTTCCATTACTCTTTCATCGTATGATGACGCAGAATATCTGCATGGAAATATCATATGTACTTCGGTACATTAAAATAATATATATGATATGCGTAAATCACTTCGTGATTTAAGACGTCGCTTATTCCGTCGGATCCCGGCAAACTAGTCACTCATAACGAGTGCACCTCAGCACATGCATGGACTTCAGTCCTACGTTCATAGACCTCTATGACGTAGTGCAGAGGGCGGCCACTAGAGGGAACCCAAGATTTGGAACTTAAACTGAGACGATTCTGTCCGACGCCGGGGTGGGTATCCGGTGTGGCTTAGTGGATAAAGCATCAGCACGTAGAGCTCAAAACCCGGGTTCAAATCCCGGCGCCGGAGAGAATTTTTCTCCGTTCCATTACTCTTTCATCGTATGATGACACAGAATATCTGCATGGAAATATCATATGTACTTCGATACATTAAAATAATATATATTCAGTTAATATGATTAAATTGAGGAGATTCTCCATTTATATTTAACTTAACGCTAAGAAGAAATAACATAAAATTAGGATTTAAACAACCAAATATTCTCAGTTACGTAACGTCGATTCACATTATACGGACCATCAATGTCATACCGGCACCGTCACTGTCACGTCCAATGGCAACACATTCACATTATTGGTAAGTGACCGCCAGTTTTCCGGCGCCATCAAGGGGAGAATTGAGCTCTCAAACAATGCCGATATTTATCAGATTGCGATGATTGATATTTGCCTGGATAAAGAAAAGGCCGAAAAAGAAAACGAAATAGAACATAGATAAGGATGATGCCAGATTTTTCTCAATAGGTGTAAACAAGGGAGGGGAAACAGCCACTCTCAGACAGCTTAGCTTCCCCCGCTATAGTTGCTATTGTACGTAGATACTCATGCTCACTGCTCTGTTTACAATACGAGTATCCCACTCCTGATGTAAACTGTTTCACTGTGCCAACTATATCCGTTTTTAATTAATGTACAAGTAATTATGCAACGGTATGGAGCATTGCAATTAACCGCTTATTATTGGCTCATTTAATATACAGGATCCGCCAAAAAAATGTATACACTCTTTGTCAGGCTGTATCGGGATATTGATATTGTCAATTGATTTGCATTACGAGTATGTTGTAGTACGGTCTTTCGCTCAACAGTGTCGGTACTTTCATCACGATAGTGAAAGAACAAAATGGCTGGAGCGCGCTTGATGTTCGAGCACCGAAAATGAATTCTGAAGTGGTTTATGAGGTTTCATAATTCCGTTGAAGTGCAGCGTCAGTGGAAGCGGGAGTACGAAGCAGAACCCCCAACCCGCCTAACAATTAATCGCATTATTGACAAGTTTGAGTTTAGGGCCCTTTCTCTTTGATTGTACTATCACTGGAGAAGTGTACCTGGAAATGTTACGCACATCAATTTTACCAGGTGTACGTGTGCTTTATGGAGCTGATGATGAGGTCTTCTACCAGCAGGACGGGGCGCCACCATACTACCACCCAGCCGTATGAGCTTTCCTAGATTATAATCTGCAGGGACATTGGATTGGAAGAAGAGGACCCATTGAGTTCCCCCCACGGTCACCAGATCTAACCCCTATTGATTTTTACTTGTGGAAACTGTGAAAGATCAAGTCTATCGACGTAAGCCGAGCACACTGGAGGGCCTTCGCCAGGAGATTACAGCGGAATGTGCAGCGATCTCCTCTGAAATACTGACCGACGTAGCTGCGGCGACCGCTCGTCGCTGCGTTATGTGTCTGACCGCCAACGGCGAACATTTTCAACATCTAAAGTAACCATGTGCTTAACTGAAGACAGTAGTACATGTGTGATCAGTATTTAAATGTAAAACAAACACAAAATAAATAGTTTTCGTTCCTTAAAGAGTGTATGCATTTTTTTTGCGGACTCCGTGCAATATTCGATATTAAAGTTATGAAATTTACGGTATGAGCGAAGAGAACCGCTTGTTAAAAAATTATAACGTCACCACTCCATATAACCTTCATATGATCCGTTCAGAGCAAAAGTGGTGTAGGTCAAAGTTGGGTAATGAGGTTTAAAGTAAACGTTCTGTAAAATACAGCGCAAAGTAGCAATTAATATGTCCTTCTTGCTATCCACTGACTACTAATAGTTTAAATAAATTGAATATTAATTGCTACTTTGCGCTGTATTTTACAAAATGTTTACTTTAACCCTCATTACCCATTTTGACTTACACCACTTTTGCTCTCAACGGCTCACATTTGCATTTTTACTCGGTGTTGACCTCCCCCTACTCTTACAGCCTTCCTATTTTCTAATGCCTTTCTAAGCTGATCCCTTTATGAAATCCGCTTCACTTTGGATTCAGGACCTACAAAATAATGAAATAATCGAAAAAAAAAATAGTTTTCTTTGAGGGCTACTGAGATACATGCAAATTTTAAGCCACCAGCTAGGGCGCTTGCCTGCCGATCTGAAGTTGAGCTCGTGAGCGAATTCAATTCCTGCTTTCATTTTTCCCGAGATTTTCCCTAACCATAAAGTAAATGTCATGTAATCTATGGCGAATCTTCGATCTCATTATATTATCTCCCTATCACCAATCCCATCGACGCTAAATAACCTCGTAGTTGATATAGCGTCGTTAAATAACCAAGTAGAGAATATCGAATATAAAACTTTCCCCTCAAAATAATACGTGTCATGTTACATACAGTAGGTTGTGTGACTCACTGGAATGTGCCGCTGCGCTGTTATCTCTAGTAGAACAATAGAACAAACCGTCCACGTACAGGTCCCGTCACGTCTATACCTTCTCGAGAATCTCAGACGGTCCGTGACGTTGACTGTGTATGTGAACGTTATAGGTCTCGCAAGCACGGAATACCGACGGAAGGAATGCGAATGAAACACTGCGATAAGGAAGAGTGGGCAACAGGAAAAGTCACAAGATAGCTTGAATGATATTCAAGAGTACGGAGTACAGTCGGAAGAGAAATGACATCGATAGAATCAGTCTTGCGTTTTGATAGTTACATTACGACTTTAGTTCGTTCCATTGCATATCAATACGTGTCTTGTATCGCACAGTATTATTATTTTATTCGTAAACATATGTTGCGCGTTTAATTCGCTTCGAATTTTTCTCTTGCTACGGTCTTTATTTCCACAGCGATGTCCTCATTTGTTCATCTTCTTGGAAGAGACAGTACTTCCATCGGCCCGTACCTCTCCCTCCTAGGCGTGGCTACATACACACGTCAAAACAGACAGCAACGCCACTATTGCTTTTCGGTAATCGTTCCTTGCGCGAGCTATACCATACAAAATGCGTTTTGCAATATCTTTATGTAACGTTTCCTGTCCGTGACGTGACGTTGACGTTTCATATAATGTGAATCGACCTTAAGTGAAAATTAATTTGCTGCCTTAATCTGAGGTTACTTGTTTAAACAACTGGCCCTACGAGGAATTAAGCACTAAGAAATTCCAAGAGATTATGAAGCTCGATTTTGCAATACATTCATAGTGATTCATTCCTGTCTATGTGATAATTAGAGCCCGGACAAATATTCAGTTGCTTGCAATGTATGCGCGTTGCGAGTATACTGTAGCTAGTTTGGGAGGAGTGGTGCAGGACGCAATCCAGGTAAACTGGAACTGTAAACAATAGGGACAGGGGTGTATAAGTAGCTAACTGCATTAGAGTACAAATATTAACTAGTGGTGTGAAATAAATTTACAATATAGGCTACAGTAATAGTTTACAATGTAACAATCGTTAGTTCTGTATATCTGAAAACGGTCAGCGAGTCTGGCCGCGAAACCAGGTGGCCCGGGTTCGAATCCCGGTCGGGGAAAGTTACCTGGTTGAGGTTTTTTCCGTGGTTTTCCCTCAACCCAATACGAGCAAATGCTGGGTAACTTTCGGCATTATCACCTTCATCTCATTCAGACGCTAAATAACCTTAGATGTTGATACAGCGTCGTAAAATAACCTAATAATAAAATATATCTGAAAACACAATAAATTACAATATATTATGAAGATACATATCTGGTAAATGAAAATAGTTTGTACAATGCAAAATATATTAGAAATTTATTTGTGTCGTCATATTCTCTCTGTTCGCCAAGCACATTGCAATGAATAACAATGTATATACAGGGTAGATCAGGAGGAAAGGTACATGGTTTGAGGGGTGGTAATATTGGTGATTCTAAAAAAAAAAGTTTATATGGACATATGTCCTGTTGTTAACGGTTTCGGAGAAAACCAATAGAAACAATGAGGAACATGAAAAGACAGGTGATAGTAAATTGAAACACTGTGACCTTATGTTCTGTTTGTGTACTTTGTTTACAGAATATGTTCAAAAAAAGTCCACCGTCTACTGCAATGCACTTTGAAAGTTCTTTAGACAGCTGCTGTGTTGCTGATCTGAGCTGATTTGGACATTGCTTTACTTGAACAAAAGCATGTAAAATGTGAGCGAGAAGTTTCCATTTCGCGCTTCTAGACTTCGCTCTTAAACCAACTCCACGCACAGTAATCCAATTTAGTGATGTCGGGTGACCTCGGTGACCAAGAAATGATTCCATCGCGACCGATCCAACGCCCAGGATATGTTTCATTGATCCTACTACAACCTAATGTCGGTTTGGTTGTGTCCGCATATGAGTGCTGATGAAGGACATGAGACTGACGCCCGTGCTTTTACGTGAAAATTTCTGACCCCGCCGGGAATCGAATCCGGGCCGGCTAGTCTGGAGGCAGATCCGCTACCACAGAGCTAACTCGGCAGACACATCTACCAAAGTAAGATGTATAATGTTAAAATTATTTTAATCCAATAAAACCAAAATGTAGTACGCCTTGCTCCGGTACCGCGAACTCCACCGTTGTTTCTACGGTAGTGACTTCAATATTTCTAAAACCTGTTTACAAGGGGAAATGTTTATAAATAACTTTAAAAGTAATATGCTCGCAAGTGCAACTTCCCTTTGTAACACGAGCTGTTCAAAGTGTCATTCTTCTGCTTCAATACATTTCTGAAATCTCCGTAGATTGTTCTGAAATATCGACTACCTAATTTTCTTCTGAAAAATATTCGAAATTACTTGTCGGATATTTTCTTCCACGTCATCATATCTAAAAACTACAGAAATTCGCTGTAATATGCTGTACACCATTCTCAAATAATAGCTTGCATTATACTATGCACTAGTGAGCAATCCATTCAGTGTTTTCAAACAATTAGAACAAAATCAATAACTTGCACTACATTATGACTGTACGAATGAGTAATAACTTTAAGAGATCACAACAAACTGTGTTGAACTGCACTCATGCAACGCCCGACAAACGCTCTTGAATTTCGGAGCTTACGACAGACCCATTGTGGGAAGCAACGTTTCTCTAAACCCGTGGCGAAATATATAGAGGAGTCTGCAGTTGTGACATTAGGAATATTTTCCGCTCTCTTTCATTAGACCAGTGAATCATAGTGTACAGTGAGATTTTGAACATTGTCGTTTATAAATGAAAGATATAGTGATATGTTAAAAATATAGGAAATATTTTGAGTCCTCGATAGTGTAGGCCTACATATTGAAACATTATTAAGTTCTGTGTATGACAAAGGAAATCGCAAAATAATTGATTATATGAAATTCTATGGTGAATTTTAACTCGCCTTCAATGGATTTAATGGATTTAATGGAAAATGACAAGTAGTGATACAATCACTTAAATAAAAAAGCAATTGAGGGGTTTGCCGGAAGAAAGGCGGATAGACGCCCTTCTTCGGGAAAACGGTTTAAAATGTAGTGAATAATTCGCTAATTATAGTAGCGAAATTTTGTTTTGATTGTACTGTACATACCTGCAGGACAGGGCTGCGTGCGTGCGTGCGTGCGCGATTTAGTCAGTCAGTCTACAAGCAGAGCTAGTGCTGCGCGTTACCGCATACTGTACTGTGTGTGTTTTCTCGTGGTAGAGACTAAGCAAATATATATATTTCAATTTAGTCAGTCCAGTTGTTTCGTTTAACTACTTTTTATGTTCATTATTGTCCTTGCTTTAAGAGTAAACAAACTTATGAAACTCATAGATTCAGACGGAAATATTTTATGTTCTATAAAGAGATTAGTTACAATATTCAGATATTTGGGCTTTTTGTTATCAGGATTATACAAAGAATAAATTTTATTTATTTATGTTCACACAAAATGGAGATTTTCTTTTTCTGTTATATTCAGGAATTTTACTTTGCGTACTTAATGTCTACTCAGTATATCTGAAATAATGTAAATTACTTTAGAAGTAGATAATAAATGTCATAAAATGTATCTTTGTTTCAATTCCGTGTGAAATTTAAATCTGAAATCTACATTAAATCCCCTAAGCAAATCATTATATGGATAAAGGGCGTATAGACCGAAGTTTTATACGGTACAAATATAAGGAAATTTAATAATATAAATTGCCTAAATGCTACAAAACATTTATACTCGCTAAGATTTTTAATTTAATGTATAATTTTGTTCACTATCCGTATAACATTTTATTCAGGTGCGTTTTAAAATCTTACATTGCCTGTATCTCAATTCACCATATTGACGTATACGCCCTTTTTCCGGCAAACCCCTCAATTGTTGTCATGATTTAGGCCTATTCCGGAACCTTCGCATGCTATAGAAGTATTTCTACATGGTATAAATTAAGTTTCCCATAATTTGTCGTAGATTTTTACGCGATGAATGAAGAAAATATCTGGTTGTCTTTGGTGAGAATGCTCATACAACGCCCTTGTTTCTGGACAAATGATATAATTTAATCAACGTTTGATAAATTTCGTGACATTAATACTGGGCAACACTGTGCTTATTATTATCAAGGAGATGTGGAATACAGGTTCTGGTCACCAAAAGAAACGTTCTATGGCCAGCTTATCACTCTCATGTGCCTTTTAATTTTCTTGATTGCCATCATGTTATGAAAGCAATATTACCAAGAGAACAT
The DNA here is from genome assembly GCF_040183065.1 of Periplaneta americana. Classification (NCBI taxonomy): domain Eukaryota; kingdom Metazoa; phylum Arthropoda; class Insecta; order Blattodea; family Blattidae; genus Periplaneta; species Periplaneta americana. The sequence continues at coordinate 132,245,740 of NC_091126.1, forward strand.
TATTCTTAGCGACTTTTCCGAGAATGTGTAACGTCGTTGTACGATTCCTTAGTCTCTTTTAATTTTGTTAGGAGCCAAAAGTGCTGCTCTATTGTCACTGAAAATACCAACAGATTGGTTGCAAAGGTTTTGTTCAAGGACTGCATTAGCACGTGTTGTATGTACTACTCCGATATTTTCTCTTGGAAGATTTACAATTTACCCAGTGGCATAGCTGTGTGTAGTTGTAGGTCATCGGAGAAATTTCCGGCATGTGTTCCAAGTCTTCTTGTGTACTGGACTCGGTAGAAATATTAAAAATGGAATTACGAAATTTAATCAAGCCCAATAAGATTAATGCCACATTATCTAACTGATCAGCTTAACCTCAATTAGTTTGGTTAATGGAATAAATCCCACACACTTCTAAAAATTTACTATAATTGTATACACTAGGATCAGATTTTAAATTTCATTAATATTTCTGACTTAAAATTTAAGGCCGCCTGCGTAGCTCAGATCATAATGAGTTGATCTCAAAAACTGAGGTTGCGCTTGAGCGTCAGTTCCAATCAGGAGCTAATGATATTTTTTAGCTTCTTCGATAGCTCTCAACTGCAAGGCGAGAATGAAATAAATTGCATAGAGAATACTATGACAAATTCGCTAAATACAATATAGCTATCACCAATTTAACTGGGAAATATAATAAGCTTTCAGGCAGCAGTTCCTTCAGAGTAAAGAAAAAAAATTCACATTTAATATTAATACTTCATCGTTCTATTTAACACTTATACAAGGTGATTCAGGACATCTGCAATGAGCTCTGGGGATCGATAAATTTCGTCATGAGGATATTTTTTCGTAAAACAACCCATGTTCTTTGATGCCTCGTGCAGGAGCTACGCAACATCGAAAAAATGAAGGTTTTAGTGACATTTACAGTTAATTATGAAATGAATTATTTATTTATTTCTTCAAGTAGGGGAAACCCGGGCAAAGCGGATAAGTTAAGAACAAACAATGCCACAGGCTATATTTTGGTGCTCCCGAAATAAAATATTCATGACATTGGTTGTGACATATGTTGTCCACATATGTAAAAAACAGAAATTCGTTTCTCGTACCTACGGACAGTGATATGATTTGAGAAAGAAAATATAGTTAATTATTCGCTTTGCCCGGGTACACGGGCAAAGCGAATAATTAACCCGGGCAAAGTGAATATCCCTATAACATTTTCACATTTCTATTTAATTTGTATTCACTGATAATAAAATGAAATCAACACATAAACACGACGTTAATGAGTTATATTAGACGATAGGATATGTTATTTACAGCCCATTACAGCACGTTAGATTAGTACAAAATACAAATTTGAGCAAGTCGACGTTTCTCTAGCACTGAAGACTTGGATTTCTTCTGCTTTTGCTCCTGCCCATAAGTTACTTCTCTTTCAATGTTTTTAATCGATATGGATGTAAGAACTTCAGAGTGCTAACATTTTCTTCTTTGAACTCGTATCTTTCGAGCATCCACTTCTGGCACTGGTCTAAATCAAAAGAACTGACTTGGATTCTCTTGCTGGCGATGTTGAGGGTTTTGGTATAACCGGAACTGAAAATCTGAGTGTAATTGATGTACTGAATATTCCTTCAACCTCTGAAGATAACGACATCACAGAGGTGGTTGATTCTGAGTGAGCATTAACTGCTTCTTCAGCCGCTGAAGAAGCTGGCACCGCAGAATTTGTTAAATCTGAGCAAGCTGTCGTTTCGCTGATTTCTGTCTCAAGTGGGCGAGCTCTAAGTTGATCTGGAGCAAAATCTTCATCAACAAACACGTTATGGTTGTATGGCCAGATAGCAGAACCAATGATTGGAAGATTTTATTTTATGAAGTGCTTTCTTCATGGCTTCTTCAGACCATTTGGCTTGCTTCTACTTTCTTCCTCTTGAAAAATTGAACCATCTGAAAACACATTATGACCTTTTTAAGTAAAAATTAACATCACTGTTACGGATTTATAATTTAATTAGTGTGACTTAATGCCTCCACTATGTAAAATGAACTAACACGCTTTATTACAATATACAAATACATACAAAAATACAGCTAACACTTATATAGTCAAATAAAGGTGGCAGGACAAAGCGGATAAGTTATCCACTTTGCCCTATTCACTTTTCCCGCAGACGCCATTTCTCTTTTCATTTAAGATTATACAAACATAAACGTCAATAATCTTCTTCGTAAGTACGGCACTTTAGAAGTAATCGTATCGCCTATATATCACTATCACATAACAAAAAGTTCCTGCAGTATTGTGTGTTGTACATTTGTTTCTCTTACCTTGAAATATTTTAAGAAAACAGTCAATTTTCTTCAAACACACGCTGACTTCTTCTCTCACTAGCTAGAATGACGACAAGTCAGTTCCAGCAGCAAAATCTGGTTGGGATTCTTCTCCAACATAGCAGAAAGCGCTACCTTTTGGCGTTTCTAAGAAATAAGCATTATTCTCTTTGCCCGGGTTATTCGTTTTTCCCGGGTCTCCCGTACCCTTGCGGACAGGTTACAAGTGTCTGTCATTTTGCTGTCCCATTTGAATGGAACGCTATTCCGAACACTCTTCCACTGCCCATGGAGGATGTAGCTTTAAAATGTGAGAGATATGTGATTCAGCATAACGTCCCAATGAACTGCAATCTGGTTGTACGAGCATATCTGAACATCTATGGGGAGCAATGGATATGGAGAGCCGGAACTTTTGTGTGGCCAGCGTGATCACGCGACTTTACGCCCTTATTATTTTTTTTTCTTTTGGGACATGTGAAGTAATACACCACTCGAATTGGCACAAGAGAGGAACCGACTATGGGAGTATTAGCTGCTTTTTATCAAATTCGACACAGGCCGATAACCACTGCTACGACAGTGTAATGAATGTAATCAGGTTCGGGTTTGACATTTTGAACACCTGTAACTTGTAAGCAAACATACTTGAAAAATAATTCATTTCATAATTGTTAATGTCACTAAAACCTATCTTTTTTTTCGATGTCTCTTAGCTCCTGAACGAGGCATCGGAGAACATGGGTTGTTTTACAAACAATTATCCTCATTGCGCGACCTATAGATTCACAGAGTTTGTTGCAGAGGTCCTGAAACACCCTGTATAATCACTGATTAACCTTGTAATGTCTTTACTATGTTTAAATGAGGAATTTTACTGACTAGTTTCGAAGTGGTATTCTTCATTGTTCGAAGCCTAGGCTAATATTAATAGTCTAAGATGGTACAGTTTATGTGATATTATGATACAACAATCTGGACATAATTTTGGTTCCATGTTTACTTTTCTCTTATAGTTAAATAAAGGTACATTTCGTCTTGTAAAAATTGTCCCTGATCCCGTAAAGATTTATTTACATTTTCACAAGTCTTATCAGTAACGCGTACTGTGAAAACAAAATTAACACATTGCGGTCAACTGTTAAACCAACAAGAGACAATGAGTATCGATGGATTTAAGAACGATTCTTTTGTTTTCCAATGGATTTCATGGTGAATTTGAGAACGAAAGTACTACGCGCTTAAAACGTGCCTTAGTTTTCAAGGCTTAGAAACTATCGCATAAACAGTAGAATAGAATCACTTGTGGGATTTACAAACACGTGAAGTACACAGTATAGTCTATCAGAGACTAGTTCGGCGGAAGTTTGAACAAGGAACATTAAAAATATACCTAAGATAAGAATAACCTTACTTCCTTTATCAGGTAATACTCACGTGTTACGACACGAACTCACTGTTGTGCTTTTTCCGTCAATCACTGAATAAGTTACACAGAGTTAATTACTTAACAAATTTCTTAATATTTCTAATCAGTCAGGTTTTTAGTTCAAACAATATCAAGTAACTGAAAAGGCTAGATAAAGACAGTACAGATTTTGCCTCATATGCACTGCTGATTTTTGTAATTTACATTCAACAACTATGGTTGTATTTTTCATATTCTGCTTTTAATTTCATTTACTAATCAGATATTAATGGGTCTATTGCGACAGTAAGTAAATATGACCATACATCGATGGCTAAGAAGTAATATCTCTTATTTATAAAAGTGACCATTTAATTTAACTACACTATTATTTAGATTAGCTACATTATTTTTACGTTCACAAAATTGGACAATTAACTAATATTTTGTCCTCGAGTAGATCTTGCAAAGCAGAAACATGTATGCAAAAAAAATGGTCTATTTCGAAAAAAAAATATTTTAAAACAATTTCTTTTATTTATCTGCACACTTTCAGAAACGAAGTATCACCACAGTCTAGTATATGCAGTCACGAAGCTCAATACGTAGGGGATATGCATCCATAGACAGTTGCTAACCAATAGGATCGCTACTATCGCCTCATCACTGGCACAGTCTATTGTTCCTAGTACACTCAACAACTCAAGCTTCGTGACTGTATATACTAGACTGTGGTATCACTCTTGGCCATCGATATATCAAATGATATGCACAACTTAATAACTGTATTTACATGTAAGACTACAAATTAGATTATTACATAGAATAAAGTAACTAAGTAAGAGTCTAGTGAAGTGTTCATGTGGAATGTGGCATTGTGTGAGTTCCCCAAAATAATTTTTCCAATTGGTTCAGGATGGAATTAGAGTCGGCAAGCAAGTCACCAGTTTCATACCAGATACTGTTTACCCTTGCCTGTTATCCTTTCTTAAATTCCTTTATGCCCTCATATAAATTTCTAATGTTTTCATTCTTACTATTTGTTTCTAACTCATTCAGTTTTTCCTTCAAGAAATCTCTCTTTTTATTCCTAAGTTTATGACTTGCATCCCGTCTTTCATTGAAATAATTCTCTCTATTCGCCTGGACTGGATTCAGTAAGAATTTCAATTTTCCTGTTTCTTTCTTTCTACTACCATAACGCAATCTTCGTCAAACAATTGTTTTCTCTCAGTTTTTTCATTTATTCTGCTCAGCTGCAATTTTGATATTATTTCTGATACTTTCCCACACGCTATTAATATCTAACTGCTCAACTTCGTCGGAACTTCCTAAAGTGACAAAATCTGTTTGAAAATTCGATCTGATAATTTTGCTTATTTCCTTGTATTTCATTTTCGGAATATTGAATCTCTTAATATTAACTTGTTGCTCTCCTCGCTTGGCTACAGATAGTCTTTCCCTTAATTTTCCAATTACCAAATAATGACCAGAATCACAGTCTGCACCTTTGAAGGATCGAATGTCTAATATACTAGTATGTCTTCGTTTATTTATCAAAATGTGATATATTTGGTTGTGTGTTAATCCATCTAGAGATGTTCTAGTATATTTATGTATATCGTTATGCGGGACTGCACTTTACATAAGTACATTTTTTGATGTGGTAAACCTAACTCCATTATCATTACTAGTTACGTGTTAGCTCTCTTCCAATTGTCGGTTTAAAAATAACCCCGTCCTACTTCAGCATTGAAGTCCTCCAATAAAATTTTCATGTGATATCTAGATAACTGACCTAATGTATGTTCCATTTCCTCATAAAAGCTATTCTTTATACGCTCGTCTTTCTCTTCTGTTGGGACGTGAGCATTTATAAATATGATATCGCACCATCTACGCTTAAGTACTAAATAGGTACAACAACATGAAAAATTTGACCTATTAAGCGTTGATTTTATTCATTTATGAATAAAGAATACTGTTCCTACTAGGTGATTATTATTTCCTTCCTCATAATACAGTAAGTAATTTCCTATTGGTGAAATGCCATTCCCATCTACAGCTAATATAACACATCATATAAACCTTTTCCACTGCTTCCAAACATTTTTCTGTTGGCAAATTTATTTTCTTGTGCCTCCTGAACGATTTCCCTGATCAAATGGTGATTTATGACTCTTCTACCCCGAGTATGCAACCAAACGTTCCCCGAAATAATTAATATTGTCCTTCCAACAATAAATTTTATGACTTGCTATATTGATTGTATGATATTATGTTATCATTTTTACAGAATTACATGTTCCAGAAAATATTTTAAAACGTTATAAATTCACAGACAAGCAGGCAGGTAGAAAAAGGACTTTTATTAGTTTATTTTACAACGATTTATTAACATATTAGGTTATTTAGCGTGTGAATGAGATGAAGGTGATAATGCCGGTGAAATGAGTTCGGGGTTCAGCATCAAAGGTTACCCAGCATTTGCTCATATTGGGTTGAGGGAAAACTCCGGAAAATTCCTCAACCAAGTAACTTGCCCCGACTGGGAATCGAATTCGGGCCACCTGGTTTCGCGGCCAACGCGTTAACCGTTACACCACAGGTGTGCACTAGAAAAAGGATTAAATAAGTAACTAAATAAATAGATAACAAAATAAATAAAGACAAATAAATAAATAAATGAAACGATAAATGACTCGTCATCATAAATTTCGGATTAAATTCAACATTTTCATAAAGTAAAACAGCTTGATAAGCTGACGATATCTGCCTTGAAAATATATAGGCTACATTTATTTGTATCTAGTCTGTGTTAGTCAATAGAATACAAGTCAGAGACAGATATATGCTCAGGAATAAATATTTCTGTAAGTACACACAGACACAGGTAATAAAACATTTATAATGTAACAGGCTTTGTGTCATCTCGCGCTACACAATAAACAGATGTTAACGCCATGTCTGAAGCAAATAATTGCATCAGCAGAATAACACAAGCATTACTATCATATTTCTATCGGATGATGCAAGTACGGGTTAAATGAATCGAGGATTTAAAACATAGTTCTATGTGATTGCAATCTGAAACGTAGCTCATCCGTTACAAAATTCCTGGCCCTTGACCACTGGTCACGATGTTTTCCTCAAGAAGTATTTTGGGGTTTTCAACAGTGTCTTGGCAATGCTCTCGTTTCAGAGATTCATTGTGCAGGCACCCGAGGCATCATCGATTGTAAAATTGTATGTGGCATATTGACGCTGGTAGGTGTTAGAGTGAGTCAGTGTCGGGCAGAATAGAACCTGCTGTATATCTGCACAAGTCCACCGTTGTGGCCGAGGGGTTAGCGAGTACAACTCCGAACCCAGCGGGCCCGGTTCGATCCCCGGTCGGGACGATTTGCTTGGATGAGGTTTCTTCGGGAATTTTCCCTCACTCCTACGGATGAATATCAGGTAATTTTATCAGGCGATTGGAATACCACTCATCTTCGTCACTTCCTTTCCTCCCCTATCATCCTTTCAATCATCATCCCGTTACTTCTTCTGGTTTTCAGATCGCTCTACAGGCGGCCCTCCGAAGCTCCTGGCTCTCTCGACCGGCCTCCGTGGATTGTATTCATGCGATGATGGATAGCTTCTACAGTGGAACCCGGGGCAGACCATATCGGGGGAGGACTTCCGCCTCGGACCGTTAAGGGAGACTTGGGGGATTGCCGAAGCAGGAGTGGTATATGGACTCTGTTGGCTGTAAGGACCAGTCGTTATGGGGGGTCAAGGGGTTCTGTGGGCACGCAACACATCCCATATCGGGGGGGGATGTACAATAGACCTCAGGTCGTAGTGCGTGGGTTGTTCCCTTCCTCCTAACAAGGAAAAAATCTACACAAAATACAACGGTAAAAGGAGTTTCCTTACCAATAGACATGTTTTGGTGTAATGCTTCATATGCTTTTTCGGCTCGTCTGTGATGCAACACACTGCTCACACTTAGGCGTTTTTCTCCTGCGTCATTTTCTGCAAATATCAACTGTATGTAAAATTTGGCACATTTGGAGAAAGTATTTGAAAGTGGCATACCAAAACTTAATTTAGATAAAATTGGTATTGAAGATGTCTCGGTAATAATGAAGCTTCACTAGTGACTCAGCATGCTGCTCAAGGTACATTGCATGCATTCTAACAATATTCAAGTCAGAATGCAAACATTCTATAGAATTTCAGTTACGATTATAATGGCTTCGTTGCTGTGGAAAACTATATATTTTCACGGATGCTTCTTTTAATGTCATCGCTAATTTTTTTAGGGCTATTGTCATTAGTATCACGTCGATCTTTGAAATCACTTATACCATCATTTATTTTAATTTTCATAACTTGCACTCGTCGACGTGAGATTTGAAAAGTGGCGCACAGTGTCTTTTGACACACAATCGCTTACCTTGTACAAGAAGGTAATAGCGAAATGAGCAACTTCTTTGGAGATATCCTCTGCAACACGGCGACGAACAGGCTCCATAATCTCCATATTTTCTGACAGATATTTATTTTGGTTGTTGTTATTCATTTTCTAAAACTTAGAAAATCGATGCCGACGTCCATTTAGGATAACCTTCTGGCAATCATAATCCTTGTACAAGCAAGTGCATTCCTAAATACACAGAAGTTACATAGCAATCAACCTACAAGTTCAAAGTGAGGTTAGGTAATTAGTATATCAAAATATTTCAAATGGACGTGAGTTGCAGTTTTTGTTACAAGCCAGATTTTTTCGGCGGGAGTTCATTAGTTGATTGTTGTCGATCTGAAACATCATAGCACAATCACAAGACAACAGAAAACACTCAGTACTGTAGAAGGAAGATAATTTTTTTTTCAATTCTTCACGCCAGAAATGGAACCCCGGACCGCTCGGTTGGAAAGTTCACGCACTATCCGCATATTACAGAACGCAGGACCTACAGTGAGTGTAGAAAGTACTGATACACCTAACGCAAGTTACAAAAATTGTGAATTAATTACGCATGCATGTGATATTTAGTGAAAACGTGAAACGGATATAATCAATTATCCTTCATTTGATTGAATCTTGAAAGAAATTTTATTTTAGAATAGAAGAATCCGAAACGGCAGAAATACACAAAAAAGTATTAGTACTACGTTTCAATTAATAGCAAGTGTACATGCAGTCCAGGGGAGGTGGTTCTGGTAGTGTTGCTATTAGTCTGGTCTTGAGTCCGTTGCTGTGCAGGTGTGTTGTTTCGTGGATGCAAATTAACGTTGTAATGGGGTGCAAAGAAAGAGACTACAGTAGAAGAGAGAGGGATAATTATTCGCTTATATAATGAATATAAATCGCAAAATAAAATTAGTAAAATAATTGGAAAACCAAGAGCAACCATTCAACATATAATTGATAGAGTCGGCGAATGAAAATCGTTGGAAAATAGCCAGAGATCAGGACATCCTAGAAACCTGGATACATATACTGAGAGCATTAACGAGGAGAGTAAAGCAAAATCTTCAAATCAGTGCACCGAAATTAGCAGCTAGTGTCAAGAATGACTTGAATATTAGTATTTACGCTAGCAGTGTTCGTAACCATCTAATAGTTAACAAACTACATGGGAGAACAGCCCGCAGAAAATGCTTTGTAAGCGAACAAAACGGGAGGAAGAGACAACATTTAGCTAAAACACACATCAACATCACCCAAGAATTTTGGAACAATGTCATTTTTACTGACGAATCTAAATTCAATATATCTTCTTCAGATAAAAAAGAAGAAAAGTCTGGTGGACGAAGAATACAGAGCTACAAAAGCAAAATCTCCAACCCATTGTGAAACATGGTGGTGGTTCTGTATTGATATGGGGCCGCATGAGTGCCTCTGGAGTAGGGATCTTGCATTTTATCGATGGCGTCATGGATCACCAACATTAAATAAACATACTAAAGACCAATCTTAATACATCTGCAGAGAAAATGGGGATCAGGCAAGATTTTGTGTTTATGCAAGATAATGAACTCAAACACACCGCTTATGGATTCTGTATAACACACCAAAGTACATGGAAACGTCCCCACAGTCTCCGGACACTAACCCCATTGTGAATTTATGAGAACATATTCTGAAAAGAAGAATTCGTTCAAGGCAAATTTGGAACAGCAAGACCTGAAATACGCTTTGAAAGAAGAATGGGGAAATATCCCTGCTTCAGTAACTTCAAAGTTAGTCGAGTCGATGCCACGCCGTTTGGAAGCCATCTTGAAATGCAAAGGGCTCCCAATCAAGTGTTCAACTCCGAAAGAAAAGACAAAAAAACGGCCATAATATGGGACTGTATCAATATTTTTTGTTCGTTGTTTGTTGTTAATGTATAAATTAGTTTTTACGTGTTATTTTCTGTGTTAAAACAGAGGAAACTGCGTTTATTTGACTTTGTAGAGTACAATTTATAGGTGTATATTTTTGTTACTGTATACAGAATGTTTCAAAAATACGGGGCATAATTTCAGGTATATATTTCCCACATGTAGACAATCAAAATAGTTCATTACAACATGTGTCCGGAAATGCTTCATTTCCGAGTTATGGCCTTCACAACATTGAAATTCACAGGAACGTTTTTCTTTCCGCAGGTCGTTGTCATTACAGAAGATTTTCAAAATGTCCACCTCCTGCTTGAATACAGACCTCACATCGATGTTTCATTGACCTGCGAACACGATCCCAAACTCCAGGAGTATTGCGTATGTCCTCAGAACATGCCACAATTCGATTCCGAAGGGATTCCAAATCAGGCACCGGAGACGAATAAACTAATGATTTTAAATGGCCCCACAAGTAGAAATCGAGAGGGTTCAGATCAGGTGAGCGTGGAGGCCAAGCAATTGGGCCACCTCTACCTATCCATCGATCAGGAAACCTTCGATCCAAGTACCTACACAACACTGAATGTAACCTTCGCCTCGGAATGAACTGTCAGAGTGCCCTCTTAATGTCTCCTTGGACGGCAACGACCTGCGGAGAGAAAAACGTTCCGGTGAATTTCAATGTTGTGAAAGCAATAACTCGGAAATAAAGCATTTCCGGACACATGTTGTAATGAACTATTTTTATTGTCTACATGTGGGAAATACATACCTGAAATTATGTCCCGTATTTTTTAAACACCCTGTATAGTGAACAACTAATTATATTAATTACTTCTGTCTGTAATATTGCTCAGTGTATCAATCAATACTTTCTACACTCACTGTATACTAAATACTGTATAGTATTAACTACTGGCTTGACTTTTCAAGAGGGAGGGATCCTTGCACTTTTGTTTACATTGGCCCAGTATGCGCCCTATTATGCAATGATTGTGTAAGACACTTGGCCTGTTGTGTTGTGGCATTCGTGACTCTGATGCGGACAGATGGACTTTTTGTTTTCGGAGGGAGGTAGCCGGGATGAATCCAGGCACTTAGGTTTATATTGGCCCATTCTGTACCCTATGTTCGATGATTGTCCACTTACGATATGTGGCTTAAGCGGTTTTCGTGAATCATATGCTGATAGGTGATCCATCCTGCCTCCAGACCTTACAATGCCAGGTCCCATCCTTAGGCGAGAACTTGTCGCGATAGTGAGTGCGAACTTTTCACGAGTGTCATAACAAGATTATCCACTAGTTGGATAGAACACTTTATGGCATCTTAGCATTATAAATTGTATGAAATAAATTATAAATCATCCATAGCTGACAAAGTTTTCATATGTTCGTATCGATTAGTTGTGCCTGACATTGACATTGAATAAAGAGGAAGGTATTGCATGTATTACAAACTCTAGTTATAGGTTGAGTTTCAAATTTTATGTTACAAATATTCCTTTATTTTGTTAATATTGTTTCTCTGAACCACATAACTGTTTTATGTGATATTACAAAAGTGATACAAAATTATTAAAGATTGGAAATAAATGATATGTTACCTAGTGTCCTGCACTTCACTTCTTGTTACACGGCGCGTAAAAGCGGTAAGCAAGACAGACGAGTTGCATGCATCCCGACGTAAGCGTTCCGGTATTACGTCATAGCGAATATATCATTGCTATTATTGGCACGCGTGCCATAATAAGCCGATTACGAACGATATTGAATATAGTAATAACATGTTTATAATGCTAGGGTGGCATAAAGAAACTTACTTACTTGGGCCTATTGGTCTATGAAAAATCCCAGATCTGACCGTGACTCGAACCCGGGCCGCCTGCTTCACAGGCCGGAGGTCTGACCACTCAGCCACCACAGGGATTTGAGTGAACTAACACTACCCATACATCTTCGACAGAAAAGCATGTATCATTCATTCTGTGACAGAAGTTAACGAGAGACGCTTCAAGCATTTTCGCGTGTTCTTCAACGGTCAATATACACGACGAGCGCCGTGTTGTATCGAGCGGTTTGGACGTGTGTGTCCATTCACACACGCAATCGCAGCAACAGGGATACAAACATGAAGCGTGCCAGTGAATGGGCCTTCCCGTCTCGTTTGAGGACCGCAGCAGTATCTTACGTCAACAATGCGCACGTGCTCGCACAAGTGACACCGCTAACATGTGCCGAGGTCCCGAGTCCCTTCATTGCTAGGGAATTATACACAACAGCTAGGACGCCTCGTGTGTTATGTAAACCCTGCCACTAAGCAATGCGTAGAGTTATCAATATAATTAGTATGTTCATATTCTAAAACGCCTCTACAGTCCGTTTCACGGATGGAGACGGGTTGTCTTCAATAGCCTTAGGGGTTCTTGACCAAATTTCGCATTACTGCTTCTGACGCAAGTATAGTGATTATTGAACTTTAAAAATTAAACAGCAAATGTCCCAGGACAAAGGAGGATATACAGAGTGTTTCTAAATTAAACCGACAAACTTTTGGATCGGATAGATTACCCTTAGTGTTGAATTGTCATTGAGGCTTCAGCGTGTTCATAATGCTTGTGTTCGTTTCATTTTTAACAGCCGTCGCTATGATCATGTCTCCGATTATTTCTTTCAATTATCTTGGCTTCGTTTACGGGAGAGACGTTCAATTCATTCACTCTGTTTGCTATATCAGTTTTTAAATAATTCCACACCTATTTACCTAGCTACTCGCTTCACACTTTTAGCATCCCACCACAATCGTGATACACGTTCACAGCATAACCTTATTCTATCAATTCCATATCATCAAACATCTCTTCACAATACTCACAGCCCGTTCCTGGAATTCCTTGTCACAGGAAATCAGGAGCAGTCGGAGTCTAAAATCTTTTAAGTACACTCTACTTAGAAATGTTTTTATTGAACAGAACTAGACTCTTGCAGAAGTTCCTAAATAGTCTTAAATAACCAAGTTGTTATTCTTTTCTCCTCTCTCTCTTTTTTTTCTTTTCCTTTTTTATTATCTTGATATATTACTTAATCATTTGTAGGCCTATTTGTATGCAATTTAGTACGACTTTGCTATTCAACATTTCATGTCTTGTAACCCACATGTATTTTCCTATTAGTATATTAACTGTATACTATATCTCAAGTGAATTAATCGTCGAATTTTTCTCGAGCATTTTAGGTCTTATAAATTGTGTATGTGTGTGTGTGTGTGTGTATATATATATATATAATGTTATGTTTATTTAACGACGCTCGCAACTGCAGAGGTTATATCAGCGTCGCCGGATGTGCCGGAATTTTGTCCCGCAGGAGTTCTTTTACATGCCAGTAAATCTACTAACATGAGCCTATCGCATTTAAGCACACTTAAATGACATCGCCCTGGCCCGGGATCGAACCTGCAACTTTGGGCATAGAAGGTCAGCGCTATACCAACTTGCCAACCAGGTCGACTATATATATATATATATATATATATATATATATATATATATATATATATATTCCCCTTATGTTATGTAACTGATTTTGATTAGGCCTATGTGTAATTTTCTACTTTATTTTATATTGTCCTTATATTATGTAACTGATCTTGACTATTTGTAATTTTCTACTATATTTTGTGTAATTTCTAAGGTAGGCTACCTTTTTTGTGTTTTTTGTAATCTATCACATAATTTTGTATTTCACGTATATTATTGAAACCTGGTTGAGTGGAAGAGAAGGCCTTATGGCCTTAACTCTGCCAGGCAAAATAAAACTACTACTACTATTTCAAACACTTTTCGTTAAGGTACCTATGGGCTCGGACGCTTCGTTTCAGTGCAAGAGGGTTTTAACGCTACCACCCAGTTTGTTTTCTACGTCAGCGCAGTGTCATTCTTCAACCCGGTTTTTTTATTCCCTGAGCTCGGTATCATACATTAACCCAATTTGATTACTACGTGTGGTTTATGAAACCCTTGTTGACTCTGAAGATCTTGCAACACGCATTGTCTGCGCAGTAGCTGAAATCAGGGAAATCCCTGGCGTCTTTGCTAGTATATGTATGGCATGTCGATGTCATGCTTGTCTGGAAGCCAATGGACGTATGTTCCAGCACTTGTAGTGATGAGATAGTAAAGCAATGGATCCATATTTCTAATTTAACACTGAAGTGAGTCTTTCCTTTTCATCGGTTTGTTTTCTTTGTGTTTTTCTGTATGTATGGGTCAATAAATTGTGCCTGTAACATTAATGACTTGTTAATTCACCTAATTACCTTAATCCCCTCCTGTACGATCGACCCATGTAATAACACAAACCCCTCTTGCTCTGAAAGAAAGTGTCGCAGCCCATGGGTTCATTAACAAAAACTCTTTGAAATAAGGTTATCTATCCGATCCCGAAATTTGTCGATCTAATTTAGAAACACTCTGTAGTAATATAATCACTTCATGCGAACAGGAATAATAATTTGAGAACTAACACCAGAGTCTGGACAAGGCTTTGTAGATATGAGGTATATGGCGATTAAGAAATGGGAAGAGTAACACAAAGAAGGATACTTAAGTCCTGAAGCTAAATACTTATACAGAGTGATTCACGAGGATTTACCTTCCCTTACGGAGCTTATTTCCTAAGGCATTCTGAGCAAAATTTTCATCTAAACATTTGTCCTAATCTCAATATTTTCAGGTGTACACTAATTTGAAATTGTTTGTAAAATACCATTATTCTTTAGGGTAAAAGAATATTACAGAAATGAATGAACTATTCAGGAGTATCATTTCTTTAATTAGCTATTATGCTGAAGCTAAAAATGTGTTGTGAATTTCATAGTTACTTCGTACAGATTTTTTCTTTTTTTTCGATTTTTAACTACAAAATTACATTTTCTTACGAATTTATTACAACTGATACAAATCACGCCACTCTTGTGAATTCTTGAAGACTGTACATTAGGATGCATAATTAAACTGTAAAGAATCAAGTTCCCAAAGTCGTATGATTTGTAACAATTTTTGTGATAAGTGTGTAAGAATGATGTCATTTTTAGTTAAAAATTGAAAAACAAAATCTGTGCAAAGCAACTGACAACACATTTTTAGCTTCGGAACACTAGCCAATTAAAATGATACTTCTGAATAGTTCATTCTCTATTTGTATATTCTTTTACCCCTAAAACTAAAGAAAAAAGGTATTTTACAAACTTCAAATTAGTGTAACTCTAAAAATATTGGGATTAGGACAAATGTTTCTATGACATTTTTGTTCTTCGGAAATAAGCTCCGTAAGTCACGGTAAATCCTCATGAATCACTTTGTATAGCTTACAGAAAATTATGTGGTTCCCCTAGTATTACTAATTTTAGTTAGGAAAATTCTTATAAATAGTTAAGATTAAATAGAAAGAAAAGTTTAAGGTTAAAGTTCAAGTTCTAATGTGATTTGTAAAATAATACATGTGACATTAAATACAAACCTGTCAAGCAGAGGTTCTTATAAGCATTGTTTTTTATTGATAGGAATGTGATATTTGTACTCAGCACTTTTGAAGAATGTTAATGAGGACCAAAATTAGATAATACACAAGTAGATATTAGCTTAGGTTAGGCGGAGTCTGATAAAACTGTTGATGAAATGATGAGATTACTTTAGCAGATTAGTCTAAAAAAGACAATGAAATGTGGCACTCCGAGAGTTAAGATGGGTCTGAAGAATTGGAATGTAGGTACCAGGTTCGTCATTAAATAAAATAATGTGATTACAATAAATATTTAAATATATTATTATAATGTTCAGAACTAGATGTCATTTCCTCCGCATCTAAAACAAGGGATGAATTACAGTTCAAAATTATACTTAGATTCCGGATGTTTAAGAATTTAACAGTAATATAGGGTATTTCAAAAGTCAGTTCAAGTATTAAACCGCTATAAATATTATAATATTTGAGATAGGGGAAAAAACAAAAACATCACAGTGTTGGGCAAACAACGGGGTTTAGAAAACATTGGGAAGATGTCCGCCGTTTTCTTGCTCAACGTACAGCATTCTGTCTGCGACACCATGCACAGCATTTTGCAGATGTCTTGGGATATTGGAAATTTCTCGCGAGATGGCATCTTTCAGTTGCAGTAGGGTTGTTGGATGTGTCAGGAAAACTCGTTCTTTAAGGTAACCCCACAACCAAAAGTCGGCCGGATTGAAATCTGGAGATCGCGGTGGCTACATTGTTGGAAAGTGCCTACTGATGACTTTGGCCCGAAAACGAACCTCAATTACGCATGTTAACTTCACCATTAATTTTTAGTAGGTTATTTTACGACGCTTTGTCAACATCTTAGGTTATTTAGCGTCTGAATGAAATGAAGTTGATAATCCCGGTAAAATGAGTCCGGGGTCCAGCACCGAAAGTTAGCCAGCATTTGCTCATATTGGGTTGAGAAAAAAACCCGGAAAAAACCTCAACCAGGTAACTTGCCCCGACCGGGAATCGAATCCGGGCCAGCTGCTTTCCCGGCCAGACGCGCTAACCGTTACTTCACAGGTGTGGACAATAATGGAATAAGACAGACTGTTACAGTAAACGGGGAACGCTACTACAGCATGTTACAGAACTATGTTATCCCTAGACTGAGGAATCACGATATGGAAAACATAATCTTCATGCAATGTGGCGATCCACCCCACATCTTTATCCCTGCAAAACAATTAATTACGCAGATATTTGGCGATCGTGTCATCAGTAGGCACTTTCCTACAATGTGGCCTCCGCGATCTCCAGATATCAATCCGGCCGAGTTTTGGTTGTGGATTTACCTTAAAGAACGAGTTTTCCTGACACATTCAACAATGTTACTGCAACTGAAAGATGCAATCTCACAATAAATTCCCAATATTCCAAGACATTATCTGAAAAATGCTGTGCATGGTGTCGCAGACAGAATGCTGTAGGTCTACGTTGAATAATAGGACGGCAGACATCTTCCCAATTTTTTGTAAAGCCTGTTGTTTACCCAACACTGTCATGCTTTTGTTTTTTTCCCTATCTCAAATATTATAATTTTTAAAGCGGTTTAATGTTTGAACTGACTTTTGAAATACCCTATACTTAAAATAGACAAGCATAAAACGGTAATTAAAGCATGAAAAATCACTGTAAGCTTAAGAATATACATATTAGCTATATTTTATCACTAGGGCATGGAAGTTGAAGACCTAAAAAAAAATCACAGAAAAATGACCTATAAAATGACCTTAAATTTATGAAAATATGACATTAAAATTAAGAAAAAATGACTTAGGCCTAATAGTAAAATTCTAACAAAATACTAGTACAATTTCATCTGTGGAAAATGCGCTTTCGCCAAACTCAGTTGCTAACTGTCGCAAAAAACCTTTTTCTCTCCTTTGTTTTCCTTTCGGCATTTTTACGTTTTCACTTGTGTGATACAATATGCTGACTATGGGCACTGCGGCTGCAATATTTGTTCTGTTGCGTTGGTGCACGTAACACGTAACAGGAATCAGTGGTGATGCAAAGAAAACGTTTTTTGGAAGACGAAATCGGATTGCGTAAGCAATCTGCAGTAGGTACTCGAATGTAGACTACGAGTACACTGTAAAAAAATGTGCGTTCATAAGCAGAAAAGGTAAAAAATGCAACGATAACTAGAACATTTTCCAAGAAATGACCAATAGACAATAAAAGACCGAAAAATGCATTAGAATGCAAAATAAAAGTAGGCTATATTAGTTCGTGTAGAAGTGAAACGAGTTTGTATTGCACCCTGCATTGTCTGTGATGTCTCAGAAAAAAAGATGATATTTCATCAAATTCCGAGCCCCATTTATCACTTAATTTATACGACATTCAGGCAACATATTTTGTATTCGTTGAACATTACCACAAGGTACAGCTGTCAAAAAAAAAAGTGTCCGCACTCGTCAACAGCGAATATTTTCAAAGTCCACTTCGGGTCGCGGCGATGTTACACGATGCATGTGCTTGTACAAGCAGTTCCCGAACTATGAAAGTGTTCCATATCTACTCCTCGCAGACCAGCGGTAGAGTGCTTGTTTAATGATTCAAAGGTTCTGGGTTCGCGCCTTCTTCAAGTTTTCATTTTATTTTTTAATCGTTTTTAGCGATGTAAATGATATTCAAATTATCATTTATATCCAGTTATCGTTCTTGATGGATATCACGTTATTTATATTTTGTTATCGTTCTTTAGAGATATGAATATAATTCTAGTCATCATTTGTATTCTGTTATCGTTTTATAACGATATGAATAATAATTATTACTATTGTAGCTAGAGTATCTCCAATGGGGGTTAGCCCTATTTTACATATGTATGTTAGGGCTATAGTTTTATACACAAAAAAGATAAGCATAAAGAGAAATGGAAAAGAAAATTAAATTAGCTTACGCGATGTAAACAAAACATAAACAATCCGTAAATTAGGCATTGCGATTGCAAAACAAATATCAGTTATCAATTTGAAACATACAAAAACATTAACAACACACATACCTAACACTTCTATAACACAAATATGCAGCTTTCCGTACCATACATCATAAATTAATACACAATAGTCACACAAACACAATCAAACTATAATTACGACATTGCGACGACATCAAGCATAACATAACTGACTCACATACATAACAAATCAAGCATCCTTTGCAACACATACACTTCAACATAGTAACCACACTTTTAAAAGTTACAAATTTGGCTCCAAGAAGAATAAATAGGACACTGTTACTAATTACTATTCTTCTACAATTTCTTAAATACATCTGTAATACATCTGTGAAATTCCGATATGAATAATATTCACGTTTTTTATATTGTTATCGTTCTTTAGCGGTATAAATAATATTCAAGTTATCATTTATACTCTGTTTACCTTCATTAGCATTATAAAATAATATTAAAGTTATTTATATTGTTATTGTTCTTTTGCAATATAAATAATCTGTATTTTATGTAGGTAATTATTATAACACAAACATCTTTCTTTGTAAAATAGGTTATTTTATTTAGATAATTAAATACGTATTATATAATATCTTATATTAATTAAACAAACCGATATTTATCATTTATATTGTGTTATCGTTCTTTAGTGATACTGTATAAATAATATTCTAGTTATTTATATTGTAATCGTTTTTTAGCGATATAAATAACATAAATTTAATATTAGGTTTGGAAAAATCCAGTTGCATAATACTGCTATTAGTTTTTCTTTTTGTATTATTACATTATACTATCTTGAACCACAATAAAATGAAAAGGAGTAACGAGGAATTGAACCTGAGACGTTGACATCTAAATTCCGACGTTCGTCCGCTGAGCTACGAGGGCAAAATTGCGGAAACTTTTTCGGAAAAATTGGCCCAATCACACTCTAAGATTTTCTGATGATTCGTAGAAGCTAGTCCAGGATGCGGGGGGCAAAGGCTAATTGAGATTTCCCGATCTCTGATAGGGTCAAACATCCTGATAGAATTAATATTTAACCCTTGCCGTGACTTTCGGTGAAGTCCGGAGGGCCCAATTAGTCAAATCCACTCTCCTCATCTCCACGCTTGGGCCCACTGGAATTTAATAAGATGCGAAAAAGATAGTGGTGTGCGGAAAGCAACGGGATGTTACCGCATTTAGGCCTATCATTCCCGAGAAAAACTGCAAACATGAACAAAGGAAGCTTTTAATAGAAGAAGAAGGATCTTCTGCGGACCTCTGGAAAAAGAACTAAGGAAGAGACTAGTGAAGTGCTTTGTGTGGAGTGTGGCATTGTATGGGGAAGGAACATGGACATTACGACGAAATGAAGAGGAACGAATTGAAGCATTTGAAATGTGGATGTGGAGAAGAACGGTGCGTGTGAAGTGGACAGATAGAATAAGAAATAAAATTGTGTTTGAAAAAGTGAGTGAAGAAAGAATGATGCTGAAACTGATTAGAAAGATAAAAATTAATTGGTTGGGTCTCTGGTTGAAAAGAATAATAGACGACATTAGGATATGTGGATCATATGCGGAAACTAAGAGGAAGGCAAAAAATAGGAAAGATTGGAGATTGCTGGGTTTGCAATGAAAGACCTGCCCATGGACAGAACACTTATGTATGTGGGTATGTTCAGAATGCCTGGAATATCGTGTCTAAAAACAGTCGCTATTTGCAAAGACTAGTCAATTCCATGCCCACTCGACTGCAAGATGATCGAGATAAGGGAAAGATAGACTAAATATTGAATTGTGGCTTTTTGTTTTGTTTTTTGAACGCTTAATTGTTTGAATGTTTTAAGGCCGACGCCAGTAAATTTGTTTTGTTTATGCCACGAAAGATATTTTTATTGAGAATAAAATCTTTTTTCTTTCCATTTGCAGCCACAACATCATAATGATAAAGTCATGGCATAATATATTAATGAACCAGATGTTAATTACTAAAATAATCGTAAAAGAGAAAGGGGCCATTATGTATAGTTTGTCTCTCTCAAAAACAGAACAAAAAAGAACATAAAAAGCACGTGGTTGTAGTTGAACGCAGGACCTCATGAATAAGAGGCCTGAACGCTACCATTATGCTACCGATAACACACAGAATACTTCAATTATAACTGTAGATATCAGACAACGTGGTCCAACAACATGTAACATCGCCTCTCTCCGAATTGTAGCGAAGATACCCGAAGGGAACTTTGTTTCAGGAGAGCGGCCACTTTTTCTTTTGACAGCTGTACACATTTAGATTTTCTGTTGTATTTTACTTCGTTATTTAAATACGCTGTAGCAATTATTGTATGATTTAGCGTCGAGGGAATTGGTGATAGCGAGATGTTATTTTGGCGATATGAAGCCAAGAATTCGCCGTAGATTACCTGACATACGCCTTACGGTTGGTGAAAAACTTAACCAGGTAATTAGCACAAGCGGAAATCAATTCCACGCCGAGCGAAACTCCGGATTAGCAGGCAAAAGCGTTACCGGCTGAGCTACGGCGGTTTCTATTGTTAAACTCAGCCTTCTATTAGATAGAACAGTTTGCATCACAGCAAAATTCGTTCTACAGAGCGATCCAAAAGTCGCGCACATCTTAATAATAAGTTCACTTATATTTATATAAAGATTAATTTATTACGTTTACTTACATCAGCTTTCACATCAGTTACGTCATTTTTCACAACATACGCTGAAAAAGGCAGCCTCGTTCAGTAATGTATGTACGAACTCTTTTCACCATGTTTGCGGCCATTTTTTGAGCACGCAATCTCCGTTGTTATGTTCCTCTTTAGTTCCTCCAGAGTGTGCGGCCTGTTTTTGTATACCCTTCCTTTAAGATAACCCTACAGAAGGAAATCTGGGGATTTAAAATCGGGGGAACGTGGGGGCTATAATCCTTCACCAAAAATCTCGCATAAAAACTGCATGGTTTCATTAGATGTGTGACATGTGACACTGTCCTGCTGGAACCAACAATCATATTCATCATTGTTAAGAAACGCAATAAGCTGTGTAATGATGTCTATGTACACAACACTAGCCGAGTTCTTAGGCACTCTGACATCCAGATAATTCCTACGAAATTCGTCTACAACACGTACATAAAAACGACTGGAAAAATAATGTTCAACAATGAAAACTCGTTGCTCTTGGGAAAACGACATGTTTGCCGAGCAATAAACAAAGGATTACTGCAAGCGTCAGTGTATACATACCCATCACTATGACGTCTAGGTTTGTTGCTCTTAATACCCATGATGCTATCTAGCGGTAGCCGGTAACACTTTCCAACTGCACTACTCAATATAGACACTATGGGCCGTATTCATATACACATTCTTAGCGCAGGCTTCCGGTGGATGATCAGCGAACTAACGTTTTTCGTATTCATAAAACAGTGTTAGCGATATGATATGACATGAATCCGGTACAAGTAACCAGTCGATAGCCGGGGCTAGTTTAGCACGCTCGTAGCGCGGGCTAGCGAAAAGTCTATGAATAACACCCTAGAATTTTAATGTGCGCGACTTTTGGATCGCTCTGTACTTCAACTGGCGTAACAGAAGCATGTTTGAAGCAAGCTATTGTGGATGGACTTCTGTCTACAAAAATTGTAGCATTACTTTTCATTATTGTGTGGATTTTGTTTTCTATAAGCCAGTATTTAGAGACAATACAGTTTGCAATTTTCACTAATAGCAATTGTCTGGACGGAAGGAGATTTTAAGCGTAGACTTACTAGTAATTCCATTTATGTAATGAAATAAGCTCTATAAAGGGTTACATCCGTGGAAACCTGCACATGAGAAGGATAAATTGAAGGCACTAAAATGTTCGTTGATAATGTAGATTAAAATAGCAAATAAATATATTACTTTTCAAACAAATATTAATGCAATGAAGTTGTTAAAGATTTAAAAATTTAGATTTTCATTATCTTTGATGAGACTTGAAAGCATTAACAAAAGTCCTCCCAGTCCTTCTCCCTTCCTCCATAGAGGAAGAAGACCTATTGGACCCCACATCCGGTTAAGAGATAGAATGAGACCGTAACGGACCACGTGGTCTAACACTTGTATGGATGATGATGATGATGAATTTCATTATATTTCAATGATGAATCTTTCAATTTATTTTTAAAAACAAAAAGGTAAAAATATGTACTTATTCTTAAAATAGGCAGCAAGAGCTTAAATAGGCAAGATAAAAATTATTCCTATAACTCTTAAATACCTCTAAATGTATTTATATAACTTTGACATATGTCCACCCATTAGTAAAAGATATTTCGCCGAACATTCGAGCTCTACATCATACTCTATGTGGAAAATTTGTGCTTGTTGTCCCTCAAGATAATCTCTTTTTATCCTTTATTAGATCTCTTTCACAACAGACGATCAATCGCAGCAATTAGTCGTCGATGAGACGACTGAAAGAGCGACTAATATCATCGACTGCACGTTTCGCTGTATCATTCTTGATGGAGCTGAAGAATGAAGAGGAATTGTTTCTTTGCAATTGTAAAACACGAAACGCAGAAGGGCAAGGAAATTTCATGTTCAACCTATTATGAGTGCTCGACTTGGAAAAGAATTGTTCTCTACATTTAATGACGATATTCGTGAGGATGAAAAAAATATTTTCAATTATTCCGAATGTGGAAAACGTCATTTGATGATCTACAATCATAATCGATAAATTAGCATAAGAGGACAATAATGAAACATCTTATTGCACACTGTTTCGTAGAAAGACTGAGTGCAGAAGATTGATAGTTGTGCCTATTGGTCGCCTAGTGTGAATGGCGTAATTAAAAATAATGTACCACCTCTAGTCGGTGCAACTACAATCTCGACAACATTTTGCGGTAGTGAGCGACTAGAAGCGACTGTTGACGAGCTCATCAATTGCAAAGCAAAGTGGCCGATTCTGTGTTAAAGCGTCTTTTACAAGTTGAACCGATCGATCTTCGAAGCCCTACCTGTTTAACCACCATTATTTTACTGACACTCATGTAGTATTACAGAAATGATAACGGGCATTTATTCCCGAATACTGTCGATGCCCACGTAAAGGTTCCACTTCATTGAAAGTCAGTGAGCCAATGCCTGGTTTTGTTATACTGTACATAGCATTTAAGTATTTCTCTATCACTTTTAAAAGTATTAAATTTGCCTCTTAATTTCCATGTGAAATATCTGCAAAATATGAAAACTGTGATTGACTGTCCTACAAGGATCTTCGTTTGACTATACCTGTAGGGAAGAGAGTAATAGGCCTACCTCAGAAACTGGTTGCGAATGTGTTCTGTTTATATATATTTAAAGTTTAAATATACACTAGGCATATATATACTTCATGAATTGAATTGACTTGAATTGAATTATAAGGAGGGGACATTACAACCCAGCACTGCGAACTTACGGGACGGGGCACTATGGCCAGCACTGCGAATTGTTACGATCTATTATTGCTCTAACCCTCAAGCTAGGCGCATTCCCAAACCCACACCGGCTGACTACACTAATGTTCGCTGCGTACCCAGGTGTCAAGAGGAAACTCCCTTTGTCCCTAGGCCAGCCCCCTTCATGCGTCGCCAGCCGGAGATCGGGGAATGCTATGGAATGATGACGAAATTATGTAGATGCCTAATATGGGGAAAAACAGGAGAACCCCGAGAAAAATTCCAAATGTGACCTTGTCCACCACAAATGTCACTATGGACTTTCAATGAAAAATCCCAAACCTCACTGGGACTCGAACTCGGGCCGCCTGCGTGACAGGCCGGAGATCTGAGCACTCAGCCACCGCAGAGGTGCACTGCGACCTTATTAGATCCTTCACGCTGACCCTCAAGCTAGGCGCATTTCCAAACCTACACCGGCTGAATACACTAAGGTTGGCTGCATACCCAGGTTCCTAGCACGCAACCCCACACGTTTCTGAGCCAGCCTTCTCCGTGCATCGCCAGCAAGTGTTCCGGAAATGCTATGGAATGATGACGGAATGCAGAGATGTTGACAAAATTACTTAGTTTCCCAAAAATGATCAAAAATTCAATTTTAGGTTTTTTGTAAGAAAATATTCCTTGGACAATTACGAAGTTCATAGTATGAGCTTTTTTGCCTTCACATATTCTTTGAGGCCCAGGGAGCGATTTTTATATACATCTGGGCGAAACTGCATTTTTGGATGTTCAAATTTCTCCATGCGCATGCAGTTTTCAACAAATTCAATGGAAACATTCGTACGTGTCCATGAATACATTATCCGAGATCTAACGTTGAGAAATTTCAATTATCTTCAAAATTAAGGGTTTAAAATTATATAAATAGAAAATGTGAATAAATAAATTTGATTTTCAAAAATGTTACTGTGCCTAACTAGCCTAGATATTATGAATTTCTCAAAGTTAAAATATTGCCCGTGACTCAGAGTTCGTAAGAAAAGATATGAACTTAATGTATTTAAATGTAATGCGCATGGAACATTTCGATTATATTATCATTAATTTGCGTAATTAAAATAAAATTAACTTTGAAACTAGCAGTACGATTAAGCTGAAAGTTTGCACATACCTTATTCTTAATGCATCTAGTAAACAGTTCAAAAATGAAATAAATCGGATTAAAATAATTGAATCGAATTTTTTGAGAAACATCATAAGTCACGAAATACAAAGTTTTGGGAAAACTCACAAACTGTTTAACGTTGATAAAAACATAACGAAAATATCCTTATGCAAAATAATATTTTTAAACAGAATATGACTCAATATTCATGTTTGAAAATGTTTCTCGATATCTGGTAAAGATTTAGCAAAACAAACTCTTCATTTCATGAAATAATTGAAACTTTGGTTAAAAATAATACGAATTTGATTCTCAAAACCAGTATTTAGAAGCTGACTTCATAATTTTTGTTTCATGAGGTGTAACCGATGGATCACTTGAAATATGCCACAAATAGAAACAATCATACATCTTCTATAAACTGGCTGCTTACAATATAACGATTCTATGCAATTAAATATTTAGAAATTTAAAGGGAAGCACAGCACAGAAGTACAGAAACAAGTGCAATACAAATCATCCACGATGTATACAATGTTATAGTATCGTTTGAATTAACAGTCTAAGTGCAAGGATCCATCCAAAGCAAAAATAAACCAGGTATTCGTAAATCCAGCGCCGCAGCTTTGCAAACTAAAGTATCATACTTGGAACTAAAGATGCGAAATGGAACTGTTTCGATTCCTCCTAAGAGAATAAATTTTCTCATAAAATCTCGGCCAGTATTGGCACGGTTTCCACCCAACACGTGATGAATTTGTACATAAAAAGTATGTAGCGAAATCCGGTTTCGTATGCCAACGGCTGGGAAGAAAATCGTGTCGACAACACGTGCCCCTCGTACTGACTGAGCGATTATTCACCTCTGCTGACATTTGGACTTCAGGCCAGCAATCGGCTGGTTGGATTTTACCCTCCATGGGCTGTCTTGTCATGATTTTAGTATATCAGTATCCAGTATATGCGGAGCTTGGTATCAAAGTTAGACAACTCCATTTTTGTTTTTTCTTTACAGGAGAAGCGAAAAACTAGATCCTTGGAAACAAATGTCACTGTTATACGTAGGCTACAATTTTTTTAAACATTATCATGGATCGTAGAAATATTTTTTCAGTCTCAAAATGTGATTAAAATTAATATTCAGGTCGAAATTTAAGTTGAAAAAGTGGAGTTGTCCATATTTGAAACCAAATTAAAGAGTTGTCTGTTTTTTAAACAAAATGAAGATATATTTAAAGTGGAGTTGTCTGTTTTTAAAACTAAACGAAGCCATATTTAAAGAGAAATTGTCTCCTTCTGAAGATAAGTTTCTTCTAACTCGGTTTCAAAGCAAACTTACGTAAAACAGTACTTATTCATCCACAAACCGATTATATAAACAATAAGCCACGTTGGATTCGCGATGCGTGATGGGAAAATGTGATATGAATGTGGGCTTCTCATTGGCTACTGATGGAATTGTCCTAATTTGAAACCAAGCCACAGTGGAGTTGTCTACATTTTGATTCTAAAGAGCACAATTAAGTGCTACTTTCGCTCTGTTCCGTTCGTTTTTGAACCTAAACAGTTCCAGAATCGTATTCAGCACGCAAAATTCTATGAGAAACAATCAATATCTCGAAATCGCAAAAAATGGACTTGTCTAACTTTGATACTATGCTCCTCATATTAGCAAATGGCCTTGTTTCCAAATTGCTCTCGTTTGAATACGCTCCTGATATGTGCAGTTTAGAGAGTGTTTAAGTAGATAATTGGTTCCCTTGTCTGTGATTGAGAGACTAGTTTCAATTAACATGACTTTGGCTTCTAAGTAACGTCCTGTGTCATTTAGTTGTTAGTGACTTTGAGAATAACATATCTATTCCTTTTGTCTCTTGGATTGTACAAATTTGACGATAACAATTGGACTAGAAGAACAGTGTATTTACCATATCTAATGAAATTAACTTGTTCAGTGGTATTTCCCTAATAATAGCAATTATGATTATACGTCACTGACTCTGGCTTGTTTCAATTATGTTGGCATTTGAACGGCTGTTCCAATTCCCGTACAATTGTAATGAAAAACAATTATTTAATTTTGAATTCAATGTTTCAGCAAACAATTATCAGACGGTGTCTTTCAAATATCTCATTAATTTTGTTTAATTAATTCCTTGTTTGACTTGATCAACATTATCATTGGCCAGCAGAGCGATGTGATCTATTCAAGATATGTGGGCCATTCAATCCGTTGGGGAATCAAGCCGCGCTGACAAGGGGCGACATTGCGTAATGATTTTGGTTGAAGTGATTTAACAGAACAGTGTCATGGAGTAATTAGGTGTCCACGGCAGCAGAGCAATCACAAATGCATATTAGGCTTCGTTGTTTACATTTCCCTTATTAGTGCAGTGCTACACCTATCATCATCATGATCATCATTATTATTATTATTATTATTATTATTATTATTATTATTATTATTATTATTATTACAAAAAATGTATACAAGAATTCAGTGCCAAATTTAAATAGGAAAACAATTGTGTAATGAATTTCCAGTCACCAAAAGATTACTTCGAGGTTGTTGCATTATCACCAACTTCATTTAAAACGTATATGGGTCATTTGCAGAATTTGTATAACAAATGACGTCCATCAATTCTTACCCTTCCCATTATTGCATTTATAACGATAGAGTTATAAATTCCTAACAGTGAGTAGTTTCAATAGTAATGTAGTAAACGTCACAAGACTTATTTCCTTCATGTGAAATATTTCACGAGAATAAAATAAAATTCTCATAGTAACAGCTAAAATGCTGTGTCCATACTAGCTAAGTTTTTAAAATGGAGCATGATTATGTCCAAATAAAGGTTTGTTTAATAATGTAATTGAGAAAAAAAATCAAAGAAATATTTTATATTATCAAAACTTATTCATTTATGTCTGCGTTTATATTTCCTTAAATATTATTGCATAACTACTGTAGTCCAGTAAGTCAGTCAGGTGTGTTACACCATTCTGTTTCTATGGATACACAGTTGAAAAAGAAATCCCACAGATGTCAGCACAAGCCAAGATGATGCACAAAGAGTCATTTTGATTGTACTGCTATGTTCACCCACTTTGATTTGGCGAGATTGTGTGTCACACTCTTGCTTTATGTTTCAGTCTAAGCGTGCATTTTTACTCTGTCAGATCTGTTTGTGTTATGTTTTCCACAAATAACAACATATAAAGTCAAGATCAAGAGGACATAATAGTGCACGTGTGCAGTAGTTAAGTTGCCATTTTGAAGATTTTTAAGCAAAAAAATTTTAGGTTAGCACATGCTTATATTTGCTTTGTCATGTCTGTTATCTGTCAGATCTGTTACTCCGTCATGTCTGTTACATCATTCAAAACAGTGCTGTAAAACAAGGTGAGTGTACAGTGGCTCATTACTATGGCAGAGACATTGCACTACATTAATACATGCAGAATATGCACTAAATAGTACTTTAATTTTGACGTTCTCAATCGTCCATTTGTTATACAAATTTGGCAAATGACCCATATACATGAAGCATTGCAAGTTTGGAGAAGAAAATATTCACGAATGTGTACAGAAGTTCCAGTAAAATTTATTTACAGTTTTCATTCCGCTGATTACCAAATAGTCATCGCTCAGAAACAGGAGGATGTGAAGTAATTATGTTGTCAGAAAATTAATAGAAGAATATAATATGTGGCGAGTAACGATAAATTCTAATAAATCAAAATATTTATTAATTGGAGACACAATAATACATCATTTAGAAATTCAAGGACAAATAATTACAAGAGGTTACGACGAAATACAATACTTAAGAATGAAAATAAATAAAAATGGAAATTATGATGAAGAGATTAAACATAAGAATAATAGGGCCTAAAGGTAAAATTACTATACAAATTTAAATGGAGTATTATGGAACAATAATAAATTAAAAATGTAACACAAATGTTAGAGCTATTACCCTTTACAGAGCAGAAATTTGGCCTTTGAAGGAAACAAATAAAACTAAATTACTGGCAACAGAAAAGGATTTTTGGCGTCGAGCTTTCAGAACCTCAAGAAGCATATCGTGCTT
The DNA here is from genome assembly GCF_040183065.1 of Periplaneta americana. NCBI lineage: Eukaryota > Metazoa > Arthropoda > Insecta > Blattodea > Blattidae > Periplaneta > Periplaneta americana. The sequence continues at coordinate 132,275,102 of NC_091126.1, forward strand.
AAGATCGCAGGTTCGCGTCCCGGCCACTGCAGTCAATTGAGACTGTGGTTGGGGAGGGCCCATGTAAAGCAATCGGTGTAATGATACGCATGGAAGTTGACGGGGTTTCAGTTGACTGCATTTGAAATGATTTTGCTCCTTAAAAACACATTACAAAAATTGTTTATTGTTTTAATCAAGTTCAATGTCATTAATTTTATATAAAATTGAAGAATATCAACGTTTTTATATATAACATACAATTTATAACATATTATATCACGTCATGACCATAGTACTAGCTGGCTACTAAAATGGACACACGGATCCTGAAGGTTAAATTGAGTATTATGGAACAATTATGAAATAAAATAAAAATATAACAGAACTGTCAAAGCTTTACGAGCAGAAATTTGGCCGTTGAAGGAAACAACGAAGTACTGCTGTATTCTGTGTGAGTGGGACAATCGCTACAAAAAAAAAACATTATGTTCGTAAAATGTGGCCTAAGCGAAACACCTACATTCCAGGTAAAATGAGTCCCGTACCGTGGTGCCAAGGAATTAGACCAGTCACGGCCATCACTGCCAAGGAATTAGAATATGCAAAAATAAATCTTATTTCAACCCAATCCAGCCTACCTATAGTCCCGTCGTTCTTATTTCCGGCAGCCAATCATGTTACAGGTCGGCTACATTTAAACGTGTGCGTCTTGTGATCCGCTGCTGATGACTTGCATGCACTTCCTAAGGCTCGATAAATACTTAATATAATCGTCCGCCATTTTGGCTCTTTCGTTGATTTTCGCAGAAAGAACACGAGGACATTATTTGCCGCTCAATTATTTGCTCAATTACAGTGCGTTTGATTATCATAGAAGCTACATGATAATGTTTAACGGTGCGCCAAATAGATTCCTCGTCTTGTAGCTCGGCAACGAAATAACAAAAATGACGAACGATAATACCTACCTAGCATTTATAAAACCTTCACTTCCTAAGGCGTAAGCAAAGAGGAGGATTCACGCTGGGAATATCAGCGACACGACTATAGTCCCCTTAAGTAAAATATATTGCCTCTGAGAAAAATGCGTTTTGTAAGATTTTAACAAACTGAATCCTCAAAATATTATTTTTTAGGTTGCTTTTCTTTATGTGTATTTAATTTTCCAATTCTATATTTATACACTTACATTATTTACATTTTATACGCCTTTTTCTCAGAAGTAATATTTTTTACTTAACGTATTTTGCTTGTAAACCGACGATATAATACATTTAATACATTTTTTAGTAAATTACATTTTCCTGATTTTTTTTCAAAATCTGGTCCTCTTTTTTTTTCATAAATTAATCTCGAAGTAATTTGTTGCAGTAATGATACTACCACATAGAAAGAACGAAAAATGCGCATCAACTAGGAAAGAAATTTCAATTTATACTATTCTCTCCATTTGACAGAATAAGATGTAAGCCTGTCGTTTTATTTACGAAGCACAGTCTATCATAGGGTACAACTTGTAAAATTCAGCGTAATACTAATTAGTAGGTAAACTTCAATCGTGTTAATATATCCCCACAATGTTCTGGAAGAGATCGTGTTAAATGTGCAGCTTCCAAATCGACCGAAGGATCTGAAAAGGAAACTTTGAACTAGTATCATAGATCTGTGTGTTCAAACGCAGACATAACAGGATGTAAATATTGTGTGATATTTTATGTAATTGTTTCGTCACCATTATCTCATAGCAGTAATAGCCTTGGCTGCAGAGTAATGACACATTACAAAAGTTGGAAACAAACTGATAAACTACAGCTAGTTAATGTTGTTTACATATATTTATAACTACAGTATACAATGTATTTAATGCATGTCACAATGTTCCCTAAGTGCTCAGGGCGAAGTACAAGTTTGCAATACGTCGTACATGGGCAAATCTTCTCGTGCACAGTATTGTTTCAAACAAACATTAACTTTAAACATTCATAGCCTCCAGCTTTGAAAGATAATATTGTGGTGCCTAGAACTTGCTAATGGCACTATGAAGAAGATTGTCACTTATTTTTGCTACGAATCAGAATTGCCTACAAATTCCATGATCGCTCAACATCTTGAGGTGGTTGTCTGCGTATATCACTTGAGATATAAAAGTATAATATACCAATGTACGCGATATATTTTTCATAAATATATATATATATATATATATATATATAATTTTGGAGCGTTATGTACAGGTCCAATGGTATAGGCTAGAGCATACCTGCACAAACAGCGCTCAACGAGCGCGCGCGCTCTTTCGGAGCGGGAGAGCTGTGTTTTCCGCTCGCCGAATCGGAGAGGAAGATACGTCAGAATGACAAGACTTGCTATAGGTAGAGGAGAGGGAAACGACCACTCAGCTATCTAGTGGTGTGCAGTGCGTATTCTCAGTAACTGTTTCACGTTGTTCTACTGCTACAGTACGGTATGGAGGAATCTAAAAGACGGAAAAGTAGTGATCAGGCAAATTCTTTCAATGTTGCATGAGAAAATGCTTATTTTTTCATAGCTGCTAGAGTAAATACTCAGTGCTTTATCTGCCACAACATTTTGAAAGGTAGAAAGAAACATAACAGAATGCGTCACTACGAGTCCACATATAAAGATACTAAAGATATTAATCTTCAACAATTTAAATGTCTCTATTCAGGGAAAAGGCCAGCTCAGTGTTGATATGTTATATAAATTACGGGATTTCAGTCGTAAACTTACACTTTTCGTAAGTCTAATCGGGAAGGTAATATGGCTTACTTTCGAACGATAGAAACTGCTCGTGATGAAGCCATGTTAAACGATTATGTGCAAATATCAATTGAAATTCAAAATGGATTTAATTCTAGGTTCCAGTATTAAGGTCCACACCTGTGGAGTAAAGGTTAGCGCGTCTAGCCGCGAAACCAGGTGGCCCGGGTTCGATTACCGGTCGGGTCAAGTTACCTGGTTGAGGTTTTTCTGGGGTTTTCCCTCAACTCAGTATGAGCAAACGCTGAGTAACTTTCGGTATTGGACCCCGGACTCATTTCACCGGCATTATCACCTTCTTCTCATTCAGACGCTAAATAACATAAGCTGTTGATAAAGCGTCGTAAAATAACCTACTAAAAATCGTGTCTTAATTGGAAAGGAGTTTAAAGTTATCATAATAAATTCTTCAACACCAGTTGAAAAAATGCCATGTAAGTTACAGGTGGGCCTGGTTGGCGCAGTTGGTATAGCGCTGGCCTTCTATGCCCGAGGTTGCGGGTTGGATTCCGGGACAGGTCGATTGCATTTAAGTGTGCTCATATAACCTCGGCAGTTGCGAGCGTCGTTAAATAAAACATAACCTTTAACGATTTACAGCTCGGACTTACTGTATTGATCTTCAATGTGGCCTAAGGGCTAAAGATCATTTGAATAATACTACTAGCCTGGTTGAGTTTTACAAGACTAACATTAGCAATAATATCCACGACTATACAGGCTGGCTGTGAAAATGATTGCTATGTTTGGCTCCACATTTATATTTGTGAGCAACTGTTTTCTATAATTAACTTTAATAAAGGCAGACATCGAACATCTGTAACTGATGTTTCATTACGATCAGTAGGCTACTGTTTCTTTCAGCTGCCAACAGCATAAACCCTCGTTTTCATGTACTGATAAATAAAAATATAACAAAATGATATTGTACAGCTGTCAAAAAAAAAAGTGGCCGCACTCGTGAACAGCTAATATTTTCAAAGTCCACTTGGGTCGCGGTGATGTTACACGATGCATGTGCTTGTACGAGCAGTTCCCGAACTATGAAAGTGTTCCATGTCTGCGCCTCGTAGGCCAGCGGTAGAGCGCTTGTTTAATGATTCAAAGGTTGTGGGTTCGGGCTTTCTTCAAGTTTTCATTTTATTTTTAATCGTTCTTTAGCGATGTAAATGCTATTCAAATTATCATTTATATTCAGTTATCGTTCTTTATGGATATCACGTTATTTATATTTTGTTATCGTTCTTTAGAGATATGAATAAAATTCAAGTCATCATTTGTATTCTGTTATGTTTCTATAACGATATAAATAACAATTATTATTATTGTATCTCCAATGGTGGTTAGCCCTATTTTACATATGTATGTTAGGGCTATAGTTTCATACACAAAAAAGGTAAGCATAAAGAGAAATGGAAAAGAAAATTAAATTAGCTTACGCGATGTAAACAAAACATAAACAAACCGTAAATTAGGCATTGCGATTGCAAAATAAATATCAGGTATCAATTTGAAACATACAAAAACATTAACAACACACATACGTAACACTTCTATAACACAAATACGCAGCTTTCCGTACCATACATCATAAATTAATACACAATAGTCACACAAACACAATCAAACTATAATTACGACATTGCGACGACATCAAGCATAACATAACTGACTCACATACATAACAAATCAAGCATCCGTTACAACACATACACTTCAACATAGTAACCACACTTTTAAAAGTTACAAATTTGGCTCCAAGAAGGATAAATAGGACACTGTTACTAATTACTATTCTTCTACAATTTCTTAAATACATCTGTAATACATCTGTGAAATTCCGATATGAATAATATTCACGTTTTTTATATTGTTATCGTTCTTTAGCGATATAGATAATATCCAAGTTATCATTTATATTCTGTTTTCCTTTATTAGCATTATAAAATAATATTTAAGTTATTTATATTGTTATTGTTCTTTCGCAATATAAATAATCTGTATTTTATGTAAGTAATTATTATAACACAAATAACCATCATTCTTTGTAAAATAGGTTATTTTATTTAGATAATTAAATACGTATTATATAATATCTTATATTAATTAAACAAACCGATATTTATCATTTATATTCTGTTATCGTTCTTTAGTGATAATGTATAAATAATATTCAAGTTATTTATATTGTAATCGTTCTTCAGCGATATAAATAACATAAATTTAATATTAGGTTTGGAAAAATCCAGTTGCATAATACTGGTATTAGTTTTTCTTTTTGTATTATTATATTATACTATCTTGAACCACAATAAAAAGAAAAGGAGTAACGAGGAATTGAACCTGAGACGTTGACATCTAAATTTCGACGTTCGTCCGCTGAGCTACGAGGGCAAAAGTGTGGAAACATTTTCGGAAAAATTGGCCCAATCACACTCTAAGATTTTCTGATGATTCGTAGAAGCTAGTCCAGGATGCGGGGGGCAAAGGCTAATTGAGATTTCCCGGTCTCTGATCGGGTCAAACATCCTGACAGAATTAATATTTAACCCTTGCCGTGACTTTGGTGAAGTCCGGAGGGCCCAATTAGTCAAATCCACTCTCCTCATCTCCACGCTTGGGTCCCCTGAAATTTAATAAGATGCGAAAGAGATAGTGGTGTGCGGAAAGGAACGGGATGTTACCGCATTTAGGCCTATCATTCACAAGAAAAACTGCAAACATGAACAAAGGAAGCTTTTAATAGAAGAAGCAGGATATTCTGCGGACCTCTGGAAAAAGAACTAAGTAAGAGACTAGTGAAGTGCTTTGTGTGGAGTGTGGCATTGTATGGGGAAGGAACATGGACATTACGACGAAATGAAGAGGAACGAATTGAAGCATTTGAAATGTGGATGTGGTGAAGAACGGTGCGTGTGAAGTGGACAGACAGAATAAGAAATAAAATTGTGTTCGAAAAAGTGAGTGAAGAAAGAATGATGTTGAAACTGATTAGAAAGAGAAAAAGGAATTTGTTGGGTCTCTGGTTGAAAAGAATAATAGACGACATTAGGATATGTGGATCATATGCGGAGACTAAGAGGAAGGCAGAAAATAGGAAAGGTTGGAGATTGCTGGGTTTGCAATGAAAGACCTGCCCATGGACAGAACACTTATGTATGTGGGTATGTTCAGAATGCCTGGAATATCGTGTCTAAGAACAGTCGCTATTTGCAAAGACTAGTCGATTCCATGCCCACTCGACTGCAAGATGATCGAGATAAAAGGAAGATAGACTAAATATTGAATTGTGGCGTTTTGTTTTGTTTTTTGAACGCTTAATTGTTTGAATGTTTTAAGGCCGACGCCAGTAAATTTGTTTTGTTTATGCCACGAAAGATATTTTTATTGAGAATAAAATCTTTTTTCTTTCCATTTGCAGCCACAATATCATAATGATAAAGTCATGGCATAATATATTAATGAACCTGATGTTAATTACTAAAATAATCGTAAAAGAGAAAGGGGCCATTATGTATAGTTTGTCTCTCTCAAAAACATAACAAAAAAGAACAAAAAGCACGAGGTTGTAGTCGAACGCGGGACCTCATAAATAAGAGGCCTGAACGCTACCATTACGCTATCGAATAACACACAGAATACTTCAATTATAACTGTAGATATCAGACAACGTGGTCCAACAACATGTAACATCGCCTGTCTCCGAATTATAGCGAAGATACCCTAAGGGAACTTTGTTTCAGAAGAGCGGCCACTTTTTCTTTTGACAGCTGTAGATTTAAGTAGGTATAACATTTCTATTATTTGTGTAAAATAAATATTTCCGTATTAATTAATAAGTCCAAGATAGTTTTGCAAACACTGAACGGGAATTCATTTAATAAACACTCGTACTAGTACTTCCCTTTTGTGTATATTTTGTACGAGATCACCCCTTCTTCCAGTCCACCCTATACTGAGCGCAGCTAATATCTGCATTCCGCTCATGAGATGTGAGCTGGCTCGGAGAGCGGAAACCTTGTGCAGGCCTGGACTAGAGGATTTCATGATTGCAACAAATTTAAGGTGTTATAATAGGTTCAACGGACTAGACAAACAGATTTCTTAAGTGCAAAGCAGCAAAGGGTGTAGCGTAAAATTTCGAGGAAAAAGATGAGAAGTTTTTCTTTAAGTGTAAAAAACGAGGGGTGTTGTATTATATTTATTCATTCATCCATTCACAGTGTTTTTCCCAAGGGCAGGTTTTTCACTGCAAACCCAGCATTCTCCAGTCTTTTCTATTTTCTGCCTTCCTCTTTGTCTTCTCATCCACAGCCTGTATTTTAATGTCGTCTATCATCTGATATCTTCTTCTACCCCGAACTCTTCTCCCGTTCACCATTCCTTCCAGTGCATCATTCAGAAGGCAGTTTCTTCTCAACCAGTGACACAGCCAATTCCTTTTCCTCTTTCTGATCAGTTTCAGCACCATTATTTCTTCGTCCACTCTTTTCAACACAGCTTCGTTTCTTATTCTGTCTGTCCATTTCACACGCTCCATTCTTCTCCATATCCACATTTCAAATGCTTCTATTCGCTTTTCTTCACTTCGTCGTAAAGTCCATTTTTCTGCCTCATCAATGCTGCACTTCACAAATAGCACTTTACTAGTCTCTTCCTTAGTTCTTTCTCCAGAGGTCCGCAGAAGATGCTTTTTTTTCTATTAAAAGCTTCCCTTGCCAATGCTATTCTCCTTTTGACTTCTTGGCAGCAGCTCATGTTACTGCTTATAGTACACCCTAAGTATCTGAAGCTGTCCACTTGATTCAATCTAGAATTCGCAAGTTTATCTTCTTTACTTTTCTTCCTATGACCATGGTCTTCGTCTTCTTGGCATTTATCTTCATTCCATACTGCTCACAGCTGTCACTTAGCTCGAGTTGCATATCCCTTAGTATAATTTCCTCTTCTGCTAACAACGCCACATCATCAGCAAATCTTATACACTTTATTCTTCTTCCTACTACTACCACTTCTCCCATGTTCTGAAAACAGTCTTTATTATATGTTCAACGAAATGTGAGAGGCTTTTCGTAAGTACAAAAAATTTAGGGTGATATGTGTAGGTTCAGGGATATAAACGAAAAATTCTTTATGGATATAAAAAATAGGTATGTTGATTGCAGTATCAATGAAATATCATATTGGTTTTCCGTAGGTGCAAGAAATTTAGGGATGTTATGTGTAGATTGAACGGAATAAAGAAAAAAATTCTTCACGGATACAAGAAAATAATGTGGATATTACAGGTTGAATAGAATATAAAAAAATTTTTATGTTTTATTTAACGACGCTCACAAATACAGAGGTTATATATCAGCGTCGCCGGTGTGCCGGAATTTTGTCCCGCAGGAGTTCTTTTGCATGCTAGTAAATCTACTGACATCTACTGACATGAGCCTGTCGCATTTAAGCACATTGGGTTTTTGTAGGAGCAAGAAATTGAAAGCTATTTTGTGTAGGTTCAACGGAATAAACGAGAAGTTATTCATTGATTAAGATAAATGAAAAGGGCTGTAATATAACAGAATCTTTTCACATGAACAAGCAATTTAGGGGTGTTATGTGTAGGTTCAGCGGAATGAACGAGAAGTGCTTCATGGATTCATGGAAATAAAGTATGTTGAGTATAGGTTTAATGAGATAAGAGTGACTTTTCGTAATTCCAAGAAATTTAGGCGTGTTATGTGTAATTTCAACGAAATAAAGGCATACATTCCTTGTGTTGATTACTGGTTCAAAGAAATATAAAATTGACTTTTGGTTCGTGCAGGCAATTTTTGGGTGTTATATGTAGATTCAACGAAATAAACCAGAAGAACTCCATATACAATACCAGAAAAGAGTTGTGTTGTTACAGATTCAAATGAATACAAGTTTGGATTTTCGTTGGTGCAGGCAACTTTTGGGTGTTACGTAGATTCAATGAAATAAAAAAGAGGGATTCATGGGTTCAGGAAAATAGGAATTATTGAGTATAGGTCGAATGGAATATAAGAATGGCTTTTCTTAAGTGCAAAGAAATTTAGGGGGTGCTGTAAGTCCAAAGGAGTAAAAGAGAGGTTTTTCATGGGTTCAAGAAAATGGGAATTATTGAGTACAGGTCGAAAGGAATATGCGACTAGTTGCAGGAAATGGGACCTAAAGTCGGATTTTTTCATTTTTTTTTTTTTTGTGGTTTCAAAAAGGGAATGAAATACTGAGCATTAAAAAATTATGGTTCTATATGCTATAGTTTCTAATATATTACTTATTGAATGTTGATATTACATTATGTACTTTTCGAGAAAATGCAATTAAAGTTTTCATTTGTTTTCTTAGCAACTATAAGAAAGATTTAGGTATTTAAGAAACACTATGTAAAGCTACGTTCTAGTTTACTATGTAAAAAAGTCTACAGATAGCGCAAGACGTCAAATCATAGAAATTCAGTTTTTACATCGCAAATTCGTTATTTTGTTCTCCTGTAAAATTTCGTTTCACGACATTAGGTCCCTTTTCGCGCAACGGGTAACATATAAAGATGACATTTCGTACGTGTAAGACATTTAGGGGTGTTGTGTGTAGGTTCATGGCAATAAAGAAGAAGTTTTTCATGGGTTGAGGTAAATTCATTATGTTGGAATTAGAGATGAACAAAACTAACTGCCGCTCTCGCTCGCTGTGTTCGTTGCATTTGTCTTTCGAGTCTCGTCTCGTCATTCTCGTGCGCTTCGAGACTCGCTCATCATTCTCGAAATAGCATTTGGTCAGAAAGATTTCGTAACTTTGAATAACATACATCATTGAAATAAATAACATTATTAATGTTTAAATGAGACAAAAAGACAAAATAGAACAGTAGCTTATTTATCAAAATGTTCTGGTTCTATTATATGATATTACTTATGGTTATATAAATAGAAAAAAAAAAAAAAACAATTCTCAAATAAATTTGCATTTCTAAGAAACATAAAACATAACGTTAATATCTTTTTACTTGAGATTGCACACTTCATCTCAAACATATGAAAAGAAAATTCCTAGCCTTTTAATAAGGGCCTAGTAATAAAATAAAGACTAGGGAACGGATTACTATACACTAAACGGTAGAGATGATGTATCAAATAGGCTACTTGATTGTTTATAGATATATAACAGTTGCCAAAGCAGATAAAAGTTCAGTCAGGTATAAACAACTGTGGGGATTCAAGGCTACTTGACGTTCGGGACTTCGGGAGTGATCAATCTCGATGTCTCGAAACACTCACAAGCAGTCTTTACATCAACGACGCGACGTATAGAACATTGCCGTGCGGGTTTTCGGCTTTGCGGGAGCTGTTAGTCTTGTTTTTCTCGATCGTTGTTCATCTCTAGTTTGAATATAAGATAAGCTTTTCGTAAATGCAAGAAATTTAAGAGTGTTGTGTATAGGATCAACGGAATAAACAAGTTATTGACGGGTGCAAAGAAATGAAAGTTATGCGTGCTATGTGTAAGTCAAACAGCATAAATGACATGTTTAAAAACTGAACTTAATTAGGTTACAATCAGGCGTAGACTGAGGGAGGATAACAACCTGTGAAATAAATATACGGTAGTAAGCAGCACACCCCCAATACCTCTTGTTAATGACTGGCAAGGTTCACTCTATAGTTTGAACTCAACTGCGAGAAATTTCCCTCCGTAAATAATAGAGTGGAATCAAATATTATTTCATAGTTTGTAATGTTGTTTTGCACTTATTTCTAATGTACTTTCTTTCAGAACATAAACGTGGGCAAAATTTCATAACCCCTCAATCCAACAATATTCTTCATAACAAAGATAGTCTCCAGAAAATGGTTGTATCGAGGTTCGACTGTATTGTATTTTACGAATTAGTTGCACACATTAGATTGCGGAACGCTATCCATGAATCTGTTTCGCAATGCAATAAATACACATTTAATGACTCGCGATAACAAAATTGACAGTGAACAACTGAAGTATAAATGTGCAAAAATGAGTAATAAAATATTTTATATAGGATGTAATACACGCCTATGATCTTCTGCCTCCCACTTCACTTACCTTCCCACACTCTCCTGATGAATTAGATCCATTGTATTTCACGACTATGATTTGCTTTCCATTTAATGTTTCTACATTCAGCCCGTCAAAAGGAGAATTAGCCTAAGCAGCTCAGAATAATTTCCGTTATACAAATACCACAACTCATTACGTTGCCAATCTGCCGGCTGCGATGTTGAATATTCCGGGAAATTCAAATGAGTAGGATTTCCCTGAAAAACGTGGAAATTCATCCCCCTACCAAACGAACAGGGTGTGTTTTCCGTCGTCGTCTCTTCGTCCTGTGTTGTGATGAGAATGAGGATTTTCGTGTTAATGGTTATTATCAGACTGCGGTCTAGGGTCACCGAATCGCGAGACTGAAGTTTGGAACGCTCGGAGTATATGTGACGTCATGATACATGGGGTGGGATGGCACTGTGAGAGTACAGTTGTTTTCGTAAGAAATTACATTATTCTGCTTGGCGTGGGTCCTTGCAATCACCATACGTACTTGAGATCCTGTGAGTAAAGAAATATATTTTATTTATTTTCATTTATTTATTTGATTACTTATACCTGCATATTTGTGTTAGTCTTAATTTCGCTGTTTTATAGTTCACACTACTGAGGAACATGTCGAAAGTTAAGAGTACCAAGCGTTCCCTTCAGAACGAACTTATAGAGAATTTCGGAAAGGAAAAAAAGCACTGAATTTTGCAAATTGTTAAAAAAGTATAAGGACAGATAGAACTCGTTTGTTTCAAAAGGAGTGTAATACCAAAGGTACATGGAAAATATTTAATTACAGTCTAAACTGGCCTTCAACATCAAAATCAGATATAGAACATCAAAAAGAATTTCATCGAGATTTGTGCATAATGTTGGTACATGCCAACATCCCTTTCAACAGTATTTCAAAGCGTTCCTTGAAAAAAGTTCCTTGAGTGAAAGTAGGAGATACTTTTCTTTTGATATGTTGTGAATGTACCTTGTAATTCGGTGTATTGAATTGTGAGGAAATGTATTTTATGTAGGTATTGTATATATACTTTTTTCTTTCTTGCTCACATACAAATGATTATATTGTTAAAACTTGTATAGTATTACGTAAATTGAAACATGTAATGTTAGGCAATTATTTTTTTACTAGAAATCTACAATATATATTAAGTTATATTTGAAGAGTCCACTGCAAGAATGATGGATGTCACATTCTTGTCGAAAATGAACCAAGACTGTCAATGCATAGCTTAAGATATATAGAATGTACATAGAGAGTTATATGGCATTGACACTGATAGTCATTGTCCAGTAATGATTGGAAAATCACAGTTAAGCTTTGAGCGCTAAGCATTTCAAACTTTCAATTGCTTCTCCTGCAAAATGTATTCCAAATGACATCCATCATTCTTGCAGTGGACTCTTAATTTGTGAATGTGAACATTTATTTTGTATCCTACTGTGACTGAATGTTTACTTGTTGAGACAAGGAGTAACTGCACTTTCAATCTCCCATTCCCCTCAATCTGCAAAACACAGTGATCCGTGCGTTCGTAACTTAATGCGTTTCGGTATTCTGGGCTGCAGTCTGCTCATGATCTTAGCGAAGATTCTAATGGTGTAACAATGTTCATTGTCGTGATATTGACGATGATATTGTCGAAAATGTTATGATAGTAATAATGTTCACCACACTGATAATGTTGATAGGTTTATGGAATTCACAATGTTTATGGTAGTAGCAATAAAGACAATCTTGACGATGAATATTGACGAGAATGTTATTGTAAATATTGACGGTAATAATCCAGTTCGGATTCATAGGATTTAACATCTTTGTTCCTCGCCACATATCTCGAATATTTTAACACAATTGTTCGTGTCATGCATCCCAGAGTAAAATATACAGAGACATCATTTTATTTTTAATATTAACATGACTATACCTTTGGAATAACGGTTGAGAACAGGAAACACCGTTTGCTACCCCCATTCCACGACTGGAGTCCGATGATACTGGCGTAAAATACAAACAAATCACTTTACTAGGTATAGGACGGAAGAAAAGTAGTTCATCCATTTACTTAAACTAGAAAATATCGCGATTTTGAGTTTGATAATTTTCATTAGTTTTTTGTTTAATCAAAATACAGTACAGTATTAACAATGAGTGTTTTTACTCACGAACTGTGCTGTCCATGCGGACGTATTCATTATGCAGTGTATATTATACTGTCTACAGCACATTAGCATACAATATAGAGAATGAAGTTAAATATTGAAAAGTAATCATAATATGGATATTTAAACACATTTTTTAAAATGGTGGCCGTCCATTTCAATACAGGGTTCAGTTCTTTTGTGCATATTATGGCATTATAGAGTATTGCATCTAATTCCAATTACCAGTTTCGTCCTTAATACTAGTAACTCATGTTGAAATAATTCTGTACCTACTCTATAAAATAGTACCGTACGTACTGTAAATCCAATCTTCACTTCTACCCGACCCGCACAGATGAAATTACTCAGACATGCTATCTACTGTCCGTCGAAGTGGTTATTTCGCAGGATCGTAGAAAGGGGGTAAATCACGTGAAAGTTACTTAACGAGGTCCTTTCATTTAAGTTATTTTAAACATTTATGTAATATTACGTAGATGTCCAAATCCTAACAGAAATTATTGTTTTCAGAAAAGAGCTAAGACAGCCCAGCCACTAGCCTTTACAGTGGGGCGAGGAGAAGTAGGTGGGGGAAATCGGGATGCGACGTAGGCAAACGGACGACAGTACCTGTGCTAGAATATGATTCAATATTGAAAGCTCTTTCGTCACTGGAAAACGCGAACATATTTCTGGAACATATTATACTCACTAACTCAATGCTGCTTACTATATCCGTCCTTGGTTCTGTGTGGAATTTCATTGGTACAAGGGGTGGGAGTGAAGAAAATTCGTCCACACCTGTGGAGTAACGGTCAGCGCGTCTGGCTGCGAAACCAGGTGGCCCGGGTTCGAATTCCGGTCGGGGCAAGTTACCTGGTTGAGGTTTTTTGCGGGGTTGTCCCTCAATCCAATATGAGCAAATGCTGGGTGGCCTTCGGTGCTGGACCCCGGACTCATTTCACCGGCATTATCACCTTCATTTCATTCAGACGCTAAATAACCTAGATGTTGATACAGCGTCGTAAAATAACCCAATAAAATAAAATAAAATAAATGAAGTACATTCAAAAACTCAGGTGGAATAAAAATTGAAGTAAAAATAAAATGATGTCCCTGTATTAATCTTATAAAACCTAGGATCTGGCATAAAAATGAATGCTAACAGTGTAGCAACTATACCACTCATAATAGACCTACATAGACTTGGACAAAACATACTGTACAATAAATTATCAGGCACTTAATGCTCGAATGCTTTCTTAAAATCCACGCTAGAAGTTAAATAATTATTGCAACATTTCAGAAATTTTGGTCACATTATTTATATATGAGTTGGCCTAAAATATTTTACAAGACAAAAAAATAGTACTGAAATTTGTAGTGTTTGATGAACAGAACGTCGTTCCATCTCAGTTTGGAGGACCAGCTGCCATCACGACACGAGGCAGATTCTGGTATTACGTAAAATATAACCTCCCTAACAAGTCCTCGTGCTACACCGGAAGAGAACAATCAACAGGCATTGCATAATGCTGCGTTTATTTCCTTTAATGTCACCTCTTGCTGGGAGAGGTAAGTGGGGTCACACCAGAGTTCATCTTTTCTATACGAACACCACGGATTTAAAAGGTCGTTAAAAAGAGAATTTCTGATGCAATCAAAGACCACAAACGTGGAAGCGGACTACGAAATCGGTCATTAGTTGAAAATGCTGTAAGAAAAGAACAAAACATGTAAAAATAAAATATTTTTCAACGCTAAAGCAAGGAGATGCACTATCATATTTACTTTTTAACTTTGCTCTAGAATAGTGATGTCAAAGCAAGCGCACTTTTCTGACATTGACGTCGTGCGCGGGCATCAAGCGCTAGGTATGGAAGGAGCAAGGATTATGTATATGAATTGTATATGAATAAGGAGCCTGTTGGATTAAGAAAACAGTGGTGTACAAACTTCAAACAGAAAGTGAAATTTTATGTCGTTATTTTATATAGCTATTTGCTGTTTGATATTATCTATATTGTGTGTAAAACAAAGTACTAACACCAGTTCCTTAATATTGCAGTTAATAACATAATAACGAGTTAAGAAGGAATATTCACATAAATTTCATAGTAGTAAAACTATACTATATTAAGTGAATGAAACATCATTCATAAAGAAAGTGATATCCCAAAGAAAGAGGTTAAGTATGGCATGATAAGTTAGAATTGATATTGATGGGTATTTTTAGCCTTATAAAATTAATCAATAAACTAATCAAAACAATATTACAGTACAAAGCAAAGTTACCTAAGTATATGTTTCAACTGTAACTAATATTATAACTAATATTACATAACAAAACCCTTAGCGCATAATGCTTTTAAGGTGATATTGGTGCCCAACTTCCTATCAGAATATTAAATTATTTTCTCGAAAACTGCTAAGATATAGAGCTGACGTTTTTACAATACATGGACACATATCTTTGTTTATAATGTAACAGTAGTTCCTTTGTTAATTCATTTTCTTAAAAACATTTTCCATGGGAATATTTTCAAAATTTTCAATACATATCTTCAATACATTTACGATATATTAGATTTACGAAAACCTTGTTTCAGTACCTGTAAGGCTACTAAATAAACATGTCTGAAAATTTCACCTTTCTATAGAAAACTGAGAAAGTACTGCTTTTGAATAAAAAGGAAACTCGTGTAAAGTGAACATTGAAATTGAAACTTAAATTACTATAATGCACTTATACTTCTCAGAGAAATCTAAAAATTAACATGGATATAGTTTTAATAAGTTCTCTTCCCTTTATCTATTGAATCAGTGTTGGCCATCCCTGTATATAGCTCGACCAAGCGGTATATACTATCTCTCTCGTCTGTCTCTTTCCTTTCCGCTGTAAAGCGCTCAGGCTCTCCTGAGCTCTAAAGCGCGCGCTTGCCCATATGGGCATCAGTTGACATGACTGGCCTATATCTTAAACATAACAAAACTTTTATTACAACTTCCCTTCGATGAAACACCGTTAAGCAGGAAAAAAATAGTCTTTACCCAATGTTTGCAGCGCTATATTATGGTAATAGCCCGAGAGAAATGGCTAATTGCTATACAAACAAATATATAAAAATAATCTAAATAGTTGTTGTTTAGTCAACTGTCGGAAGAGAGGTCTGAATCTCACAATTGATACAAGAAGGCACCACTTATGAGTCAACTAGGGGAGGACATAATGGGATAGGGTGGCCAGTTCCTTTCCCCCTCCATTGCATACATCGCCGACTAGCTATATGTTACACTAGTCAGACTTTAGATCAGCGGTGGCGAAAATGTAATGGTGCGCCGAGCCACTGTGTAACTTCCAACGTGCATAGCACCTATGGAGGGAGGCGGATACACGAAGGGGAAGTGAAGCAACTGTGTGACTTATTAACGGATTTTCATTTTCCTTACGTCAAGCACTTAAATATAATTTTATACAGTACAAGGCTACAAACTAATGTTTAGTACGTGTAACGAAGAAAGAAATGAAAAATAAATGAACAATATCACAACCTAAAATTAACTGTCTTCAGAATGTTTCTGCGATAAAGTTTCAAAGTCAGGAATTATGTCACTTACTGCCAGTCGTTTATTTTTTATTTTATTGGGTTATTTTACGACGCTGTAGCAACATTTAGGTTATTTAGCGTCTGAATGAGATGAAGGTGATAATGCCGGTGAAATGAGTCCGGGGTCCAGCATCGAAAGTTACCCAGCATTTGCTCATATTGGGTTGAGGGAAAACCCCGGAAAAAACCTCAACCAGGTAACTTGCCCCGACCGGGATTCGAACCCGGGCCACCTGGTTTCGCGGCCACTTTCGCTGACCGTTACTTCACAGGTGTGGACCTGTCAGTCGTAGTTGATCACGAAGTTATTTGTCTGTCAGTCGTGATCTAAATTTGGTTTTTACTATTTTAATTGTTGAAAATAATTTTTCACAAACGTTAAGTTGTAGCGAACTTGGCTTCAACAGAGCAAGCGAAAGAACGAAGCTTGGGATATTTATTTTTTTTGCAAAGATTTGAAAGTTCAGCATTTGTCAAGTCCTTACATCTAGCTTTCATTTAACATCACATAGTAAATCAGTGAGTTAAAATTGAAGAGCTATTCGTACATCTGCTGAAAAAGGGTCGACGTACAGAGATGATGATGATGATGATGATGATGATGATGATAACAACAACAATAACACTTAACCTTTAATGTTTCATGAGTAACATGTAGTATAATGCCGTTTTATGTTATACAACCGTTTGCCTCGTAATACTTGTGAATAAATCATACATTTAATATTCTCATCATATTGACAGCAAAAAAATGGGTCCCCCCCATCCTTCTTCGAACTTTCGTACATGGTTTCGAGAGAGACATATGCCACTCGCAGGTCAGAGACAAATACAAACGGAACGGAGTTTGACTCCAGTGAGTGAGAGGGTGAGGGTTGGCGGAGGTTAGAAGCAAGCGAAATGCACAGCTATCACTGCGAGCCACAATGTCTCGCGAGTCACGTTCTCGTCACGGCTGCTTTAGATGCATACAAACAATTTTGTTTTCTGGCACATATTGTCAAGTGAGATGTAGTGCCTAATAATATATATATATCAGCCAGAACCTCAACCAGAGGATATCTAAACAGTTAATGTCTTGAATGCTTTTTTTGCAAATTAAATCGTTTAGCCATGAATTAAAATTGAATAGCGAAAATCGTTGAAATAAATCTTGCAACGCAGCGCACGTCGTGTGTTACCGACTGAGTACAGCGAAAGGGGAGGGGAAGGTAAGGAATGCAAGCCGGGCTTGTTTAGAGTTACTGCAGCAGCCGTGATGTTGTCAAATGCTTCATAGAAACATAACGATTTCCTCTAAAACGATTAATGTTAGAGAAAAAGAAATTATTTAAATTTTTCAAATCTGTCCTCATGATCTATTACCAGTTTCACTTTGGTGCAGAGATTGCCATTCATTCTGTATACAAACTAGTTGCATAAATATTCAAATTCTGTTGCCTACATTTGATCTCAGATCACTTGAAAATTTCTCATAAAAGGAAACTTCATTTGATTTGTGGTAAAGTCCGTGCCATTGAAACAGTTTTTACTGCGAACACATTTCCTCTGAGATATGAATACTAATACTTCCACTTAATAACTGACTTTAAAATAAAGTCTGCAGTTTGAAAGGGAGTTTTATAATTAACTTCATAGATTTTCTAGACTCACGTTTAGTAAACGTGGGTGAGCTAACACATTTCTCCTTATAGCTTAATTGTTTTGTAATAGTTTCAGGTTAGATAAGAAAAAGATTACAACACAACGACTCCCATAACTATTTATATATCGGATATTATGTAAGCTAGAAGAACATGACAAAGACGAACCCTTCCATTGGCTTCAACGTGACATTCTATCACAGAAGTCACATTTGTTGCCATGTGGTGCTCTTGGTTTATCATTCTTCCTGGACGGAAAAGAGAAGAAATAAGTGGAAGTACATTGCTTCCTCTTAAAATATTACTAACAGGTTGAATAATTTAAAGGAAAAAAGTTATGCCGCTACCTGGTGTCGATCCTGGGACCTTTAGCTAAACGCACAAACGCTCTTGCCAATTGAGCTATCCAGGAACTTCACTTATCTGCGTCTCAATTTTTCCCTTTATGTCCACGTAACTCGAGTGGGCTGACAAGACGCCAAAAACCCACATCGAGTGCACACAAACTCTGTGTGACTTCAAATTGTGGTTTTTTGTTAACGTATCTACAGTAACGTATGTATTATGGAAATCTAGCTTTCACATAAAGCTCCCTGTGAAGCAGACTTGAACAATTTCAATGTAAAAATTGTTTCTGAGCCGGATATCGATTCCGGGACCTTTGGCTGAACGCACCAACACTCTTACCAACAGAACTAACCAGGAACTTCATCCGACATTGTCTCAATTTTTCCCTTTATGTCCACATAATTCGAGTGGGCTGACAAGACGCCAGAAACCCACATCGAGTGCACACAAATTCTATGTCACTTGAAATTGTGGTTTTCTGTTAACGTACCTAAAGTAACTTAAGTATTATGCAAATCTAGCATTCAGGTAAAGCTCCCTGTGAAGCAGACTTGAATAATTTAAAGTGAAAATTGTTCCTGGGCCGGACATTGATTTATTTTATTTTTTTTTATTTTAATGGGTTATTTTACGACGCTGTATTAACATCTCAGGTTATTTAGCGTCTGAATGATATGAAGGTGATAATGCCGGTGAAATGAGTCCGGGGTCCAGCACCGATAGCATTTGCTCATATTGGGTTGAGGGAAAACCCCGGATAAAACCTCAACCAGGTAACTTGCCCCGACCGGAATTCGAACCCGGGCCACCTGCTTTCGCGGCCAGACGCGCTGACAATTACTCCACAGGTGTGAACCCGGATATCGATCCCGGGACCTTTGGCTGAACGCACCAACGCTCTTACCGACTGAGCTACCCAGGAACTTCAACCGACACCGTCTCAATTTTTCTCTTTATGTCACATAACTCAATAATACTAACAGGTTGTCCGCGAATTTACCCGTATAAAGAGTAAAATAATATTGACATCGTTGAGGCATGATGATCCTTTTACTCAAGTTCTTAAACAGGAACTGTAATTGCAAAGTTGTTCATACTTCACTTTACTTTTGTATCTTTTTTAACGACTGGTACTGGGTGGTGTGAATCTGAACACTTAAACAAATTTAGTTTATGTTGTAAAATGCATCGTCTTCGGGAAATATATGTGCCCGATTACAGTACAATTTCAATAATAAATCAAATCGAAACAGAGAATGATTTGTGAAGAACAATACAGTAAATATTTTCAGGATATAGTTGTATGGATTATTCTGAGTTAAAATGTTCACATAAACTTGTTTCCTAATTTCAGTACGTGTGGAGAAATAGCTGTTTGAATATTACGCATAACTGGCTTTAGAAATTATATGAAGGAATACCAAACTAGTATTACTAATAACTACATACAAAGGAATAGTACGTCTCGCTCCTATGAGACTATCTGAGAATAGCACTGTTCATGTAGTTCTCTTGGATACAAGAATGGAAGTGTTCTTCTAGTATGATGGAGCCCATGTACAATTTAGCCGTCAGGTGTGACACATCATCTAAATCTCACATTTCCTGAACGATGGCTCGGCCGCGGTGGTCAAATTAAGTGGCCACCAGTGTCCCCAAACCTCACCCCTGTCGATTTTTGACTGTGGGGGTGGATGAAAGGTGAAATGTACTAAAACAAAGTAAACATGTGGGACGAATTGGTAACTCGTTGTAGCCAAGGTCTCAAGGTCAGCAGCAGTTAGTAATTGGAAATCTTTGTCCAGTTTAATTGATACGACCCGAAAGCCCGATAGTGCTCTCTTGACCTGTCGTGAAATAATAATTTCATTTTTTACGGATATTTGGCATCTAAATGCACTTAACATCATAATAGTACAAATTTCGACACTGTCAGTTCAACTCACGGATATCGACATAATTGTGAGCTGGGTTATTCAATCTATTTACATCTTACGACGTATGACAGTGGTAGGCATTTTTATATCTTTACCGTTCTACAGTGATCGCAGCATACCCACCAAAGTCATTCACCTCGAAGGTTAGATTGTCTCAAACGCTCTTTGCCAACCACATGTGTGGCTACAATGCTAGCGCGCTGGTCTTTCATCCAGGCGACCCAGGTTCGATCCCCGGCCATGTCATGATGAAATTTTGTGGTGGACAAAGAACACGTTGTAGAGGATTTTCCTCGGGATACTCCCGTTTCCCTCTATCATTCTACCAACACTCTCCACCTTCCTCCCCCCATTTCAGCTACCATCCGCAATACTAAAACTAGGCTGGAGTAGTACGGGTTTCCAATGCTGATATGGGAAGGGATTGGTACTCCGAGCCCCTGGAGTATATCAGGCTGAGGCAGGATGGGCAATATGTCAGCGTCGGATTCACGAATGCCACCAGTCGGACTTGGACAATCGTTGCATAAAAGGGCGCACAATTGGCCAAACCGCACCTAAGTGTATAGACCCATCACGGGTCCAGCCCGCGTAAAAACCAAGCAACCATTCTTGCTACTGCTCGGTGTTGGCTCGTATATGTGATAGTACAAACTCCCTGCTATCCGTAATGAAAACAAAACTAGTTTATTTATTACAAAAAATAAGAATTAAAAACTCAAACTTGTGCAAAAAATAGTAGGCCTACTATTTTAATCACGGCTCGCCAGAAATTTTAACGTCTCATTTATCATAATTATGATTATCTTTCTCAAGATTTTGCATTTCCTTTAGGATATGCCCTTGCTACTTTAATGAGAAACGTTTTAATAAATTCTTCCTTATGTCTCGTGACCAGAATATTGTACGAAATGGAAGTATAAAAATTGGAGATTTATCCTGCGAAGAGGTAGAAAAATTCAATTATCTTGGAGCAACAGTAACAAATATAAATGACACTCAGCAGGAAATTAACCGCAGAATAAATATGGGAAATGCCTGTCATTATTCGGTTGAAAAGCTTTTTTCATCTAGTCTGCTGTCAAAAAATCTGAAAGTTAGAATTTATAAAAACAGTTATATTACCGGTTGTTCTGTATGGTTGTGAAACTTGGACTCTCACTTTGAGAGAGGAACAGAGATTAAGAGTGTTTGAGAATAAGGTTCTTAGAAAAATATTTGGGACCAAGATGGATGAAGTTATAGGAGAAAGTTACACAACGCAGAACTGCACGCATTGTATTCCTCACCTGACATATTATTAGGAACATTAAATCCAGACGTTTGAGATGGGCAGGGCTTGTAGCACGTATGGGCGAATCTAGAAATGCGTATAGAGTGTTAGTTGGGAGGCCGGAGGGAATAAGATCTTAGGGGAGGCCGCGACGTAGATAGGAGGATAATATTAAAATGAATTTGAGGGAGGTGGGATATGATGATAGAGACCGGATTAATCTTGCACATGATAGGGACCGATGGCAGGCTTATGTGAGGACGGAAATGAACCTTCGGGTTCCTTAAAAGCAATGAGTACGTAAGTATACGGCTTTTTGTTTAAGCAATTTCTTACGCAATTTCATAGTTCGTCTGAAGAATGTTTTACCTCAAGAATAGCGACCCGATTGTTGTATTTGGTTAATTGAAGACCTCCCAGGAAATAGGATGTAACATCAGATTCTTGAAATATGTGATTTAGGAAGAAAAATAATGTTTAAGCATTTATTTATAACAATAAATTGTTATGTTTAATGGCTGAAAAAACTTGAATCCTTGTTTAGTCAAATTGTTGTGACAGTAGGCATATATATAAGCCTATTCAAATATCCTCCTAAAATAATTTTCTTTTCTCCTGAAACATGAATTACAATTTTGTTGATTACATTGTTATTCCGGAGAAATCTTCATTTGTTGTTTACATTTTATTTATTTCTACCACAAAACTTGCTTTTTAAGTTCTGCTAGGTGTTTAACACCATCAGCACATGTGATTGCACAAAGTTTCTAAATCTATGTAGTAACTGGTATTATCGTAATGATGAATTTTATGCCAAAATTAACATGGATAGATGCGTATATATATATATATATATATATATATATATATATATATATATATATAGGATTTGCCACAGATTACCTCACATTCGCCTTACGATTGGGGAAAATCTCGTAGAAACCCAATCAGGTAATCAGCCCAAGCGGGAATTGACCCCGTTCTCGAGTGCAACCCCGTATCACCAGGCAAACGTGCTACTATCTTATCTAGGGGTGACCAAAGCTGTAGTTAAAATTGGTACTGAAATATAGGACTGTAGGAAAAGAATATTGCTTCGGAATATGTATTATATGTGTTGCTCGTGTTAAATTTTACCGTACCTGGTTAACATGTTTCGGCCTGTTATTGGCCTTCTTCAGAAGATGTATAAAGAATAATGACGTACCTTCCATCTAACGCGAAGATTTGTCTGTTTCTTAATGTAAATCAGTGAAATAGTCAAGTCCTTTTCAACTGTAGAAATGTTAGTAAAAGTCAGACGTGACAAATTCTTGCACAAAAGTGTGCACCATATATTTATCTATGCAGTGCTTACTAAATGTACATTTTGAAAAGGAATTGGACTTGACCGGTTTTTTGCACCGAGGTCTTCAATAAATTGTATTGACAGAAGCCAAACCATACATTTGTCGGCTGTAACAGGAAATCATTGCTATTATTGTTATTATTAGTACTGTGATAATAATCAATTTTGTTATTAACACTGCTCGACGTTGCAAGACTTCACAAATGCCAGCAATTGTAGACCTCCGACAAATTTAAATGTGAGACGGAAGATTGAGGAACGAGAACGATTATTGTGGCCTCGAAGTGTCTTATACTTCCTGGAAAATCTACGGAAGTTCACTAAAAATACCTTTCAGGTTTTATGAACAAAAGGCTGTCTAACACAGAGGAGGAAAACAGTTCACTACACTGCACTTCGACGTTTAAAACCGACTGATAGGATACGTGCAGAAAAGCAAGCCGCATGATTCACAACGTGTTCACACACGTGATGAATTTTACGTATTTCGGCTTTTGCGCCAATCGTTCAAATAATTTTCTTAATATCTGCATGTGTTGTATACCTAATTTAAATAAAAAGCTCGAATGGAAAAATAATTTAAATCTGTCAGTATTTTAACTGTAGAATCAAAATAATCTGCAGTCATGAATTTATGTAATTTCTATAGCGCTGTAATGAACAATTTCGCAATATTTTAAGGGTTTGCACTAACCAGTTATGGCTAACGATTTCAAATTTTACCAATTTTCAAATTTCCCATCAAAAATTAATTTGGTCTGTGAGAAATAATTTTGCAGATTTTCAAATCATTATTCGAATTAAAGGCAACCTAAATATTAATTAATTTAAATTCCTGTAAGCTAACCTGACCTTGTTATCTCTAGATGCAGTTTCCTGTATGTTTTTTCTTAACAATATAAGAAATCAGATTTCTCGAAAACTGAGAGAGATAATGCAATGCCATTCTTACGATATATTTTAAAAACTGTATTTTCAGTGTCACAGAAAGTATAATTTCTAGGTATGACTTTAAGAAAAAAATTTCAAAAAATTTTCCGAACTACATTTTTTTTTCCAAACTATAACTGATAACAAAAACAAATAAACAATTCCATTACTCAATTATTCAGCTACATGTTGAATCACGAAATTAGAAAAAAATCTTTATTCAATCATGTGTAATCAGAATTATTGGTAAGATACATATCTTCAATTCAATTTTATGGCTCAAATTTACAGTACAAATCAAAATACCTTAAAATTTCAACTTCATCTACTTTTGATGAAATGAATTGATGATTAAAATTTCATTGAAATCAAATTAAAATTTTGGGAGTTTTAAAACTGAATAGTAGATACCTTTAAGGTGAGTTCAGAGACCCTATATTACAAATAAAGGGTTCAGAACCATAATGGTCCAAACGCCATTTACCGTAGAAAACAAGGGTTAAAATGAAGTTAATACCATAATTCAATGGAAACATATAGCAAGTAATATAAAATATACACATTAAAACTAAATGATATGTCAATCTTCATTAAACTATGGTATTCACTTAACTTTAACCCTTGCTTTCTCCGTTTTTAATAAACGGCGCTTAGCCCACTATGGCTCTGAACCCTTTAAATATTAAATTAATCATTTTTAAGCATCTTTATCTAATAAAATATTATAGATACCTCTATGAAAATTTTAATGCTAATTCTTGTTACCTTAAAGGCGCTGAGCTCTTGTTTCTAAAGTGTACTTTTGAAAATAATAAGTTATGATTTTCTTTGTCACCGATCACGTTTTAAGAAAAATGAAATTATATTGCTATTCATTCATAACAAGGTTTTAATCGAAATGACTTGAAACTAGAACTCAGGAATCAGTTTAAAACTGGAGATAAGCTACAAAAATGTATTGTTCTAGCTTTCTTAGTATATGGGGAAAAGGTACATATATGTGTTTTGAATAATTTAAAAATTGCGAGAAAATTAGCGACGAAGTCAACATTAGAAAAGCTCACACATTCAGAAATAAATAGGCCTAACATTAAATTTGTTATTAAAATTTATAACAAACTCAGCCATCACATCCTTCAATAATGCCGTCAACATACAAAGCAAATTATTCGGCTATAAAACAGCTAAACCACAAGCTTTATTTACAGAACAGTTCCAGAGTTAGTGCCGGATGAGAAAAAGTTTGAGGCACAAAAACTCATTTCGTATTAAGACTTCAAAATCAGAATTTTCAATGAAATATGTACCAAATTACGCAGAAAATTCCAAACACTTTTGAGGCAAAATATCAAATTTTGCTTTTCTTTTCCAAAATGTGGCCTCAGCTCTCACCTTATGAGGCGAGACGTGACTTCGGCAGCATAGACGTTTCCATATTACTCAAAAATATATTTTATACAGCATCGAAAATTTCCATTGTCTGCCTGATTTCAGAATTGAAAGTCACAACTTTGCAACATTACTTTGCCTCATTCATTCATTCATTCATTCATTCATTCATTCATTCATTCATTCATTCATTCATTCATTCATTCATCCATTCATTCATTTATTCATTCATTCACAATATTCTGCCCAAGGCATGTCTTTCACTGCAAACGTAGCATTCTCCAATTTTTCTCATTTTTTGCCTTCTTCTTAATCTCCTTAATTGATCCATATACCTTAATGCTTTATATCATCTGATATCCTCTGCCCAGAACTTTTTTTTTTCGTTCGCATTCCTTCCAGTACATCCTTCAGTAGGCAGTTCCTTCCTAGCCAGAGGCCAAGCCAATTTCTTTTTCCTCTTCCTGATCACTTTAAGCTTCTTCATAAATGTGGGTTGTTTAGAGTAGCGGTTCCCAAAGTGTGCTCCGCGGAGCCCTTAGGGCTCCGCGAATGATTCTCAGGGGCTCCGTCCGCGGAATTTATGAAGATGACAAAAATTGCTAATTCCATCTAGTCTCTAGCGGAAAAAAACGGAAACTACTTCCATCAAGCTAAAAATACTTTCTGAGAAAATACTTTCTTGCTACATGGAAGCATTAATATTAGATCTACTCGTCACTGGAACTATCTCGATCTTTCTTGCTTGCCAAGTACTCAATGATTCTCGAAATTTACTTTATTTTTTATATACTGGACAGGCAGCGTTTATTATTCGCGGTACGTGGAATCTACAGGGACATCATTCTATTTTTACTAACATTTCTGATATTAACCTGGCTATACCTTTGGGTCAACGATTAAGAACCGGAAACGCCGTTTGCTACCCCCTTCCACGACTGGAGTTCGATGATACTGGCGTAATATACAAACAAATCACTTTACTAGGTACAGGAGGGAAGAAAAGTAGTTCATCCATTTACGTATACTAGGAAATATCGCGATTTTGAGTTTGATAGTTTTCATTAGGTTTTTGTTTAATCAAAATACAGTACAGTATTAACAATGAGTGTTTTTACTCTCGAACTTAGTTATCCATGAGGACGTATTCATTATGCAGTATATATTATAGGCCTACTGTCTACAACACATTAGCGTACAATATAGAGAATGAAGTTAAATAGAAAAATAATCATAATATGGATATTTAAACACATTTTTGAAAATGGTGGCCGTTCATTTCAGTTCTTTTGTGCATATTATCGCACTATAGACTATTGTACAATTACCAGGTTCGTACGTCGTATTAGTAACTCATGTTGAAATAATTCTGTACCTACTCTATAAAAGAGACCTTACGTACTGTAAATTCAATCTTCACTTCTGCCCGTTCCGAAAGGATAAAATTACTCAGACATGCTATCTACTGTCCGTCCAAGTGGTTACGTTGCAGCGTCGTAGAAAGGGAGGAAATCACGTGACAGTTAATTACTTAACGAGGTCCTTTTTTAAGTTATTTTAAACAATTGTATGGGTATAATATTACGTAGACGTCCAATTCCTAACAGAAATTAATGCTCCCAGAAAAGAGCTGACAGCCCAGCCACTAGCATTTACAGAGAGGCGAATAGAAGCAGATGGGGGAAACCGGGATGCGACGTAGACAAATGGAAAATGATGCAATATTGAAAGCTCTTTCGTCACTGGAAAACGCGAAAATATTTTTGGAACGTACTGTTTACTATGACCGTAAGGCTACCATGACTGTATATGCGGTCTTGGATCTGTGTGGAGGACGGTTGAACTTCATTAGTAGAAGGGGTGGGGGTGAAGTACATTAAAAAACTCGGGTACAATAAAAATTGAAGTAAAAATAAAATGATGTCCCTGTACAATCTATTGACTGTTACGTTACCTCAAAAAATATATACCGTATACCAGGATGTTAATTTGATAGCAGATGTGTTGGCTAAACTTTCGTTGAACCGGAACTGTGGGTTAAGACGGGCTCCCTAAAACCTAAGAGTCATTAGCCATCAACCATTGCTCAGTCAAAGGGAAATAACAGCTATAACCTTACTTTCAAAGAAGATAGTGCGAATATGTTGAACATGATCCTGTCTCTGAGTCTACGATGCCTAGTGTAGAGGTATTGAAAGTAACAAAAATATTGTGATTTATATTTGGACTTGGGATTCACTGAGTTTGCTGATGAACGTCCACAGTGTGTGATACGTAACAAAGTTTTTCCCAATAGTTTTATATCTCCTGTCAAGCTTAGACGGCATTTCTCAATTCAAAATTTCACAAATAAAACTGCAGACTGCTTCGAAAGCAAAAGTGACGAACTGCATGCAGTTCAGACAAAATTTTACCTCGTGTAAAAACAAACAACGAGAAAGAACTGAAAACGTCGTACTTGGTTAGTCATGACCAGGCTCTTGCTGGTAAACCTCACCCTTGATGAAACTCTTATGAAACCACTATTAGTGAAGGTAGTGAAGTGCGTGGTGGACGAGAAAACTGCAAACTTGAATCCACTGTGCCCTTGTCAAATAACACTGTGCATGATGGAATCTAGAATATATGAAAAGACGTAAAAAATATCATGGTTTTCCGTATCAGTTAAACGAAATTTTCGTTACAACTTGACAAATCCACGGCCTTTGCCGGATTAGCTATGTTAATTATGTTTGTGCGGTGTTAATTTTCAGGTTCTTTCATGAAATATTTTGTTCTGCAGCCATTGCCATCGTCCAGGGGCGGATGCAAGGGGGGATTAAGGGGATATATCCCCTCCCGAAATTTTGGGAAAAATACGAAACAAGAAACAAAAATAATATTAATTTTAATTCGTGAATGTACATAGGAATTAGAGAGTTTTCCACGTAAATTCTCTTTGCTATAGTGTTAAATTCCAAGAACTGCAGGAAGACAAACACAGCGTTCTTACTTCAAGACAGAGAGTCATGAAAAATATTTTAGGCTTTTAATTTTCCTTCTCTTCTTAGACTATTTCATGGGTCAGCTCAAGGACAGGTTTTTAAATCATAAGGGAATCCTATAGTCCATACAAACTTTTCTGCCTAAAAACATAGTGCGGGCATCAGATGAAGATTTAGAAACTGCTGTTGAGGCTATAGTAAATCAGTGGCCCAATGATGTTGATGCATCACCAGAGTCTTTCTTCAATGAATTGAAGATGTGGAGAAGAAATGTCCTTCATCAGAAAAATCTACACCTAGTACCTACTGACTTTATATCATCTTTGAACAGGTGCAATGAAATTATTTTTCCCTGCACTCACAAGGCGCTGAAACTTTTCTGCACATTGCCTGTAACTACAGCAACACCAGAACGATCGTTCTCAACATTGCGGTATTTGAAGACTTACCGGTACCGGTACTTGAGGAGCACGATGGGAGCAGACAGATTAAATGGACTGGCCTTGATGTATATACATAAAAATGTAGAAGTAAAAGCTCATGAAGTACTGGATGAAATGTCTAAGAAGCCTCGTCGCCTTCTTCTGCAAATGTCATTCTGTCATTCTTTTTGTATTGCAGTCATTGTAAATGTTAAAATTAAAAAAATATGGTTTATTTAACAACGCTCGCAATTGCCGAGGTTATATCAGCGTCGCCGGTGTGCCGGAATTTTTTTCCTCAGGACTTCTTTTACATGCCAGTAAATCGACTGATATGAGGCCTGTCGCATTTTAACACACTTAAATGCCATCGAGCTGGGTTGGGGTAGAACCCACAATTTCGAGCGCAGAAGGCTATACCGACTACGCTACTCAGGCCAACTTGTAAATGTTTGTGACTCGGAAACAAATTGTGAGTATATAAACTTATTTCTCATTACTCCATTTTTACTGTCTCCTCAAATCCCTCCCCGAAAAAAAATCCTGCGTCCGCCCCTGCCATCCTCTACAAGCGGTACTGAAATTTTTTCTTCTTCATTGAAAAGTCGATACCGTGGGACAATTGCATTGACGTGTGCACAGATGGCGCAAAGGCCATGGGAGGTCCTGTTGCTGGCGCTGTTACAATGATCAAGAAAAATAAAAAAAAACTGAACAAGTAGTCACTGTGTACTATACCAACACGTCATTGCAACGAAAAAATGCCAGCTTATTAAAGTAGGTACTAGACAACGCCGTCAAAATTATCAACTTTGTTAAGGCACGACCTTCGCAGTGTAAACTACTTAAAATCCTGTGTGAAGCTATGGGTAGTATACACAAGTCACTGTTAGTAATATTACACACAGAAGTGCGATGGTTGTCGCGCGGTAAAGCGTTGTCCCGATTACATGAACTTCGAAGTTTATTCACTTTTGAATTACCAGAACAGTTTGCTAGCAGATTATTTGAATGATCAGGAATGGTTGTACAAATTATGTTACTTGGCAGACTTTTTCAAAAATGAATTCAGCACATACATACAAGGTAAACGGAAGATTATATTCGATGCTGATGACGAAATTGTCACACTGAAGAAATATAGCTATAGCGTTCTACATAGAAAGCGTCGACAATAAGGATCTTACGTTTCTCACTGACTTCAAACTTTATAGAAGAAAATAACATAACAATGAATGTCTCATTCATAGCAATAATGAAAGAACACCTTAACAATTTGCTTCAAAATATGAATTCATAATTTCCAAGGGACACTCAGGAATAGATTATAAAGAAATATGAGTGGCTTGTAGATCCATTTCCAGTGATGTCAAAACCAGCAGCCCTCACTGCTTCAGATATGAGGTCCTTATAGACATGGTTTCGAACAGCCACTGTCAGTCATAATTTAAAAGCAAACCATTTCCCAAATTTTGGGCTATGTTAGGGGAGGGTCTTTTCATATTAAGTTCAAAAGCTAAATTTCTCTCACTGCCTTTTGGTACTGTGTACGTCAGTGAAACGACCTTTTCGAGGTACAGGGCTACAAAAACAAAATATCGAATTTGTTTGGAGACAGAAGACAATATTCGTCTTCAACTGACTTCTATGACACCGGACATTGACAAACTCTGTCGCAAGAAACAGGCACATTCTTCACATTAACTTCGAGTATACATGTTACATTGTAACATTTTTTAAATATCTTAACTACGTGTTAATATCATTTTGTAGATTTAAATAAATTATATCCAGTACTTATTTACTATTGTTTCCTTTATATATATATATATATATATATATATATATATATATATATATATATATATATTCATACTTCCGTTTATGTTTCGTGTGAAATATGCTTCATAGAACGTAGATAGATAAAACTAAAAAGGTAAATATTTCTTGGGGCTCCACGAGAACCTTTTGCTTCAAAAAGGGCTCCGTGGCTGAAAAAGTTTGGGAACCGCTGGTTTAGAGACATCTCGACACGCCAAGGAAAAAAGTTAATTTTGGGAACAATTTATGCTACTTTTAGCCTAATTTTTTCCTCTAATAAGTACGGACATTTTTTTCATATACTTCACATATCTGATGCCAATGTGACCATTAGGGCTCGGAAGCTGAAGACCTAAAAGTTAGTATTGCAACGTAGTATAGTTCAAGCTAAGCAAACATTCCCTCTTTCTCAGGTAGAATTCTCGTTATCACTAGGTACTTTGTTACGCCTGATGAACATTGACTCCGAAATCTATTCACAATTGATGCCTTCAGAACCATAGTGGGCCAAGCGCCATTTACTAAAACCGTAGAAAACAAGGGTTAAAATGAAGTTTATTACCATAATTCAATGGAAAAATATAGCAAGTAATATAAAGTATACACATTAAAACTAAATATGTCAATCTTCATTAAACTATGGTATTCACTTAACTTTAACCTTTGCTTTCTCAGTTTTTAATAAATAGCGCTTTGCCCACTATGGCTCTGAACCCTTCATGTGTACGTATATTTCTGTCGATGTTTAATGATAATTTTGTCTTTACATCTTTATAAACTACACAAGATTTGTTTTAAAATCCTTAAGCAGCTAAAAGCATGAAGGGATGGGAAGGGAGTATAGGACAGGCCAGCGAACTTGAAGGGGCAGATTCGAGCAAGCGGGATAGATCTGCTTCTTCAAAGCAGTCTTCGGTTCTTGTCACGCTCGACAAACTTGAACCGAACACAGCGCTTGAAATGAACGACACTAGTTCCTTATTACATTTGAATAACTTTATGCTATCTATCACGTGCTGTTACTTTTAGACGACATTTACGGCCATTCTGTTTATATGTATATACAGTACATTTAATATCCGAGTTTCTATATTTAACGTCAAAACTCACCAGCTGTGGATAAATTTGTCAGTGTAAAGTTGACGTTATATAAGTTTTCTGGACACAACATTTTGCGTTCTTGTTCCGTTATAAATATTTAGATGGACTGAGAAATAAACGGAATGTTGAAGTAACATTCCATAAATTTGAGATAAAAAAACTCATGCTTCAACAGAAATGCCTCGACATAGCTATCTCTCTAGCAGAAAATCTATTTTAAAACCACATTTGAATTATACCTACTTTGAGATTATTCTTGCATATATTTTTTTGTTTGCCTGGAAAGTTCGAGTTTATCTCAGTCTAAGCAAGTCCCCTGTGGTGGCTGAGTGGTTAACCTTCAGCCTGTCACGCAGGCGACAGGGTTTGAGTCCTGGCCAGGTCTGGGATTTTTCATTGAAAAATTCATAGTGACACTTGTGGCGGACAAGGTCGCAGTTGGGAGTTTCCTTGGGTTCTCCCGTTTTACTCCATATTAGGCATCTACACATTCCGTCACCATTTTTCCACTCCCTGATCGCCGGCTGGCGACTCACGAAGAGGGCTGACCTAGGGACTAGAAGAATTGCCTACTCAAAATCTGAGAAGCAGCGAACCTTAGTGTAGTCAGCCGGTGTGGGTTTGGGAATGCGTCTAGCTTGAGGGTTAGTGTAATAGATCGTAATAGGTATAAGTGCTGGACCATAGTGCCCTCTACCGTAAATTCCATCCCATTCTAGTCTAAGCAATAATGAAATATCTGAGACTAACGCGAGCTATTTCTCGGAATATTTTTTCTGACATTTCTGTCACTAAATATGTTACAGTTAACGTAACATCGTTTTAAGCTCAATATTATCCGCGCATGAGTTTTCAAAGCCTTATTGATAACACACTAAACAACACATGGGTATAAATGTGACTTTTGTGGCGATTGCAAAGTCACGTTAGAGTAAAGGCGGTCTGTAGTTATTTTCCTTGTTCTTATTCATTATGTAGCAGCCAATATAAATAAATATTCATTTTTTTCTTGTTAAAGAGGGAGGGAACATCCCACGCACTACGACCTGAGGTCTATTGTACACCTCCCTATATGGGCTGAGTTACGTGCCCACCGATCCTCTACGCGCACCGACCTAACCACTAGACCCGCTTAACGACCGGTGCCTACAGCCAACAGAGTCCATGTACCACTCCTGCTTCGGCAACCCCCCCCCCCGAGGCTCCTTTAACCGGTGTTATCAAGCTCCGCAATTATATATTCAGACTCAGCAAATATGCTTCGCGGTCACAAAAATAACAACTACCCCCACCGTTTTCCCCTCCCCTACTGTTATAGCTCGGGTACTATTTTCCGTGAAGGCGCGCAGCACTGATTACTCTGCGCAAAGCTACGACACACTCACTGCTCCACAGCTGGCGCACTGTTCACTTTGTAGTTTGTACGCACCTCGGTTTGCAGCAACTACAAGCAACATGATTAAAATGTACAGTCAAAGGGAAAGGGGAAGGAATTAACTGTAGTTGATGGATATAAATACAGGAAGTACTGCAAGAACAAAGAAGAACAGAAATTGAGGTACATAGTGAAAATGTGTAATGCCAAAATTGTAACAACTGTTGAAGGTGACAGTCTTTTAAATAAGGAAGAAATTACAACCATGAAAAAGATGTAACTGTACACCGTCATATGATTACAAATGCCGCGAAACGCAAAGCCAGTGAAGAAGACTTGTTCGACAGACCTTCAAAATTAATCAGGAGAGAAATATGCTCAGCCCCACAAGAAATAAGCGAGAAAATAACGATCAGGGTTATAAATCTAAGAAGAAGGAACTTATACACGCAAAGAAGAAAACTTCATCCAGGACTAGGCCTACCTAAAACTAGCAAGAGGTTCATGAAACTCTACAAGTAGTCCTAAGCCTATAACAGAGTGCACAATATTGACATTACTAATTTATTTACTCTGAAGTGTGAAGAGAATTTGCTTAGTATTGATGTGAAAGAGTGGGGGTAACTGATGAAGCGAGATAGTTACGCACTTTGATACAAGGTTGACGAGGGTTTTCTTTTTTGTTGCGGAGCTTGATATTGCCCCCTTTAACGGTCCGAGGCGGAAGTCCTCCCCCGAGAAGGTCTGCCCCGGGTTCCGTTCCAGAACCTATCCACCATCACTTGAATACAATCCACGGAGGCCGGTCGAGAGAGCCAGCAGCTTCGAAGGGCCGCCTGTAGAGCGATCTGAAAACCAGAAGAAGTAATGGGATGATGAATGAAAGGGTGATAGGGGAGGAAAGGAAGTGGCGAGGATGATTGGGGCTCCAATCGCCTGATAAAGTTGCCTGATATTCATCCATAGGCGTGAGGAGAAAACCACGAAAAAACCTCACCCGGGAAACTCGTCCCGACCGGGGATCGAACCCGGGGCCGCTGGGTTCGGAGTTAGACTCGCTAACCCCTCAGTCACAACGGTGGACAAATATTCATTTGCAAGTTTTTGTTATGCAAATTTTACCTAGTACAAGAAATGTTGTCTAGTTTTCGGTAATTACTGTGCCCAAATTACAAAATACACTACCTACCAAAGAGTAATTGGGCACTGTATTCGCCTCTTTGGGACCTCGTGGTACCACCTCTTCTTGCTATAACAACAGCCACCCTGTCAGTCATGCTCTCCACTAGTTTGTGTAGGATATCCACTGGAATGCGTCGCCATTCCTCTTGCAACATGGCACTCAGTTGGAGAATGGAAGTTAGCCCCATGTTTCGGCGGCTACTATGCAGTGGTATGCAGACAATAATGTTCACCGGTTGAACTGGCCTGCACAGAATCCTGAACTCAATCCCATTGAGCACCTTTGGGACGAATTGGACCGGCGATTGAGGTCTCGGGAGATGCGACCAACTTCCATTGTCCAACTGAGTGTTATGTTGCAAGAGGAATGGCGACGCATTCCAGTGGATATCCTGCACAAACTACTGGATAGGATGCCTGACAGAGCGGCTGCTGTTACAGCAACAAGAGATGGTACCACGAAATTCTAAAAGGGGCAAAATAGTGCCCAATTACTTTTTGGTAGATAGTGTATTACAATACTGCATATCACCTACAGACGTTCCAGACAACAGTAATGCAAGCAGAGGCGCGTAGGCACGTGCACGTGTAGAAGTTGTCTAGATTTCCCTTGGTGATATGTAAGAGAAATAATGAAAATTTCACAGAGTTAGCCTTCGTCTCGTTGGAGAGGCACAGTCAGGAAAAATACAGAAAAATCCTGTAAGCTTCTATGAAAAGTTTATTGTGTCTCATTAGTTTCTTCTTCATTTGATTCAACTCTGAATTATTGAAACTAGCCAAAGTAGATTAAATAATATTCCCTCAGAGTCAAGCGAGGGCGTCTCTAGTAAGTTGAGAACATAGTTCGCTCGATTTCTTAGAAATACACATTAGGGTGGAGTGAAAATATGAAGTTTATGGAATCAAAATGTAATACAAGGGAAAAGTTGTGGTGTGATATCATAAAGAACAATACAAAATATATTATCTCTAGATTAATATTTAGAGGGGCACAAGAGCATCATATTTTGAAATTTTCACAAAATATTCAGGTTCAGATTTTTTAGCGAAAGAACATTCTCCAGCGATTTAATCTGTACAGGATACCAGGAACATGTTAAAAAATACATGTCAAAAAACTCTGCACATTTTTGGTCTCCTGTTCTTTCATTTTCAAGTGTCACAGAAACCTCAATTTATAAGAAAATTGGGAATAATCACAAAACTCTTAGGTATGATATAATTAATATACTAAATTAATGGAAATTCATTCTTCTTATGTTGCAGAGTATTTAAATTAGAATATCTCTAATATTAATACACGAAATCTGACCTTCACCCGTATTCGCAATGCCAGAGGGGTTGAACTCATCACAATTACCTATCTATCATGACGTAATGAAATATTATCTATGGGTAAAAAATGAATTAAAATCTGACTTCAAAGAAAATAATCTAGGCCTACTGTTGGAGAGATTTCAGAAAGAGTTGCTATCAAAACTAAGGAAATCCAGGTAAAAGCATAAAACTCGAAAGTTAGTCAAACAAGAATATTACAACTGATTCATACTTACCATGATCAATACACAAACTTAGTGAAGCCTTGTAAGAAACGACATAGTGACGACAACTAAAATGACAACACTGCAAAATTCAAAGAAGAAGCAAACAAACTATTTGGTATATGCAGTTGCAAATGCAAAACAATTTAATACTGTAGGCCTAATTGTGATAAAGACCGCCGTGTTCCAAAACAAGAAAGAATGTTTTACTAGAGCAAAGAACAGAAAGAAGATAATTGGACCTGTTGATTCAGTTATAACTCAGAAAAAAAGGAAGAAGAAAACAAGAATAAATTTCAAATAAAAAAATGGGCTGAAATAGAATTTTTGTCATATTTTTTGTAAAATACTATATAATTTGTTCTTTTGGATCCCCTCAAAAAATATTGTATACTGCAACCCCAATTTAGAATCTTCCAAATAAAGTTGAAATATGTGATTTTACAATTCATCCGCTATGTAATGAAAACAAAATAATATAACAAATATACGAAGTGGCAAAAAAATAATTAATTTTAAGAAACTTCAAAACCCTTGGGACACCTAAAAATTTAAATATAGAAACTCCTTAATTTTCAAATTCCTAAGTTAAGTGAAAATACTGATTTTTCCAACTATTACGTTTAGAAAACAGATGAAAACAATTTCATATATAGATTCACTCCACCCTAATATACATGTATTTCAATGAAGTTTACATTACGTCAGTTCTGACTTATTTTAATTACTGGCTTAGAACCATGCTTAACACATAATAGGTACTCAAAATTTATAATAGGCTATTATTGGTTAATAAGAATAACGACATTGCGAACAAATTGTTCGATTATTTAAGACAATATAATAATAAGAAATGGCTGAGAGAAAATGAACAAACAATATTTGTTGTTGTTTAGTCAACTGTCCAAAGACAGGTTTGAATCTCGTGACACCAATAAGGCATAATTCATGAGGCAACTAAGCCAGCAGATAGTGGGATAGAGTTGACAGTTCCTTACTTCCTCCACTGCTACATCGCTGACTAGTAACATTAAAGTAATCAGTAGAGATGAACAAAACGCTCTCGCTCGCTTTGTTCGTTGCACAATGTCTTTCGAGTCTCGTCTTGTAACTCTCGTGCGCTTCGAGTCTTGCTCGTCATTCTCGAAATAGCATTTGGTCGACATGGAAAGATTTCGTAACTTTAAATAACATACATAAATGAAAGAAATAATATTAGAGATATTTAATTGAGATAAAAAGACAAAACAAAACTGTATCATAATTATCAAAATGTTCCTTTTTTAGTAGGTTATTTTACGTCGCTTTATCAACAATTTAGGTTATTTAGCGTCTGAATGAGATGAAGGTGATAATGCCGGTGAAATGAGTCCAGGGTCCAGCACCGATAGTTACCCAGCATTTGCGCATATTGGGTTGAGGGAAAATTCCGGAAAAAAACCTCAACCAGGTAACTTGCCCCGACCGGGAATCGAACCTGGGACGCGGCCAGACGCGCTAACCATTACTCCATAGGTGTGGACTCAAAATGTTCTAGTTATATTATCAGATATTACCTATGGTTATATAAATAAAAAAAAACAATTCTCAAATAAATTTGCATTTCTAAGAAACATGAAACATAACGTTAAATAAAATGTTAATATATATATTTTTTTTTATTTGAGATTGTACATTTGACCTCAAAGATACGAAAAAAAAATCCTAGCCTTTTAATAAGGCCTAGTAATTAAATAAAGATTGGGGAACGGATTATTATACACTGAAAGGTAGAGGTGATGTTTCAGATATGCTACTTGATTGTTTATACATATATAATAGTTGCCAAAACAGATAAACGTTCAGTGTGGTTTGTAAATATAAACAACTGTGACGATTCAAGGCTGCTTGGCGTTCGAGAGTCGACCACTCCCGATGTCTTTAACATTCGCTTCATTCACTCACAAACAATCTTTACATCAACGACGGTAGGCAATATTGTCGTGCGGGTTTTCGGCTTTGCGGGAGCTCTTAGTCTTTCTTTCTCGCTCGTTATTCAACTCTACTAATCATACTTCATATTAGAGATGAACAAAACTAACTGCCGCTCTCGCCCGCTGTGTTCGTTGCATTTGTCTTTCGAGTCTCGTCTCGTCATTCTCGTACGCTTCGAGTCTCGCTGATCATTCTCGAAATAGCATTTTGTCGGCATGGAAAGATTTCATAACTTTGAATAACATACATCATTGAAATAAATAACATTATAAATGTTTAAATAAGACAAAGAGACAAAACAGAACAGTATCCTAGTTATCAAAATGTTCTGGTTCTATTATATGATATTCCTTATGGTTATATAAATAGAAAAAAAAAACAATTCTCAAATAAATTTACATTTCTAAGGAACATAAAACATAACGTTAATATATTTTTACTTGAAATTGCACACTTGATCTGAAACATATGAAAAGTAAATTCCTGAACCTTTACTACGGGCATAGTAATAAATAAAGACTAGGGAACGGAGTATTATACACTGAAAGTTAGAGATGAAGTTTTAAATAGACTACTTGATTGTTTATACATATATAGGCCTAATAGTTCCCAAAGTAGATAAAAGTTCGTCAGGTATAAACAACTATGGCAATTTAAGACTGCTTGACGTTCGGGACTTCGGGAGTGATCAATCTTGAAGTCTTGGTTAAGCAGTCTTTACGTCAACGACGCAACGTAATACAACATTGTCGTGCGGGGTTTCGGCTTTGCGGGCGCTGTTAGTCTTGCTTTCTCGATCGTTATTCATCTTCACTTGAGTCGCCTAGAATCAAACTGTACTTTCTCCAAATTACGAAATACGGAATTAAGGTATGTTACAGTGCAGAATTTTGCAGGGAATGTGATAAACTGCTCGTTTGGAGTCGAACTGGAATTTATCTGCCTTAACTTTAGTAGTAAAATCACCGTGTGGAGTCTAATTCCACTAGTTTTTCTTCTTTTCTGACAAGTCAGATTTTTGGATAAGTGCAGTTTGATTCCAAGTGATTAAATTGTTCTTGCTCTGAGACATAGCGCCAAGTGACGTACTGCCTGATAACAGATATACTCATTCAGAGGTCAACAAATAAAATGTTAGTGTCTAAAGTTTACAAATTTCGTCAATATAGAGCACTTCTGTTGCTGATAGCTATTTCATGTCTGAGTGGTATTTGATATAAGTTTGTTATGTGAATATTATTAATGATTTACCGTTTTAGCAGATAAGTGCAATTGAATATAAATCAAAGCCAAGTTATTTCTATCTTTCAATTTTTTATGAACAATTTCATTATGAAAGCGAAGTTTTTTTTCGGATTAGACAAGAAATATGTTTACGTTTCACGTGATTGAGATCTTATATTTTGACTTGAAATTATTTCTGAGTTCAATTACAGTTTACGCCAGAGGTGCCCAATCGTGTGCATTTACACCGTATCCTTGAATGATTTCACTCGTGTGCATTACTTAAAAGCGAACTAAAATACGTAACTAATCAGTGTTTTATACAATATAAACATAATTAATTCTTTGAATCAACAACAGTGGGAAAGTGATTATTTTCGCACCTATAAAATTGGAAATAGTGTTCGGTTTGTGGAAAAGTTACCACTGCCAGAAAATTCCGTTTACAGCGCCATTATGAAACATAGGATATTAGTCAGTATGGTCATACCTTAAGAGAGGACTGTGAAGCCCTTTTGAATAATATGCATAATAACAAAATTGGAATAGAAGTATACCCTGCCGTATACCAGAATATGTTATGCATTATTGGATATATTTATTGTAGAAACATATTTTCAATTTTTTTTTCAAAAAAAGCATTCCTATACTTCACGTTCTTATTATGTATATATTTTTTCAATTTTAGGTCACCTGGGGTACTTAAAATTATTGAAACGTGACTCCAAAATAATTAACTTCATTGTTAAAATATTAAAGCTCCTTGTTATACAGAATTATCCAGGAGGAAAGACCTATAATTTGAGAGGAGATAGTATGAGTGATTCTAAACAGAGAAAATTATATAAATATGTCTTATTTTCAACAATTTTGGAAAAAAAAAAACAATCGAAACCATGGGGAACGGAAATAGTGCATCTGACAGTAAATTAAGAGATCGTCACATGTACGCTATGTTTTTATTGTCCATTTCTTTTTCCATACATGTTTAAAAAAATGCCACAATCAATCTCGATGCACTTTGCAGCTCGTGTAGCCAGATGCCGTATTGCTAGTTTGAGCTGGTTCAGATATTCCTTAATGTGATCACAAGCATTTCAAACGCGGATAATCAATCTTATTGCTCCCTTATTTCCAACTTCCACTTGTGGACTTAACTCATTAGCAAACCCCACAAACAATGGACTAATGGTATAAGGTTGCGTGACTTCGGTGGCAAAGTTATGACACCACCGCGATCAATCCAACGCCGAGGATAGGTTACATTGAGGTACTGGATCACCGGCCGGCTGAAATATACAGGGGCTCCATCTTATTGAAAGTATGTACTAGCCTGTGTTGCCAAAGAACATCCTGCAAGTATTCTGGCAACACATTTTACAGGAACTTAAGAAAACATGCTCCGTTAAGACGGTTGCCTGAAATAACTGGAACAATGACATGGCCATCAATAATACCACACCACATGTTAACTGCGAAACGTAGCTGAAAGTTACTGTCCACAGTAGCGTAATGTTTTCCATCTGCCCAAAGGTGATAGTTGCGTATATTTTTTTATTATGTTGCAGGTAAATATTGATTTATCCATAAACAGAACCACTCGGTCATTTGCAATGATCCATTGGCAGAATTCCACTGATTGACGTCATCTCTTTCATGAAGGTGTTGTACATGTTGGTGATGATACGGATGCAGGTCTTCCTCGTGTATTGTGCGCCACACTTGTGTTTGTCGAATATCAAGTTGTGCAGAATTTCTACTAGAGCTAGTAGTTGGACTGCATTAATATGTTTGAAGAATGTACTCCAGGTCATTTACAACTTGGCGCTGTCATTCAGATACAACATGGACACTGGAAAGATTACCATATGCACTCAATGTGTCAAACACCCTCATAAACACCCTTCTATCAAGTACTCTGAGGTCAGGAAATCGTCGATGGTATTCTCGAACACTAGTTCTACACTTACCATTGAAAGAATCTAGACATACAATATGTAGGCATACTCTGCATATGTAAAGACTCTTGGCATTCTAAATTACTACTCAGAATGCACTCCTATTCTGTAAACTGCTACAACCTTCCTAACACAGATTCGACGTCGGCAAGGCAGAATGGTAGGAGTCATCCCTTCACCAATCCGTACGCACACGCAAGTAGCCAACATGACAAAGTCAATAGTACAACTACTGTCGTTTTGGTTGCGTCTGCATTAATGTGAAAAATTATATGGAAGATGAAAAGGAGAATCATGGCTGTTATTTTCAAATACGTATTTCTCGGTAACCGTTCAAAATGAGACATGTTTCTATAATGTTTTCCCGTTTGAATCGCTAATACTATCACCTCTCAACGTATGGACCTTTCCTTCTTAATCAAACTGTATATAATGTATAGTTCATTTTGTTTCCATCTTCGGACAGTTCCCTAATCCTCAACATATACTCACGTGTTATGGTACCGTTTGACTGAAAACCTGTTCCGCATTAATGGAATGTGTGCGTCGCTTCAGTCTCGCACAGTGTATACACGTAGTGCAGAAATCTAGCCATCACTTCTTACGCGATGAACATAAAATTGCAGTACTTCGTTTAGATTCTAATAGGTTCAAATAAACATTATAGATTTAATTTGTGTTGTAGCTGCAAATGAACACTATTTATCTTTTGGGTTTTTCTTGATTCCGGTTGGTACTAATGTTGACCTTAACACTTTTCTTCGATGTTTTCAGACGTTAATAGGTGTGATCGGAAATCTATGCTCTGGAAGAGATATATTCAAAGTTACAAACTTAGGACCGTTATCTTAAACATAGTTATTCTTCATTAGCGTCGTAAAAACGGTTATTTAACCTAGAAACATGACAACATTGCGAGTAGCATATTATTAGTTCTACTTATTTTTAAAGTGGGGGTTTATCCATGTGACAGACGACATGGATAACCGAAGCGCATTAGCATATTTCCACTAGTGTATTGCGTAAAGACAAAGATAAGTAAAAGCTTTCATATATGAATTTTATTATCAACATTTTATAGCAATGTTGTTAGAAACGTTATGTAATAAGTTAGTACTAACAAATTTATGCCTTTCGTGTAAAATTCCACGGTACTGAATTTATATATAAAATTTAGACGAAATTATTCGAATAAAAGTAAAGCCAATGGCTCAATTTTTCACTTTTAATATACTAGTACATAGTTTATGTTGTTAATCATCTTCAGACGCCCAAAGACACCACTTTGTACTAAATTGTGTTGATGAAAATGATTACCAGAATCGTAAGTAAAATAATGACAGTCAACAATTACATAAAAATAAAAAAAATCACGTGAAGAAGTTTTGCAATTTTTTAAACTCTCATCATTGCAATATAACAGTTGACTTAGTTGGATTTGAAAAACATCGCCCATTTTGACATTTAACATCGACATGCCTTAGTTGGATTTGACTTATATTCTGTTATTAGAATTATGTAACATATATAGGAGAACACACTAAGCTGCTTAGGTAAAAATCACCAAAACTTGACTTAGTTGGTTTCGGGAACCACCTCTTCAATTTTACAAATGTGTAAACTTTACCTGTGAAGCTAGCACATTGTTTTAAATAAATTGCCCTTAGGTGTGTAAAATTTAACAGTGAAAGAATTAAATTATGCATAAATGTACTATGAATGAATGAATGAATGAATGAACGAATGTATGAATGAAAGAATGAAAAGGGAAAATGGAAGGGGAAACATTTAAATGTAAGCGAAACTGCGTCCTGCAAGGGAAACTGGGACTGAGAGGAAGTGTATTATATGAGCGCCAAGGCTGTTGCCCACTTATTTCACTCCAATTTTCGCCGTTCTATACGAAGGAAAAGTCGAAAATGGACATAACGTAATAGCTACCACATGAGGGCTGACGAAGCACTACAGAGTAGCAACAGATCAGGATCGCCGAAGATTTTAAAAGCCTGGGCAGCGAAAGGGAAAAGAGGTTGCCGCAGTCCTCGCAAGAGAAGGGATTCGAGCCCTTGCGCTGTGCGAGTGACACGGGAGTAAGCTCGCCATAAAGTAATGAAGGAAAATGCGAACACAAAAACTCCGATTTCAGAGGACTTTAATTTTGAAAATGCTGAAATGCGTGTCGGGGGATGTATGTCCGTGGGCCATGCAACGGGAGACATTAAAGGAGTTCCTAAGCCTTAAGTATGCACATATTCTCTCCTTTCCTTAGCTCTGTCAAAACTGCGATTTTATTCTCATTAGTAAGTAACCTAGAGAGGAGCCATACTATACGTTTTGAATCTGTTGAATTTGACGGATTCTTTTTTTTTTATTTTAGTAGGTTATTTTACGACGCTTTATCAACAGCTTAGGTTATTTAGCGTCTGAATGAGATGAAGGTGATAATGCCGGTGAAATGAGTCCGGGGTCCAGCGCCGAAAGTTACCCATATATTGGGTTGAGGGAAAACCCCGGAAAAAACCTCAACCAAGTAACTTGCCCCGACCGGGAATCGAACCCGGGCCACCTGGTTTCGCAGCCAGACGCGCTGACCGTTACTCCACAGGTGTGGACACGGCTTCTTTGGTCATTAAAATATCAGACCAATCAACGCATTTGTATAACTCACGAAACACACCACGAAACTCCAACATTGTCAATATAGCGAAATGTTAGATGTTTCTTGGCGGTATTTTCTATTTGCTATTGTTGAAATATTAGTTCAGTGAGCTTCTTCTATATAATACATGGACGCATTGTTCTTGCTTGGACACTGTATACACCACCCCTTCATTTCTCCCTCCAAAAATATTCTACCTGTCTGAGTGTGTCTACAGTAAGCGGAGGTTGAACTCGGTACCATAGTGATTTAATCAGGGGTGTGTAAAGTGCTGAAATATGGCAAATAATCAGTAAGTTTCGTTTTAATTTCCAACAAACATGGGGAAAAGACTATTTTGTTATCATGAATTAAAGTAAACTTCAATGCCT
The DNA here is from genome assembly GCF_040183065.1 of Periplaneta americana. Taxonomy (NCBI): domain Eukaryota; kingdom Metazoa; phylum Arthropoda; class Insecta; order Blattodea; family Blattidae; genus Periplaneta; species Periplaneta americana. The sequence continues at coordinate 132,319,192 of NC_091126.1, forward strand.
CAACTATTTAGTTGAAATATATAAAAAACATATCAGTCGGCAATTCATCTTCAATATAAGAACAGTTTTGGCGAACATAAATTTATTACAGATAAAATTTAAAAAATAAGTCCCTATTTTACTGCTTTTTTGTATTTTAAAAATATTGTATTGAAGATATCTTTATTTACTATTTTAAAATAATTTTAACAACTAATATTTCAATTTCTTTCAATTTGCCCATCTCTTTTCAAAGTTCAGTTGACAATCTCACAGTTGTAAGCCTTTATAGAACTTCTTTCATTATACAAATGGAATTACAAATACGCTTAAAATCTCATCCTGTCTACTCAAATGCTATTAGAGGAAATTGCAAATGTGTATTGTCTCTAATACCGGCTTATAAAAACAAACTCGCCAAATATTAAAAAAAACAATGGAGTAACGATAGACAGAAGTCAGTCTACACTAGCTTGCTTCAAACAAGCTCCAGTTACGTAAATTTATGAAGAACGACTTTTTCTGTGACGAGAATTCGTCTATCAGATAGGAGGCAAAGTTTAACATCATGAAATAGAAATATGCATCTTGTGGTAAAGTACACCAATAACGAGGTGTGTTGCGTGAGTATTATACACATTAACTGATAAAATACAGGTACACAGACAAGGAAACATTCTGATGGGGACAGATAAAAAAATGTTTTTTTTCTTTCACTATGTTAATAATGTCAAAAGAAGTGCTTATACAAATTTTGACCACTCGACAATTACGACAGCAGTAAAAAATAAGTTCGTCAAGGGCCGTTAACAGGAAGAAAACACAATTTCAATGGAAAAATTTATTGGAACAGACACAGCAATCGTTGAGCTATTTTTCAACACATTCCCCACCGAAATTGAGACATTTTTCATATCATGGGATCGACAGAGAGGTGCAGACAGCTGTCAAACGCTGGTTCCGATCTCATGGGGCTGACTTCTACGACACAAGGATACAAAAATTGATCCTATGGTATGACAAATGTTTCAATTCCAATGGAGGATATGTTGACATATAGCGTAACAATTCTGTATCTGTTTCAATAAATATATTTTCCATGCAATTGTACTTTTTCCTGTAAACGGGCACAGGGAAAATCACTTTCTGGACGACTTTGTAATTACGGTCGAGTGGAAAAAATTTGTATAAGCACTTCTTTTTACATTATTAACAAGGTGGAAAAAAATAATTTTTTTATCTGCCCTAATCAGAATGTTTGCTTGTGAGAGACAAAAACAGCTCGCTTTAAAATTAAGATATGTTTATTTAAATACATTATCCATTGAACTTTGTATACAAATTATAATTGATGGAATGTTTTTTTTCTTAACCTTCTAACTTGTGGCTGGATGTGAAATTCCTTTCTTGTCTGCAATTCAATAATAAAAAAAACATGGAAAGATTAAGATAACGAATCTCATTCTATTATTTCCCCGTCAGGGGAAGGCACGGATTGGGACTGTCCTCGGACGCAGGCCGCTCGGGTGGGCCAATAGTACTACCAGGGATGGAATGGTGTGCATTCCCTAAGGCCCTCCGCCTTACAGATCACCCTACGCGCCGCCACAGAACTCCCCTACAGCCTACGTGATCCCTTTACAATTCCACGTAGCCTTCACCGCGGTTCCTCATCCCCTGTCCCACGAGTTACCGTGAGCCCAGTGCAGAGCTCATGGTGCATAGCGCTACCACCAGCAACGAATGACCACATATCCAAGGGGCCCAAGTTCGGCGGCGGCCCGTAGCCGACTGTAAATCGGAGAAAGCTCGAAACCTAAGAAAGAAAAGGAGATGATGATGATGATGATGATGATGATGATGATGATGATGACAGATTGGAAGTGTAATTATGATGGTGAAATGAATTCGAGGTCCAACGCTGAAAGTTATCCAGCAATTGTGCTTCAATTTGTTGAGAAAAAAATCTATAAAAAACCTCAACCAGGTAACTTGTCCCAACCAGAATTAACCTGGGTCCGCTCGTTACACGGTCAGACGTACTAACCGTTACTCCACAGCGGTGGACCACGAATCTCACGCGTTTTGAGTCAAAATGGCATTAAATGGATTTTGGCCCATAATTTTGTATTGCTTCTTTTCTATTTTTGTTGTGACGAACTATCTTGGAGAACTTTGATTCTATCATTTTAACATTAAATTCGTTTGCAAGAATGCCGCTCAGAGCAGAAATCACAAAACCTATTGCCCTTAATGATGATGTCGCAGTTTGCGCTATGCTGCTGCTGTCGTAGGTTCAGAGAAATTCAAAGTTTCTCTAGGAAGCCTGCATCTGGCCGAAAATGAAAAATTCACAGCATGTAAAGGTAAAGATGAAGGTACTCTCATACATGTCAGGGGGACATGGTGGTAGAAGTCCGTGTATTCTTTGACCTTGGCACTAGAATGGAATGGTATGGTCGGCACCACGCTCCGACTGCCTTTTTACCACCGGAAAGCTTCGGTACTCAATTGATAGGAGTCTGAAAGTACAGCATGTGATGACCGATTTACATTTTAGGAAACTGTCACACAACCTCGGTGAAAGCCCAAAATCGACTCTAGACTATGAGGGATCTTAGCATATGCGTGAGGACAGTTCGGTGACGTCTAGGGGAAGTAGTCCCAAAAATCGTGCCGGCCTGCAACAAGTCCAGCATTGACTCCAGACCATCAAATAGTCCGTCTTCGATTTGCCCGTGAACATGCGGAATGGACACTGCAGGAGTGGACCATACTACTATTCTCCAATGAGTCCAGGTTCTCCAGGTAACCACCAGAAGACAGGTAGAGTCTGGAAGCGATTTGGATAGAGTTATGCAGCATGTTCTTTCTCCGATATTCATATAACTACTATAGTCGCGTCGCTGATATTTTCGGCAGCCAATCACGTTGCAGCTAAGCTACATTTAAACGTGCGTGTCTTGTTAATGGCAGCTGATGGCGTTATGCACTTCCACTGCTGCCACATTTAGCAAGCAGCTGTTAATTAATATACTATCCTGCTCGGCGACAAGCAGGTATATAGAATGTGCAACAACGCTGCCAGCTTGAGACGTAAACAAAGAGGAGGAGCCACGCTGGAATTAACAGCGACGCGGCTATATTAATCCTATCGAATTTTTAAGTGAGCGGTTTTTTGCATCTCGGTGTATTATGTTTCTTTTCTAAAGTTATAATGTCTGTTAATGTTTCAATTGCCTTTTTTATAAGCTTGTTGAGCCCTTTTTCAAATTTACAGTGTCTTTCTTATTTCTTGATTGCCTGTATTGCTTGCCTTTTGTGCTTTTTAATTTACAATCTATTTTTTTTATTTTAATTGTCCTTTTCCCTACATCGATTTTAATTATTGTAAATGTCGAAACATTTAGGCTCAATTTCTTAACATTCTGAAACGGGCCCCTGTTCCTCCACATCAGCTGTACTCATTACGCGGCCCCGGGTCGCTTGCGGTTCTCAAAGACATTTGTTAAGGCTCTTGCACTAATATTGGTATTACTATTTTTTTCTGAGAATTACTTTTTAATTTCTCTACTCCTAATAATGTGCAACTGGAGAAAAATTTTGTCACCCTGCAACATTAGTGCCAGTTAAGGTTTTCAACATTGACACGTATTTTCATTTTCTTTAAAAAAGATTGTGTCATGTTTCGTGTTTATTATGCCATTTTAGTAGGTTATTTTACGACGCTTTATTAACATCTTAGGTTACTTAGCGTCTGAATGAGATGAAGGTGATAATGCAGGTGAAATGAGTCCAGAGTCCGCCACCGAAAATTACCCAGCATTTGCTCATATTGGGTTGAGGGAAAACGCCGGAAAAAATCACAACCAGGTAACTTGTCCCGACCAAGAATCGAATCCGGGCCACGTGGTTTCGCAGCTAGATGCGCTAACCGTTACTCCACAGGTGTGGACTATTATGTCATGATATAATAATAGGTTATATATGTTTTTTATCTTAGTAGACATTACAATGGCGTGCATTCAAAGTTTGATAACAAGTATCAGAAACTTTCTCAATCAAGGATAGAAAAAACGGAAAATGTTTAAAATGTCTGTAATATCTGAACTGTATTCCACTGTGCATAAAAGAATTGACAACAAAGGCATCATATCAAGTAAAAATTAAGTCATTTACATATATGGGGATTGTTAAGGAGTGCGTTCTAGTTATACGTGACACTTGAGTTTCTAATTTCCAAATCCAAAACAGAATACATGAGAAATATAACAATGATATGATTTTCAAGAAGAGTGGCAGAGCCCACGCTTCAACTTCAAAATACCAATAATAAATAAGTCTTAGTTTTGTCACTTTATAATAAAATAATAATAATAATAATTTTTATTAGAAATATTCCATTACACAACGGTTCTCCTTCAACCCAAACCAAACTGCTGTCTCCGTCCCTAACATTATCATCAGCAGAATAATAATAATAATAATAGTAATAATAATAATAATAATAATAATAATAATAATAATAATAATAATTTTATTAAGTATATTTAATTATACAATAGTTCTCCTTGAACCCCAACCATTCTGCTGTCCCCGTCTGTCCACACCTGTGGAGTAACCGTTAGCACGTCTGGCCGCGAAACCAGGTGGTCCGGGTTCGATTGCCGGTCGCGGCAAGTTATCTGGTTGAGGTTTTTCCGGGGTTTTCCCTCAACCCAATATGAGCAAACGCTGGGCAACTTTCGGTACTGGACCCCGGACTCATTACACTGGCATTATCACCTTCATCTCATTCAGACGCTAAATAACCTAAGATGTTGATAAAGCGTCATAAAATAACCTACTAAAATAAAACATTTCCCCGTCCATATCATCATCAGCAGCAGCAGCAGCATTGTGGCTCTCGGCAAATCTATTTCTCACTTTTGGCTCTCTAGTTCTAGTGAGTACCACTGCTCCGTAGAGACACACACGCATACACGTGACAAGTTTTGCTAAAGCGGTAACAGTTTTATTATCTGGTACAATAGAGAAGGTAATAAGACCTGTTCTGTAACCTTATCATGTGCCGTGGCTATATCTCCAATGAGTATGAAGGGGGAAGTTATGATGAACTTCCGTGTCGATAGATTCTTTTAATATCGTGCTCAAAGAAAGTGTTGCTTATTATTTTATTGCAAATTTATGAAGAAATAGGCCTATGCAATATTTTTATGCATATTTCTTCACAAATTTTCAATAAACTAATGTCACTATTTTTTTACCATAAAAGAAATATTGTATGTAGTATTTCTTCATAAGTTTGCAATAAGATATTATGCAACAATTTCTTTGAGCACTATTAACCATCATGGAACAAACTCTCTTCCCCATAGCGGATTCTATTCCCTCTCGCACAGCTTATATGCCAGATCTCGCCTCCTCATGTATATAACTTTAATAGTACAAGTGCCTCAGGCTTAACAGAAACTGTTCTGTAAGAGAGACCGTATAATAGTAGTACTGAATTTGCTGTTAAGAAACTTCATCCTCACCATGCGGTATTTGTGAAGATATTTCAGCATTTCTAAACGAAGTACTTCAAACGGGGTGTCTCGTGTCGACCGTAGGCGCGGTGTATCGATCTCATTCTTCCGCTGTCATTGACAAGGTTATTTTCGGTACTGGTAGGATTTGAACAAACTCACGTGCTTGCCTGCGCGGACGTGCAGTCACCCAGCAGTCCGGTCGTCTCACCTTGAACTGGGCAGGGCCCGCAAGGTCGACCACTCTAGCATTCACGCGCTGACAGAAATAGCCTAATCACATTGTTTGAAACGCTTCAGTTGGATAATTGCTTAACTTAGCTAGCATTTCAACATTATGCAATAGGTATTATCTATTATTTTACGCCGTCGTCATAGCTTTACTACCTTCTAATTTCCCCCGTGCCACATGTCATTCAAAGTCGAAAGCGGCCGGTGTTCGTAACACGTGTACAATAAACGTGAGACAGTTCCCCTCCTTTTTACATATTTACGGGAAAATTCCACTTATCAACATGATTACCCCTCACAAAACTGAAGGACTAGCGCGTATAAGTTCAGTTTAGCAAGTATTGCAAGATGTACACTACACCCACAACTTCCCGTCTCTATATATATAGTTAAGGGTGAATACCTTAAGGGTGAAATCTAACCAATTTTTCCCCATTACTACCTAAGCTAGTGGATTACGGTGACTATTACACTCTTACTACGTCATACTATTTTTGACCAATAAAACGGTACGAAAGGGCGTATTTCAACCAATCATGGCTGCTTATCGCACAATTTTATCGCGTCCCTAGCATTTGTTTAATTTTATCGCGTCCCTAGCATTTGTTTAATTTTATCGCGTCCCTAGCATTTGTTTCTTTGTTTGCCAACATTTGAAACTGCGCTGGTCTGGACGCCAAAAAAAAAATATATATATATATAGGCCTATATATAAAATTACAAACCACTCCAGTCGATGCACAGCAGTTTCAAATATGACTCGCATTGGCATTCAAGAACAAGAATTAATAAAAATCACTGATCATACCTATGCACCTTCTGAAATCCGATTTACAAATAAATGAAGAGCACCATTCGGAAATCCTGAATAAGTTGAATACACCATGTAGGCCTAAATCAACGAGTTCCATCTCTATTACGCACACGTCCAATATAACATCAATTGAACCACCAACCACATTCAAATTTGAAAATTGTACATTCAATAATTATTCCTTTTAAAATTATTCATGTTTATTTTTTATGTCATCGTCGTTAATTAAAACTTTTCTAACACTTTTGTGTATTAGTTAGGTTATGTTATAGCTTCTGCTATATGATATTATGGATAGTCACGTATCAGAGATTGTTTAATATTAAGATTTATTGAAAATCATCTGTCAAGTGACGTTGATTACTGGGATTCGGATAATTGAAGTGGAATGTTGCATTTTAATAAAAATGAAACAATCAACAAAGCCTTCTTGACTAGTAACATTGCCATCGTGTATAATAGATCGAGAACTTCTCGACGAGAAGGCATTGCTCACTATTGCCATCTAGCATGCATCTAGCGTAATATTTGTAATGTTGAGATGGTACAATAATACATTTGAAAACAGTTGTATTTTCGTAAGTCAATTAATATTTTATTGTATTGGAGTACTTCGTTACTTCTAATCTTTATATACTTTCTTCTAATCGTGTAATAGTCAATTAAATCCCACTCGAGTTTTGATTTTCTCTAGATAAATCAAAACGTCTAGTGAGATTACTGTTGATTATCTAGTTTGCAGGTTGAATTTTCTTTTGCCAACTTCGTTTCGAATTTCGGTACTGAGAAATACTACAACTGGTAGTGATTTTATTACTGTTATGTTGGCAGCAGTGACACAAGTTGTCAGTAGTTTAAATTCTGAAAATTCAAATTGTTCCCCATTACTGGAAGCTAGTGAACTTTGAACATACTAACAACACTGAACAACAAATTTTCACTTTTTATCTTGCTTCGAAATAAAAATAAATGAATATTACTAATATGTGTGCATAAATCTGAATTTAAAATCCAAATTGCCCCATCACGTACCATTTTTTTCGGGGAAAATGAATTGAATTTCTTAATGAAAAACTACCCTTTTTGTAATTTTTCATTGCTACTGATAAAATTACAACACACTAGGGATTCAAAATGTCTTATAATACTTTAAAAGTGTGTACTGGATACAAAAATATGTTACATAGTTTAAAACACAACAACAATAAAAATATTTCATGCGTATAATGAGACAAATGTCGGAATTTAAACTTATATTTAAAAGAATTTTCTGGATGACTTCTGTTTGTAACTAGACCCGGGACTGTCTTTTACAAGGAACCAATAATAGTCTGTAAGTATGTTGGATCATGATCTTCCTTTATCTCGCCTTTCCATTTCAGATATTTTTTTGTGAAATCTTTTCCCATGCTCAACGCTTACCGCTCCAAGCTTAGGAGGAAAGAAATCCAAGTGAGAACGTAAAAAATGTATTTTGAGATATATTACACCCCATTTTCTCATATGTACTTAGCATAGTTTCCACAACAAGTTCTATGTAATTGCTTGCACTAGAATTTCCAAGGAAATTTGAGCAAACATCTTGAAAGCGCGCCATGTCATTTTTTCTGTAACGGAAAGTTTTTCCTCAAACAAAGAGTCAGCCATAACTTTCTGAATTTGTGGACTGGTGAAAATGCCCTATTTTAATTTGCCTTCTCTCAAACTGGTAAACGTTTCTTTTAAATAATGAAAACCACACCCTTGTTTGTTCATTGCGTACACCTCACTTTGAACTGTTATGAAATTTACTGAATAGAAGGGACCAATATCTGTTTATTTATTAGAAGTAAAAAAAACATGTCAACAACCATAAGGAACCGGAAATAAGTCATAAACTCATAAAATGCATTAGCTTTTGTTTTGGTTTACAACCCCCAACCCCCACCAGATGTGTACTGGGGGAGCGCTTATAGAAAAGTGAAATCATAGTATATCTTAAAACCTTTACGTGATACGAAGAAAAGAGATGCATTTTCGGATTCAGCGCACACCAAACCTTAAGGGACACATTTGTTTACGTCGAAGCAAAATTCTTGTTGTTCAGTGTAATTAATTAATATCAGTATTAATATTAATATATAATAGTTATTGTATGTGTTGCTTTGTGTTGTGGTTACAATTTCAAGATTAGAGTTAGGTAGGCTAAGTGTAAATAAATATAACATATTTCGTGTGATACATGCCCTTGTGTTATCGATAGAAATACCATTTCACATTTCAATTAATTTATTTCGTGTTTAGACTTTTATTACAATAATGGAATAAATATTCTAAACCATACATTTCAAAGTGGCATTTGTTTTCGGAATTCATACTAATCATTTCACGTGATCAAACAAAATACATTTTTAGGTTAGGTCTCGTGATTCGTAAACTGTTTAATCAAAGCAATGAATTTCATTTTGTCAGACAAAATACATTTTAATATTAGATCATACAGTAATCTACTAACTAATAACATAATGTGCGAGAGGTCCAGAAGAAAAATATACTCTTTTACAAAATTGAACCTTTCAGAAAACACCACCCCAACATAAAGATGAGGTGTGGTAAATAAGCAAGACATCGTTATTGTTAATACTATATTATTATTATTTTTATTATTATTATAGTACATGGCATTATGTGATTTTATCCTCTTTTGGTGATATCTAGTATTAGCTGGCTGAACACTGAAGAGACAGCCAAATTAGTCTTAAAGGGCCATATTCATAGACATTCTTAGCGCGGGCTTCCGGTGGATGATCAGCGAACTAACGTTTTTCATATTCTTAAACCAGTGTTAGCGATATGATACGATATGAATCCTGTACAAGTATTCAGTCGATAGCCTGGGCGAGTTTAGCCCGCTCGTAGCGCGGGCTAGCGAAATGTCTATGCATAGCACCCTTAGGATTTACTCTTACGTGATCCTCAGGAGTTCGGAAACGAAAACGAATTGCAGGCGTGTTACGATCATTACTAGAGGGTAAAGAATGCAATTTGTAAGTGCTGGTTTTAAATTCGAGTCGCGGCTTCCATGATGGGCTACGGTCAACGAGCCGGCTGCTGGCCTCATGTCCACATGACTCAACAGAGGTGAACAATCACCCAAATAGAACGGAGGTATCGTGTGTTTAGCAAGATCTCCTAGCCGTTATAGCTAGTCCGCGAATTCGGATTTTCTACTTACCAAAGCTCCCCAAATGCTTCATGATGCTGGGTGGGCACCGGTCCCTTACACTGGCCGAAATTTCATGAGAAAATTCTAAGACCTATAAATTAAAAATGCAACAAAAGTAAAAAAAGACGACTTGGACACTTACTTTCAGAGAGGAAGAGTAGTTAAGCTCTCCACTATATTCCAGTTTCATTGGTTCAAACCTAGCCAAGGGTGATTGGATTTAAATCAACTTAAATTAAGGACAAACGGTTCTAACAGTAAAGAAATCAATCAATCAATCAATCAATCAATCAATTGAATCGGTCATTTGTAAAACCACATGAGTCCAAATTTTTACGAAAATGAGTTACCGGTACTTTAGGAAGCACTATGGACAGAGACATCATTTCCAGTCAAAACAACATGAGTCCGATCATTACTAAGGATTCTATAAAATCTTAAAATATTGAGTTCTTTCAAAATCACATCAGTCCCGGACTCATGTGTCTTTAACGCATGTGCAGCCATGACGCATTTACTATCATGCACTTCTTTGTCAAGGTGTTGGACAGTGAGTGTAGTTCCAAGAGTTCTGTAGAAGGAAAAATAATCAACAGTGTTCTATGGAAGTACCTGTACCAGAGAGAATACACATGTTAATAAAACTACGTCATTTGAAAGCAAAAATGTACAAGATGTGTACCTGTGTACCTTCAAGGACTTGTAGAAGTGCATGCTATAAAAGGATAAAGTCCTCGAAGAGAGATCCCAAAGCAAGAAACACCGTCTTTTTTTGGAGGGATAATATGCAATTTATGTTATTTTCTTATTGTGAACTAAATATATCTCTGAACTCATACATTGCCATTAAACATGTGACACACTGGTATGAAAATTAATTACTCGCGAATAACTTTTTTTAAGTCGGGTATGATATTTTGAATTTAATTTGTGAATGATATGAATCATTTTGAATATGAAATAAAAATAACATACAAATTGATAGAAAACTGTATAATAATGTATTTCACACTACAACAAACAATACACTTCATATTTTGTCGGGATACTGGAGTTGTTATTATTGGTGCTTGTTAAAACAACATGAGTCCAATAAATTAAAAAATATATATATTTTAAGGTGATATGAAATGAGATAATTAAGATACAATGCTTCTGTAATCAGACATTCTAATGTATGGTTCTCCTGTAAAAATTTCACAGACCTAACAGAAAATCCATTAACTATACTGTAGGTAGATCTTTCTATTTTTCTCGAAACTAATTTTCTGTAACTCATGTGGTTTTACAAATGACCGATTCAATTAGAACATGAGCGGCCAAAAGTCATGATAACGCCGACTCACTTGAGTAGCGCTGTTTGGGTACATGACTTCAGTAGGAAGTGTTGAAAGCGAGGTAACAGAAGGTGCGGTAACTGGAAGAGTAATGGATTATTATTGATTGTTATTACACTAAATATCATTGGGAAGTTATAGTACATTCATTATGTACAAAATCGAAATTAATTAGTTATAGATGTTTGAGTAGTAGGCCCTACGATAATTTTTGCAAACCATTAAAGCTATTCAAAACAAGTTAGAAGTAAATAATTATCAACAAATACGAGTTCCGAAAGAATTTAAACTAAATACATAATCATCGTCACATGATGTCAGTCGATCTGCAGTAGTGGTTCGCGTATTTTCCGCGTCGTCAGAAGTTTTGGCGCATCAATAGTTAGATAGGGAAACGGGAGAAGCCCGAGTAAAACTTCACATGCGAACTTGTCACTATGGATTTTGACAGGGATTCGATCCTGGACCGCCTGGGTGACAGGCTGAAGTCTGACTATTTAGGCACTACAGGGGGTTCGCTTTGAAAGGAAAGTATAGTCGATTTACGACACGCAATATCTCTCCTTAAATCAGACAGATTCAGGAAAAACTCACCCTATCATTTCTCGCACATGTGAATTCTGAAGGTTACGCAATCGGCTCCTGTGGATGACCTTAGTGCGCATGGGTTTATCCAACCTTCCTGTTATAACAATCCATCCATACCTCCCTCTCTTCACACAAAAGCGAGCATTATGATATTATGTGATGCATTTTAACAGGATGAGCATAACCAACCTGTTATGATCTTACATCTCATCCATCTTCAAGAGCTACGTGGCAATATGTGCTAGGCCTACATTAAACAAGCAGTTTTCAACGATAGCTACTGAAATACCATAGATATTTCATATCAATCTACTCATAGTACCAGTAGTAGTAGTAGTAGTAGTAGTAGTAGTAGTAGTAGTAGTAGTAGTAGTAGTAGTAGTATTAGTAGTAGTATATAGAGGATTCCAGTTAGTTGGGAGACCGGAGGGGAAAAGACCTTTAGGGAGGCCGAGACGTAGATGGGAGGATAATATTAAAATGGATTTGAGGGAGGTGGGGTATGATGATAGAGACTGGCTTAATCTTGCACAGGATAGGGACCGATGGCGGGCTTATGTGAGGGCGGCAATGAACCTTCGGGTTCCTTAAAAGCCATTTGTAAGTAAGTAAGTAAGTAAGTATATAGAGGATTCCACTTTAAGAAGATAGCATTGAACATATGGAGGCTGTTCCATCAACTATTTATAAGTATTTTTCTTGAAAACTGGGAATTAATTAGTTTTGTTTAATTCATAGAACATAGTTTCATTGAGAACTAGATCGATTTCGTATGCTAAAATTGTGTTACACCTCTAAAATTACCATATATTTAATTTACGAATAACGGGGTAACAGCTAAATTGATGGAATAGTCTTCCGGTCGCTTGCCGAACATATCCGCTGGAAAACTTAACAGATAAGTAGGAGTGGTACAGTTGAGGCTAAGATTTCACACTGTTAAAACACATAAAATGTCTGCGCTTATTTGAAGAAATACACAAAATTTAACTGTCAGCAATACAACAAAGGCATTAGTTATGTATCTTAGGTCTTTGTTTGTTTATAGTGTCAAGTTAATAACGGAAAAAGTGTGCTATACCTAATCCTAAATTTGTATTATAAGCACTTCTTAATATTTGTAATAACGGAAAAAGTGTGCTGCACATATTCTTAATTTTTGTATTATAAGCTCTCCGTAACATTTAATAAAGGAAAATGTGTGCTGCAAATAATCTTAAATGTGTATTATAAGCGCTTCTTAATATTTAATAAAGGTAAACGTGTGCTGCACATAATCTTAAGTCTGAATTATAAGCACTTCTTAACCCAATAAAATAACAGTTTTATTATTATTATTTTATTTTTTCAAATATTTGGGATGTATTATAAGCAGTAACATGAGCTACAGTCAAGAAGTGAAAAGGAGAATAGCAATAGCAAAGGAAGCTTTTAATAGAAAAAGGACCTCTGGAGAAATAACTAAGGAAGAGACTAGTGAAGTATTCTGTGTGGAGTGTTGCTTTGTATGGGCAGAAACATGGACATTATGACGAAGTGAAGGGAAGCGAATAGAAGCATTTGAAATGTGGATATGAGTACGCACACAAAGGAAGCAGGTTTCCTGCTTTCAGGTTGCCGGCGCCGACACGCGCTTACCAGCGCCAAGAAGTATTATGTGTTAGCTAATGAGGTCCGAACAGAAAGGAAGCAGGTTCCTACTTGTCAACGCGTGAAACAAACGCCTCAAGTTTCCGGAATGGTACGCACACAAAGAACGCTGGTTTCCCGCTTTCAGGTTACCGGCGCCCACACGCGCTTAACCGCGCCAAGAAGTTCTGCATGTTAACTAATGAGGTCCGAACAGAAAGGATGCAGGTTCGTACTTGTCAACGCGTGCAACAAGCGCCTACAAGTTTACCGGAATGAATCTTTAATTCCTACTCGCTGGTTGTTGACGCCTGTATTCTGTATTATCGGTGTACAGTAGAAAGTAAAATGAATAGTGATGCATTAATTGCCGCTGTTTATAATAATCCTGCGATATGGGATAAAAAAGACAAGTACCATAGCAAAAGTAATGTAGTAATTGTTTAGTCAACTGTCCGAAGACAGGTCTGAACCTCACAAGTGATACAAAAAGCATCATTTATGAGGAAACTAGGCCAGGAGATAATGGGGTAGGGTGGCCAGTTCCTTTCCCCCTCCATTGCATACATCGCCGATTAGTGAAGAATAAAGTTGTTGGAAAGGGATAAGTGCAGAAATGAAGCAGGACGGTAAGTAAAATATCTAAAGATAAGAATAGAAAATGTTTCACAATAATTGAGGGGTTTCTAGATTAAACATTAAGTCACAAAAATTTATTTTTAAAAGGTTTATATGATCCTAATGGGGAAATTAGACTAAGCAGACTAAGAAACCTTTAAATGGGGAATTTCTTAAAAATATTTTACAAACATTTTTTTCTTTAGGTAAGATGGGATTACGTTTTTTAAATGTTTTCTGAAAAATCTTATCGATTAATTTGATAACTTTTATCTTCCAACACTTCGGTTGTTGATTTGATTGCTTACGAAATGCTACATTAGAGGTAATTAATTCTCACTTATAGTACTCTTCTTAGAAACAAAGCTGAGTATGATGTGGAAGCATAGGCTATTATAAGAGATTAGTTTGCAGTCCATTAGTGTAATATGTTTCTAGTTAGCGATGTATGCAAAGGATGGGAAAACTAACTGTCCACCCTACCCCTTTATCGTCTAGCTTAGTTGCCTCATGAGTGATACCTTATTGGTGTTACTTAATGAGGTTTATATCTGTCTTCGGACAGTTAACTAAACAATAAACAATTTGCCGTCAAACGTGGGAAAATTCCACCTTCTCGATGTGGAGATCCTGGTAACTGCAGCGATCACACAGTAAAATGATCACATTTTTGAAGCTATGAAGTTCCTTAACATGTAGTGAAGCCCGGGGAATTTGAGCAAAGTGTCTGTAGCTCCTGGTAATCCAGACGAGACACAATTCTCGGCAGCGACTGAATTCGACGACCATCGTAGTGCAACACCATCCTCACCCTCACCGAATAGAGAGGATATTAGTGACATTAAGCCCTAATTTTTCCCACAGAATGATGACTAGATCTCGGATTTTTAGGCATTTAAAAACTGACTCTTAGGCACCTAAAATAGGTCCTGAATTTATCAAATTAGGCACTAAAAACATGGATTTAGGCAACTAAAAATGCAATTTCAAGTAGCTAAAATTACTATTTTATGCAGCTAAAGTGTAATTTCTAGCCACTCGAACTACAGTAACTATAAAAATGCAATTATTTAGTCAGTATTTAATATTACGGTATACAGTGACAAAACAGTAAGAAAAATATTGCGGTTAGAAACTTGATTTCTGTTAAGTCTTAAATTCTGAATACTGGTACATAATTTTTAAATAATTCATCGGCCTCAGTGCTCTAAGGCTGCTAATACATAAGTGCTTATATTACAATTAAATTAATTAATTTACCAATGAATTTACAGTTAACACATTATTCATAATTGGCATTTCAATACATAACTACGTTTTTCTCTAATTTTCTATCGTCAATCTTTGCCTTTTCTTAGACAGAACCATTTTATAATGGAAAAAATTCTTCTCAATGATACTGAAGCAATGGATACCTATTTAAATCTAGTAATATTTACCATGCTGTTTTCTTTAGGGAGAACTACGTACACCCTCCCTATTCTTCACATTTCTACTGTCTGTTCAAGTGCTCAACAAAACCAGTCCTTCCAGGAATATCTTCTTTCCTACAACCAAACTGTTACAGGATACTTGTACCATACGCACCCCATTACATTCAAAACTTTCTCTTTCATTCTACACGCAAATTTAAAAATATATAGGCCTACGTAACAAAGAGAAATGGACAATTTTACGCTCTAAAACCTTAAATATAGGCATTTTTAAGAACCGTAAAACCGCTTTCAAATATTGATATTGTACATAAAATATGAAGATACTTAACTAGTTTTGAGTTATCTCTACAGATAAAAATAGGTATTTAACCTAAAATCCGAAATCTAACGACAAACCACGGCCTACTGCGTCAGAGTGCCTGACATTAGGCCTACTATGACGTTTTTGGAATCCTCTTGTGTATCTGTTATAGAAAAAGAAGACGTAGGCCAACAGATGTATTCAATGATTCTTGCTACATATTGAAAGGCAGAAGCTTCAATATTTACAAAAGAAAACAAGTAGAAAACGTGGTCAAGAACGTGAGGAGACGAATATCTACACTTTTTAAAAAATCTACTACCATAGATATCAATTACATTAGTTTTTGGTTAAAAGATGATCCACTGCATTTAAAATGTAATAAAATGTGTCCAAAGTGATTCTGGTATACTGAAGAAATGTATCTTCGTCTGCATTCACCTCACTAAAGAAGTGATGTTATTCACAACACCTTTTTTACAAAGATTTATTGATGAGTGCAAATTGTTTTTTGTTTCTTTTAATACATCTAGGCTATATGAGACTATCAAAATATAGAAGAAAGTCTTCATCAGACGAGCTAGTCATCGTGAAAGCAACTGGCAGGTTTTACCGCTTTAACACGCGTTCTCTGTGTCCACCACTCAGCGCCGACAGGCGCAGGCAATCGGCGCTGGCAGCCAGCGAGCAGGTTACCAGCGTTTACATGCTTTCTTTGTGTTTGTACCCTATGGAGAAGGATGGAGCGTGTGAAATGGACAGACAGAGTAAGAAACGAAGCTGTGTTGGAAAAAGTGAATGAAGAAAGAATGATGCTGAAACTGATAAGAAAGAGGAAACGAAATTGGCTAGGTCACTGGTTGAGTAGATACTGCCTTCTGAAGGATGCACTGGAAGGAATGGTGAACGGGAGAAGAGTTCAGGGCAGAAGAATATATCGGATGATAGACGACATTAAGATATATGGATCATATGCGGAGACAAAGAGGAAGGTAGAAAATAGGAAAGACTGAAGAAAGCTTCGTTTCCAATGAAATACTTTCCCTTGGGCAGAACACTATGAATGAATTATTATTATTATTATTATTATTATTATTATTATTTATGCTCGACCATGCCGAAATGTAGTAATTATACACCTGGTAGCAGCCCTTTGATGGTCCTCATTAAAGTACACCTATTCATTAAAGTTCAGGTGTTCCACCAATCAGAAAACACCATTGTAACAATATGAAAGCTCAAGTATCGATTATTCTCGGATATGCAATCGAAAGACAACTAGCGAAACGTCACGGAGGCTGGAAATCCAATACTGTCGCAGAAGGTTATGTTCTGTCACTATAATAATTAACGTTAATTGTAAATAATATTCAAATAAATTCAATTTGTCATCTCGTTTTTCAATGTCTAAATCAATTTCAAGGTTAGGTATATCAAGATTAATGTTTATTTTACTCTCTAGATTATATCAAGATCAATGACATTTGTTTCTCGGAAAAAAATCAATACTTTCGCGTCTGCGCACATCTCACAATTTACGAGATATTGCACAAGGTCAGTTCAGCTCCCCAGTCAGATAAGAATAATATGAATACTTATGAATAATTTCAAGTTAGAAATATGGTCGAGCATAAGAAGTCGTATGAAACTTGCCTATAATGGCAATTAAGACGCTCGTATGAAAATTATGAAACTCGCGTCTTAATTACTACCATTATAGGTTCGTTGCATAATGTACTATTGTAATTCCAGTAATGTTTTAGGTCCCTAAAACTGTATTTTAATACTACTTTCGATCATTATGGAACCCAGTTGAGGTGTCTAAAAGTTGGTTAATAGCCTAAATATCCGAAGTCTAGTTATAATGTATATAAAATATAATGTATGTTTTTGAAGGTTTCATTATGGCATTAATAGGTTTTTTTTATGATTTTAACTGACTCAACGTACCTATCTTGTGCGATAAACTTGCTAGAACGCTGTAAGTACAGTATTAGGAAGAGAGTGAGATAGAGATACTATACCTCACTCTTACTACTAACGGAGGCATCTTGCGGCAACAGTGTACTAGCCAAGACCCGTAAGACCATGCTTTTTCCTTAAGGTGGAATACTCTATAGTAGATGAGACAGGACCTCTCCAGTAATCTTATCATGTGCCGTAGCTATACCACAATGGGTATGGAGGGGAAAAATAGGTTTTAGTCTGAGATGAACTACCATGTCGTTAGATTCGTATAATATTAAGCATCACGAAACGAACTTTTTCTTGATAGCTTATTCTTTCTCCTCCCGCACAGCTCACATGCCAGGTCTCGCCTCCTCATCTATAGTTCCCCATCAAAGCGTAGTTCACGATCAGCTCGCTTTGTGAGCAGTCTCAAAAGACTCGACGTAGGTGGACGTAACATCAATGTCATAGGAAACACGTGCGTTTGTATTGGTTAAAGAAATAATTAAACTGGAATTGGAAGACGCATCCCCAGCAGACACGACCTCTCAATGAGTTCAATGAAGAGTCCACTGCGAAAAGGGGAATAGCCTATATATAAAATTATGTCTTATTTAACGACGCAACGACGCAACGACGCTCGCAACTGCTGAAGTTATATCAGCGGCACCGGTGTGCCGGAATTTTGTCCCGCAGGAGTTCTTTTACATGCCAGTAAATCTACAGATATGAGCCTGTCGCATTTAAGCACTCTTAAATGCCATCGACCTGACCCGGGATCGAATCTGCAACCTCGGATATAGAAGGCCAGCTTTATACCAACTGCGCCAAGCAGGCCGACTATATATATGGTATATGTCTATCTGTTGTAGAGCAATGTGAATATTATCAGATCGATATAAATTCATTATCAATTTCCTCGTTAGATAAAGTCACTTTCAGTAACGGCATAGGGATGCACAAAAAGCTTATCTGTGCTGAAGTGCTCCATATCGATCCGATAAGCACCTCTACCCCTATCTCTAACCCATTACTTCAATTATTCACAAACAAACAATTACTATATTACCTGAACTAATTATGTTTCACCAAACAGATGGAAGTTCGATTCGTGCAAGGTTCCGTGTATCTTTTGTTGAGCAGAAGATACTTCGATTAGGATTTGTTGGATTATTTTGGCGTAGCGTATCGGGCAGAAGCGTTGGAATTGTCGCGAAACTGAAATGAAATCTTTCTTTAACAAAGGAGGTGTGTCAGTAGCATTTATTAAAATGAAACCATCCGTTTCGTCATCAAAATATTTACACAAAAAAGAGTGTTTCACTGTATACATAGTTTAACTGTTAAATCATTCGTTCCAGAGGATGTGATAATCAGTTTCCGTTGCAACATTTATGAAGTATTATTTATACTCTACCTGTTCCGAGGAAGTGTAAATGAGTCACACACAGTTCATTCTGAAGCGACTATAATAATCGTTCGTACAGTTCAAGTTATGCACCATTTCAATGACGATTTCATATCTAATGTACAGTGAGTCCGAGCGAATGTTCACGGCTCTTTGGCGGATTAAAACTTACGTACTATGTTACATGAATAGTGACTTAATAAGTAGACGAAGCAATTTCATGAACCAAAAAGAAAAAAAAAACTTAAAATATGCATGCAAATATGCAGTAAAACAATTGTTGAAATATGCGCTAAATACTGAAATATATGCAATAAAAATACACTTTAAAGGTTTATTTGGTTTAATAATAATATTATATAAATGAAAATACGTTAAAGTAATACTATTGTCATGAATCCATCATAATTTTTATTGAATTTATAAATGTATTAATTACTCAGTCTATTGTCGGCCTCGGTAGCGTAGTCGGTATAGCGTTGGCCTTCTGTGCTCGAGGTTGCGGATTCGATCCCGGCCCAGATCGATGGCATTTAAGTGCTTAAATGCTACAGGCTCATGTCAGTAGATTTTCTGGCATATAAAAGAACTACGGGAAAAAAATCCGGCACACCGGCGACGCTGATATAACCTCTCCAGTTGCGAGTGTCGTTAAATAAAGCATAATTTCAATTTTACATACATATTTGAATTGGTGCATTTTTAATTGTCCCGCGCCGTGGCGTCGTGGTCTAAGTAAGGCATCCTGCCTAGGACTCGCGTTAATGAATGCCCACTGGTTCGAGTCCTCATGTGGGAAGAAATTTTCTCGTGAAATTTCGGGCAGTGTATGGGACCAGTCCCCACCCAGCATCGTGTTGCACTTGGGGAGCTACGATAGGTAGCGAAAATCCGGTTTCGCAAACCAGCTATAACGGCTGAGGGGATCATCGTGCTAACCACACGATACCTCCATTCTGGTTGGATGATCGTCCACCTCTGCTTCGGTATGTGAACGTGAGGCCAGCAGCCGACTGGTCGGTCTTGGCTCTTCATGGACTGTAGCGCTACGGATTTACTTTTACTAATAATATGATCTAAATGAAAATACGTTAAAGTAATAAAATTGTGACCAAGCCATCATAATTTTTATTGAATCTAGTTTTTATGTAAATGTATTAATTCTTAGGTCGGCGGGAAAAGGCACATAAGTAAAAAAATAATATTTTTTCAGGAGATACTTTCTTTTTAATTTGCTCTTAACTGATTATACGTATAGGGGAGAGTCGGGTAGTATCGGACATCGGGTAGTATCGGACAGTGCGTTTCTTTCATCTACCACCATATGGTAGTACCTGAATGACATGGTTACGTTTCTATATGCAACATCACAGAAACGTAACCATGTCAATCAGGTACTATCATCGTGTGGTAGATGAAAGAAACTCACTGTCCGATATTACCCGATGTCCGATACTACCCGACTCTCCCCTAATAATGATATTCATGTATGTTAAAGTAAGACCCTTTTCGATTTCAAATACAAGAAAATGTATTATTTCAAAAATTAGAAAAAATATTAGACATGTGATTAGGTACAACAGAAAAAATCTATATATTTTACTTATGTGCCTTTTCCCGCCAAAGAATTATTCATTTTACATAGACATTTGAATTGATATATTTTTTTAATTTCTAACTTTCCACTTTTTTTTATTTTCTTTGCCTTTGAAGTAATTTTTATGGCAGTAAACAACCAACGATTTCTCCAGGTTCTCTACTGTGAAACTTCTCCTCTTATCTGTCAGAATTACTTTAAATGCCGAGAACGATCTCTCGATATCACATGTCACTGGGCATACTTTTAATCAGAAATGTTCTAAATTTCAACAACTGTTTCAAATTTTCCACTTAGAACGTCGGTTGAGAAACTTGTAAGCATATCGATCATGCACTGGTTCGTCGCTTGGTTGCACAGCAAAACTTGTTGAAATGAGAACTTACACTCCACGTTTCTTCATTGTAACAGGTGTTGAAATAAATTTAGTTTTGTTTCTATGAAATCAGAGTGCACTAGCAGCATTTTCATCACAGCAATTTCATGATCCCAACAATATGTGACTTTATTGTCGCAAGTGTCGAATACATTCATTTTTTATTCCACGAAATCAGAATAAAAGTCCGAATGACGTCTAAACGACACGTATTTCCGTCCTGGCTCGTGAAACATTACATGGCTTATATGTACACACATATGTCAGAGAGGAAAATGGCCCAACTTATATACTAGCTACTGTAGAAGTACCCATTGTCGTCGCAGCATTTTCATATCATCAACACTAATTAACTAATTATTAGTTTTATTTCTCACATATTTTTTGTCTTGGAAATTATTCTTACTTTTATCAGAGAGAAAGTTTTGAATTAGCTAATAATTCGAACAAAACAAGGTGAAATGTTACTACCGTATTTTCTCGAATACTCCGCGCCCTCGGATAAGCCGCGCATCCCACTTTTGAAAGACAAAAAAAAAAGTTCAACAAATGTATTCACGACAAATTAAAAAGAATTAAACATACTTTCGTTTCAGTTAACAAAAAATAAATAAATACATTTTATCCTGAAACAGGACGCATTTCAAACGAGTGCACGCATGTCAGTTGTCTTGCTTAATCGGTCGTTTACACGATATCCTGTAGCATTAATAGTACGCGTCACGATTTCAATGTTCTTCCACATCTTAGATAATTTTAAGTTTTTCGCTGCAAGTGAAGAATTGCAATCTCATTCCTTTTGTGGTACTCAGTTTCAAAACTGAACATATAAGACGCACAAACTATAGACTTATCACACTTGAACTTGATTCTGACACATGTACTGCTAATCCAAACGCCATTTAACAATGTTAACAACTGAAATACCCGCGCGGGAAAATAAAGGCATGCGCTACAACTTCAGGAGTTGCACGGAAGGAAAATCGTGCAATGTTGCCAACTTCATTTCGAATAAACCGCGCACCCGTATATTTTTACTTACATATTTCCAAAAAAGTGCGCGGAGTATTCGAGAAAATACGTTACATGTATTTAAGTATGCAAAATGAAATTATTCTGTATATGTACAGAGAAAGGAAACCCCTCGAAATGTGCATTTATGTAAAATAAAGTTGGCTTCATTCGAACATAAAAAGCATTATCGGCAAAGATCTAATTTCACTTTTTCAATATGCCAAATAGATTAAAAACCATGCAATTGCATGATGTTCCGTGGTCTAGTAATAAGTTTTAAATCTGGACATCTGTTTTGTGACTAACCAGTAAGATGCCAATTCTCATGAGCTCGTTTTCCCTTATAGACTATGTCGTCGGTCCCTATCCTGAGCAAGATTAATCCAGTCTCTACAATCATATCCCACCTCCCTCAAATCCATTATAATATTATCCTCGCATCTACGCCTCGGCCTCCCCAAAAGTCTTTTTACCTCCGACCTCCCAACTAACAGTCTATATGCATTTCTGGATTCACCCATAGTCTACGTGCTACATGCCCTGCCCATCTCAAACGTAGTAATTGATATAGCGTCCTTAAATAACCCAAAAGAAACATCGTTTTCTTTCTCTTTATACTAAGTAAAGAGGGGGATTATTGTGATGTTGCAAAGAATTACTGCAAAATTTTCGCGAAAGTTTAAATTTTAGCATCTGTCACACCGAAAAAATGGTTTTGAACTTTCTGTACCTCTATGTATTTGTGTACGACGATTTCTCTTAATTATTCGTCGGATGGTATTCGGCGAGATGAGGCCGAGGATTCGCCATAGATTACCCGACATTCGCCTTATTGTTTTGGAAAACCTCGGAAGAAATCCAACCAGGTAATCAGCCCAAGTGGGGATCGAGCGCAACTCCAGATCGGCAGGCAAGCGTCTTACCCGACAGAGCTACGCCGGTGGCTATAGTTTACTAGTATAAGGAACGTTTATACAGGGACATCATTTTATTTTTACTTCAATTTTTATTGTACCTGAGTTTTTTATTGTACTTCACTCCCACCCCCTCTACTAGTAAACTTCCAACCGTCCTCCACACAGAACCAAGACCGCGTATGCAGTACTGAGTTAGTGAGTATAGTACGTTCCAGAAATATGTTCGCGTTTTCCAGTGACGAAAGAACTTTCAATATTGAATCATATTTTCGCACAGATACTGTCGTCCGTTTGCTTACGTCGCATCCTGGTTTCCCCCACCTGCTTCTGTTCGCCCCTCTGTAAAGTCTAGTAGCTGGGCTGTCTTAGCTCTTTTCTGAAAACATTAATTTCTGTTAGGAATTGGACATTTACGTAATACTATACAACTGTTTAAAATAACGTAAATAAAAGGGCCTCGTTAAGTAATTAACTGCCACGTGATTTCCCCCCTTTCTACGACCCTGCGACAAAACCACTTGAACGAACAGTAGATAGCGTTATTTTCTGAGTAATTTTATCTTTTCGGATCGGGACGATTAAATTTGCAGTACGTAAGATACTCTTTCATATAGTAGGTATAGAATTATTTCAACATGAGTTACTCGTACGAAGGACGAAACTGGTAATTAGAATAAGATACAATAATCTATAGTGCGATAATATGCACAAAAGAACTGAAGCCTGTATCGAAATGAACGGCCACCATTTTCAGAAATGTGTTTAAATATCCATATTATGATTATTTTTCAATTTAACATCATTATCTATATTGTATGATAATGTGCTGTAACAGTAGACTACAATATACTGTACACTGCATAATTAATACGTCCGAATGAATAGCTCAATTCGTGAATAAAAACACTTATTGTTAATACAGTACTGTATTTTGCTTAAACAAAACCTAATGAAAATTATCGAACTCAAAATTGCGATATTTCCTAATTTACATAAATGGATGAACTACTTTTCTTCCCTCCTACACCTAGTAAAGTGATTTGTATTTTACGCCAGTCTTGGAAGGGGAAGCAAGAAGTGTTCCCGGTTCTAGACCTTTAATCCAAAGATATAGTCAGGTTAATATTAAAAATATTAGTAAAAATAAAATGATGTCCCTGTATAGAGGAATTAATTGTGCGTGTGTGGGGTGCTGCAGGAGGAATAGTACATATTTTACGGGGTGATAGTGTAGATTATTCTGAGTAAAATTGTTTATATATACGTGTTTGTTTTTCAATAGATATGGATATACAGTTGTTTAAACAGCTTTATGTTAATGCACGGGCTTTTGGAACATCCGGTATGTAACGCCTGCCCAACCTGTACACAGTTAGGAGGGATGATCAAAGTGAGCAACATTGATCTCTGAACAGAGCTCACAGTGACGAAACATTGCCTGTCGGACGCCTTAAAATATCCCAATGATTGCATTTGCTGCTGCTATGTACCTATTTCTTGTTTTATTCTCATCATTTACAGAAGTGGGGTACATTAAAATATACATGTGACCCCATAAAATATCTTGATAGCCAAGCAACAGGTCCACTACGACCAATCCATTTCTCTGGAAAGAGACTGTCTAGAAACGCGCGAACATTATGTGTGAAATGTGCTGGTGGTCATATGTTGCAACCACATGCATTGTTTTATAACCAAGAAACCTCCTCCAGTAGAGAGGGGAGAGATTCTTGGAGAAGGTATAGGTAAGTTTCGCCCTTGAGACGGGCTGGAATTAAGATGGGACCAACCAGCGTACAAGCTGAGCACACAACACTTCCGATTATAACGCATTCTAGTGACCTAGCGGAGGAAACGCCCACCCTAATTTTCTAACAGAAATGTTTGTTTTGTCCTCTTCTACTATTCATTAAATTTAGTGCACGGACTTCTGCAGCAACCAGTATATTCTGTAGCAGAATCCTATTGGAGGGAAGTATGCTTTTGCCTTTTTCCAACAGGATTCTGCTGACTGATTAATAGTCGAACTTCACAGATTATTCATGAATGAAATTATCAGTAGAAATATGTGATCCTCTCGAAATAACCTCTTGTGATTTTTTATATCTCTGGGGAATTCTAAGAAACAATGAACAAAATATAATCTCCATATAAGTACGGGTAGAACTGAAAAACAGCATCCCACTAAACTTCGCCTAAGTAACTAAGAGTACTAAGGGAACTAAGAGAGATGAATAACTTAACTTGGTGTGGCAAATGTTCGGAACAATAAGGCAGACATTTTTAGCACTTCATTAACCTGTATGATAAATAATTTTTTAATCCTTACGTTACGCATACTTTACATTAATAGTCTTGTGATGCATCAAATGACAGGTATTGAGCAGTGTATCACAAATAGCAAGATCTCTGTGTAACCGGAGTCTGCCAGAGTGTCGGCCGACTTCCGGAGATTTGTAATTTTCAATTGGAAGTTCTCGTTCGCTAAACTATTGTTGAACACTATTTTTTTTCTAATTTATATTCCAATTACAGGCACAACTGTTACTCACATATTATCAAGCTAGTCTTATACACCGCAATTAACTACAAGGCTGGTAATTTAACATACATTTATCCTTCTTCCAAATTGACATTACATAAATTTCACTTAACGAAAGACACAAAGCGAGAAATCAATTTCCTTCCTCTGTAAGGTGCCTTACCGCAATAAAATTGTATATGAACGCAATTTACAATTTAATTTAAAATGCTTTTGTGCAAGAGACTCTGATAAATGAGAAGACGATTTTTTATGATTCTCGGAAAAATAAAAACTATACGTTGGAACACTTGTTGAGGTGAAGTCATTAAAATTTACGGCGTCAAGTTCTTATCAGTGACTTCAGAAGTCAAAAATTATGGTAGGCAGATGTATAGATCTATAACTTTTGTAGGATTTAGTGGTGACTGTGTCTCCTATTTTATCATATCACTGTTCAGAATACAGTCTGAACTTTGGTACAAATGATGCAGTCATATACATGGGTGGGCAACTCGTGCTCTCAAAGTGTCAACACAACCTCAGTACAGGTAGAACGAACTCTGTACTAGCTGTAGTGTCTGTATGCGGTCCTTCAAGAAGCAAGTTCGCTCGTGTCTGCAGTAAGTGGCGGGTCGTTTTAAGTGAAAAACAATATAATCCCCAGATCATTTCCCTTTAGTGATGAGTCGAAAGAGAAAAATTATATATTAAGAAAGGAGGTAAAGCTGGTATTATGTTCTATTACAATTTTTTACGCATGGCATTTTATGTTACAAATAAACACAGTGAAGGGTTTAGTAAAGAAATACTGTGTAGATCTGCTTTAGAAAAGCTAAAGGTAAAAATGGGATATCAACGAGGTGAGACTGATATCAAATATCGTTAGCATGTTGTGCGTGCGAGTTACAGAATTGCACGACATATGATCGACTAGCTAAGAGCATTTATGGATAAATTTAAATTGTGGAAATATCATGTGGAACATAGACAACTTCACTTTCTTCGACTGTAAACTATCTTGAATAGTGATAAGAAAATCTTCTTATCAAATATAAGACCCTACTTTAAGACATACAGCAGAATTCACTGGTAAGTTTGGAGAAACAGTGACAATTGACAATGAATCGAGATTTTTCTGAAATTCTTTTGGCTAACACTCGATAGAAGATCCTGGAAGTTTATAGCTTGAATTGATAAATTTACAGAACAGCACGCCACTCAGATTCCAGCGAAATCAGGTATCGAACTGTTCGTAATGCTGCCTAAGTCAGAATTTTCAAATATATTCTTTGCTTCCATATATACTGTATGTGCTTGAAGCAGAGTTTAATACAAGAAAGAAGTGTAAAAGCGCTGAATGTACAGAAATTGCTCACAAGTAAGTTCATTTCATTGGCCGTGACATGTAAAAAATACTTTCTTGAATTTGTGATTCTTTGCGAATACAGACTATTACCTTTCTGAGAACAGAGGAATACTCTTTATTGTATACAGACTTGTAAATTCTCGCGTTCTACTGTATGTTCCAAAAAAGACATAATAAGACATATTAACAAATAGTGTAATAATAAATAAGTGTTGCAGCTATATTTATTGTAAGATCTTGGAAAGGTTGTGTTCAGTTTGTGTTTCCAGTACTAAACTAATTCACAAAGCTAGGAAATAATATAATTTTGTTATGTGTATTTAGGTACAGTCTGTCTAAAATTACTATAATTATTGTACCATGCGTCATTCTAAAATTCAAATCATGGAGTAGATATCACGACCACCTGCATGACTCGCTAGAGCGCACCGTGGCAGTGAACTGCTTTTGTAGCGAAACTACAAACAACTTGTAATTGCTGCGGCTGGCTCCGTCTGTCTTTCTCTCTTTCAAGATTTTTTTAGCACTTTGTGAGCACGAGTTGCCCATCCATGTCTACGACTCTCTATCGCTCTCTCTCTCACACACACAGATATATATATATATATATATATATATATATATATATATATATATATATATATATATATATATATATATCTTAAATTCACATAAAATGTAATAACTAAATTCCACTTCTAGTTTCATTTCTACAACTGGCAATGTGTAAAGTTCATTCAGTGTCTTCATCCTCTGAGGTCTAGCAGACGCCATGCTTACCATTGGATTCAACGTTCCCGAGTTCAAATATGCAGAAGAGTTTTAGATAATAAAGAGCGAAAAATCCTAAGCAAAAATCCCTTCGGGAGGGAAGTAAATATTAGATATAAATCACGTAAAAGAACCATCCCTGATACACGGCTCCATTAAAATTTATCGACCATTTCTCGTTCACGTTGGATTTCGACGCTATAATCTCTATTTCTCCTGCTAATCCTACTCTTGCTGCTATTATTGATCCTACTCATACTATTACTACTGTTGCTACTGATCCTTCCCCTACTGCTTCTACTGCTGCTGATGCTCCTGTTCTCACTACTGCTGCTACTGCTCCCACATCTGGTTCTACTGCTGCTACTGTTTCAACTTTTACTCTTGTTTCTACTGCCGTGTGTAGACTGACAATGAAGCACAGAGACACGAATGGCCAATTGTAAATTGTTTCTACTGCTACTACTCCTACACGTATTCATAACGCTATTACTCCTACTCTTGTTCCTAATGATTAAATTCCTACTTCTGTTCCTACTGCTGCTAACGCTCCTACTCCTGTCCCTACAGATGCTATTTCTACACCTACTTCTATTCCCACTGCTCCTGCACCTACTCCTACTAGTATTCTTACTTTTCCTCTTCTACCGCATATACTGCTCCTACTCATATTCCTGCTCCTACGCCTCCAGTACTGCTCCTACGCCTGCTAGTGTTCCAACTGCTCCTACTACTACAGAGTTGTTTCCGATTTCTGATAACGAATTTGAATGACATCATGTGTGTCAGGAGTCACAAGACAGCTGAACTGTGGCGCGAGGTGACAGACCAGTAGTGAGTGATCTCATAGTCAGTGTGCACGGCGACTCACAGCAGAAATTCCCAAGAAAATCGAGCCTTTATTGGGATGAGTATATTACGATCCTTTCCAATGCCAAGTACAGTTAAGTGAAAATAAAAGAAGCCTGTAATAAGAGAGGTTTCGTTTTTTCCAAGAAAGACATCTTCTGTGTACTTAATAAGATAGGTGAACCTCGAATGGAATTAAATTGTATCACTTCGTGGGGTGCGGCGACTCGTGACGGGGGGGGTGGATTTGTTTGCTTTTTCCACTCTGAAATTAATCCCATCCGAGCTTTGGCAGTCTTATTAGGTACACACAAAATGCCTTTCTTGGAAATAACGAAACCACGTTTTTTGCAGGCTCCTATGATTTTCATGTAACTGTACTTGGCATCGGAAAGTGTTGTTATGTACCTCCCAAAAAGCCTCGATTTTCTTGGGCATTGCTAGTGTGATACACCGTGCACTCTGATTATTAAATCACTCACTACTGGTCTGTCACCTCTCGCAGCAATTCAGCTGTGGTCGGTGTGATTCTTGACGCACATGTCATTCAAATTCGTTATCAGATATCGGAAACAACCCTGTACTACTGCTATTGCTCTTACTCCCATTTCTGTTCCTATTGATTATAACACTACTTCTACTCATAATCCTGTTCCCACTGCTCTACTCCTCCTGTTCCCTCTACTCCTGCTCCTACTCCTACTTTTGTTCCCATTGCTTATACTTTTATTCCTGTTCCCACTGCTCCTACTCCTACTGCTGTTTCTACTATTCATACTTTTGTTCCCAATGCTTCCACTGCTACTCATGTTGCTAGTGCTCCTGCTCCTACTCCTACACCTGTTCCTACTGTTACTTCTGCTCCTACTCCTGCTCCTGCTGCTACTTCTACTCCTACTCCTGTTCTCTCTGCTCCTGCTCCTACTTCTACTTTTGTTCCTATTGCTTCTACTTCTATTCCTGTTCCCACTGCTGTTCCTACTATTCCTACTCTTGTTCCTAATGCTCTTACTTCTACTCGTGTTGCTACCGCTCCTGCTCCTATTCCTACACCTGTTCCTACTATATCTTCTGCTCCTACTCCTGCTCCTGTATGCTACTTCTACTCCTACTCTCGTTCCTACTGCTACTCCTTGTTCCTACTCCTACGTCTGCTCCTGAAACTAGTGTTCTTATTCCTGCTCCTAGCACTGCTCCCACTTCCACTCCTGCTCCTGTTTCTACTGCTACCCTACTCCTGCTCCTATTCCTGTCCCTGCTCCCGTTCCTACTCCTACTCCTATCCCTTCTTTAATGTACTTAACGCAAGACAAATTTATTATATTGTATTAATAAAATTCATACATAAAAATCGAAATAATTTTGAATTGTATTCTCATAGTTATGAAACAAAAGGTATGAATTCTTTAAGATTGTTTGAACCAAAATGCAATACTGTAACAGTATGTAATCATAGTAGTAATTTAGGCCCAAGAATACGTAACAAATTTATATTTAAATATCCTAATATTGTCAATTCGAATAGTTCTAGTATTAAATTTAAAAAGTTATGTATAGATTTTATAAAAATTGAAAAATTGTATTGTATAATTATTAATTATAATTGTATTGTATAATTATTAATTTCAATTCAGGAATCCGCCCCTGAGCACGAGTTCTACTCTTTCAGGGGCGAGCTAAAGTTTCTCTGCATATTTTTTTTTATTTTATGTTACAATTATTAGCAAAATAATAAATAAATAAATAAATAAATAAATAAATAAATAAATAAATAAATGTTTCTACTGCTGCTACTTCTCCTACTCTTACTCCTGTTCCAACTGCTCCTAATACTCCTACTCTACTTCTATTCCTATACCTAGTGCTTCTACTCCTTTTTGTTCTGCTTGTAGTGCTTCCTACTCCAAATGCTTTTTTCTACTGCTTTTATTCCTATTCGTGCTCCTACTGCTTCTACATATTCTCCTAGTTGTTACTCCTGCTCTTACTCCTAATCATACACCTCCTTCTACTAATGGTGGTGGTGACTAGAGGTGCTGTGATTCTTGGAGATTGTTGTGGTGTTGGTGATCGGTGGTGATTGTGGTGATGCCGGTGATTGTTATTGGGTCATGTAGAGATTGGTGATGGCATCATTTTATTTGTCGATTGTCAGATAGTTAGGAAAGGACAAGTAGGAAATAGATTTGACGGATAAACGAGGACAGGCGAGAAGGATAGAACAGTTAAATGTGCAGACAAAGAGACAGGAAGGAAATTACACTCACTTTTAGAAAACTATATTCGATATCTTCGAAATGAAGTTGATTCTTAATGAGGCAGGTTGCTAATTGAAATATCGCGTTACTTCACACCCCGCTTACTGTTCTAACGTATTTTTGGCGATTTCATAATTTTAATTACTCTCGCTTTAAGGAAAGTAGACACAATCATCTATCTGGGAGATCTTTTTGCCCTTTATTGCTGTAACTCACGGTGTCCATATAAGTGTTGTAACAAATTACTTTATTCTCTCGCAACAATTGATTCCGTGGTTATTTCATGCATGGCACTCGCACGCCCTCCCCACGTGCACGTAAATGTGATGTGGTCTTAGTCACATTCAACAACAAGCAAAGAGTTGTTATATCATAGTTAAAACTCGGAACAAACCTTGAGGCTTTTGAAGGAATACTACAGAAATACGCATTTCTCCAACATCAAGTAACAGCTGTTCCTGCTTAGAATTAATAACGGGCATTGATAATTTATTGGCATATAAATACTTTCGTAAAGATACAAATCGGACCTTCTTTGACGTGGGGTTAGCACGACGCAAAACCACCACCGAGAAGCACAATATACGAAATATATTATCAATCCCGTGATATGAAGATAGATTTCTTCATTACTCACGCTGGAAAGTGAACCGAATATATCTGGTTAAGAAGCACATTGAAGCTAGCTGTGATCCACTACGACAGAAATTTATGTGGTTATTCGTTACTGAAGTCGAAAATCTTATACTTCAACGAGTCTGAAACGACTAAGAGCACAATTCAGCATGCGACACAAGTAATATGAGGGTCAGCGAAGAAGTAAGGGTCAATCAAATACTACAGCGATCAAAAGTTCAGAATAGTTTCTCCCATAAGCAGTATTTTTACTTGGTTATTTAACGACGCTGTTTCAACTACTGAGTTACCTAGCTTCGATGAAATTGGTGCAAGCGAGATGCCGAGGATTCGCCATAAAGCACCTGATATTCGCCTTATGGTTTGGAAAAACCTCAGGAAAAACCAAACCAGGTAATCAGCCCAAGCGGGAATCGAACGAACGCCCGAGCACAACTCCGGATCAGCAGGCAAACGCGCTAACGCCTTAGCTACGCCAGTGGCCTCATAGGCAGTGTCAAAATAAAACATGGGGAAGCAATGTCTCTCTGTGAGCTCGTGTGATATATATATATATATATATATATATATATATATATATATATATATATATATATATATATTCGTTGTGAAATATTGGTTGAAATGAACAATACAATCGGCAGTCTCGCCATTCGTGAAGACGGTGATGTGCCTGATGGACATCAATAAACAAAAGACATTTGTGCTAAATTGTGGTGTCAAATCTCTTGTACACACTTCAATTGCTTCGAAGCTTTAAGTATAATTTATGTGATAAATCACCGTATACCTGTGACCTGGATACAAGCAATTATCACCCATTTTTCCGCTTTAACACTTTCTACGAGGACTTCATGAAGTTTCTTAAACGACTGAAAACTGTGGTGAAAATTGGCTTTTCTCAATGGCACATCTGAAAGAAGAATTCTCTGGTGCTCTTTTGGGGCTAGTCGGATGGAAGTCAATGGAAACAAATATACTGAGTGTTAAAAAATCCATTCAATATTTCGAGAGGTGGTAGCATTCATCTAAACCACTGGTCGGCAGGTTGTGCATTTGTGATGTCGGAGCAAAGTCAGACTAGGTGAGCACCTGAAGAGGACCACAGCAATCGCGCAGCGGCAAGCTGTTACAGTTATATAATAATAAGTGGTTTAGGGGAATCGGTTAAGCTTTAATTTTATTTATGCGTTGTATTGTATCTATATAGGATGACTCTACGTAATGTCATTACTTTCAAGGGTTTATTCTTTGAAATATTTCAAACAAACAAGTTAAATACAATTTTGCTCGTTTTTACTTCCTTATCGAGATAAAAATTATTCTATATGAAATATTTCATAGGATTTTTATGAAAGGAATTGGTTTAATTCCCAATATGCTCAGTCAATTTAAGGGAGCGGTGTATTATGGTTAATAATTATTGAAAGAATTTTAGTTTTGTCCTTTAAATGTGCAAAAATTTGATCCGAACAAATGTAATGTTGTAAATTTCCTTTTGCAGAACGAAAAGCTACATTTCATCGTATCAAATTTATACACATTTAAAGGACAAAACTAAAATTATTGCAATCATTTGTTATCATAATACACTGCTCTCTTAAACCGACTGAGCATATTGGGAATTAAATCAATGCTTTCCCAAAATACGCTAAGGAATTTTACATATAAAATCCATTTTTGTCTCGGAAAGGAAACAAAAACGAGAAAAATTGTATAAAATAATCATATTTACGAAATTAGATGTAGGCCTATAGATCGTCACTGTAGAGTTCAGTATTGAAGCTATTCTTCGCCCTCAGAGCTCTGGATGCCGATCTTCTTGAAAGAGAGCACTATTGCTCTGAGGGATGACGTCACAGAGCACTGATTCTGCCGATCACTGGCTTAAAGTATTTATTTCTATATTTATATGTTTATAGCAGTTTCGGAGCCTCATTTATATCTGCGAACGCTTCTGCAGCTGGCGGTATTATGAATTTCATGTTATTGTAAGTATATTAAATAGATTACAAACCAAAATATTTTGTTACGTTGATTTATCACGGTTGTACAGGTTTGTTTTCGTACAAATGTATTGTAAATTGTCCTGTTCCCATACTATCTCAGAAGAATGGATCGCGCTCTGTCAGTGCATAGGCGCCGTACCGTCACTGTTCAGATGAACCTTCTCTCCACGCATTGCTCAGTATGGAGACATTGCCGAGCAAAGAGCAAGGCGGCTCCGTCGTATGACGTCACAGAGCACAGAACATGCCGGCCATTGCTAAACAATAAAAAAGTCATAATACAAAAGAATCATATATTAATATCTTCCGAGATATGAGTACTTCTCCATCAGCATCATAGGGGATGCGCAATGTGACTTCCATCAAAAAAGAGTATTCAGTATTCTGAGAGGGAGTAGCATTCATCAAAACAAGAAAAGAAGTGTAATAAACATGGGGCCCAAAATGATTACATTCCGAGATATAGTGCTTGTTCATCAACTTCATAGGAGATGCTTAATGTGACTTCCATTCATTGTAAAGCATCCTCCTAACCTACGTCTTAAGGAATCATATCTTGTTACCCCTCTGTTTACTGCATTTCAGATATGATATGAAGGGTTCAGAGCCATAGTGGGCCAAGCGCCATTTATTAAAAACAGAGAAAGCAAGGATTAAAGTTAAGTGAATACCATAATTTTATGAAGATTGACATATAATTTAGTTTTAATACACATACTTTCTATTATTAGCTATATTTTTAATTAAATTGTGATAATTACTTAATTTTAACCCTTGTTTTCTCCGTTTTTTATATGGCACTTGGCCCACTATGGCTCTGAACCCTTCATATCGTATACCCAATAAGAAACAAGTGAAGACCTCACATGAGAAAATATGCTGTTTTTATTGTAGCAATTTCAAATCCATTCTTTCGAAAAAAATTTAATTTTAGGATACAAAAAATGTTATGTTTTATTTAACGACGCTCGCAACTGCAGAGGTTATATCAGCGTCGCCGGATGTGCCGGAATTTTTGTCCCGCAGGAGTTCTTTTACATACCAGTAAATCTACTGACATGAGCCTGTCGCATTTAAGCACACTTAAATGCCTAGGCCGGGATCGAACCCGCAACCTCGAGCACAGAAGGCCAGCGCTATACCGACTACGATACTCAGGCCGACTACGACTACGATGCGAGCATAATCTTGAGTTCGCGCCGCGTATGCGCGAAGCGCGAGTGGCGACCCACGAACACTGGCGGTCAATTTGGGCGTGGATGAACAATTCTGGGCAGTATATCTCGCGATTTCGATGTGCTAGCGCGCTGATTTTGGTGCCAGACGAAAGAGTTCGTCTAGATCTGTCGATTTAAGCCAGACGGATTCACGTAAAACCCATTGTCGTGTCCGCGACATAGACACCCCGATTTTTTATGCCTTTCATTAATACTAACACCTCTCAAAATGTTGAATGCTGTTTCTTGGAATTCACATGAAGATTCTCATATGATGTTGCGGAAGAAGTAAGGTAAATGCTCCTAAGATTGCGCGCTTAGTGGATTTGTGTCCTTAGATACTCATTTTTGAGACCAATATAAAAACTATATTTATGAATCGAAAGTCTTGAATCATAAGATCACAATAATATGGAAAAAGTTACAAAAATGAAATATTTGTTCTTTGCAAAAATACTTCTTTGAATAGTTGTGAACCCGCAATCTTACAGGCACTGTCCTTTAAGACTGCGCACGTTGTCCTTTAAGAATGCGCGTTAACACATGCCACATTTAAAAAGTTCTACGCCTTCGTAGCTTGATTCGTAGCTTGAACAATCTTCATGCCACCATTGTTTGCACCCACTACACTGCACCCAGTCCTCAGAAATTGGTTCTTCATAGGCTTCGTTACAATCAGGACAGAAAATATTTCCTTCTGAATCTCTTTGATATGATGAAGTTAACGCTGATGGATTGTAGTAATTGAAACTCTTTCTGCATTGTTTAATGTTGCATTACTTTTTTGTTGTAGCTGAAGAATCACTAGAACTGGTCTTTTTGAATTGTTTCTTGTTGCTAGAAGTTTTCATTGTTTCTAGAAATGAGTTCTTGTACGGAGACGAAGAGAAAGTTTCTTTTTTTTTAATTCATTTCCTTTTCTTTGACTCCGTTGTCTCTGGTAACGAAGAGATTGATGAAATTAGTGCCTGTTCAATAATCTCAGGTTGAACTGCTAAGGAAATTCATCTCCATTTTCGTGTGCTTTTATCATTTTCGATTATTGTTCGAATTTTCTCCAATATTTCTTGGGTAAATGTTAATTTTCTGTCTGATTTCCTAACATACGACGAAGTCATGATACACGTAAGTACTGTAGAAAGTTGCAAGAAATAATATTTCATTTTTAAAAACTGGTTGTATGAGACAATGTGCCCCTAAGATTGTTTATTGCCTCTAAGATTGTGCACTGAAACGCAATCTTAGAGGATTCTACATAGTTCTGCATTCTAGTCAATAAATGGCAGGAGTGTTTACTTAGACAAACAGGAAAAATTGCATAACGTAGCTTATGCATTTATCTAGCAACAGTAATACACGCATGCAGGTTTACATCGTTGGAATTGTTAAATAAACTTAATCTTCTTCATATGCAAATTTATAAAGGAATCTGAATGAAATAAATTTTTACCTAATAAAACTTTAGAAATCCACTTTCACACAAACACTTTACACCTCACAAGCAACTTCACTCGACGGAACGCCGAGAATCAACAATGCTCTGGAATATATTAATTTAAGGACAAATATTTGTTAAACCTTTTCTCTTGTTTTGATCAAAGCTACCAAGTTGCAATTCATTGAATGCTTTATTTTAACAGCGTGTATAACTGAGAGATATAGTCTGCATAATAAACCAAACATATAGTCAGACATTATGAAAGCAATGTATATTAAAATGGGTTGCCCATGTAATTCATGAAGGATAACCATTTAAAATGAAGCTGTTTATTGTAAAACGAGAAGAAACCAGACAAAGACAAGGGGAAGACAAAAGTTAAGATAGGAAGGAGTCGAGAAAGAAGCCAAACACTGAGGGAAAGATTTGTAGGGAAGAAATACAAAAAATGGAAACACATCTGAGGAAAATCAATACTCACATTGGGCTGTAGAGCCGGATAGGATTATGAATGATTGAAACGGTGAAAATTAGCTATCTTCAATAGCGGAGAGTTTGTTTGGTGAGTGAATTTGAATGCTCGTATCACATTACAATGCCTGAATTGTCGTCCACTGCTGTGGAGTAACGGTTAGCATGTCCGACCATGAAAGGAGCCGGCCCGGGTTCAAATTCTGGTTGGGATGAATTATCTAGTTAAGGTTGTTTTTCTGGGTTTTCCCTCAAGCAATTAAAAGCAAATGTCTTTAGGCGCTGCACTCTGGACTCATTATATTGGCATTATCACCTTCATCTCACTCAGGCTAGATAACCATTGCAGTTGACAAAGCGTCGTGAAATAAACCAAAAATTGTTAATTGTCATGGTGATTACACAGAAAAATATAATGGTCGTAAGTAAGAATTAGATGAAATAAATAATTTACTTCATTTTTCCGGCCCTTACTTTCCTAACAGCCCTCGTACACATAAAAAAAAATCCATCTCTTAGTCATCTGTGATTACAGTCGCGAAAGACTTGTCGCAGAACAGTTTGCCACTAAATTTAATGCGTCGTAGTAGTTCATGAACAGGTGTCGTGTCATTGTTTTGTGGAGGCTCTATTTAAAGATAAAATGTGATGATTCAGTATGCATTAGTAGTAGGCAAACAAGGAAAACAAACCTTATGACAGCACAGAAAAATATTCCTACTAGTTATGAAACACGTTGTTAGCGCGTAGTTTCAAATAGTCTCGTATTACAACGCCCAGCTTCGAAACTTACATTGTATTAGCTTTCACACATACCAAGCCTGTTTGGAATTAATTTCTTATTTAACACACAAGTTGAGTAGAAATTATGGAACACTGCTTGTACCAGAACATGTTTTTACTTCTATGAAGAAACTCTATATACAAAAGTTGTATTGGGTGAAGAAAGAACTATTTTGAACATTGTTTTCAGAAACAATCGTTTAATTTATAAATGGTCTGCTAGGAGTTTGCTTTTTCCTAACGACATTTATTTATTTTTCCAGTTTTGGATTCATTATTACGGTGTATATCGAAAAGGCCGATTTTTTTCCGAAATAAAAAATTGATGGATTCTCAAGGTCCACCGCTGTGGAGTAATAGTTAGTACGTCTGACGATGAAACGAGCGGGCCCGAGTTCAAATCCTGGTTGGGACCAGTTACCTGGATGGGTTTTTTCCGGGATTTTGCCTCAACCAATTGAAGCAGAATTGCAGGGTAACTTTCAGCGTTGAACATCGGAATCATTTCGCCACCACATCATCATCATCATCATCAACATGTTACATCTATAGACCACTACTTTATATTCTACAACGAATCCACAGATCAGTTACCCATAAAGGCCCATTCACAATGAAAATTAAACATAACCGTAACATAAACACGGAAGTTTGCGCCCAGACTACCAAATGGGATCATTCATAATGATTCACATAAGCATTGACATAAACATTACAGTAAGACGTTAACATGAAAGTTTGCAAACTCCAAACTTTCATGCTTATGCTTACGTGATTTGCAAACAGGACACAATCGTGGAGCGCTGAAGTATACCGAATACAGAATATGAGGAAATGGCGTCGTTGTTATGTTTCCATGGTTACCAAGTATGTTTGCTGTTATGTTTATGTTCACATCGTGAATGATCTTGATTTTACCGTAACGTTTATACTCTTAAGTTCACGCTTACGTTATGTTTAATTTTCATTATGAATGAGCCTTAACCATAGCAAGTGCTAAGTCCTATGTTATATTCAAAATAGTCTATGTTTCGTGTAGTTAATTTAAACATAAAATTTATTTTTAAATTATCATACATTTTGATTTGTACGTTCAGAGTTATTGTGTTATTCTGTAATACAAAAATGTGTTATTTAAATGGTAGCTATTTGGACAGTATTTAATTTATCTGTCGATCGGGATACGGGGCGAGTGACATAATAAGTACAAATATAAGACTTAGGAAACTGAATATGTAAGCCAAAAATTTCTGGAACTCTTATAATTGAGGCACTCAGAAGCAAAGTGATACAAGTGACGTTTAGTAAGTTTTGAAACAAATGACTTTGAAGGTGAAAAGAAAATTAAAAAATCTGTTACAGGATTATGTTGCTGTAAATTTACGGTTGTATATGTTGTTACTTAAATCTTTAATTTCTAAATAAAAATTGTCTATTCTAAAACCAATTTAGGTAAAATTGGGTCCTAAAGTCACTTGTACTATTTTACCACGGAAATATTTTTGTGGAGAAGTAATAGGCCTATAAGTGCAAGGGTTTTCAGTATTTGTATATTGTTTAAAAGAAGAACTAGAGCATTGCTAACAACATTGAAACATTCCTATCTTAACAGCATTTGAGCTATCTTATTATCATATTATGATACAAAAATGTGTCTATATAATCGAAAAAAGTGGGTGAAGAATATTTTTAATTTTCAATGAAATTCAGCCTTAGTCGCTGTCCATTACGTCACTAGCCTC
Organism: Periplaneta americana; assembly: GCF_040183065.1. NCBI lineage: Eukaryota > Metazoa > Arthropoda > Insecta > Blattodea > Blattidae > Periplaneta > Periplaneta americana. The sequence continues at coordinate 132,358,184 of NC_091126.1, forward strand.
ATCTGAATCAGTCACATCTCTCTCTGCTGCAACATCTGTGTTTCTACCATGAAGTGCATTTGTAGGCCTCCTACGGCGAATATTCCTTGAACTTCCTCTTCCACGTCCACGTCCTGCAGTCCTTATTATAGGCCCCTCCTCTTGCTTCAGGTCGTCAAAGAAAGAGTGGTGTATGGGTGGGATAAATTTCTTTAGCTCTTGCAAGTTGCTCCACTTAGCAAAAGTTATCTTTATTGGATCACTGTATTGCTGGTCCAGCTCAATGTGTGCAGGCCTTTCACGAAGATGTTTGGAGAAGTCAGCGCTGTAATATATTACCTCTTTCCATTATGGCAAATGAATTAGTCATAAACAGAAGAAACGCAACAACACTATGTAAACAACGCACTTGCATTAATTTGGCTCTCAGTCAAAACTCTGTATGCATTGCAATACAAGAGTTAGACCAACAGGGAACAGCACTGACTGGAACTGCACTTATATTATTTTTCTCTGAACGGAAATGACATTAAAGATTCAGAATATACACTTATCTCACTTTTCTTTTTAATGTCACTTGTATCACTTTGCTTCTGAGTGCCTCAATTATGTTAATAAAATAAAATATAATTTAGCAAAATCAATATGATAGAATAATTGCTTAATACGGGGAAAATTTTCCAAAAAAAAAATTGATAATTATATCAGTAGACCTACACGTCTAAGAGCTAAGCAATATAAGCAAATTAAAAATATTATTTCAGAATAGGACAATTTTGGATAACTTAAAGGCCTAAGACCTCTCCGGAATAAGGAACTAACCAACAAAACTACAGTTAATGTTTCAGAAGACAGGAAAATAATTTCAGGGGCATATTACTAGCAGAACCATTTGACTAATCAAGGATATAACTTTGAAATAGTTTTTTATTATTATAAATGAATGCTTCAAAATAACTTTTTCCAACTGTCACACATTTCATTAAGTTCATGTTACATCCTTTTTCCTGGGAGGTCTTTAATTATATCAGTACAACTACAGAATTAGCAAAATCACTAGATTAAAAAAAAATACTTAATGAGGGAAAATTTTTCTGAGTAATTTATAATTATATTAGTAGAGTTAAAAAACTTAGCAAAATGAACAAACGAAGAAACAGTGTACTAAATTGAACTTTTTTAGGAAGAGTTTGAGATCTAAAATTTTCAGACAATTTTTATATTTAGTATTACCACAGTCTAGTACAGGCCTGCAGAACTCGCAAGTAGGGGAAATATGACGTCAGCCTCACTCCACTTCTATTGGGGATGATCGACTTCAGCAGCGAGAATGAATGTTGATGCAGCCGAACGTAATTAGAACGCCGTGACCGCTCAGGTAGAAAAGGTGAGTGGGGTAAGAAAGGGGAGGAAAGCAGTCGCTTTCAAGATCTACAGTTCTGAAGGTCTGGTCTAGCATATGCAGTCACGAAGCTTGAGTTTTGAGGGTGCTAGAAACAATTGACTGTGCCGGTACTATTTCGCATTGTCTGTAATGAGGCGATATTAGCGATCCTAGTGGTTAGCAACTATCTATGGATGCATATTTACTACGTATTGAGCTTCGTGACTGTATATACTAGACTGTGGTATTACCTCAGCTTTCAAGCTTCGCGCCTTGCTTTGAAACCCACGTCAGTCAGCTGTATAAAGATCTAACTTTATCGTACGTATGCATTACTTTATTGTCCTAGAAGATGATGAAGCAAAGGGCTGTAGTGCTTTGATGCAAGAATCAGGAGTACTTAAAAATTTGACTCCCTTTTTTCCTCAAGTGCATTATTTTATAAAGTCGTCAATAGTTTTGAATTGAATGTTTTGAATGTTATTCAGTAGATCTGACAGCGATACACACTGAAGTTTGCTGTTACCTGAAAAATCTGAACGTGTATTTGCGGCATGTTATGTCATCCTTTCCGCAGGACGTCCTCAAGGGGCTTGCAATTGCGATAACAAATTTTTTCAATAGACCCGTATGAACCAGTCATTCGGCTCTAATGACACTCTTCATAGTAGACCTACAGAGTCACTCTCACCAATCCGAACCCGATAAATTAGTTACAAAATATGGCGTATTTCACTGAAGAACATGTGTTTACTGTGCGTTCTTATTGGTTCAAAGTATGTTTTCTTCAAACCTGACGACAGTCCAGGGCGAAGTTTGGAGGGCGGCAATATGAAAACATGAATCCCAATTCCATCCAATGAAAGTCTGAGTATGTGCGCCATATCTTTTTAAGGATTATAATTATGACTATTTTATCGGGATACGTTTGAAACTAAAGCATATAACAAGATACTGACAGAGTTTAAGGGCAACTTGATGATGTAGAAATAACCAAGGATATTTTCAGTAAATTGGGGCGCACTGTCATACAACCGAAGGGTCAATGAAAACAATATCCTGTCATTTTAACAACCGAATCATATCTGTGATTTGTGGCCGCTACGTTTGCCCGATCTTACCAGGTCTGAATTTTTATTGTGAGGTTATCTCAGAGATAGGGAGGACAACATCTAGGAAAATATAAAGAACATTGATGTAAATGCATAATGTTTTTTACTTGGTTATTTAATAACGATGTATCAACTACTAGGTTCTTTAGCGTCGATGGGATTGGTGATAGCGAGGTGGTATTTCGCGAGATGAGGCTGAGGATTCGCCATAGATTACCTGACATTCGCTTTACGGTAGGGAAAAACCTCGGAAGAAACCCAATCAGGTAATGAGCCCGAGCGGGAATCGAACCCACGCCCTAGCGCAACCGCAGATCGGCAGGCAAGTGCCTTAGCCGACTGAGCTACGTCGGTGATGGCATAAAGTTGACACGTAAAATAAAACATATAGTGCAGCGTCGAAATGTACCTAACTACCTAGCGGAGAAAGACGGTCACTTTCACCACCTGAAGCGATGTGCATGTGTTTCATATGTACGAAGGTAAGTAAGTCTCCTGCGAATTTTACCATTTTGTCTTCATTTGTTTCTGACTTGTCGGAAAGACATTGATTTCGGTTCTATAAGAATCACTGCGTGTTAACGCAATACAATTTCCAAAGAGAGTTAGTAAGTTGAAAGAGACTTAACACCGGTAAATGAAAAGATTTTCGCACATGACTTTCAGCGAAGTTACAAATCCAGGATTTATGTCACTGTTATCCTATAGTTCTCAGCGCCTAATAAACTATCTATGCTGATTCATGCATATGCTAATATACAGTACAGGAAATCAACAACATGGCTGTAAACAAAAATCCACTTGGTAAAACAAGCCCTACTCTATTCTGATAAAATACACATTTACTGATTCATTCTCCAAACACTGAGCCGAGCAATGAATGACAGATGTAACAATGACTAACGGATGTTATGTTGAGCATAATCATGATTACGCCACAGTATATAATTGTGCACGGCAATGTGTGGTATTCTGTTTTAATAATAGATTTGTAATGAAATATCCCAAGAGGAATTTAACGTTAGAAATACCTAACCAACATATAAGTTGCCCATACACGATGACACATGCCTCGAGGCATGCGGCGATACACGGGTCTTATGATACACGGTTTCATGTGTCATCTATCTACACACGCTTGAGACAGTATCAGCAAGGAGAGTGTACAGTCTTAAGAAATTGTCGCACAGATACTTTATGTCCCAGAAGGAATGCATTGCGCTTGATCAGATTACAACGAGACAGAACTAATTTTATTACCTTAACTATGCCCTTTTCGCTGCAAGAAAAATCCTAATCTAAACACAAGCACGTGGCTGTCATACCCGCGATTGGCTCCCATTCGAAACACTCACACAACGCAAGAAAATATAGTTCCGTATTTGGAAATCATAACCTTGTATTATATGAAAATAAAAATTGAATTCTAGTTATTAAATACGACGAAACATGTAGGCCTAACTTCACTCATATATAAAACGCTATGTAAAAGAAAAGCTACTCTTATATTTTATTATTTACGTTGTAAGCGCATGAATACTAACAGTAATGCCAAGGTATTCTGTTCTTGTAATATGCTGGCGCCACTTGAGCTTGTTCTCGTAAGCACGTGATAGTATGACTTCTGCATACTCAATGTGTGTAGTTACTAAACATAAGAGTGAAAACTCTCTCAAAACCGCACAGAAACAAATGTTGAATGTATATAGTAAGTTCTAATTAATAAATTATAAAGTAACATGTTCTTAAGCAAACAAATGCATAGTAGTGAGGTTAGGTCTGCTCTGACGAGAAACGGAAAATGTTTAATATGAAACAGAATGTACAGGAGTGCGCGGGATCACTTACTGAGACTCTCTGGCGCCAAATTGTGGCCAATCAAGTCTCACTTCAGTCACGCACCATTGTTTACTGTAGGATTATTCTTACAACGAAAAGATTATAGTCATTCTCTTGTAAACCAGGTCTCTCGTTCTCTGATCATGCGCACTGTCTCAAAGTATTTATGCGACAAAACCTTTATATAAGACTGTACAGTAAGGAAAAAATACTCAAACTGAAGAAATTGTACGTGGCGAATGGAGACATTGAGGACTTAATGTCCTTACAAAGACTGCCAAGATCCTCAATCATCTCTACAAGGGAAGTACGAGATAAGTTCCGATATTTCTTTAGTAAATTTTCAAGAAATCATGGCTTTCAGACCCTACTCAGTGACATACCCTACCCAGTGACATGAGAGACTGTCGGAATTTAGTAGCGTTCAAATGCAAGCTTATTAAGCATTTTCTTACTGCGTAGAGTAGGTTTAATTTGTACTTACGTAATCAATAAAAGAAATGCTTCTCTCTTCTTAACTTTTACAATAAACTGTCTAGCTTTTATTAATCAGTTAATCTTTTAGTACTTTGATTTTTATTGTATCTGTAAATTTAATATTAATTGTAATTATAATTGTAATTGTATTCTTAATATTGTAGTTGTAATCCCCTGATAGAGGGGAAGAGAAGGCCTGATGGCCTTATCTCTACCAGGTTAAATAAATAAATAAATAAATAAATAAATAAATAAATAAATAAATAAATAAATAAATAAATAAAAACATATATGTTTTGAAGACTGCGATAGAAAATTCAGACTCTTCAATTATAATAAAAATTATGAACTACGATATTGGATGCATTCTTTAATTTAGACAGTTACACATTTTTATTCTGCACGGAGCGTTTGTTACGAATTATAATATAGATACGGTAACATAATTTTTATGGTTTAAATGAAACACATCTAGCGTAAACTGCTATGTAGGCTATGGGTAAAATGTTGTAGGTTCAAGAGTAATTATTTGTATTTGTAAAATTAACTTCTTGTTCTTTCTACTGCAGCAGGTGATGAGACTAAATTACGGTAATTAATAAAGTGCCTAAATATAACAATTAACACATGATGCAATAGCAATTTCGTTTTAGTGTTATATTTCAAGGAAAGTGAATGTGTTCTCTGATAATTTAAAAAATAAAAACACAGATGCAGAATAAATAGTCTGCCATTAAACTAATTACATTAACTAATTAATTCATTGTTTAAACATAGTGGACAAATTCTAAGTGTAATAAAACATTCAATTTTTTATACTATATATAAAACGCATTAAGCTATAAAATACCCTAATTATTATTAACAACAAATATTATTGGCAATTAATACTTCAGGAGAAAAATTCGCTCCGGCACCGGGGATCGAACCCGGGTCCTTGGTTCTACTGTATATACCAAGCGCTCTGACCACTGAGCTACGCTTGGTACGTAGAACCAAGGACCCGGGTTCGATCCCCGGCGCCGGAGCGAACCTTTCTCCTCAAATATTAATTGTCAATATTACAGATATTATTCTGCATGACAAATTAATAAATCTATAATAAAATATTATTGGGGTTAAAAACTCCCCAGATAAGTAGTATGAAATTCTAGAGCATCTAAGTTGCAAGGTTTAACAAGAACATTTATGTCAGTTCAAATCAGTATTCAGTGACAAGTGATTAAAATAGACTTCACTTAAGTAGCACTCGCTGCTGGCTGTATTTCCACGCTACCTACAGATGATCGCGAGGCAGTTAAATGCGCAGAAGGAAGTTGGCTTCTTTCCCGCGGACGCTATCCACATTTGGCTAACGTCGCGAAATTTCCTTGTGTGAGTTACTTTACAAAATTACTACAGACGCAGCTGAGAGCAGCGTTCTGTGAATAGGTGAATAATATTCCACTCACTAGGTATTGGCAGCGGGACTTTTCTCATTTTCTCACATAACCCGAATCTCCCACGCGCTTAAGGAGACCGAAGCTTCGGTTCGCGAAGGTTCGAAACCGACATTTTAGGCTGTACTAATTGCTGCAGTTATTAGTCAAGTTCTCGAACACGCAACCTCTGACATAAATAAATATCTTCAGTAAACTCTGTACGTTATACAAAATGCAAGATACCGAACAATAATTGTATATGTTCCCTCGTCTGAAAATTCTCTCCTGTTTCACAATGTTTACAATCTTTGTAAATTGTAAACTTTGTTTATAAATTGTAAACTTCTGTTTCACAATCTTTGTTTGTAATGTTGAACTTTACAAAGGAAATCAAATCTTTACTAATTACATTTTGCGCAATTTACAAGTATTTTGTTTCACAATGAAGGGTAATTTCACAAACGTGTAAACTTTACTTGTAAAGTTAGCACATTTTCTACAATAGCTCTGAGATGTGTAAAGTTTGATATTGCAACAAATTGTGAATAAATAAGGTAAAGTACCCAAATAAGAGACACTTTTATTTAACTGCTTATAAATGAGGATGGGAATAGACATTTTTAATCTGAATGAGTGGAATACATACAGCATTTCGTCCATTTTTAGAATTGACAATACAAATTTTAGTCAGTTTTTATTATTACTTTAAATTATAAAAAAAGTAAAACTGGGAAATACTGATGTTTTCAAAGGGGTTCCAAATAAGAGATACGTGTGTTATTTAAGTTTATTTTTGAACATGGACAAAAATTATCATAATTTGGCTGAAAATTGAAGCAATATAAAACATTGTGAAGTCATGTAGATACTTTAATAAATTCAGGAACATTTTAAAATTGAATAGGGCAGTGTAACAGTGACCTAACTCCTCTCAACAGAATATCTGTTGTTTGTTTGGCATATTTCCAAGTGAAATTAAGATGGTTTACGAAAAGAACACAAAGTCGGTCAAATCGGACATAAATGTACTAATCTTATTTAGGCTACTATTGCTAACGTTAATATTTTGCTAGAGAAAGAAAAATGATAGAATATTAAATTTCGATCTCCATATTTTAATTTTAAGTTCATTGCACTTAATTTGCCGTCCCCTTTAATTGACAAAATTCTTATTTCGCTTTATTGAGCAAGTTGGACAAACGAAAGGTTAATCATCAGTGCTGCAGTCTTCGTGTGCCCACTATTTCTCCCCCCTGAGCCCTGGTGTCCTTTGAAAAAAATTCAGTCCAAAACAAGCACTCTCCATCATCATAATTTTCTCCATATTCCGAGTCTCTAGAGTTAATTAATTCCATTTCCACATCGGATTCTTCATCACTGGACGAACTCAAGCAGTGCTTCTTGTACTGAGTTTTTCTGCGATTTTTGTTGTTTTTCGAACAACTTCTTGCGAGCTCCGTCTTTTCTTTGATTTTCCTTATCTAAACTCTCTCTCATTTTTTTCTGATCAGAACTGATATTATGATAGCTCCTTCTCTTGCCCTGGATGACTTTACATGCGACTACCCACTGGTTGAAGCTTACGGCTCTTGAGGTTGTGGTTGTTGCTGCTGCTGCTGTTTCTGCTGCTTCTGTAGGCCTGGCTGTGGTATAACCAAAGTCACCGTTTCTGGCGCGTGAAATAAGTAATGGGAACGTTGAGAGCGAGTAACTTATATTTGCCATAGTCTGTGGGGATTAAAGCTGACAACTGTGATTCGCAGATTACTTACGTCACATCTGTTTAGGAGGTGGTACCACTCAGCCAAAGTGCAACAGATGCCGCAGAACCTTGAGTACATTGAGCAGTCCACTGACTGGTCAGTGTACTCAAGGATACATCCCAGAAACCCAAAGTGCGAGTTTCTTGCCTTTGACGCAGTCAGTGGGCAACAAGACTGACAACTCTGATTGGCAGATTGCTTACGTGACGTGTTGGGTGTTACCGTTCTCAGCTACACTGGAAACAAGTGCTCATTGACTGGCTTTTACTCAAGAACACGCGCCACAAACGCTGGCACTGGCTGTAGTGGCGATGTTTACACAGGTCCAACGAAATTTTCGAAATCAGGAATCACAATTAAATTTAATAGTTTTAATAATTACACAAGATTTTTATTTGAAATGTATAGAGAATATTTTACGAATTAAGCACTTATGTTTTGATCTTTAAATAAGGTAAATACTGTCGGACTAGCTGATTTTAATTGACTTTAGCTATTGATATTATTGTCATCTCAATGAATAATTAATTTTAGTCATTAATAATGATAACTTAATCATTTCAATTAGTAATGTTTGTAATGAATAATTGAAGACAATGGATAATTAATGATTGACCTAATTCGTAATTAATTTTAATTAATAGTTAATTAATCTTTCATTGTTTCTTATGTAGTTGCTGGCAGACAAATTAACACGACTAGAAGCTTTAACGCTTTTCGCAAACTCTCAAAGGTGAGCATCATAATAATACCAAATAAGGGTTCTAAATAAGAGATACTAACTCTTAATAGGACCCCTAGGTATCTCTTATTAGGGAACGAAGTAAATAAAAATGAAATAGCTACCCAAGATCATAAGTCATTATCTTCCTTATTAGCAATCTACCTATTACTAGTGGCTTGTGCAGCAAATGCTGCTGCAAACTAAGTTCGTTAGACGTTCAAATAAAAATATTTCAGATTTATTTTCAATGAAGAATACTTGTCTTTTTGATAGTTATTTGCTTCCATAATAATGAAACATACTCCCTCTGAATGGATTTTTTTAGGCCAAATACTTTTTCTTGAACCTATCCAACTTCAGTTTTTGAGTTTCAACGCGAAACCGCAAGTATCAATGTCAGGACGATAGCAGTAGCTATTTCAGGTCATTGTGGATTGTAGGTAAAAGTTAAAAAAAATGTCAGGTTTGCTAAGCTTTCGAACAATAGCATTTGCATATAGCTGCTGCATGTAGAACTTGAAATGTAGAGCGTAAAATCATTTTATCCTACTAAGAGATCTTGCTGAAATGATCTGGAGGCTACAAAATTTTCTAGGCCTCTTATTTTATCTGTAAGTAATATATTTTTATCTTTCCTTAGGAACTGTAATTTTTGCGCTCTCTCGAGCCAATACTGAAGACAATGACACATATCAACATCTACACTACACCGCCATTAAGTATATGAAAAAGACCCAACCCCACTGGGTTAATAAGTATAAAAATATTTAATTTTTAATAACAATATTATTATCTTACTTAAGTTTTGTAGTTATATATAGCAGTCACTCAGTAAATTATAGAAATGAAGATCTAAATTAAGATATTCTCTACATTTACTTACATAACCTCAAAACGTTTCACTTTCATATCATCAATATAGCATCAATATTATGTACAATTAATGAAAAATAGACGCATCATGATATTAACTATAATAATATTTAATTTCTAATGGTAATAATGTCATCAAACCACCTCAAGTTTCGTAGATTTGAATATTCAATACACAGCTGTACTCAGAAAATTATACACTGCAGAATCAGTTTTTAATAACAAATTGAATTGAGCTCTAAATATGTCGGCAGGTCATGGCCTTCGTGTAATAGCCTATTTATTGTAGTGTGTGTTTTGTTCTGAAATTCAATCAAGTCTGTCGTGATTCAATAAAATTAGTTCTCAAAACTGACAACAGATGGATTTAGGAAAATAGGAAAATTATGTAGGAAAATTGACATTTCACTGAAAACTACTACTTTTCCGAAAAACTTTGGATGCCAAGCGTGAAAATGAGGGGTCATTCATTAAAATCCGTTCAGCCGTTTTCCCGTAATTTCCATTACCAGTTCAAATTATATATATAGATATGCAACATTTTGCTAGCAATTTTATAAAATTAATAATAAATTTGTTGTAGTTTACATTACCTGCTGTTCTCTTCCTCAACAAAAACCAGTAAAAAGTTTAAAGTGTGAAAAATTACTTTTCTTGCTCTCAGCTTCGTTGCTTACTTTCAACTGAGGTTAGACAAAGAACACGATGCCTTAGAAACACAAACATTGATTTACCATAGTTGTCGAGAGATGGCAAATTATACCGGAGAAGTTAACAAAGGTATCTCTTATTAGGGCCCTGGCTCTTATTTGGGTATTTTACCTTACAATATCCTGCCTGGGAAGGAAACTTTTTTTTTGTTCCTTATTCAAATTTATTCCCAATACTTTTCTATACTTGTACAATTCATGTTCTGGGAATAATGCAAGTTAATTAAGTAGTGAAATATTGCTGCAATCGAAAAGTATTGGGAATAAATCTGAATAAGGAACAAAAAAAAGTTTCCTTCCCAGGCAGGATTCGAACCACGAAAGTCTTAGTTACCAGTCTATCGAGTTCTGGAGTGAACAAAGGTCGGTCCGGTTTTTTTTGCCACTACTTTACATGTACGTACGTGTTTAAAATATCTATTCTCATCAATATTGAACCTGAGAATTTACTTACTTATCAGTAGCAGTTACAATTTTTATCAATTATCAGTAAAATAAATTCATTATATGGGCTTACATAACTGGGCTTAAAATGATTGAGGTGAAAGCTTTGTTTCTGTTATCAGCAAGCCTACAAAAATATGAATGATGCAATTGAACTTTAATGAAAAACAGCCTGCAGAAGACTGCCTGTCTAATCAGTATTGATCCACACCTTATCTGCCACTGTACAAAGGTTGTTTTACATTTTATTAATATTGCTGTACCCTGACAGATAATAATGCAAACAATATTTTGCAAATGTGTTTAATAAATAACTTTGTGCGATAGGTATTTTCCAGGATAAGTAAGAAGCATCAGATACTTACGTCGAGTGCTCCCCAAAATAGTTTCTAGAATTAAAAGGTGAGATATATATTTGTGAGTTGTACAAATTAAATATAATTGAAACATTCATATCTCAGTATCTTTCCGTCCTAGTGAAATGCAATTTGGCGAACATTAAAAATATTATTTTTGCTTTATTTTTCACTTTTAAAATATTTACAAAGAACTGATTTTAAATAACAGTAGTTCATTTCCAAACTGTGGAATGAAACAGTGCAATAATTAAGCATTTGTTTTGTATATTTTTCACAAATATATGAATATTTCATTAATTCTGACTTTAAAATGTTTGTAAAACATAAGCATGAACAACATAAAGCAAAATCAATTACTTATCTCTTGGAGAAATATTTTTCTTCATTTATATAGAATGAGTAATTATTTTAACGGTTTCATTACATATATTATTTTGTAAAATATAAATAAATCGTCGTTGTTCCTGCAATAACTCCTATGTGACATATTTACCGATTTTCAGATTTTTGCTCTATTAAATAACTTAAATAGTGATACAGCAAATAATAAAATCTCCTATATGTAATTATATCTGTTTCGAAAATGTAAGAATTCACATTCTCCTATGTACAGCTACCATTGGATGAATAGATGTGTTTTTTCCTTCCTGCTGAAAGATTTTATATTTTGCACATAGGACTTATTGCAGGAACAACGACGAAATGCTACAATTAAGATTAAAGTCTATGCTAAAAGACGTGGAAAATATACAGGTTGAGCAAAAAGTCTCGTTACCCCCTATAAATACCTAAAATATTCACGTTATTCATGCAATTCCGGTCATAATGCAGACATAAATCCACTTTACACTGACTGTGTGTCCTAAGTGTCCAAAGGGTCAATATGTCCTCCATCATTCTACTCGCACAAAATAATGCGTCGCCAGATTCGGTGTACTATCCGCCTCAGCATTGCTGGTGTAATCTGTTGGAAAGCGCGTCGCACGTCGTCCATCAATTCACCAATGGTGGTCGTACCGTACCTGTGCAAAAATGCCACAGCGCATCGTCACAGGTTACCTCAACTCTGGATTGGCCGTGGGCCACCCATCTTACCAATTCCTCTCGACTGGCCACCTCGCAGCCCTGACTTCACAACCTGTGACAGTGCGCTGTGGGGTCTCATCAAGAGCATTGTTCTGCGTTGTGTAACTTTCTCGATTCCCCTCTAACTTCATTCCTCTTAGTCCCAAGTATTTTCCTAAGCACTTTATTCTCAAAAACCTTTATCCTCTGTTCCTTTCTCAAAGTGAGAGTCCAAGTTTCACAACCATACAGAACAACCAGTAATATAACTGTTTTATAAATTCTAATTTTCAGCTTAAAAAGACAATTCCAGCATTTTGCATTGTCGTCCATTTATAAGTAATACAATTGTCATAGCCAAAATCATGTGTGTCACGTAACGTAGCGTCGTGGTTTAACGCGTTATGCCATGGACTAACGCTACAAAATGGTCGTTGTTTCGAAATCTTCACTGGAAAAAAAATTATCATGAAAGTTCTTCCGGGATTTTTCAACCGGTATCCATCCAGCGTTGTGTTTAATCTGAGGATGTACACTGAGTTGTGAAAGCCAGTTCCGCGACCCATTTATTTGTTTGTTTGAGCCAGCTACTCTTAATCACTCTTAACTATACAAGAATGACAGAAACAACGCAGTAATACAAATACATTTTTACTACAAAAAACTATACACCTACAACCAGAGCAATCTAACTACGCAAAAATGACGAAACAACTGAATAATAGAAATGCACTTTTACTGAAAAAAAACTTGGTATGGAATGAAATGAAACATCTAAAGGGGGCCACTACGATCCAGCACTGCGACTTATCAAGATCTATTGCACAAACCCTCAAGCTAGGCACATTCCCAAACTCACATCGGCTGACTACACTAAGGTTTCCTGCGTACTCATGTTTCGAGCAGGCAACCCTTCTCGTCTCTAAGCCAGTCTCCTCCGTGCGTCGCCAGCCGGCGTTCGGGCACTGCTATGGAATTGTGACGAAATAAAGAAGTTTTGACGAAATGCAGGAATAATCTCCCGCGCGCAGTTAACCTATACCCAAAACTGACCGCCGCGCGCAGTCGGGCACTTTAAAACTTGTATAAATTTATCTTGCGCGCAGTCGGAATCCCCCTGGGAATTCGATCTGGCATCAGAACTGGAATCCGGTGTGGCTTAGTAGATAAAGCGTCAGTACGTAGAGCTGAAAACCCGGGTTCGAGTCCTGGTGTCGGAGAGAATTTTTCTCTATTCTATCCATCCTTCATCATATTATATTTACGATTATATAATCGATAGAACAGGTTTCCTAGGAATAATTTAGTTTTTTACTATTCATAATTCCTCATGATCTTAACACTTTGTCACCTATTGACCCGTAAAATGTAACATATAAGAGCATAAAAATTTATCTACATACATACAAACTATAGACAGAGTTAGTATGGGTTAACTCAGAACGTTGTTGCGCAATTGCCAAACAGAATTATTGAATGTGTTGCGCTTCTTTCAAGTATCTGTTGATGTTCATCCACGTGACGTCAATGGATAGTTGAATGAGTAGACATCGAGATTGTTTTTAATGTTCTTTCATTTCGTGACGTTGATATCTGCGTCAGTTTCGAGGAGGTAAAATATAACAATGGAAATGGAAGATAATAGGATTCAGATTCTAAGTAGAAGTTTTTACGTAAAAAGTCATATTAAATTTCTAAACGGTCATTTAATTTATAAGAAATTAGTATGAACGTAATATTAGTCTTCAGGATATTACGTTAACAACGATCAGTATAAAAATTATGGTTTATTTAACGACGAACGCAACTGCAGAGGTTATATCAGCGTCGCCGGTGTGTCGGAATTTTGTCCCGCAGAAGTTCTTTTACAAGCCAGTAAATCTACTGACATGCGATCTGTGTAATGATATGAACATAAGTGAATAGTGATTTGTTATTTTTTTTTATTTTGAGAATCTGTGTAATTCGCAATCCACATTAGTAGAGCTCTCATGCAGTGTTACTAAGTTACTAGTAGACCTACTGCATTCACAGACTTGTGGTATAACAGTTACTTATCCATGCCTCATATTAAATGCAGATTGAAGGATCAGGTTTTTACCGTCTATTTCCTTAATTGCATGTAAGCAAATACTTTAGTATATTACATTTCTTGAAATTCACTTATTTATAATTAATTTTTGTGAAAGTAAGTGAAAGTCAGAATTGTATAACTGCGTAGTAAACAGCTTAAATAAAATACAACGCTAACCAATGTAATAAAAATAAGATTAGAATAGCCCGAGAGAAGAAGCCTATGTGAGAAGCAAGCATCAGTGCTTTCTCCCACTCAAAAATATTAAATAAAAATCAGTTACGCACATCAATATTTTCAGCTTACTAAGGCATTCCCATCTATGCCATAGACGTCCAATTGTAACTCGTACGAGGTAACCCCTGGCGTAAGCAACCCGCAGCGCATTTTCTTTAAGGTCGTTTTTCCTATTTTATATGGGAAGTTATTGACCTTAGCAGAGCATGCTTGACGTGCAATATCTCCTGGTTCTATAAGCGTTAGGACACCCATGATCTATGCAGTTTCATTCTAAGCATGATTTCTCCCTGTAAAAATACGCATCAAAAATGAGGATAAAATCAAAAAGAATTTTCTCCTAGGTCTGTTTTCAATCAGATTACGTTTTCACCCTTGAACAATTCAGGAAACTGCTCTTGTTGATACTGATTGATCAACTGGTCTGCCATATTGCGATTGTTATTTGTCATGTGATTGTTTTTCATGCTGCAATCCCATCAAAAGATATTTTCTCCAAATTGATTTTAATCAAAATTAGTTCCTTCCAAGAATTTCAAGAGAAAAGTACCTTCCCAAAACTTATATTTGAAATGCCGCAACATTATCACATGAGGATTTGAATAGCTTGTTTCTAACGTTGTAGTCTGTCATCATGAGGATTACAACAAAATTATGGTTTTATCGCGACTGCATAAAGAGAAAAGTGTTTGTCCTTTCTTGATCTGATAATTCTGATCTGAAGGAGTTTGAATACTTGTTATTCATGGGAACAAAGGAGATAGTAGGCCATTGATGATACAAAGGAGGGAAGTTCGGCTGGCATCGTGAATCGGATCTCGGTATAGCTCAGATGGAAAGCGCGCAAAGCTGAGAGGTCCTGGTTTCGATTCCAGATGACGGAACGAATTTTTCTTCAATAATAGCTGTCTACATGTTGACTATATATAGTCTTGATTATTTAGTGAAGAGGGCGAGGCCTCATATATGAATATATTATTATTATTATTATTATTATTATTATTATTATTATTATTATTATTATATCATCATTTCTTCGTGGTCTGTACTGGTCTCAATCAGTCTTTTACTAGTTCTTCCCAATAAAGGTGGCCCTATCCCCAGCACAGGACCTCTTTGCCCAACATGGGACATCATGGCTATATCATTCATTCATTCATTCAATAATGGTAATAATGATGATGAGGATAATAATAATAAAGTAATACTGTAATAATAATAATAATATTAATAATAGTAATAATAATAATAATAATAATAATAATAATAATAATAATAATAATAATAAACTCTCACTTTGAGAGAGGAACAGAGATTAAGAGTGTTTGAGAACAGGTTCTTAGGAAAATATTTGGGGCTAAGAGGGATGAAGTTACAGGAGAATGGAGAAAGTTACACAACGCAGAACTGCACGCATTGTATTCTTCACCTGACATAATTAGGAACATTAAATCCAGACGTTTGAGTTGGGCATGGCATGTAGCACGTATGAGCGAATCCAGAAATGCATATAGAGTGTTAGTTGGGAGGCCGGAGGGTAAGAGACCCTTGGGGAGGCCCAGACATAGATTGGAGGATAATATTAAAATGGATTTGAGGGAGGTGGGATATGATGATAGAGACTGGATTAATTTTGCACAGGATAGGGACCGATGGCGGACTTATGTGAGGGCGGCAATGAACATACAGGTTCCTTAAAACCATTTGTAAGTAGTAGTAGTAGTAGTAATAATAATAATAATAATAATAGTAATAATAATAATAATAATAATAATAATAATAATAATAATAATAATAATTCACGTAGCCACCGGTGTAGTTCAAACGGTAACCCATTTTGCCTCTTGATCCGGTTTTGTGCTCGGGCGTGAGTTGGATTCCCATTGGGCTGATTACCTGATTGAGGTTTTCCGAGGCTTTCCTAACCGTAAGGCAAATGTTAGGTAATCTATGACGAATCCTCTGTCTTATGTCGCCAAATACCATCTCTCTATCACCAATGTCATCGACGCTAAATATCCGAGTATTTTATACAGCGTCGTTAAATAACCAAGTAAAAAACAATTTACATTACATCGTGGCAGTGGATCGAATTACAAATCTACGTGACACGAGTTCGATTCTTGGCAACAAATACCAGGTTGACACTATCAATTGATCTGAAGCATGTTCTTGTCTTTCCATTCTGCTGTGTTGTCTCAATAGGCGACCTTATACATCTTACGCCACAGAAATATAGTAGGTTGATAATAACTGTTATATGAAACAATTTCATTCTAATTTCTGGATGCGTATGATTAATAAATCTTTGCCCGAAATTAGCATGGTTATTAAGAAGAGGCCCATGTCTCAATGGAAAAACTCAATCGAAAGAAAAATTCCTTCCAAGAGTATATTGATATATTATTAATGAGCCTAAAAATAAACGACTGCTAATAGAATGGTAATTATCAGGGAACGGATTTATATGGACTAAAAATATATGAAATATGTAAATATATATGTAGTTATTTTTACCAAAATATGGAATTAAATATGGATTTTTACCAAAATATGGAATTAAATATGGACTTAAAATTATAAAAAAATGACTATGTACGTTAAATATTGGTACATTTTAATCAAACTAAACAAAAAATATAATGGACGTACCTTATCTTCCAATGTAGTTTCAACAAAACACAATTTTTATTGTCTGTTACCATAACAATAGGTTACAAACATTTCTTTCAAGTGCTGAAAAGTGAATCTTCTTCTATTGTCTCTGAGGATAGATTTATACTGACTAAAAGAGCGTTCGACGTCACAAGAAGTAACTGGTACATAATTCAATTTCACAATGTCTGCTGGGGATAAGTCCAAGTTAATCTTCACTGTTGATTCACCACTCATCACAGCAACAACCTTTTGTAGTTCTTCATATCCAGGGTTTTTTGAAAGTACAGTGTCCACCTTAGCTCTTACTGCATCTGCAACTTTACCTCTACCACGATTCAGTTGTTCCACAGTACTATTTATAATTTCAAAACTTTCAGATAGTGAAAGGTGCCTATTTTGGAGACTTTTGAGCGTTTTTATGATGCATGAAAATGTATGCTGAATGTGAGCTAAGTCATTCTTCACACTTATGTCACAGGTAACTGTTTTCGCAGTATCAATTGAGACTGCATCTTCAGAGTCCAATGCAAGGAGAACATTGTTAATAGAGTCTATATGTTCGGCATAATATTCAACTGCTTCTAGCCATGTACCCCATCTAGTTAAAATTGGCTTTGGTGGCAATGGAATTTCAGGGTACATTTCTTTCAACACGTTAACTCTACTGGGAGCTTTGAGAAATACTTTTTTCACTGATGAAATCAACAAATCTACTTTAGGGAAATTGTCTCTGACCACTTCTGCCACACGATGAAATGCATGCGCCACACAAGTAAAATGAGTCAATTTAGGATATACAACAGATAATGCTTGTCCAGCTTTGACCATATAAGGGGCAGCATCGCTAATAAAGAATAACACATTATCGTACATAATACCCTTTGGCCACAGGATACCCATAGCTTCGTTGAACAGTTTAACTATAGTTTTGTTATTGCACTTTTCTAGAACATCACAATGTAAAAGAATTCGTTCAGAATATTGTTCACTTAACAAACCGATAACTACATTACCAACAAGTCTACCTTCTTTGTCGGGAGTCTCATCAATGGAAACCCAAATTGAACTATCTTTAATTTCATCTCTTATCTTCTGTATTGTCTCATCGTAGATGGATGGAGCATACGTCTTCCTAAGTGTTGACTCATCCGGGATTGTATGTTGAGTATATTTTTCAAGGAATTCCCTGAAGACCTTATTCTTTAGTTTGTAGAGAGGAATATCAGCAGAGATGAGAGAACGGCACAGGTCGATGTTAAACTCAGATCTTACATTCGATGTTGTTGGTTGTGTTAAAAACAATTGTCTCTGCTTGGAATTTAGTTGTTTGTTGGCCTGATGTTTACTAGTTGTAATGTGTTGTTGCACCAGGAACTTTTGTGTAGATGATACTGCACACTGACACAAATTACAAAATAATATTTTATTGTCAGTTGATAAACCATCTTCTTTAAATTCTGAAATGTAACTTGTTAGTTTTGATTTTAAATTGACTGAATGACGTACTTTTGGCATATTTACCGTCTTTATAGTATGATTTACAAAACTGAACCTATGTGTACTCTGACTGGCATTTAACTGTTGAGCTGCACAACTGAAGTCTGATAAAAATTTTAAATTAAATTAATACAGTTTTGTAACTTACTTTCCCATTGTTGATAGGACTGCTAATTTTCAAATAACTCTGATGTTAAAGGGATTACTGAACATGTGTTTAAATCTCTATTGTTGAAATGTATTTTTAAAAGTTAATGGAATTTTGTTTTGTTTTATTGTTAAACCTAATATAATATGGACTGTTTTATATGAAATATGGAAAATATATGGAAATTAACGAAAATATGTACTAAACTCTAAAATATGGAAAAATATGGAAAATAAAAGTAGGATTTTTCAACCCTACACATTGTGAAACATAAAGATAACGCAAAATATAAATTATATTAGCTTTATAAGTAAATATGTATTTACATATAAATCCTTTCCCTGGTAATTATTATTCATTTTTGTATAACATTCATTATAAACATATTTTTGATATTTGAAAGTAATTTCCCCAGGACAGGTCTATATATTCTGAAGGACCAAAAATTAATCTTGACGTAGATTCTTCGCCCAACAGTGCATATTACTGTGGAATCCCGGCCACAAGTCACTCAGCTGAATGCGCTCCTTGTATAATGGCAGTTGACTTAATATATGTCGAACTTGGAGTCAGGCCACAAGGGGAAAAACACTAGAGGTGAGGGATTCGATCCGGTGTTGTGGATGGAACTTCGGCGTAGCTCAGTGGTTAGAGCACTTGGTACGTAGAACCAAAGACGCGGGTTCGATCCCCGGCGCCGGAGCGAATTTTTCTCCTCTAATAATCATTAATGTTCATCCAGCTGTAACGCCCATGCTAACCATACGATACCTCTGTTTTTGTTGGAAGATCGTTCATCTCTGATGAGGCATGTAGACATGAGGCCAGCAACCGGCTGGTCGGCCTTGGCCGTTTATGAACTATCGCTCCACGTATTAATTTTAATTATTACTATTTTTCATAGTTGGTATTTTTTAATATTATTCTGAAGAAGACATTTCTATATAAAGTAATTTAGCATGTACCGAAAGAAGAAGATAAACATTCTTTTTCTAGAAAAACACAAAAAAAGTTGTTTAATTTCAAAATTAAGAATTTGACTTAGTATGTAAATGGGCTATAACTACTTGCATTTAATTAACTTATTTTATACAAATTTACATTCAAATAATATACAGGGTGTTAAGAAATGTATCCAATATTTTAGGAGGTGCTAGTATGCATCAAAACAAGAAAATAATGTCTAATAAACATGGGTCCTACAACACATACTTTTTGAGATCTGTGCACTTGTTCATAAGTGGTGCCCAATGTGACGTCCATTCATGGCAGTGCATTCCTCTGTCCTTCGGCGTAAGGAATCACACACTCTTTGAAATTGACCTGGCTGTTATTGATAACCAAAAGTCTAGGGGATTTAGGTTTGGGGGAACGAGCAGGTCAAGGTGTGGGGCCTCCCCAGTCAATCCAACAGTCCCGAAATGTCAGCGTCAGGTGTTTGCGCTCACTGAGGAAAAAAAATGTGCTGATGTGCCATCATGCATGAACCATTGTATGTAGTCTTTGCTGACATGGCACATACTCTAACAAGGTAGGCAATACGTTAATAAGAAAGTCCTGATAACGAGCCCCAGTTAATCTATGGTAGCACGTATGGCCCTTAATCTATCGCCAAGAACGCCTGCCCATACGTTGATTGAGAATCGGTGCTGATGACTTATTTCTTCAACCGCATGGACATTTTCATCAGCCCACACATGCTGATTACGAAAATTCACAACACTATCTCTGCTGAATCCCGCTCATATCCGCAACCAAACTTTTGTTTTCAGTATGTCTTGCGACGTATCAGTATTCTATGTCAGGGGTGTCAACTACGGTATGATTATCTGGTAGCCTGCTGTATTGTAGGGCAGAAAAATGCATTACCTGTACCATAACTGGACGTCACACTGAGCACCTTCTATGAGCAAGTGTTCAGATCTTAGAAAGTATGTGTTGTAGGACCCATGTTTATTAGACTTTTTTCTTGTTTTGATGCATACTATCACCTCCTAAAATATTTGATACTTTGTTAACACTCTGCGTAGCGTAATCATTCGTAATTCATTGTTGCTCACAAAAATTCGCATTTAACAGTAACACTCATGTAGACCACTGCTGTGGAGGAAGCCAACGAAGACAGTATTTCTCTAAGTGTTGACCAAAGAACTAATATTATGTCACATACGGAAAACCGAAGCAAGAATGCAGAATGTAGTATGAATATTGTACTTTAATAAGGTAGGTCGAAACCGCACGGAATTATTATCGAATAATCAGATATAGCTGGGTTCTAATCTTTATCTGTAGACGTATTTAATTTACGATGAATAAACACTTACTTTGGACGTGACGGTAGGAGTTATTTGTGTATTAATTCCCAAGAATTTAATCTCAGATACATGTCAAACATTACATCCTCAATGGCAGAAACTTCTTTAGACACTTACAGTAAGTGGGTAAATATTATCGGTCAGTGTTACCGAAATTATGATTACATAATAATCTTGCTCAGTCTAAATTACAAAAATATATCAATTTTGATTGATTGCTTCTCAGAAGATTTTCTTACGGTGGATCCCCCAGAGTTTTCCACTTATCCTTTAGGGTTAGACCAGTGGTGGGCAAAATGAACGCAACCCACAAGACAAGATTTAAATGGCAACCACATACTGTGGGAGGGGTTGCACTCTACAGTGCAGTGATGGATTTACACACAATTGAGCCACTACACTCCTACCTACCATATGTAATTAGAATAGTCCATTCACGTGATATTTAATTAATCATGTTTCAAAGCAATTTCTTCGAAATTGGGATTTATCTGTGCATGCTATTTTCAGTTGAGCAGGGAGATGAGCATCGCTTAAGCGGGATCTGTGGATGGATTTTATAAATTTCATTTTAGAAAGCAGCTGTTCGCACTGGTAGGTTGATGAATACGTACCATCATTTCCCATAATTATGGTCCTGGAACACATCTATGGTTCACGATACAACCATTCAAAGACCATTGTAGAAGTAACATAGACCGTTCGTAGATAGCTGCAGTGACTTGAATTCAAACTACAGTACAGCAAGAACATAGATAAACGAGGTACTACGTTATGGAGTACAAAATTTGAATAGTATCGTGGACAATAGTTATGTTCCAGGACCATATTTATGGGAAATGACGGTACTCATTATTTTTTAAGCAAACTGTCTAAGCAGTGGGTATGTAGTACTGGACATCTTTTAAAAAAATTTTAGCCCCCAGTAGACCTTTACATTCTGCCTTCAAGAAGCCATCATTCTGCAAATCCAGTACCTCTAACTGCAATTCTTGGATAACATTTTCAATTTAAACATGAAAAGGAGTGGCAAAAATATTGAAATCTTTCTCCATCCTTTGAAAATCACTGAATCTGTGTTCTTTGAACTCGTATAACAGGTGATCTATATTAAGAATGTACATATTTAAGTTCGCGTCCTGAATATTTGTAACTAATCCTAAACATGAGAAATGAAAGAACCGCCTTTCTTGTAAGTGTGATATCCTCTCGATTCGTATGATTCTGCGAAAGACATTGTATCACTGATTAAATTACATAAGTTAGGTCAGATGCAACAGTGTTCATGAATAAGATAGTTATATATAATAAAAGTAATATAATACAGTTATATGAACACTTTTTAATGATTGAATATAATTAATAAAATCGGTTAAAAACCATACATGTTTCGGAGGAATGCTCCTCAATCTTCAGTGGTAGTACCACGACGCTGATACAGATGTTCGACCGCGTAACGTAGCTTAAGGAAGACTGACAAGACATCTGTACCAGCGTCGTGGTACTACCACTGAAGATGGAGGAGCATTCCTCCGAAACATGTATGGTTTTTAACCGATTTTATTAATTTTATTCAATCATTAAAAAGTGTTCATATAACTGTATTATATTACTTTTGTTATATATAACTATCTTACTCATGAACACTGTTGCATCTGACCTAACTTATGTAATTTAATCATGGTTACTAGTGAAGAAAACTTGGTCAATCAGTACCACGACATGCGTCTCCAGGTCAGTCTTCCTTAAGCTACGTTACGCGGTCGAACATCTGTACCAGCGTCGTGGTACTACCACTGAAGATGGAGGAACATTCCTCCGAAACATGTATGGTTTTTAACCGATTTTATTAATTTTATTCAATCATTAAAAAGTGTTCATATAACTGTATTATATTACTTTTATTATATATAACTATTGTATCACTAATGATGCTCCGAAGTACAGCAGTCCAGTATTATCCGCCACGTACACGCGCAGTATTTTCATGGAGTGGGGAAAGGGAAGGTAGGGGCTAAGTTTGATGCTTCGCTGAGGTCTGACGTCACTACGGCAATGCCGCAGGAATGCTCACCATTGGATTAGACTGTTAGATGAGAAGACAAGTTGGAAGCCAGAAACTTGCAAAAAGAATCGAGACAAAATTTCTGCCTCTGGAGTCGGGTCCAGCACCTTCATTTCATGCCTCTCCAATCGGCAATACGAAGTTTGTGGGCCTAAACGTAATTATGTAAAGTTGTTATTGTGTTGCTTATTGTACGGAATTTGATTTATTTGAGATTTTTTAATTTCATAAATGACAAAATGGTTAAACGATTTGCTGCCAACAGTTTCATGGAAAAGTGGTTGAGATTTCCACACTAGTTACTGGTAATATAAATTTATCTTAACATGAAAAATGTTGCAGTTAGTATAATTGAGACAGGGAGATCAAAAACCCACTAACTCCAATTTTTGACAAAATTGAGTTACGGGCTGGATGGTGCTTTTTAGTTTGTCCCGTATGTGTGGAAGGCAAGAATACACTAATTTCGACATTCATTTGCATTCTGGGGGCTGTTTTAAAACTCGTGGAAGTCAGAACTCCATTTACTCCATGGAATAAGAGAGTTTTTACATTCAAAGCTTAATTTCCCGGTAGGTGGCAAAACTATCGCTCAACCAGCTGGGTAAATTGATACGGTATTCAGAATCTCAAAAAAATCTATGAAATCCATGTAAGTAAAACTATGAAACGCACAATATGGAGTCGGTTTAACTTCCAGAAACCCAATACAGATGCATCCTTCCCCAGTTAACTAAAGTACAATTCAGCATTGCCATTGAAAAAAGAAAGCAAAAGGACTTACAAAATTTAATACAGATTATTTCTGAGGAAAGTAGGATGTATTATCAAACTCTGTTTGCGGACAGTAATAATTAAAGACGAGAATTCCATGCAAATGCATGTTTCTATAGGAACACTGAGCATAGCTCAAACTTAGTACTTATCCATTTCATTACTCTCCGGTTCCAAATATGTGTACTTTTTCCGTGCATATTTGCATGTTTTGGCCTTTTTGGGGATAACAACTTTCATAATGCATAATTTTTAGTTTAATCATGCATATAATATACATTATGTTCTGTTTAAATGCATGTTTTAATGGTTTTAAGTGGACACCTCAGTTTGTCGATTTTTATGTCCCTTCCTTTATCTTCAGGAATCAGGATTGAAGAGGGAAAGGAAAAAAAAACTAAATATCAGAAAAAGGTTCATTCAAGTTTGCACCCATAACCACTTGCGATGTAGAAATGGCATTCTCTGTCTACAAAAACATATTGACTGGCAAGCACAGGAACCTCACAGAAACCAATTTAGAAATGTTGTTAGTAGTAAACTGTGCAAAAAAAGAAAGAAGTGAAGTAAGAAATTTGGAACAAAAATGAAAGTGCGTATTTTAATGTATTTTTCGCTTGATCGTGCATGTTTAATAGATTGATAGTGCATGAATGCATGCATATTTTGGGATTTTAAAGTGCATGAAATTCTCGTTTCTAGTAATAATCTAGCTGCACAGGAAGAACATGAGAGTGAGAGAAAAAAACAGAATCTGTAACATGAATCACATTGTGTTAACATTTTAATACTGTTTGTGGTTTTATTTGTGTATTTTGATGTGCTTTATGGTAATTTGTGATTTTCTGTCTCATATTTGAAATAAAAAAATTAGCTATGTTAATCTTAATAATAAATGTCCATTTTCTCGTATATTTAAATGTTTCATAAGGGAATTATGGTATAATTATATTTTTTCTTCGCATGGCTCATATTTATTCAGTTTTCTTAATTCATACACTGTAGAAGTCAGAAAACCCCTAACTCTAGCAATGTTTATTTCAAATTGTAGCGTAAGATAATGTACAAATTTAGGTTTTGAAGTTTTTAATTGATAAAGAATGTAATTTTACACAATATTAATAGGTAAATGTATAATATTTAAAGTTAGTACGACAGATGGTAAGTTTTTTCTCTCTCCTGTCAAATTTGGTTTATTGCAGTTAGGGAGTTTTTGATTTCCCTGTCTCAGTTTCAATGTCTATGTCCACTTACTATTGTGAACAGTATTTTTCTAGATTATCAGTGTAGCCTAAATCAGCTGCACGCTCAAGGTTAAATGATTGTCATCTTACCTTTATTCTGCGTCTATGTATTAACACAATCCAGCTGAATATTGATACATTAGTGCGAAACAAGAGGTGTCTGCGATAAGATAATCACTAAATAGGTGAATGTTCAATAGTTTGTGTGTGGATTTATCAATCTTGTCCTAATTTGTGTTTAGAGTGGTGATTGTTTTAAGAACATGAGTTAATGTCCTACACGCCACTGAAGCAAGTTTTCATTGAGAGCGATGCTGGACGTCAATCGTGTCTAAAGTTTTGGAGTGAGGTTGACGTCATATTTTCCCCTTCAAGTATACCACAGGCGGCCGATCTATATTACGCTCCTAATACAATGACCGAAAATTTAATATGATCCAATATTCTCCTTTGCAAAATTCATCTTTCCACTCAAATTACCTATGTCTTAGTAATTTCGCCAAAATTTCAAGTTAGGCTATTTTATGGGTTCTTAAAACTTTTGCAGACACATGGCGCAATAAAATATTCGGTCAGTAGGACGTCTTTGTTCCGTCATTGAGAACAGAGAAACAACAATGCCTTTCAAAGTAACCTTCCAAAATTATAAGGCCAAATTCCCATTTAAAATTTCGTATTCAATTAAATCAGAGATGGGGATTAGGGGATGAGAATAGTGAGAGTCAAGTAAACTAAAGCTTAGTCCACCGCTGTGGAGTAATGATCAATACGTCTGGCTATGAAACGAGCGGGCCCGAGTTCAAATCCTGGTTGGGACAAATTACCTGGTTGGAGTTTTACCGGGGTTTTCCCTCAACCAATTGAAGTAGAATTGCTGTGTAATTTTCGGCGATGGATCTCGGACTCATTTCGCCACCATTAATTCACATATCATCATAATCATCATCACCATCATCATCTATGCAGTCCACACCTGTGGAGTAACGGTTAGCGCGCCTGGCCGCGAAACCAGGTGGCCCGGGTTCGAATCCCGGTCGGGGCAAGTTACCTGGTTGAGGTTTTTCCGGGGTTTTCCCTCAACCCAATACGAGCAAATGCTGGGTAACTTTCGGTGCTGGACCCCGGACTTATTTCACCGGCATTATCATCACCTTCAATTCATTCAGACGCTAAATAACCTAGATGTTGATACAGCGTCGTAAAATAACCCAATAAAATAAAATAAATCATCTATGCAATAGCCCGGGTTAAGTTCATGGTGCCGCGTGCTGTACTTGTACAAGAGCGCGGCCGTTCGGCTACCCAATCACTCACAAGAATAGGAGTGGTAAGCACAATAAGCCTTCGGCTGCAGTGTAAGTCTTTGGGTCCCTCCTCCGTAGAAAGAGAAAAAAGCTAAAGCTTGTTTCACTCTTATTTCCGGCTGCACGCTTCAGCGATAACATCACCCCTTTGTACTTCTATTTTCGTACAAAATTGCACGAGGACAAACAGTGACGGAATGGAGTACGAATATAATTTATTTGGATCTATGGACAGGACATGTAGCACTTATGGGCGAATCAAGAAATGCATATAGTGTTAGTTGGGAGGCCGGAGGGAAAAAGACCTTTGGAGAGGCCGAGACGTAGATGGGAGGATAGTATTAAAATGGATTTGAAGGAGGTGGGATATGATTGTAGAGACTGGATTAATCGTGCTCAAGGTAGGGACCGATGGCAGGCTTATGTTAGGGCGGCAACGAACGTCCGGGTTCCTTAAAAGCCATTAGTAAGTATTACTATACTCGAAAACTAAAAAATGCTAAAATGTTAGCAGCAAAGAGAAACTGTGTATGTATTTCAAGCTTACCCAATTCACTTGCGTGATTCGAGTTCCGCATACTGCGGATAGATGGGGGACTGTGACTCATTTTTCAAGTTGCACACCACTTTGTCGGGCCACGTTATGCATGATGTATATCTGTGAAGTGTTATGTCGTGTACTACGGTGAGTATTCGTGTAAGTGTAGTGTAGAGAATGGGTGAGGATGATGATGATAATGAGGAAGGAAGAATGGAAAAGCCGGTCCGACACGTAGACTACTCCTGTCGAATAGCACCAAGAGAGACGCCAGGCTTAACGTCCCCATTCGACGGACGAATCACTATCAACAGTGACATATGCCTTCTCTTCATATGCACTGCGGAGAAATTTAGGATTTAACCCTAGCATAGGGTCTATTAGTGCACATTTAATGATCAGAAGTAGAAATTTTGCATGAAAATTTCGCCGATATTCGAACCCGGGACGGCTAGTCAGGAGGCAGACGCGCTACCACAGAGCTAACTCCGCGGACCTAAAAGAGAAGCTTTCACACTTTAGTTAACAAGACTGTACTATTTCATTAAATATTACCAAAATAGTCTCATGCGTATATTAGATAAAAATAAACTTATAGAATTAACTAGAAATATATATTTTTACACGTTTATTTTCATAAAAGTTACTATAAAGCTAACAGAACTTCAGAACTTGTCTTCACACATGTACGCTCTTTTCTTGTCACAAGATTATCTATGTCAGGATTTAAGTTTGTGGAACATAATAGTAAATTTTAACACAGACGTAAGATGCAAGTCTTATCTCTGATCGCCTCGCTGATTTGACAATGCCCATTTTAGAAAACATCTGCTTGTGTATATATATATATATATAAATCCAATCAATACTAACAGGCTGGCAGCGAAACTACGAACAAAATACCTGACTATTACAAAGAACACAAAAATACTTCAGCTTCCATTTGTTTTTGATCACATACTTCTGTGGTCTAATGTGAGACATAATTCTGCTACTGACGCAAACGTAATTGATTTGAACGATACACTGATGCGCATGTACTACTGCCCGACCGAGCGATTATGTTGTATGGTCGCCGAAAAGTGTAAAGTCACGTGACAGTTATTTTAAAGGGCCGTTTTATTTAAATTATTTTACACTGTTGCATAATATTACATAGAGTTCCAATTCCGAACGGCAAATATTTTCAGGAAAGAACCAGCCACTAGCTTTTACAGAAATGCATGCAGAAACGGGTGGGGGAAATCGAGAAGCGACATCACCACTCGGTCGGACAGTAGTTTGGTTTACCGACCTACGACATATGGATTGGCTGGCGCTAATCTACCATCTGGAGTCCATTCTGCTCCCCGATTCCCCTTCACCTTGGACGCACCCATGCGTGTTGTGCAATTATCTGATTCTTGTGAGTGCATTTTCGTGTGAGATGGCTCACATAATGCCACACTATTTGACTCTAGAAGAGGAAGTGTTTGTGTAATGTACAAGACATATACTGTAAGTATGAATCGACTCTCCGGATCTGTACAGAATTTATTGCATCCTCGACCGTCGAAGAGGCAGGTGGTACATAAATTAGTGAATAAGTTTGAGAAAATGGGTCGGTTGTAAACAAAAAACGAGCTAGAAACCGTACAGTCCTAACAGAGGCTAGATTAGATGGAATAGGCAATTCCCGAACATTCGCCACAAAAATACTGACAAAAATATCTCAGCAGATTGGCGTCCCTGTATCATCTACAAAAAACGCAACACGTTAGTACAATTGAGTTATAAATTAGAAGAACTTCAGTGGAAGAACTGGGGAGAGTTAACGATAGCACATTTACGTGATACTGCACTTGCGTGGGACGAGAAGGTTGACATTTTCAGCTACTATTATAAAGTAAATGTGTTTTAGTTTGTGTTGCTACGGAACCTACTAATTCTGACGGCCGCAACCGCAGTCCAGGCCGAGGACCCGCGCGCCGGTACATCGGTAAAGCAAACCGATAACAACTTTGTAGTACAGGTTTTTATGTATGTTTGTAGGCACTATTTCCCTTAACTGGGTTAAGTGCTACATAGGGAAGGTTAAATATTATTATTAGACACCAGTAGTAAATGTGAGGCTCAAGAAACAGCTTCTAAAATTACCTAAAAATATTTATTTGATTAGCTTCTACTAAACTGCAGGTACACAGGTGTTTGATAATATTCTACGTGATCCTTCGCCTTCCACTATTAACACAACATATAAAGTCATCGGCATAGTTCAGGATGAGGTTCTGGTCTGCTACTCCGACGCAGCGCTCGGTGTTGGTTCCAATCTCACTTGGGTTCATAATACTCGGTGTCATCTGGCTAAAATAAAATCTCGCTATCACCAATTCCGCCAACACTAGACACTATCGCAGTTGATACAACGTCGTAAAATAACTGATTCAGAAGAAACTGGACGTGTAAAAAAAAACTAAA
The DNA here is from genome assembly GCF_040183065.1 of Periplaneta americana. Taxonomy (NCBI): domain Eukaryota; kingdom Metazoa; phylum Arthropoda; class Insecta; order Blattodea; family Blattidae; genus Periplaneta; species Periplaneta americana. Next base: position 132,387,645 of record NC_091126.1, read on the forward strand.
ATTTAATATTCGCGTTTCACCTCTTTCTACTAAAAAATATGCTAAGAATTTCCTTATTATCTCTTTGAAGATAGTACACCAGTTAGAGTTATATTGTAAAATTTACATATTTAACGTTAATCTGAATGTGAATTATATCTGGCTCTCCTGTGTTAATGCCACGTAGAAAGGCTATTCAGGTAGGGGAAACTAGCCTAAATTGACATACTCGGATAAATTGACATACTGAGTATTTCTAAGAAACGTCACAAGTCTCGCTGCATTTCCGGGTTGTATTGTGTTGCTACATTGGGAATACATAACCTTTATTGATGGTAGCATTCAAGACGAACTGTGTGTTACGTAGGAAATTCATTTCCAAATACAGATTGTTCAAACTTTTGAGGTAAGATTTGTTTCTTGTTTCTTATGTCATATAGCTTGTTTTAAATAGAGTTTGTATTGAATACTCTAGTATACCAAATATTAAGGAATGCAGCAGTACTTAGGTTGATGTGATTGTGGAATTATAATGGCGGAATTTTTAAGTTATGTACAACAGATGGTGTCAGGCTAAAGTGACATACTACTGATCAGGGTAAAGTGACATAACTGGTAAAGTGACATAGTTATGTCACTTTGCTCGGACAAATTAAAAGTTGCAGATATAATGGAATATCTGTGTTTATAATGCGTTATGTTATAAATTAGCCTAATTACGAATACTGAAATAACTTCAAAAGTAGCTTTATTAATTTATAAATAAAATTTTGAATGTTTTCAAAAATTGAAAATATTAAATTTGACCGAAAATATTATATATTAACTTCTTTACAAATGGTTGGGCAATACAAAAGGAAAACTTTCAAAGTTGGGGTAAAGATTGCATGCAAAGAGCTATACAGGCTGTTGAAAACAAAGAAATGGGATGGCTTAAAGCTGCAAAGCAATATGGTGTGCCACAAGCAACTTTCAGAAGAAGAGTGTCAAAAGGGAAAAACAAAATTTTACGTGACACTGAGAAAGGTCTAGGACGTTATAAATGCACTTTTGATCAAATCTAGAGAGGGAGCTCGTTGATCACATCAAGGTGTTACAATCTCGAATGTTTGGATTGACGGCTATTGAAGTAAGAATACTTGCATATCAGCTGGCCGAAATTAATGACACAGAACACCGTTTCAATAAAGTCACTCGTATGGCAGGCTGAGACTGTCTGATTGGCTTTCGTAAACGTAATCCTGATATTTCTCTGAGAAAACCTGAACCTACAAGTGCTGCTCGTAATATGGGTTTCAATAAGCCAAGAGTTTAACATTTTTTAAAACATATGAGAGAGTTATAACTGATAACAATATTAGTATGACGCGAATTTATAATGTTGATGAAAGTGCCTTATCAACGGTTCAAAAACCAAGAAAGATATTTGCTGCCAAGGGGAAAAAAACAGTAGGATGCTTGACAAGTGCTGAGAGAGGACAGCATGTTACAGCGGTGTGTTGCATGGGAACTACAGGACATTTTATACCTCCTGCCCTAATCTTCCCACGTAAGAATTGGAAACATGAATTGTTAGATGGCGCGCCAGTAGGAACATTAGGACTTGTTCAGGAGAAAGGTTGGATAACGGAAGAGGTTTTCTTGCAGTGGTTGGAGCACTTTTGCCAGCATGTGAAGGCGAGGTTGGAAGATAAAGGTTCTCTTGGTTTTGGACGGGCATTCTAGCCACAAAAATCTAGACGTGCTAGAATATGCTAAAACAAATGGAGTAATGGTTTGTTTGCCTCCCCACTGTACCAATCGTATGCAACCTCTTGTTGTTGCATTCTTTGGCCCCTTTAAGATTTTCTATGACCAGGAGATTACCAGATGGTTAAAGGCACATCCTGGTGGAGTCGTTACACAATACCAAATAAGTTCAATTCTTTCAGTTGCATTTGGTAAAGCTGTTAGTGTAAAAACAGCTCAAAGTGGCTTTGAGAAGACAGGACTCTGCCCAGTGAATGCTGACATATTTGAGGATCATCAATTTGCACCAAGTGAGACAACAGATCGTCCCAAGAAGCCAGCTAATGCAGAAGAATTTCCTTCTTCATCTACATCTTTCACTAATGCTGCCAAGGAATCCTCAACACCATCACCTGCTGCAGACACTAATGCTTCTTCAAATGAAAAAAATTGTGATGTGGCTGTAGCTTTGAAAGTTCCTATTTTAGAGATTTCACCTTTGCCTACGTCAGATAAAGTTACAGCGAAACGTAGAGCAACCCAAGGGCCAACTGAACTGACCAGTACCCCAAATATTAAAATGACAAAGCAAAAGGCAGAAGAAAAGAAATCCAGAGTTCAACGACAATCGAAAAGGATAGTGAAAAAAAGATTGGAATTCTCACAAGAAGAAGCTGATGATTCGTTTGATGATGTGGATGATAATGATGATGATGATGATGTTGATGATGATGATGATGATGAAGCTTGTTTGTATTGTAACGACCTTTACAGTCAGTCTAAGACAAAAGAAACATGGTTCCAATGTATGAAATGTAAAATATAGGCTCATGCTGAATGCGCAGGTATTTCTTCACGAGCAAAGAAAATATGCGAAATATGCAAATAAGACTCTTAATTACTTGTTTTCTATTAACGTGTTTTCTTTAATGATAGGGAAAAAATTTATTGTGTAATTTTTGTATTTTTTTTTGATAATGCACTTAGTTAAAGTAAAAATTGTACCACTATGTCATTTTAGGCACATATAAGCCTAAAGTGACATATTCCATGCTTTTCATAATATGTTTTTTGAATATTTTTCATTCATGTGTATCATTTATTTCTTTATGTAGAATGAAGAATTATAATAATAGCTTATATTAAAAAAGTAATTCACATCAAAAATTTTAATTACTTCGATAATATTGAAGGAAAACAAAATGGTATGTCAATTTAGGCCGATCTCCCCTATCGTTAAACCCTAAGGAGTCTGAGTGGTCAAACCTTCATTCTGTCACGCAGATTGTCCGGGTTCGAATCCTGGTCAGACTTGGAATTTTTAATTGAAAGATCCTTACTGATGCTTGTGATGGAAAAGATCGCACGTAGGGTTTTCCTAGGAGTCTTCCCGTTTCCCAATATTAGGCATCTACTCGTAAATAATTCCGTCAAAAATGTTCAATTTCGGTCCATAACATTCCTCGAACGCTGGCTGGCGACGCATGAAGGAGGCTGACCTAGGGACGAGTGGGGTTGCCTGCTCGAAACCTGAGTACGCTGCGAACCTTAGTGCAGTCAGTCGATGCGGGCTTGGGAATGCGCCTAGGTTGAGAGTTAGAGCAATAGATTTTGGAAGATCGCAGTGCTGGGTCCCGAAATTCCATTCCATGAATTAGTAGAATGGAGTATTTGACGTTGTCTTCAATTTTGTGCGTGTGTGCGTTGGCTACCATTACGCTGCAGTTACAGGGTAACTCAGGAGGAATACTACGGCAGTAGGGCTATGGACTATTCTTAGTAACAACTTCATATAAACGTTTGTTCAATTTTCAATGGGGATGGAGATACAGCTGTTTAAATTTTACGCATAACAAACCTCACATGTGGCAAGAAAGACAAAAAAAATACTTAATGATCACATTTATGGCTTATGTGCAGGGAACGGATTTATATGGACTAAAAATATATGAAATATGTAAATATATATGTAGTTATTTTTACCAAAATATGGAATTAAATATGGATTTTTACCAAAATATGGAATTAAATATGGACTTAAAATTATAAAAAAATGACTATGTACGTTAAATATTGGTACATTTTAATCAAACTAAACAAAAAATATAATGGACGTACCTTATCTTCCAATGTAGTTTCAACAAAACACAATTTTTATTGTCTGTTACCATAACAATAGGTTACAAACATTTCTTTCAAGTGCTGAAAAGTGAATCTTCTTCTATTGTCTCTGAGGATAGATTTATACTGACTAAAAGAGCGTTCGACGTCACAAGAAGTAACTGGTACATAATTCAATTTCACAGTGTCTGCTGGGGATAAGTCCAAGTTAATCTTCACTGTTGATTCACCACTCATCACAGCAACAACCTTTTGTAGTTCTTCATATCCAGGGTTTTTTGAAAGTACAGTGTCCACCTTAGCTCTTACTGCATCTGCAACTTTACCTCTACCACGATTCAGTTGTTCCACAGTACTATTTATAATTTCAAAACTTTCAGATAGTGAAAGGTGCCTATTTTGGAGACTTTTGAGCGTTTTTATGATGCATGAAAATGTATGCTGAATGTGAGCTAAGTCATTCTTCACACTTATGTCACAGGTAACTGTTTTCGCAGTATCAATTGAGACTGCATCTTCAGAGTCCAATGCAAGGAGAACATTGTTAATAGAGTCTATATGTTCGGCATAATATTCAACTGCTTCTAGCCATGTACCCCATCTAGTTAAAATTGGCTTTGGTGGCAATGGAATTTCAGGGTACATTTCTTTCAACACGTTAACTCTACTGGGAGCTTTGAGAAATACTTTTTTCACTGATGAAATCAACAAATCTACTTTAGGGAAATTGTCTCTGACCACTTCTGCCACACGATGAAATGCATGCGCCACACAAGTAAAATGAGTCAATTTAGGATATACAACAGATAATGCTTGTCCAGCTTTGACCATATAAGGGGCAGCATCGCTAATAAAGAATAACACATTATCGTACATAATACCCTTTGGCCACAGGATACCCATAGCTTCGTTGAACAGTTTAACTATAGTTTTGTTATTGCACTTTTCTAGAACATCACAATGTAAAAGAATTCGTTCAGAATATTGTTCACTTAACAAACCGATAACTACATTACCAACAAGTCTACCTTCTTTGTCGGGAGTCTCATCAATGGAAACCCAAATTGAACTATCTTTAATTTCATCTCTTATCTTCCGTATTGTCTCATCGTAGATGGATGGAGCATACGTCTTCCTAAGTGTTGACTCATCCGGGATTGTATGTTGAGTATATTTTTCAAGGAATTCCCTGAAGACCTTATTCTTTAGTTTGTAGAGAGGAATATCAGCAGAGATGAGAGAACGGCACAGGTCGATGTTAAACTCAGATCTTACATTCGATGTTGTTGGTTGTGTTAAAAACAATTGTCTCTGCTTGGAATTTAGTTGTTTGTTGGCCTGATGTTTACTAGTTGTAATGTGTTGTTGCACCAGGAACTTTTGTGTAGATGATACTGCACACTGACACAAATTACAAAATAATATTTTATTGTCAGTTGATAAACCATCTTCTTTAAATTCTGAAATGTAACTTGTTAGTTTTGATTTTAAATTGACTGAATGACGTACTTTTGGCATATTTACCGTCTTTATAGTATGATTTACAAAACTGAACCTATGTGTACTCTGACTGGCATTTAACTGTTGAGCTGCACAACTGAAGTCTGATAAAAATTTTAAATTAAATTAATACAGTTTTGTAACTTACTTTCCCATTGTTGATAGGACTGCTAATTTTCAAATAACTCTGATGTTAAAGGGATTACTGAACATGTGTTTAAATCTCTATTGTTGAAATGTATTTTTAAAAGTTAATGGAATTTTGTTTTGTTTTATTGTTAAACCTAATATAATATGGACTGTTTTATATGAAATATGGAAAATATATGGAAATTAACGAAAATATGTACTAAACTCTAAAATATGGAAAAATATGGAAAATAAAAGTAGGATTTTTCAACCCTACACATTGTGAAACATAAAGATAATGCAAAATATAAATTATATTAGCTTTATAAGTAAATATGTATTTACATATAAATCCTTTCCCTGCTTATGTGCAATTCGCCGATACATTTCAACAGTTCTTTGCACTCTCCGCTCTGTTGATGTGTGTTGCTCTTTTCAGGTCGAATTGTTCTTTAAAGAGGGTAGCTTCTATTCATAATGCGATCGACCAATTGAAAGTATCTTGCGTTTACTTTGTTTTGGTACACTTCGCATTTCCTCCACTCCCACAGAAAAAAATAACAGGAGTAAGGTCTGGGGACATTCGTGGTTAATGCACGTTACCACCGCGGCCGAATCATCGTTCGGGGAATGTGAGATTTAAATTATGTGCCACCTTATGGCTAAACTGTACAGGGGCTCTGTCATTCTGAAAGAACATGTCTAATCTTGCAGCCAAGGGAACTACAAACATCTGTTTCTCTACACCCATTATTATAAACAGTGCTGCCTTCAGGTAATCTCAGAAAAGCGACACGTACTACTCCTTTGTATGTACTCAATATTACGAAGCCGTTTGTCGTTCCTTCATACCATTTGTAAAGTAAGTTATGCGTAATTTTCAAACAGGTCTACCTCCATACTCATTGAAAATTGGACACAGGATTACATCGCTCTATCATTCCACCAACACTCCCCATATTCCCTTCACTTCATCTGTCGTGTGCAATATTTACAAATAAGCTGGAGTAAATTGTTGGGAGTACTAAATGTTTTTTTTTTTCACTTGGTTAATTAACGACGCTATATCAACGACTGGGTTATTTAGCGTCGATGGAAGTGGTGATAGCGAGATAGTATTTAGCGAGATGAGGCCGAGGATTTGCCATAGATTAATTGACATTTGCATTATGACTGGGGAAATTCTAGGAAATAAACCAACCAGGTAATCAGCCCAAGTGGGGATCGAGCCCGGGCCCGAGCGAAACTCCGGATCGATAGTAAATATTTCCGATGCTGATAAAGAAAGGCCAGATGTCAACACTGATTTCAAGAATGCCACCCAAGCCACCTGTTCATCATGAACAATCAGCGCACAATGGACCAATGCTAACCTACAGTAAATACAAGGGTCAGTCCGGTGTCCGATATGTCTGACCCTCGAAAAGTAAAGCCGATCGAAGCCATAGTCTTGTTTATTATTTTTTTTGTGCAATGGTAAAGCTCTTTACTTTCTGCTATTTTTCATTGCAACAGAGTTGCATGGATCACACGTAATTATTGGAATATTTTTACTCACATGTGTATCACGACATTTAATTATACATTTTTCATCAAATCGCCAGTTTAATTCGAAGCAGCAGCTTTATATTGATATTTCGCCGATTCTATGCGTGTGTGTCTCATAGATGTCATTAGTGCCGAGAAGTGTAGACCACTTAGTTCGTCAGAGACTATCGAGAGTGTGCCACAGTTGCTGGGTCTACATTACACCCGTAAGCAATGGATGATGATGATGATGATGATGATGATGATGATGATGATGATGATGATGATGTAGAAATGTGATGTCACAGGGAACCGGAGTTCCTGGAGAAAACACAAGTTACAAATTCAATATGGTTCGGGATTTGAATCCGGGCTTCTTGGTTCAGAAACCCAGAGCGCTACCACTGATCCACCGTGGTGTTAAAATTAAATTAAATTTTAAAAGATGGCTCCAACTTAATACATACTACGCTTTCATGGTGTATTCAAATCGATCTGAATAAGTTACATTTTCTGTACGGAATACGATCCCTGTTTTCATGCAATTTTCGATACGTATGGGCTATTTCGTATGGAATCGATCAGTAAAAAACCTAGCATTTTTTAATACTCTAATTTTTTCCCTATTTATACAAGGTGTTGAGGAGAGTGCATTTTCAAAAATATACTATCGACAGTCAAATGGTTTTCGTACTATTGAGCGACAAATTTAGCGTATTTTATAAAAACAAGCCTCTTTCAGCGCTCAGAACTCTGGAACCATTTACTGCAGAACATTGAACGAGAGCTCATTTTGAAGCTGACATTTAGTAGGTTATGATAAGAAGTAATACTTATGTTTATTGTATAGAGAGAGACAAATAATCTGATTTTACTTACTTTTAGGCTTTTTGCCCATTTTTTTAAATATAAAAAATATTAAGAAAAAACCTTGCATTATTAAGAGGTATTCGGTATTGTTTGCTTAGTGGCTCGGCAATAAATTTCGAGGGTATTAAGTAAATTATTTTCACACGCATAGACTTGAACGGCGCAGTACCCCACACACTGGCCGAGAGCTTAAGCTAAGCGAGCATTGGGCGTCATTTTACTCCTGTGTTTATGAAAACTTGTGATAAAGCTAGCCCAGCCATGACTGCTAGACGACACATCACGTGTTTGTCTCCTGGCCTTGCTTGTCTCTACTACCTACAGTCAGCTGGTTAGTTCACGCGCGTACTATTTATTTTCTCTATTTGATATTTTCAATACTTTCTTATCAAAGGTGCACCAGTAAAAAATATGTGTTTATTTGTACTTTCAATGCGGAATCTAACCATATATTTTAAAAATATTTTTTCGTGGGCAAAGGCGTCTTAATGAAAAAAAATCTAAATTTCTCCATTTCCATAAAAAGTAAGAAAAACTATTTACATGTCAATATAAACTATAATTCTTCAGCATCAAAATAAACGATGATTTTGATCATTGGGGTGAAAGGGTTTCGGAGCCACAACAGTTTAAAGTTGCTAATTTTATGAAAATAGGCTAAATTAAAATATTTTTAATTTGAAGACTATGAAGTTCTGATGCCTCAAACTTTGCACAAAGCATTGTATCACAGTTGTCAACGGACAGAAAAAGTTTCATTGTATTTAAAAGTTGCAAGGTCAATTTTCTCTATATTTCGGTCGATTTAAGATGGAATAGCCCGTATTGAAAACGATCTGAGTACGAAAGCTGAAGTTTCGAAAGTAGTTGTGTTGGTTAACATGTCATCGACATATTGGCGTGTTAGTCACTTTGTAGGTATTAGCTACAAACAATGTTGCGTTTTCTAAATGAGGCGCATGGAAATTTAGTAATGAATAATGGTAATATTGACTTTTAGGAAAACACGAAATAATGTTTTACAGCACTCCTTTTGAACATACATATTGCCCTAGCTTTTGGTAAAACTGCCGACACATCAAACAAATGACGATCGGTCACGCGCTTAGCGTATTGAGATCGTATTGAATACGATACCCGTTTTCATGGAACTCAATTCGAATTGAATACGATCCGAACCCACTTTTTAGGTGCAGCCTATCGACCTTGAGACATAGATCGAATTGAATCCCCGTTTTCATTAAGATTTCAATACGGTAAGTATATTCAGATCGATTTGAATACTCCATGAAAACGTAGTACCTGTGGAATGTTTACTTCTTAAGTAAGTTTACCATACGTCCCGTAAAAAGCAGGACAGTCCCCTTTTTTTGGTCTAGTGTCCGACGTCGTCATAATTTTTGTCGTGACGCGCTAAAGCCTGTTTTCAATCAAATTTCGTTTCATAATGTCAATAATTTCACTAAAATTTACTTCATAAGTTAATTTTCAAATTACTGTTTTTACTTGTATAAATGTTTTCAAATGTTAGACTTTTAAATCAGCAAACATGAATAAATTATGTATGAAAAGTAGGCTTTTATTAGACAAAGAGGTAAGTGTAAAGTTGTGTAAAGTGACATAAATGAAATGGCAAACATTCCTTAAAGGCAATAGTGTTTTTTTTTCTTAACTCCCTTGTATCAATCTTTCTTAATACGTTTTGCAGTAACTTCTAACTTCAATTCCCTTACGGAAAAATGTCGATAGTAAAAGTATTCCATATTTTCATGAGAAATTTAGGGCAGGCTTATTCTTAGGTGACACTCGGAACTCACGACCACGGCTTCAACACAACTCTCGTCTTGGGCGTTGCATATGCTGAATGGATATTAATTTATTTACTACTGTAATTGTTTTATCAATTCTCATTTGTTACTTTTTGTTATTTGTTATCATCCATTCCTTTATTTCTGTGTTTATTTTTCAATTACGCAATCACAACAGCTACGACATTATTGTTCAAAAACAAATCAACAAGTCAAAGAACAACATCCTACAATGTACGATTTAAGACTAAAGACCTTTCAGATAACAGTGAAATGCTTTTAATACAAAATAGCAAATGGAATATAAATATGGCAGTAAACAAGTGTTAAGCATGACAAACAATTCCGTTTGATATCCTCGTGTTAGATAAAGGGCGTTACCTTGCCAGTTATTTCATCACTATGATGAAAACGGCTATTTCGAGATTACAAAACAGCTGCGAACCTTATCATGCTTCATCATGCAGATGTGTTATTCAATGATTTATCTTATCTGGCATGGCAATACCACGCAGAGACTTCTGAACAAAGACGAGTAATGACTTGTTTCTGGTTGACAACGCAGTTATCGCCCACATTAAAGTCAATTTCTATGAGAAATCAAGCCCGTCGACAATGGAAAGGATTTTCGCTGCGCACAATATCGTGTACAGCACAATGAATCCACGTGAACAAGGGAATTCATTTCCACCTACGTATCCACGTGCACAGCAAGAGTATTGTATGTAGGCTATATATTTTTACGTTCGACCTTAATAATTCTTTCAATTTATTTATACACAAGTATTACAGTATATTTAACGATGTTTTCACGTGCAGAGTTTATTCAGTATCGAGGATTGGTAGGCGAGAAATGACAGAGAAAGTTTCCTCTTTCAGGGATGTACTGTATACCTACAGAATTCATGCTAAAATTTTATCGTCCGGGTTTGAATCCTCGAATGTCGGAATCAAACGTTCACCATGGTAACCACTTGAACATCGTAGACGACTTATTCAGGAAACGTGGTAAAGCGAGTCCGTCGCGATGGCTATGTGGATAGCGTATGCACTGCACAACCATGCCGTTCGAGGTTCAATTCCATGCGTGGGTTGGGAAAGAGATGCATCTTCCATCTACGAAATTGGTTGTTCGTCCGTTGACCTGTGATGTCTCGGCTGTGACCCTGGGTCATGCTGATCCTAAGACTACTAAGGCTCGCATTTGTGGAGTGTCTAGTACGATAAAGAATATATTTCCCTTCCCGCAATGGTGGACAAAAAAGGGAAGTTAAGGGCAGACTGTACTTCCATATCTTACAATGTTAAATTCCTCAATTTTGGGTGCACTTTTCTCAGAAGTTATAAAAGATACAAATGTGGAGAAATAGGGCATATTTAACATACCTTTATGTATACAACCGGTTAAATAAATTTAAAATTCCACTGAGCGGTTGGGTAAAAGAAAAAATTCATTGATAACATTTTTTGCATTAAGAACTACTACAAATTATTTTTATTTTTGCTGAAGATAGAAATGAGCCGTTCAGAGCAGAAGTGGTGTAAGTCAAACATGGGTAATGAGGGTTAAAGTAAACATTCTGTAAAATATAGCGCAAAGTAGCTATCAATATTAAATTCATTTGAACTATTAGTAGACAAGTGGATAGCACGAAGGGCATATTAATTGCTACTTTGCGTTATATTTTACAGAATTTTTATTTTAAACCTCAATACCCAATTTTGACTTACACCACTTCTGCTCTGAACGGCTCAAATAATCTTATTTTTTTATATTATAGATTTATCAGCTGAGCGGCGCCGGAGTGAATTTTTCTCCTCAAATATTAATTGTCAATATTACAGATATTATTCTGTAGGACAAATTGATAAATCTATAATATTTTCATGGCTGCAGTACATATATTCGTACAGATTACTGTGCACGTAACTGCGGAATCCCGGCCAAACAAGTCACTCAGATGAGTGCGCTCCTAGTAAAATGGCCGTTGACATTGGACATATACGTCAACATATATGCCCAACTTGGAGTCAGGCCACAAAGGGAAACATTGAAGGAGGAGGGTTAGGTCCGGTGCTGTGGATTGAAAGCGGCATAGCTCAGTGAGAGCGTTTGGTACGTAGAACCAAGGACCCGGATTCAATCCCCGGCGCCGGAGTGAATTTTTCTCCTCAAATATTAATTAATTTTTTTAACCTAATGTGTGAAATGCCATCACATTGATATTGTAAATTAATTTCAGCCTTCTGGGTACAATACTTTTTGAGAAAATTGCATCAAATGTAGAAAAAAAATAATAAAGTGCAGAAAGATGGTATCAAAGTTTTCATATCATGCAATGTTAAATTCCTCAATTTTGGGAGTATTTTCTCAGAAGTGATAAAGCATAAAATGTAGGAAAAATAGGGCATATGTAACATACTTCTATGTATAGAATCGGCTAAATACATTTAAAAATTCACTGAACAGTTGGCAAAAAATTGTCATTGATAACATATTTGCATTAAGAATTACTACAATATTTTCGCTGAAGATAGGGCTAAAAGCTGACAATTAGAAGAAATAAAATCATATTATCATTTTACACATAGTAAACTATCGAAAAACTATAAAAACCAAAATTTTATTTTTTTTTTGTCAAAGTCCTGTGTACAGAATCCCTTTAAGCAGAGTAAAAAATAAATAAAAACATAGAAAGTTGAAATAAGATAACGGTGGCTGAATCGAATTAGAAGTGGCGCAAATGACCTACACGGATTATTGCCATCTGGACATAAACATGGAACTATCGTGTATACTGGAGTAAATCCCCCTTTTTAAATTCGTAGACGAAGAAGACCAAAGGAAATTAAGCGCTGACTGCAAAATATCAGTACTATAACATCGAACAATTCATGTACTAATAAAATTAATATTTATAGGGAGTTCTGCAGATACACTATGCACTTCATTCCGGTCTTCAAATCAGTATACTACAGGGAGCTCAGGAAATGGGTAGTGGTAGGAATGGATGCAATGCTAGTAGCCGAACGTTACTGTCACTTACGAGTACTACGCGTCCGGAAAATATTGGTCGCTTCACCTAATACACAGTACGTTTAGTAAAATAGACTTTTAACTGTTGAATTTTAAAGTAACTTATTTTTATCACTACGAGAGTCGTTATTAGGCCTATATTATTTTAAAGCATTTGCGTAATTGTATCTACATCTCTTATGGTAGGCCTATATTACTGAATAATTTTATATTATAACAATTTATCTACACAAAAGAGTAGGATAGTATTTAAAATAATAATAATAATAATAATAATAATAATAACATCCATTACTACTCCAAAATTAAGGCTGAAGAGTTATTTTCATCTTCTTGCTTTCTTGGATTGAAACAAGTAAATTCAACAGTTAATAACAAAAACTTACTTGATCTTGTATTTACAAATTTAACCGAGACTGAGGTCAATCTGGCCACTCACTCACTAGTCTTTCAGGATGACTATCATCCTCCCTTAGCAATAACTCTTGAAGTCACACTAAATTTTTCTCCCCAGAATCAACAAAATTCTTTCCCAAATTATTCTGAAGGTGATTACTTGAATTTATATTGGAGTCTACATAATTACGATTGGTCCTGTGTTTACCAAGCTGTTGATGTAAATGATGCAGCTAGCTCACTATGTTGAGTAGTTAATAGTGTCATATCCCAGGCAGTTCCTGTCACTAGAGTCAAAAGATCTAGTTATCCACAATGGTTTTCTAACACCTTACGTAAACTTATTAGAAAGAAAGACCATGCACATAAAAAATATAAAAAATTCAAAACTGAATTTTATTATCAAACATTTTCCTACTATAGAAAACTTGTGAAATCTAAAATTAAATCGGATAAATTATCACGGCTTCAAAATATTAATGAAAATCTTAAAACGGAACCAAAAAAGTTTTGGAAATACATTGAATCATTTCGGAAGACAGATAATTATCCCTCTGAATTAATTCTTAATGATAAACACATCACAGATCAATTAGACATTGTCAATGCTTTTGCTGATCACTTCAAATCTGTTCAGACTAAACACAGCCATACATATGAAAACATTATTACGAATATAACAGACTCATTACCTATACCTAAAGTAACACATGATGACGTTCGTAAAGCAATTAAAAAGCTGAAACCAACAAAAACAATTGGCACTGACGGCATTCCAAATTTTATAATTAAAGGATGCTCTGATATATTTATTCCTCTTTTAGCCCACATATTTAATATTAGCTTGAAAAAATGATGATTTCCCTCACTATGGAAACAAGCTGTAATTATTCCTATATTTAAAAATGTAAAAAGAAACGATGACAGAAACTACAGACCTATCTCGATCCTAAATAACTTTTTAAAAATTTTTGAAACCATTATTCACAGACATATATCTTTTTATGTGAAAAACAAGCTCAATTCTTCTCAACATGGATTTACTAAAACTAAATCCACTGTCACTAACCTGGTCACATATCTAAATCAAATTTACCAATAATTGAAACGCAAGGACAAACTGATTCAATATATTTCGATTTCAGTAAAGCTTTTGATGTAGTTCCGCACTATATCCTTCTTCATAAGTTAGGAAATATTGGCCTTTCTGTAAGCTAAGTAAACTGGTTCGAAAATTATTTAAGTAATAGAGTTTCATGTGTAAGACTGTTTAATATACACTCTTATTCTTATAATATAAATTGTGGAGTCCCGCAGGGATCTACTTTAGGACCTCTCCTATTTATTATATTCATAGATGATATATGTAAAAGAATAACTTCTGACTGTTCATTATTTGCAGACGATTTAAAAATTTTTCGTACAATCAAAAGCAGTACTGACTGTCAATCACTTCAATGTGACATTAATTCAGTCGCTAAATGGTCGGAAGACAATGGTATGAAAATTAACGTATCCAAAACTAATGTAATAATCTTTTCTAGAAAAACTTCTTCACTGAAATTTAATTATTATCTAAATAATGTTCTAATTAACAGAACGGATTGCGTAAAAGATTTGGGAATATTCTTTGACAGTAAATTGTATTTTCATAGTCACGTTGATTATATTTATAATCACGCAATCAGAATGTTAGGAATAATACGGTCAATAACTTATTCTTTTTCCACGCCCGATTCTCTTTAATGCTTTACTATACATTGGTGCGATCGAAACTCGAATATGCATCTGTAGTTTGGAACTCGATTACAACTACGGACTCGGTTAAATTAGAAAATATACAAAGAAAATATACAAATGTTCATTCAGATTTCTGCCCATTAATTCGGGGTACAGTTATGAGAGAAAACGTGAATGTTTTTAATTGTCAAAATCTATATGCTAGACGCCATGAGCTGTACTCAAAGGTGATATATCCTGTGACTCTTTCTTAAACAATATTACCTTACGTACTCCAACACCCACAGAGTTCCATTATCGGGCCCATACTTTTCAATATATTCATTAATGACCTCCCGTTTCGCTATATCCACGG
This sequence comes from Periplaneta americana, assembly GCF_040183065.1. Lineage (NCBI taxonomy): Eukaryota > Metazoa > Arthropoda > Insecta > Blattodea > Blattidae > Periplaneta > Periplaneta americana. The sequence goes on from NC_091126.1 coordinate 132,402,835, forward strand.
CAGAAGTAGTCATCTGTATATCTATGCAGACGACACTGCCCTCTTGGCGATGGGCAAAACCTATAGATTAGCGTCCCGTAGATTACAGTCGATCTTAGATCACCTCCAGCCGTGGTTCCACGACTGGAGAATCAAGGTCAATGTAGAGAAATGTCAGGCCATACTCTTTTCACTCAGAGCGAGGCTCGAAGACATAGCACCACCACCCACACTTTTCGGACGAGAAATGCCGTGGATGAACCAAATTAAATATTTAGGGATCATTATGGACTCTCATCTCAACTTCCGAGATCACATCCAATCCCTTCTTCGTAAGGCCAACGGGCTGATAGTTAGACACTATCCCATTCTGGCGGCCTTAACTCCTGACAACCTGAAGGTAGGACTTACCATGTATAAGGCCCTCATTCGCTCTGTCATTACCTATGCCGCACCCGCATGGGGGTTTGCGGCAGTGTCCCATCTCCGTAAACTCCAAGTTGTCCAAAACCAGGTGATTCGACTCATTACCCATCTCCCCCGAGTCGCCTCGAGAAGAAAGTTCCATGATGAACTAGAGTTGCCAACCATAGACGAGTTCATTGCTCGACTGGCTAGGAACCTGTATGCGGAAGCTCGTGCTAACCCCAACCCGCTCATATCTGGCCTCGGCCAGTATTATCCTAGGTTACGGCGTAGACACCAGACAGGTCCATTAGCTATACTATTGAGACAGGAGGACAGGGAGGCTGGCGTTACTCCCAGGTTTTGGTAGCCACGACTCAACTCCATGAGACTCCTTGGATAGTGCAACCGCTGTAAAATGACCTTGTCTTAACTGGGCTAAACAAAATCCCTCCATAACATATCTACTTTTGTTGATCGATGGAAATCTAATAGAGCCAATTGGCTAGTATATATCCATCTATTCATAGAGTCATTCAACCTAAGAGCCAACTGGCTAGTCTCTGATATTGAGACAACTCATCCTGCCTAAGGTTTTTCCGTGGTTTTCCTAAGGCGCTAAGACAAATGTCGGGATGAGCCCTAAAAGAAATGGGCCACGGACCTGCACTCATATCCCCATGAATCTCCCTAATTAACAATTACATCTCTCCCCCCTCTTCGCAATTGAGCCAACATATAGCCAAATGGCTGGTCTCGAAATTGAGACAAATCAACAAGGCTCATGACCTCCTACATAATAGCCAAATTGGCTAGTCTCTTATATGAGACAACTCATCCTGCCTAAGGTATTCCGTGGTTTTCCTCAGGCGTAAGACAAATGTCGGGATGAGCCCTATAAGAAATGGGCCACGGACCTATATGCCCTTCCCCATATATACTCACCTTTATTATAAATTATGTATGCCCTAGTTCAGATAATATTAATAGTCTATTAAACATACGAGGTCACTCAATAAGTCGCAAATTGAAAGGACAGGGACCTCTCAAATTGCAGCTTAGATTTCACGGCGCTTCTTCCGACGGCCTTCACCTGCTTTGTCATCGAACAACAGATGACGGCGTCTTGCCATCCTAACGGCAAACACCAGCCAACTCCTCCTCGCCCCGTTCCGTGATCAATTGATCAATCTCAGCCCCCCTCGCGTATGTGGTACCTAAGAGGTTACGTCCAATTTCGGCTTCCCCTTCAAAATTTTCTAGAGCTCCTTCAGGAGAGCAGCGTAACCCGGAGTGAGACTAGTGGCCAACAGGCTTGGAGCTCACATATTTAGTTTTGTACAGCCCCCAACCCCTTGCAAGGACGCGTTTTGCATACCTTTTAAATTTTCCTCCCAATTCTCCTTCGATTTTTCGATTTTTTTCGTACTCCAACAAAAGATATGAGAGCCCACAAACTTTTCTATATTATAAATTCGAAATTTCTTTCACCAGTCTCCAGATGCATAAAAATGCCAACATGCATGGCTGCGAATTCGATCCATTCAGTGTATAGAATTAATTTGCTCTTGGCAACGATTTATCATTTATGTATTCTTTTAGGCATTATACTCAATTATCATTGGCTCATAGTATTCTTAGTTATGTATTTTAAAGTCATCCATTATTTATCCATTCATCGTCATTATTGTAATTAATTGTAATTTTATTTATGTGTAATAATTATTTTTGTATTATGTTTTTGTTATATTTGTGCTGAACTGTAACTGGCCACTGGCTGTTGTACAGCACATTAAATAAATAAATAAATAAATAAATAATAAATAAATAAATAAATAAAAATTATTATTATTATCATTATTATTATTATTATTATTATTACAATATATTTTCTGTTATTTGCAGAAGACCAGCTAGTTATAACACAGGACTATGAGGACATAGAATATATGACCAGAAAACTTATAGAAGAATATAACAAATGGGGTTTAAAAATAAATTTAGAGAAAACACTATATATGTCCTGTGGGGAGGAAATAGAAGATTTGGTTTTGGAAGATGGAATGGGATGTATCAAAGGATGTGAGGAGGTGAATATTTGGGGGTAAAAATTAACTAAACATACAGCCAGGAAAGTGACATAAAATATAGAATTCAGAAAGGTAGATCAGCAATGGGGGTTTGATGGGATAAGACAGTAACAATTGAAACAAAACTCCAAATCTATAATAAGGAGTAAAGGTAAAAAAAGGTAAAGGTATCCCCGTAACATGCCATGAAGGCACTTGGGGGACATGGAGGTAGAGCCCCATGCTTTCCATGACCTCGGCCCTAGAATGAGGTGGTGTGGTCGGCACCACGCTCTGACCGCCTTTTACCCCCGGGAAAGACCCGGTACTCAATTTTATAGGAGGCTGAGTGAACCTCGGGGCCGTTCTGAAAGTTTGGCAACGAGAAAAAATCCTGTCACCACCTGGGATCGAACCCCGGACCTTCCAGTCCGTAGCCAGCTGCTCTACCAACTGAGCTACCCGGCCTCCCATAATAAGGAGTAATTATAACATAATATGGGGCGGAAACGTGGCATTTAAACACGAAATATAATATAATATAATATAATATAATATAATATAATATAATATAATATAATAATTTACAAAGAATATATAACTTAAGCTCAATTTATATCTCTGATTTTACGGTACAAATATGTACTGAATAGTAATGTTTAGAATTAATGTTACAGTCCCATAATTCAAAACCTGGCGATGATTTCGATCTGATTACAGATCGAAATCATCGCATCAATTTCAGCATAGAACACTTGAAATTTCCTCAGTAGCAGATAAAAATGTTTTTTTTTTTTTTTTAAGACAAGTGTAATTTATTGAGTATAGCAGTATGAGGTTACGATACGCATATTCTACCCACAACATTCATCGGCTTTCAAATTCCACTATTAATGATTTTTTGCTATTTCGCTATTATTTCACTTTCCACTATTATTTTAATAAAAAATGACGTTTATTGAAACAATTAAAATTACATTGGTTATGGTAAACAAATTAGGAGAAAAATATTGTTTCCCCTTTTCTGTCCTCATTTTTGCATCAATGTAAAAATGAGTGATACGGACAAAAAATTGTTACGTCTCATATCGATATTGCAGCGAATTCTCAAATTTTGTATTTAATATAACTTATACAGTTAATAAATTACATTTTATCTATTTCAACTTATCGTCGCTCTACTTCTTAACAGTTCTGTCTCCACAAAATCTGAATTGGATAAATCGAGGTTTAAAGGTTAAGATGCGTAGCATTAAAGGCAGGGAAGTTAGAAAAAAAACAATTAGGCTACATGGTATACCTACTTTTTTGTTCATAATCAAGTACTTATTACTCACACCAACAGAAATTTATATTGCCGTGTTTGGTTGTATTTTAGACAAAAACTTTGGGGATAGAACATTTGACAAATTAAATTACTAGAAGGTGCATCTCCAAAAAAACAATAAATAAAAAAAATGCTTCTTAATAGTCTTTCAACACATATTTTGTAAAACTGGACATAAACTGTGGGCATGTATGGATATATTGACATCAGTCTTTCACAATTGCAGAAGGAATGATCACATGATTATTACAAGGAGAAGTGTTGAGCATTGTTTAAGAAATAAGACTTGTGCTATCTTCTGATATTATCACTTGCGTCCTGGTTTTCCTTCCTTTGAAAAGTTTTACGGGAACAAATTCACTATAATAACTTAACCTACATTTTATCTGGAAATTATAGTCATTCGTGTACAGGAGGTTTAACTTTTGAGTGAGGTAGGGCTACTGCAGAGAAATTCATACCTTTGGAGATCTTTTTTTTTATAATTAATAAATTCTCTCATCTCAATTTCATCAGCCACTAGGTGCAATTATTTGTCTGAATGGCTTTAAGATTTCTTATTAGTGACACAGGACTGAATACACTATTTCAATAAATATTAGTTTATTTTCAATTACTGTACATTATAAAACCCGTCAACTTCACCCAAGAGTGGTAGACTAGCATCGGTACGAGCAAGTTCAAATGTATGCAAAAATGCCAGAAGAAACAAAGTGAATTCATACTCAATTACGACAAGCTAAATACGATAAGAAAAGTCACTTCTACTCTAAGTATGTAGTTCGAAAAGAAAGGACGCGTAATCGTACTAGTGTGAAAATTTCTACGAGAAGGTTTACCTACTTGCATTTTTTCAAGGTTAATGATGAACTTATCGGAATATTTTCTAAGTATCCTTGATATAAGGCAAAACAGATTTTATCATAGCTTTGAAAATTTAGTAAGCGCAGAAACTGGTGTGCCTCCCTCTCCCATTAAGCGAAAACATTCCAACAGTGATCTTCCAGAATATAAACTTGATGAGGTTCGAAATCACATGAAGTCATTCCCAATAACCGATTATCATTATTGTCGATACTTAACAAGTCGCCAATTTTGGACTCAAATTTAAACATATCACGGATTCACAGATGTGTAGGCTATATTATACAAGTACATCATTTTATTTTACTAACATTTCTAATATTAACCTGGCTGTACCTTAGGATTAACGGTTGAGAACCGGAAACACCGTTTGCTACCCCCTTCCACGACTGGAGTTCAATGATACTGGTGTAAAATACAAATAAATCACTTTACTTGGTATAGGAGGGAAGAAATGTAGTTCATCCATTTACGTAAACTAAGAAATATCGCGATTTTGAGTTTGATAATTTTCATTATGTTTTTGTTTAATCAAAATATAGTACTGTATTAACAATAAGTGCTTTTACTCACGAACTGACCTATCCATTCGGACGTATTTATTATGCAGTGTATTTTGTATTGTCTACAGCACATTAGCGTACAATATAGAGAATGAAGTTAAATTGAAATATAATCATAATGTGGATATTTAAACACATTTTTGAAAATGGTGGCCATTCATTTCGATACAGGCTTCAGTTCTTTTGTGCATATTATCTCTATTATCTCACTATAGACTATTGTACCTAATTCCAATGACCAGTTTCGTCCTTCGTACTAGTAACTCATGTTGAAATAATTCTGTACCTACTCTATAAAACAGTAACTTACGTACTGTAAATTCAATCTTCGCTTCTGCCCGATCCGAAAAGATGAAATTACTCGGAAATGCTATCTACTGACCGTCCAAAAGGTTATGTTGCAGGATCGTAGAAAGGGGGGAAATCACGTGACAATCAATTACTTAACGCGACCCTTTTGCTTAAGTCATTTTAAAAAGTTGTGTAACATTGCGTAGATGTTCAATTCCTAAGATAAATTAATGTTTTCAGAAAAGAGCTAAGACAGCCCAGCCACTAGCCTTTACAGAGGGGCGAGCAGAATCGGTTGGGGGAAACCGGAATGCGACGTAGGCAAACGGACAACAGTACCTGTGTGAAAATATGATTCAATATTGAAAGCTCTTTCGTCACTGGAAAACGCGAACATATTTCTGGAACATACTATAGGCCTACTGACTAGCTGAATACTGTATACTGTGACCGTAAGGCGACTTTCACTGCATACGCGGCCTTGGTTCTGTGTGGAGGATTATTGGAAGTTTACTAGTAGAGTGTGTGGAAGTGAAGTACATTAAAAAAACTCAGGTACAATAAAAATTCAAGTAAAATAAAATGTTATCCCTGTATAAAGAGTACTGGATAGCCCGTAAAAGAAAATATTTATACAGAATTTAATCTTATTTTCTTCAAACATAAGAGAGATCGATGCGATCACCGTGAAGTGTTTAAATGTAATATAAACTCAACTGATGATGAAGTGAAATATAATACAGATAATCTTTTCAGGAAAATGAAGGCAATGAAGAAAAATGCAAAGATAAGAAAGAGTTCGTGGCTGCGGATCAAACCATAACCCTGAAATGCTATGATCTAGAATATGTTTTTGCACCTCCTAAATCAAATGTTTCCATTTTTCTCTAATTTAACAGCGCATTGTTTTCTAGAAAAGAAAACTTACTGTTCTGTGCGGAACGAATATGACAGGAAGAGCGGGAAACGATACCGCCACTTCTCTAGTTTCAGTTCTTAACTCAATTTTTATGAACACTTCCAAGGTCACACATTTTAAACTTTGGTCTAATTCATGTGTTCGTCAAAACAAAAACAATATTATGTCAGTAGCAGTTTTGCATTTTCTAACAAGCGTGGAACAAAAGTTCTCAGAAACAGGCATTTTTTGCGTACATTTGAACTTTCTCGTACCAAGGCGGGTCTATCACTCTTGGATCGTCCTTTATCTTTTAAAATTTCCCTTTCCGTCCACATACCCAGTTCCTTGCTCTCGTCTTCTTTTCTTTACGTTTTTCGCCCAATGAATTGGATCCCATACCCTTTTCCGAAAACGCCCTCTTTCTTGCCTATATGAACAGAATTCGTCCCGGAAAAATCGTACCGCGACAATTCGTCCCAAACTATTTGTCACAACGCGTTTTAGTACCGCTACAAGATTTGTACCGCGACAAATCGTTCCAAAATATTTGTCTCAACATGTTTTCGTCCCACGTTTGTGCCAAATAAATCATAGCCTAAGTGTTTTCACAAGTATTTATTAATGCACTATTGAGTGAAATAAATCATTACATAATACTTTTAGAATAGATTTCCTGCTATGACGTGCCCCAGAGCTCGGATATATTGCTGAATTTGCCCAAGTGTAGGCCTATGATTACTTTCGTTTAGAACTTGATGTGACTCTACTTCTAAATCAACTCTAGCAGAACATTCTCCTCTTCTTTCACATCTTTCTGTTTTCTCCCTTGCTTCCCTATGCTTGGTGTACAAATATCCTTTCCAAATTAATTTGGTTTTGACTTTCTGAGATGTGGTGAGACGTGACGTTCGATGATGTTTAATCAGTTTGTACAACGAATTTTGATCTTGTTTTAAAATTTCGTCTGTTATTAAGCAACTGAAATTTATTAATTATTAATATTTCGCAATGGGACAATATGTCGTGGTACGTCGTAGATTCGGGACAAAATATTCTTTTATCAATTTGTCGTGGGACGAATTATTATTCTTGGGACGAAATGTCGCGTTACAAATTATATTCTTGGGATGAATTGTCGCGATACGTATTTCCCGGTACGATTTGTCGGGCTTCCATATGAACATGATGGCGATAACTTTCTGTATTGTCTCTAATTTAAGTCCACAAGGTATAAAAATTTTGGGGATCCTGAGGAAAACTGGTGTGGATCGGAAAGATAGGAGGCTCTTCAGTAAAATATTTATATAAAACGAGTCAAACTCAGGATAGGAGAAGAATTGTCAGAGGGAAGTAGAATAGGGAGAGGAGTATGACAAGGATGTCCTTTATCACCTATTCTGTTCAACATATACTTGGAGAATTTATATTACTATGATGTATCGAAGTACATGCGATATTTCCGTGCAGGAATTCTGCATTACCATATGGTGAAGAATGGGTAGAATGGAGAAAAATTCTCTCCAGCACCGGGATTCGAACCGGGTTTTCAGCTCTACGTGCTGACGCTTTATCCACGAAGCTACACCGAATTCAAATTCCGATGCCGGATTGAATCCTTCTCAGTAAGGAGAACAGAGAGAGAGAACTAAAATTGAGGGGTGATAATAGGAGGAAGCAGAATAAAGTGCATAAGATCTGGTGATGATATGGCTTTGTTAGCAGAAGAGGAGATGGTATTAAAGGATATGTCACTGGAGTTGAAAGACAGCTGTGAATAGTATTGAGGCTGAGAAGAATTGCCTATGTGTGCTCCAAAGTTGTTGGCCATTTGTCTCACTACGATTTTTTTTAAGAAACATTACACAATTCTGACGAAAGAATGCCGAAAATGAACGTAACCAAGTAGCTATGACATGAAAGGGGCACCAAGCTCGACAAAACAGCAACAGGGCCGATCCTGAAGATGTTAACAGTCTGGGTAACGCGTAGGAACAGGGGTTCCCGCAGTCCTCGCAAGAGAAGACATTCGAGTCCTTGCGCTGTGCGACTGGCACTCGAGTATATCTCGCCCTAAAGTAGGGTACCGAAAGCGACATGCGGAAACCAAGACTCCGATTTCAGAAGACTTTAATTTGGAAAATGCCGAAATTTATGTGAGGGAAGATGTAAGTCCGTGCCCCATTTTTTTAATGCATACAGAATATAGCCAAATAATACTGGATAGAGGAATTCATTAGAAAACAATCATCAATATAGGTTTAGTGATTTAGACAGATACGGTACCAAAATGACAGACCCACACAGGATAACAAAAGATGCAGTAAAGCAGTGGTATTCAATCCATGGTACGCCTATTCCCAGGGACACGTGGGGATGTCTCAATGGGTACGCATCCCACTGATTGCGTATGTAAAAATGATAACATATTTATTTTACTACTCTTGTTGACAATTATTGCATTATATTATAGTCCCTTTTGTAATATCAACTCTTGTTTTGCCTTGCTTGAATACCATTTTACGTAAATCATTACTATTATTATTAATATAATAATAATAATAATAATAATAATAATAATAATAATAATAATAATAACAATAATAATAAATTGTAGTACAACATCAAACCGAGCGGGCTAGCGGCGTGGTAGAGGGCTGGCCTTGCATTCGGGAGGTCCGGGATTCGATGCCAGGGGTTGGCAATCCTAACTGAGGTTTTTCATGGTTTCCTCAGTTATTTTCAGGCAAATGTCGGGATTGTACAGCTGTCAAAAGAAAAAGTGGCCGCTCTCCTGGAACAAAGTTCCCTTCGGGTATCTTCGCTACAATTCGGAGACAGGCGATGTTACATGTTGTTGGATCACATTGCCTGATATCTACAGTTATAATTGAAGTATACTGTGTGTTATTCGATAGCATAAGGGTAGCGTTCAGGCCTCTTATTCATGAGGTCCTGCGTTCGACTACAACCTTGTGCTTTTTATGTCCTTTTTTGTTCTGTTTTTGAGAGAGACAAACTAGACATAATGGCTCCTTTCTCTTTTATGATTATTTTAGTAATTAACATCAGGTTCATTAATATATTATGCCATGACTTTATCATTATCATTATGATATTGTGGCTGCAAATGGAAAGAAAAAAGATTTTATTCTCAATAAAATAACTTTCGTGGCATAAACATAACAAATTTACTGGCGTCGGCCTTAAATCATTCAAACAATTAAGCGTTCAAAAAACAAAACAAAAAGCCACAATTCAATATTTAGTCTATCTTCCTCTTATCTCGATCATCTTGCAGTAGAGTGGGCATGGAATTGACTAGTCTTTGCAAATAGCGACTGTTCTTAGACACGATATTCCAGACATTCTGAACATACACACATAAATGTTCTGTCCATGGGCAGGTCTTTCATTGCAAACCCAGCAATCTCCAATCTTTCCTATTTTCTGCCTTCCTCTTAGTCTCCGCATATGATCCACGTATCCTAATGTCGTCTATTATTCTTTTCAACCAGAGACCCAACCAATTCCTTTTTCTCTTTCTATCTCTTTCTAATCAGTTTCAGCATCATTATTTCTTCACTCACTTTTTCAAACACAATTTTATTTCTTATTCTGTCTGTCCACTTTACACGCACCGTTCTTCTCCACATCCACATTTCAAATGCTTCAATTCGTTTCTCTTCATTTTGTCGTAATGTCCATGTTCTTTCCCCATACAATGCCACACTCCACACAAAGCACTTCACTAGTCTCTTCCTTAGTTCTTTTTCCAGAGGTCCGCAGAAGATCCTTCTTCTTCTATTAAAAGCTTCCTTTGTTCATGTTTGCAGTTTTCTTGGGAAGGATAGGCCTAAATGCGGTAACATCCCGTTGCTTTCCGCACACCACTATCTCTTTCGCATCTTATTAAATTCCAGGGGGCCCAAGCGTGGAGATGAGGAGAGTGGATTTGACTAATTGGGCCCTCCGGACTTCACCGAAAGTCACGGCAAGGGTTAAATATTAATTCTATCAGGATGTTTGACCCGGTCAGAGACCGGGAAATCTCCATTAGCCTTTGCCCCCCGCATCCTGGACTAGCTTCTACGAATCATCAGAAAATCTTAGAGTGTGATTGGGCCAATTTTTCCGAAAATGTTTCCACACCTTTGCTCTCGTAGCTCAGCGGACGAACGTCGGAATTTAGATGTCAACGTCTCAGGTTCAATTCCTCGTTACTCCTTTTCATTTTATTGTGGTTCAAGATAGTATGATGTAATAATACAAAAAGAAAAACTAATACCAGTATTATGCAACTGGATTTTTCCAAACCTAATATTAAATTTATGTTATTTATATCGCTAAATAACAGTTACAATATAAATAACTTGAATATTATTTATACACTATCACTAAAGAACGATAACAGAATATAAATGATAAATATCGGTTTGTTTAATTAATATATTGCGAAAGAACAATAACAATATAAATAACTTGAATATGGTTTTATAATGCTAATGAAGGAAAACAGAATATAAATGATAACTTGAATATTATTTAAATCGCTAAGAACGATAACAATATAAAAAACGTGAATATTATTCATATCGGAATTTCACAGATTTATTACAGATATATTTAAGAAATTGTAGAAGAATAGTAATTAGTAACAGTGTCCTATTTATTCTTCTTGGAGCCAAATTTGTAACTTTTAAAAGTGTGGTTACTATGTTGAAGTGTATGTGTTGTAACGGATGCTTGATTTGTTATGTATGTGAGTCAGTTATGGGATGCTTGATGTCGTCGCAATTTCGTAATTATAGTTTAATTGTGTTTGTGTGACTATTGTGTATTAATTTATGATGTATGGTACGGAAAGCTGCATATTTGTGTTATAGAAGTGTTACGTATGTGTGTTGTTAATGTTTTTGTATGTTTCAAATTGATACCTGATATTTGTTTTGCAATCGCAATGCCTAATTTACGGTTTGTTTATGTTTTGTTTACATCGCGTAAGCTAATTTAATTTTCTTTTCCATTTCTCTTTATGCTTACCTTTTTTGTGTATGAAACTATAGCCCTAACATACATATGTAAAATAGGGCTATCCCCCATTGGAGATACAATAATAATAATTATTATTCATATCGTTATAATACGATAACAGAATACAAATGATGACCTGAATTTTATTCATATCTCTAAAGAACGATAACAAAATATAAATAACGTGATATCCATAAAGAACGATAACTGGATATAAATGATAATTTGAATATCATTTACATGCTAAAGAACGATTAAAAAATAAAATGAAAATTTGAAGAAGGCCCGAACCCACGACCTTTGAATCATTAAACAAGCACTCTACCGCTGGTCTACGAGGCGCAGATATGGAACACTCTCATAGTTCCGGAACTGCGTGTACAAGCACATGCATCGTGTAACATCGCCGCGACCCGAAGTGGACTTTGAAAATATTCGCTGTTTACGAGTGCGGCCACTTTTTTTTTTTTGACAGCTGTACCTCTTGAAAGTCCGGCCTGGACGGCGATCCTTCTCTTAATCCTTTCATATGTGTGAGTGAATACTGTGTAATGTCTTAAATGTTTGTGTTGTATCGGAGGTGGCCCTGGCATTGAGCTGATCCCTCTTCCGGGGAGGCCCTCCATGTCCTTGTGTGGTCAAAAAAGTATGTATATGATCCAATAGATTAATTCCTCTCCCGACAGATCGTGGCCCTGTAAGGCCCGTGAGGCGTGGGTCGTATAAATGAATCTAAAAGGGACAGGTTAAAGCTAAGGTAAAGAAAGAAAGAAAGTACATCAATCTTAGTCTTTTGTTAATTTTTATATAATTGCAATGGATTTTGGGAGTACAAATATATTTTCGGGGTACGCTAGCAAAAAATGGCTAAATACCACTGCAGTAGAGGAGCTCCAGATGAAGAAGTAGAAGGTACAATCACAGTCTAGTATATACAGTCACGAAGCTCAATACGTAGTAAATATGCATCCATAGATAGTTGCTAACCACTAGGATCGCTAATATCGCCTCATTACAGAAAATGCGAAATAGTACCGGCACAGTCTATTGTTCCTAGCACCCTCACAACTCAAGCTTCGTGACTGTATATACTAAACTGTGGTACAATCATCTTAGCAGAAGTAGGCCACAATATGTATTAAATGAGTAAGTTTTTGTAGTTAATTTTCTTCTTTGTACTGTTCACTTCCAAAACAAACATTATAAAAGTCTAAACAGAACAGTATTCCATGACACATTGGGACTTGGGGTTCCGCTCAACTTGACTTAAGAGCAGTAGCCCAGTTATCACGCATAATATTTCCCTCTAACGAGACATGTTTATGTTCGCCACTTCCGCCCACAAAATCTCTGGTGATAAGCGCTTCAGACCGACACATTTGAAACCAGCTTTGTGTATTGAACATGTCAGTCCATATCCCACATTTTTACTGTATACAATTCCCCCAAACCTTGTACAAAACGACGCAGTAACATTCGAACTATAGTTCACGACTTTATAATAATTATTTTATCTGAGATGAGGCTGTGTTTACTTAACCTGAATTTTGTTCCTCTCTTTCCTTGGGCAGACAGCTGACCATATAATCAGTTTCTTTTCATATTTGATTAATTTTGTTCTAGCTTGAGGTATGGTTTTTAATAGAATATTTCCAACCATGCAATTAATTACTCAGTTTCCAAATGACCCGAGCTAGACCTCATATCTTACAGCAAATTAAATTCAAAACTTTCCAGTATCTATCTTTATAGTGATGTTAAAATTCTCTCAAATGTTACAATGGAGACAATGACAACACAGTGTACAAACTTATATCGCAATTCTGACTACGATTCTTCAGTAGTATTATTTATAACGATTTGTTAGATGTCAGCTGTGTTGTCAGTATCCCAAACGAGACTTCGTCACTTTTATTACATGACGCACAAATTTTGAAAACCGTCGAAACTGTTATTCTGAGCCACGTATCCTTTTACATGTGACGAAACAAGTTCAATAGATTTGAGTTCGCAGTAGAATGGTCGAAGACGCAGTACGTGTCCTTTATTTTGTTCTAATTTCATCAATCACTTATCTTCAAATTGCTCCCATTTTCAAAATGTAACTTAATATATTTGCCTTACACATATTTTCTTCCGTTAAAAGGACATTTTTCTGCCCTAATCTACCTTCAGTTTTAATTTTACCAGTTGTGTGTCGGCGAGTTAGCTGCCCTACACAATGGATAAGTAGGATTTTTATGACAACCTAGCAGTTAGGCTCAAGATTTGGAAATATTTTTGAAACCTAGAAAACGAAACTCGTTTTCTCCTAACACTCTTTGGTTCAGTCAGATTTACAGACCCAGAGCCCATTAGAAATAATAATTTGTCGCTACCTAGGCCTAGCCTACTAGGCCTCTCCCAGTGGAGAGCCCTGTTGACTGTCCCTGAAAGAACGCATCTTTTGCAGATTTTGTGCTAGTTTGGCTTAGATTTATTCTCTTCTGTTTCTTCGCATATTTACTTCAGGTAATACATTGTTCCTCAACTGCATTATACTGTTTCATAGCTAGCAAGTAATTTCTTAAAAATTAAAAAAAAAAACAATTACCTTACATTTGACTATTGTTCTTTCAAATTCCAGATTTTTTCAGAAATTTATATACAGTGAAGTTTTAAAATTTAACAGAAATTTCTCATTTCCGGTAATAGAATTTTCTAGATAGAAGTAGGCCTAATGTAATTTAGTCGAAATGCAGGTTTTCAAAATTCGACCATAACACTGAAAATTCTCTCACATTCCGCTTTTATTTTACTTGTCGCCGGGCCGGGTGGTTAAGCCCTCTAAGACGTGCTCTCCTTAAGTGGCACGGTCCGGAGGTTCGTGGGTTCGAAACCCGCGTGGGCCCAGGCTAGGAGAGGCCAACAAATATGTTTCGGTGTCTAGTATGTGTGATCGATTGCATCATCCTTCCCCTACAAGCGTTAGTAAATCTTGCAGGTGGAGGTTAAATGAAAATATACAGAGAGGTTAGTTGGGGACGCTCGGGATTTGCAGGAGCCGTTCCCTGCCAAGAGATGGCATGATATGGCATGATCACCAGGAATAGTGTGTCCGCATTCTCGGCGCGCGCGCAAACAATGACTCAAACTACAGTTTCGCTATAGTTGTGTTGTGAGAAGTAAGTTGGCGGTGAAAGTTGTAATCTTAAAAGTTTAAGTTAAGTTTAAAGTGTTCCGTGTAGGCTACTGTTGTAATGACGTGAACGTACTTATCTATATAATACATACATACAGAAATGAAAATCTTGTGCGGCGACAAGACGCAGATTTCAGGAAAAGTTTCCAGAGAGACGTGTTCCAACTGCCAGTACAGGAATCCGCTATTTTCGTCGCCGATTTTTCGTCACATATTACATTTTGCCACTGCAACATTTTGTCACAGAGTCACTTTTGTCACCACCATATTTTGTCACAAATCACTTTTGTCGCTACCATATTTTGTCACCAATTTAATTTCCTCATCACTATCCGCCACCACAATTCCCCCCCCCCCTTCGTGTCACTTCCCTTGATGATACCTATATGAAATGACACGTAATATAAAACTTCCTACTTCATTGTATTCATATTGTTCATTTTGTTTCCAAGGATACATTCATTTTTTGGTTTCGAAATCTTCAGTTACAGGATTCATTGGTTTAAAAATCTTCACGTTAAGGTATGGCGGAATCATTTCGAATCTTAAAAAGTAACAGCGCAAGAGATAAATTGATCTATAAAGGACATATACTCGTATATACAAAGCACAAAATTACAAATATCGGGATTGTATGGAGGTGCGATCAGCGAGACATTTGTAATTCACTGATAGATATTTCCTCAGGTAAGAAAACAATTATAAAAGAAATTACAGAGCATTCGAACCACTCGGTAAATTGGGGTAGAATTGGAGCTGCGGAATGTGTAGAAGCAATGAAATCTGAAGCTGGAACTTCAGTGGAAGCAACGTTATCTATTTTACGACATACAATTATTATTTTTGCGACGAAATCCCCTCAGTTTTAAAAAATGATGACAAAATGTATATGATGACGACTTATGTTCGGTGACAAATCTCCTTAGTGACAAAAATATGATGACAATATGTATTTGATGACCAAAAAACTAATGACGAAAAATAGGTGAGAACCTATAACGGTAACGAAATTTCCGGTTACGAGATGCCCTAGACCCGCCAGTACAATAAGAAAACGTTTATGAGAAGTTCATGCGGAAAGGTTCGGTAAACGATGAAAAACCGAAAATAGAACGCCATGTTCTGTCAGAAGAAAAATTAGACGAGATTGGTGAAAGATTGGAACAGACCTCTCAAAAATCTTGCGAGAGTGACTGCAAATTTCATA
This sequence comes from Periplaneta americana, assembly GCF_040183065.1. Classification (NCBI taxonomy): domain Eukaryota; kingdom Metazoa; phylum Arthropoda; class Insecta; order Blattodea; family Blattidae; genus Periplaneta; species Periplaneta americana. The sequence continues at coordinate 132,418,653 of NC_091126.1, forward strand.
AAAGAAAAAAGATATCAAGTGTGTGTTACAGTAAATGGAGGACATTTTGAACAACTAATGTGAGCTTGGTAAGCACTGTAACTTTTAAGCATCGTAACAGTAGGATTGCAGACCTAAAAGTGCCGGAGACGCGCGTGTGATCCTCGCGGTAACCAACACATTGATTGCCGGGACGGCTCCGAACGAAAACCCGAGCGTTACTAACTAACCTCACTGTGTATATGTGCTAGTTTTAGCAACTCGTGATAATGTGTCCTTAATAAATTTTACAAATCTCTCGATGTAGTGGAAGAAGGTGTCACTCGTTCCACAATGTCACTTCACCATTGCTTTACAGACATTGAAAAGTTACTTTTTCAGTCATACGGCATCCTTTTCCTCGTTTTAGCTTCTTCGGAAGTGCGGGTGTCGACATAATTATTGTTTCACAATTATCAAGTATAACGCAAATTAAAATTCTTATAAACTTTTCCAATATTATTATACAACAAACACTATCTTGTTATCCAATGAACCCAAATAGAAACCTGGAACAGTGTGGGCCACAGAAAGCATATTTATGAGCGACCCTATGACTGACTGACAGCTATTGGATAATAAAACACACAGTTATACTAAACATAAGTTCATATATATTGGTGTCCTGACCTCACGCCAACAAGGTGATAAAAAGAATCGCTTCATCCCAGTGAAAACTAATGTGCCGTGAGACAGCATTGGGGAAAGAAGTTATTTTCCTTAACAAGGAGATAAGTTATTTCAGGATATAGACAGATCATATACAGTATGTATATTAATACATTCATCCATCCACCACAGATGTATTCATTCATTCATTCATTCATTCATTCATTGCAAATATGCACATACATATATGTATTATTAATAAAATGCATACATTCGAACACCTATCGCAGACATGCACACATATAGAAAGTACCTATGCGGACAGATCCCAGATAATAATGTTCCGTTGACTTAATGACCTCAGTGCAGAGCGCCCGTCTCGAGAATGCTAACAAACAATCATTCTCATGGGGACAAATAAAAAAGTTTTTTTTCCACCATGTTAATAACGTTACAACATAGTGCTTACACAAACTTTGACCACTAGAGGGCAATTACGAAGGCTGTATAAAATTAAGTTTCCCTGGGGCCGTTTAAAGAAGGAAAAGACAATTTCATGGACAGAATTATTGGAACATATATATTGCAATTTTTAACTATTTTTTTAACATTTGTCATCAGTGGTCTCGACTTTTGTATCCCTGTGTCGTAGAAGTCTGCCGCCTGGGATCGGAACCAGTGTGTGACAGCCCTCAGCATCTCTCTGTCGATCCCGTGGTATGACAAATGTCTCATTTCCAGTGGGGAATATGCTGTACCTGAAATTGTTTTCATACTGTAAACGGTCCCAGGGAAACTTATTTTACGGACCATGTAATTGCTTTCCACTAGCCAAAATTTGTATAAACACTTGTTTTGACATTATTAACATGGTGGAAGAAGAAATAACTTTTTCATCTGCCCCCTTAGAATGTTTGCTTGTAAGCGGTAAGGTGTGACGTGGGACTCGTCCTCGTAGGGCAGCGTGCATGGACTTGTCTGTACACTGGCATATGACCACTCGCCGTTCGCCAACAGATTTTGTTGCGTAGAGGTTGGAGTGCCTAAAATATGCCAGTAGGAAAGTTCAGGATAACAGAGAGGGTTTGGAATTGAACGGGTTACATCAGTTTCGTGTCCATGCGGATGACGTGAATACCTTAGGAAAAAATCCACAAACGATCAGGAAAAACAAGGAAATTTTACTTGAAGCAAGTAAAGCGATAGGTTTGGAAGTGAACCCTGAAAAGACAAAGTATATGATTATGTCTCGTGACCAGAATATTGTACGAAATGGAAATATAAAAATTGGAGACTTATTCTTCGAAGAAGTGGAAAAATTCAAATATCTTGAAGCAACAGTAACAAATATAAATGACACTCGGGAGGAAATTAAACGCAGAATAAATATGGGAAATGCCTGTTATTCGGTTGAGAAGCTTTTGTCATCTAGTCTGCTGTCAAAAAATCTGAAAGTTAGAATTTATAAAACAGTTATATTACCGGTTGTTCTGTATGGCTGTGAAACTTGGACTCTCACGTTCAGAGAGGAACAGAGATTAAGAGTGTATTTAATTCGTAAATTTTAAGCCATCTCTTAGTATAGCTATTTATTTCTTCTAAAGTAACATGTTTAATAGCTATATTTATATCTAATGGTTATAGGAAGAAATACATACATACATATATATATATATATATATATATATATGTGTGTGTGTGTGTGTATTTCTTCCTATAACCATTAGATATAAATATAGAGACATGCCTTGAGGCTTTATGAAACGATCCATTCTTTCATTAAAGTGCATTCTTGTACATAATTCATGTGAATTGTAACCATGACCACAATTTTGTATTATAATTTTATTATTGTTTATTGCTTATAAAATATGTATTTTGATACCAACTATAACCCTAATATACTTCAGGGTGAAATATGGTTTATTAAATTGGATAATAATAATAAAAAGGATGTTTGAGAATAAGGTGCTTAGGAAAATATTTGGGGCTAAGAGGGATGAAGTTACAGGAGAATGGAGAAAGTTACACAACGCAGAGCTGCACGCATTTTATTCTTCACCCGACATAATTCGGAACATTAAATCCAGACGTTTGAGATGGGCAGGGCATGTAGCACGTATGGCAGAATCCAGAAATGCATATAGAGTGTTACTTGTGAGGCCGGAGGGAAATATACCTTTGGGGTGGCCGAGACGTAGATGGGAAGATAATATAAAAATGGTTTTGAGGAAGGTGGGATATGAAGAGAGAGATTGGATTAATCTTGCACAGGATAGGGACTGATGGCGGGTTTATCTGAGGGCGGCAATGAACCTGCGGGTTCCTTAAAAGCCATTTGTAAGTAAGTAATTAAGAGGTTGGAGTGAGGCCGGCCTGCATAAAATCTCTCTCTACATTACATAACCTTTAAATGTAGTGAATTAACAGATGTGTGCAAATTTTTCCTCATACATTTTTGTGGACAGTGATGGTGGTTACGATGAGAGGAATGATATTGTGTGCTAGTGGTGGTAGTATTAATGTTTAAGGTTGACTAGAATTACTATGATATAAACATTATTACTATTAATATAATTTTATTAAGCTATTACTTAAAAGCTGTGACTCAAGGGATAGCGTTTTTTGCAACAAATCAATATAAAGCGTGTCTGGTTTCAAACAAGGAACTGGGGACTTGAGTCCTTTTTGTAGGAACTCGGCGTGTCCTTTGTTTATGTTTGTCTGTGCACCGTAATGATCACGTATCTATGGAGTCACGCTACCTTCCAATGTCTATTTTTGGTCTCCAACACGGCCAGAGGCGTATCAGATCATAGGCCAAATCCTTGAAAGTAGGAAAATGGATGTTAATTGTTTATTATTATTATTATTATTATTATTATTATTATTATTATTATTATTATTATTATTATTAGACAGTGGATGCGGGACGACTTAAGGAAAAGTGAAGTTGTTTCGTATCGGAGTATATGACACATGCCGCGCCGTCCGTCTTTTGTGTACCTGGCGAGTAAAGCAGCGTACATAACGAAGGAACCCCGATCCACATTGTAACGCAATGTTTGCAGTTGTGTTATCCTGCTCAAGTATTTAGTACGAGATGAACAGTGTAGTGCTGATGCATTCATAATGTCGAAGTCAAAACGTTACATTCGCTTAGAGATACGAAATGCAATTAAGAAGTATGAGAGTGACATTTCACGTATTAACGAAGACAATATCGAGTGTAATGTACGTAAAATTGAAATAAAAACCAGGACAACTCAGGCTGTAGAGAAACATTGCAACAGTACATCGCACAGGAAATGCGTTGAAATGAAATCTGAGGAGCCATCATCATCATCATCATCATCATCATCATCATCATCATCATCATTTAGTTGTGCGGGTTTAAACGACACGTGCAACATGATGCTCAGTGCAAATATTCCTCTAAAGAAATTGAGTGATCCCCATTTTAGAGGTTTTCTTCAGAAATTCTCTCGATACAAAAACTGTTTAAGCGATAGGCGAAGACGATTCAGCTTCGACAACTTACGAGAATTTATCGTCGTTTAATGCAACGCTGGTAATTGCATCAATGATGACGAGGACTGAACTTGCAAGGTACGTGCCACACTACTACAGTACGTTATTTTTCTTTTCCTTCTGACTGCACGGAGATACAGTAGCATGTTGACCTCGTCTGTTTACGTTTAAAACCTGTTGAGCCAATGGTCTGAATGAAAAAATGTAACATATAGTAAATGTGCACCTACATTCAACGATAAGTCATCCCTCATCCACTGTCTTATTATTATTATTATTATTATTATTATTATTATTATTATTATTATAGTTGTAAATATATACGATATGAATCCTATAGATTCAAAATCCCCTATATTCACTTTCACAAATTGAAAAATTTTAACAGTAACCTATGACAAATATATTGAATTTTCAACCTAACAGTGAATTTTATCAAACCTTTTGCTTCAAATTCATTGTCTTTTTTAATTAAAACTGTATAAATCATTCCAATTGATTATTAACAAGCAATATGTGGGCGTAACACAATTACGAACAAAATGATCTTTAGAGGGTTTTGAATATAGAGGATTATTATTATTATTATTATTATTATTATTATTATTATTATTATGGTTGTAAATATATGTGATAATTGAATATGTAGAATCAAAATCCCCTATATCCACTTTCACAAATTGAAAAATTTTAACAGTAACTGGTGACAAATAGAGGGAATTTTCAACCTAACAGTGAATTTTAACAAACCTTTTGCTTCAAATTCAGTGGCTTTTTAATTAAAACTGTATAAATCATTAAAATTGATTCTTAACAAGCAATATGTGGGCGTAACTCAATTACGAGCAAAATGATCTTTGGAGGGTTTTGAATCTAGAGGATTCAGATTATTATTATTATTATTATTATTATTATTAACAGTTACTTCCTACCATATATATATACACTTTATGACATAAAAGAGAGAAGAAAAAACACATTAAGCGGTGTAACTACATCTGTATAATAACATCAATTTAAATACGTAATTATGTGAATTTTGTTTCGCGAACGTGCAGAACATCGTGTGTGAAGCCTAGCCTTTATCATTTAATTCTATTTGAGTTGTTGCGTCACAAACAATCTCATTGTACCGGTACTTTACCCTTACGTTTTCCTAAAACGGGAACTGTCTTACGTAACCAGTCCTCAGCTGTCACTATTAAGTGTTTACTGTCAAGAAGTTTTCATATAGCTGGCGTTTTAAGTGCTGATATCCGTTACATCACTTCCCATAACCTCTTTGCAGTGTTTTGAACACAACGCTGTTACGCTTCTTCCATTCAGATAGGCAGGCGTTAGTGACAAGTGTACGCGATAACTGAGAGTCCGTCCTTCCCTCTTTTGTGTGTAGTATGAAATTGAGATTTTAAATTTCAAATTTCAAATTTATTTATTTAATACACAAGGTTTACACTACATCAGGCATTACAGCCTGAAGGAGCAGAAGCTCGTGCTCGGGAGCAGTTCAGTCTAGTTATACAGGGTGTTTCCGGGCTGGTGTTACTAACTTTCAGAGATGATGGGAAGGGCACATGTATCAATTTGAGATAAGGAACCCTGGTCCGGAAATGACTGAGTCGAAAGTTATAAGCAAAAATAGTTGTGTGGAAATGAAATAATTTTATTCCTCTATACACCTTATTTATGTGTATTTATCTGTACATCTTACACATACTGTATTCATCTGACGTTCTTTACGTTGTCTACCTACAGTATTCCGTTTTAGAGAGACGTAATCCCCGAGTTGTTGGAACATATCCCACTGGATGTGCGTCAACGTAGGTGCTTCAAACATGATGGAGCCCCATCCCACTTTGCACATACTGTTCGTTACCACCTGTGTGCGACGTTCCCTGAAAGGTGGATAGGAAGAGGAGGTTCTGTTTCGTGGCCAGCTCGTTCACCTGATCTGACAGCACTTGATTTCTTCTTGTGGAGTTATGTGAAAAGTCTTCTGTATGAGACACCAGTCGACACGGAAGAGGATCTCCGAGCACGAATTCTCCCTGCCTGTGACAATGTTCGAACAAAACCGGGGTTGTTCCAAAGGATACGTCAGAACCTTGTGCGACGATGTCATGCCTGCATCGAAGCCGGGGGCGCAACTTTGTACACCTGTTGTGAATACAGTACAGGCATGTGTACGATGTACTGATAAATACGCATAAATAGGTGTGCAGAGGAATAAAATTATTTAATTTCCACACAACTATTTTCGCTTATAACTTTCGACTCAGTCATTTCCGGACGAGGATTCCTTATCGAAAATTGATACATGCGCCCTTCGCCATCATCCCTGAAAGTTAGTAACACCAGCCCGGAAACACCTTGTATAAAATTGAAGCGTGTTCATTCAGCACAAGTCCACATCTGTGGAGTAACGGTCAGCGCGTCTGGCTGCGAAACCAGGTGGCCCGGGTTCGAATCCCGGTCGGGGCAAGTTACCTGGTTGAGGTTTTTTTCGGGGTTTTCCCTCAACCCAATACGAGCAAATGCTGGGTAACTTTCGGTGCTGGACCCCGGACTCATTTCACCGGCATTATCACCTTAATATCATTCAGACGCTAAATAAGCTAGATATTGATACAGCGTCGTAAAATAACACAATAAAATAAAATAAAAAATAAACATTCAGCACAATAATATTAATATATAGTAAAATACAGACCATGTAATAACATATACGAATACACACACACGAGTATTATATTACAATTTTAAACTCATGCAGCTTAATAAAAGACAATACAATTAAATAATTAATCTAATTTGTTTCCTAAATCCATGTGTGTCCAGTGTACTTAGTTCAGGGTAAGTTCTAATTAATGCGTTATATATTCTGGGTCCAAAATTTTTGCTGTGTTTTAATCCAGGAGTTGTGTGGCATTTGGAAGTGATTAGAAAGAAACTGTAGTATTGTCTCGTGTCATATTCATGAATGTCAAATATAAATTTATTGTGATTTTTATGAAAGTAAATCAGCAATGTTTGTTTATAAGTTTGTTCAAGATTTCATACACCAAGTTCCTTAAAAATTAATTTCGTTGGGTAACCAAAAGATTTATACAGACAAATTTTCATAATTCTTTTTGGAGCAAGTTTAAAGGATGGAGAGTCGATTTTGCCATTCCAGCCCAACCTAAATACCATACTAAATTAATGATTGAAACAGAGCTAAGTACACAGTACGCAGAACATAAATAGGTAAATAAGAACGTCGAATGTAAAATTTGTGGTTTATTTACGCAATCTGTTACATACATACAAAATTTATCATCTGTGTATTAGAATTGGGTTTGGTTACTTTCGCACATTCGTTAAGTTTCCATGATACAAGATTTCATTGAAAAATACATAGTGACACTTGTGGCGGAGTTGGAGTTTTTCTCGGGGTTCTCCTCTTTCCTCATATTAGGCATCTACATCATCCCGTCACCATTTCTCCATTTCGTCATCATTCCATAGCATTCTCCGAAAGCCGTCTGGCGACGCAAGGAACGGACTGGCCTAGGGACGAGTGGGTTTGCCTGCTTGAAACCTGGGTAAGCAGCGAAACTTAGTGTAGTCAGCCGGTGTGGATTTGGGAATGCATCTAGCTTGAGGGTTAACACAATGGACTTCGAAAGGTCGAGGTGCTGGGTCGTAGTGTCCCCTCCCGAAATTCCATTATAAAAAGTATTACGCGTCTTGAAAATTGGAATGCATTATATCAGTGGTAGGCATATTTATATCTTTAGTTTACTTTAGTGTGTCTCAAATCCTCCTTACTACAACTCAGTGGTTGCTCGTATATATAAAAGTACAAAATCACTCCTACCCTTAATGGAAACAGAACTAGTTTATTTATTACAAATAATATGAATTAAGAACTCAAATTTACGCAAAAAATGGACGAAATTATGTTTTTTTTATCATGAGCTCACCAGAATATTTAACGTACTATTTAACATGATGATTTGATTATTATCTTCTTCAAATTTCGCCTTTTCTTGAGAACATACATGTTGTGGTACATTAAAAAGACACTTTTCTATACATTCTACTTCATATACGGTTTGTTGCTTTAAGAACTACATAGCGCGTCTGAATATTTTTACTTATGAATTTTGACTCGACTGTTGTATTTGGTTTGTTGTTAGTTACATTTTATTTATTTCTACTAAAAAACTTGATTTTAAGTTCTATCACTTGTTTAACGCTATCAGCACATGCGAATGGATAAAGTTGGTAATAGAGTAGGCCTAACTTATATTATCGTGGTGATGAATTTTATGTTGAAATTAGTATGGATAGATGCATACATATATTATACAGGGTGTTAGGGGTATAAGTGTCATTATTTTAAATGATTGTTAATGTCATAAGGAAGAAAAATGTCCTCACAATTTTTTCCTAATTGCAAAATTTAACTAATTATTAAAGTTTACAATATTAGGTGTTTGGCAACGTTACTGGATGGGGAGGAGGAAGTTTACAAGTAGACAGTACAGCTCAAGCGGATACAGACATTCCGGTACAAAACAGATGCTCTGTTCTAATGCAGGGGCGGACCGTTGTTTACATAAAACGAGCAGCAAAATACAAACTTTCAATCTCATTAATAGAATTTTATGGTAAATAATATTTTATTTAACAATACTGACAACATTGGTGCATTTTTTATTGTATGTCTAAAAAGTAAACAATACTGGTTTACTGCACAAAATCACACGAACTTTTTTTTAAATGCAACATTTTAATCGCTCCCGTTTTCATAAAGCAGTGCCATTTTTAAATAAATTTATCTTTGTGTGACGTTCGAAACGAGGTAAGAGACTTCTAGTTTCCAATAATCATAGAGAAACCGCCGATTAGGTAACCTTCATTTCGGAAAACTTTGACGGTACATCTTCTTGCCTCACTTGAATTACGACGACTTTCTCCTAAATGAATAACATATGATATTCCTAAACAGTGAATGACATTGTAAATTGTTTATCGAATACCTGGTACTGATCTGCCATCCGCTCTACAGTAGAGCTATGGAAAGGGAGCTTGAACTCAGCTGACATGTACTTACGTCTGTGCAGAGTTCTGCCTACGGAACACGTTGCCACGTTTCTCACGCCAGAATATTAACAAATTTAAGCATGCAATTTTATTTAATTTCACGAAAACGTAATAGAAAACACAAATATGTATTTAAACTAACATTAACTCTTTGCTAGATATACTTACTGATGTAATTGTTTTCGTAATTTTACTAAATATATACTGTAAACAGTATAACGCGAATAAAATAAGAGATGAAATATTTCTTTCTGGAAAAACTAGGTTTTGACCCTATGTTGTATGGACATTTTTTGATCTTGTAGACCAGCGGTCATCAGCACAGAGCACCCTGGTGCTAGCGTCTCTTACCCGCGGAGAACACACTGCACTATGGTGCATTCGTAGCTGGTAGTGGGTATGCTCTCTACCTCTTCCTGCTGCACGACGGGGCACACGGGACGGCTCCGCTTACCCTTTGCCCGTTTCAGTGAGTGCTGACGACCATTGTTGTAGACCGTCCCCGACGATTGTGAAAATGACAGCACTTATACCACTTACACGCTGTATAATTATTTATGATTAAAAAGAAAAGAGCTGCAGGTTTCGAAAAAAAGGGAACTGTATCATAGTTAATAGAACCTTGCAAAATTAAACACTTAACCTTTAATGTACAGTATCTATGAGCATGATAGGCTATGTATTTTTATAATACCATTACACATTTCTTATTTTAGCAAGCTAGTAACACCTTTTGGCACAACAAACTATAATGTTTTCTCCTTCTTTACAAATGTATTTTTCTTCCCATTCCTTATGGAAATATTATTTCCTTGTCATCATCGATTTACTTACTTCCTTTGAAAGAGACATATTTCTCATTAAGGCTCCGCTGATAACTACTCGAATGAATACATTAAAGCATGTCAACAAACCCTGACGGTACAGGTGAACTAGAAGGTGAGGGTTGAGAAGAGTTCTACAGAGAAGTTCTAAATGTATTACATTTTCCGACTGCTGTATTATACGTTTACCGCGTTTCCTAGCAATTTAATGATTTACCATGCCACCAATCAGACTTCGTTTAAAAATGTTGTGCATACAGAGTGATTCAAATACTTGCGCTCAAACTGAAGAACCTTAAAGAGGGGTTGGAATATGACAGTTTTGCAATAGGAGCTCATGGTCCAGGAAGTAATTCTCAATCAGTAGTTATAAGCTGTGAATGAACTACATTATGGACAAAATACAAATCAAATAGTAGTCATTTGCAAAAATTTAAAAAGGCGAAAATTACTTCAACTTGATTAAATTTTTGTTACACCAAAACTTGTTCTAACTGGCGATCACAACGTTCAGTGGATGCATTGCATCATCGAAAGGAACTCGGAGCACTCTCCTAAATACTCCACGCACCTTTCGTACCACATCAAGCGCTGTAAGTATCCCGGCTAAAAGTGTTTCTGAATATTACACCAGTGGTTTTTGATAGGACCCTCCAAAAGGAGTATCCAATTGTCATAAAATCAGGGGAACGGGCTTGCCATTCAATCGGACCTCGTCTTTCGGTCCAACACCCGGGATATACAAGATTTAGGACATGTCGTACAGCAAGAGTAAAGTCCGCTGGTGTTCTGTCCTGTTGCATACACATCTGCTGACACGATAAGTGGCACTTATTCAAACATCTCTAATTTGTTGTAAAAATGTTTGTAAAAACTTCCCATTCAAATGTGGTGATAAAAGTATGATTACATTCCCTATTGTAGGTCCTGACATTACTGGCTTATACTCAGAATTACTTTGGAGACCACAGGTTTCTATACTAAAAATGTTATATTTCAACCTCTTTATAAGCTCTTTCAATTTGATAACAAATTCTGAATTACCTGTCAGTAAAATTTGCATAAATTCACATAAAACAGGTATTCGATAGCTTAATATCGTCCTCGGTGGTCTAGCGTTTATAATGCTAATCATTGGAACCGGGATTCGCACGTTCAAATCCGGCCGATGACAATGGATCTTGAAGGACGATAAAATCCTTTGTATAGCTTAGAATACCGTGTTGTGGATTTACGGCAATGAGGCCTGTCCCTCATAAAAGCCTGCAGTTGAAAGTTTGTTTTAAATGTGTGTTGTTCAATTTATCCCCATAAATAATGTCTTCTTATGCACTTGTTCAATTTTTTTCACACATGAAGACATAGGGAAAGAACGAGGTTACTTTGTGTTACTGCTGAAGCAAATTGGAATTTAATATTAAGGGTTTCTTATGTATATTTACTTACTTAGCGTAAAATCAGAGTCACCAGTTAGTTCCTCTTAGTTACTTGCCTACCCACTTACTCACTTTCGCATACACTCATTCACTTGTCACCCACTCAATCACTTGCTCACCCACTAAGTCAGCTGCCCAGCCACTGAGTCAACTGCCCAACCACTGGGTTAATTGCCCACCCAGTCAGCCACTCGCCCACTCATTCAGTGATTTGTCACCCTTCAGTCACTTTCCCCAGTCATTTACTCATTCACTAAGTCACTTTCCCAACCACTCAGTTGTCCACACACTCAATCAATTGTTCGCCACTCATTCACTTGCCCATCCACTCAGTCACTCGCCCACCCACTCAGTCAATCGTGCAATATCTGTTACTTTCCCAACCAGTCACTTGCCAACCCATTAAGCCACTTGCCCATCCACTCACTCACTTATTCACCCTCTCAGGAGGTTTTCCAACCAGTCAGTTACTTTCCTAGGCATACAGTAACTTGCCACCAATACAGGAACTCGCCCACCCACTTACTTTATTGTGAACTCTCCCATTCACTTGCCCACCACCCACTTATTTACTTGCCTACTCACTCAGTTGCCCAATCATTCAGTTATTGTCCATACATTCAGTCATTTACCCACCAACTCAGTCACTTATCTACGCACTTAATCACTTGTCCAACCGCTCAGTAACTTGTCCACTTATTTAATCACTTATGCACCATTCGTATATTCATTAATTTTTCTATGTAACATTCATTATTTGCATGTACATATGTATTAATTCTTCGTTAATTTATTCATTTATCCACTGCATCTAAACTTTCTACCTTCACCTCATTAAACTTCATCTCTCAACTGCAATAATTAAAGGATTAAAAAAAAGTGAGATCCATAGTCCATTTTGGACTTTTTTTTCAAATTTGAGGTGTTCATACTGTATGTTGAACGTATTGTAGCAGCCTCTACCGAATTATTTGATAGGAGAAGAAACACCATGAAAAATCATAATAAATTCTTCCAATAAAATGATTGGTTTCTTTGCCTTCATGCAACATTTCGGACTTATTTCATTTTAGTAGAATACAGAGCACGGAAAGACAATTCGAGGACTGTACTTAACTTATTTTAGACAAAAAGTGGACTTAATCCGCTTTACTAGTAATAGGACGGTATATACATATGTAGACCTTCTTATATTATATGCGCACATACATTTTCAAATTTATTTTACATGTCTTTTAAATTATTTATTTCTCGCATTCAGTTTTCTCTTATTTTCTAAAGGTATGTTCCTAAGTATTTTATTATCTGTTCATTTGTAATTCTTGATATCGTAGTGTATACCTGCCGCCGCGAGAATGAATATTGATGAAGCCGAGCGTAACTAGAACGTATGGCCGCACTGGTAGAAAAGGTGGGTGGGGTAAGGAGGGGTAGTAAAGCAGTCGCTCTGAGGTGCTACAGTTTGCAGGTTTGATGTATATAGTAGTATAGTAAAGTATATATATATATATATATATATATATATATATATATTTATTTATTTATTTATTTAACCTGGTATAGATAAGGCCATCAGGCCTTCTCTTCCCTTCTATGGGTCTGGGTAAATTATTTTAATTTGGGATTTAGGAAGTTTATAATTACAAATTATTGTGATGAAAATTGTTGCGGGTAAAGATAAGTTGCAAAAGTTTTTTTCTCGGGGTACTTCCGGTTCCGTCTACCACTGCATATATTATTTTATATTATTCGTTTATTATTTTCTTCTTCTAAGGCTGTGGACTATTGGAGCACATCTTTTGTTACCACTCGGCTGTACATGTTTGTCGTTCTGGTTCACAGGCATTGAGAGATGCGCTATTACTTTTCATTTGGTAGAGATATAGTCCAAACTCACACAACTTAACTGTTTTGGAATGACAATTATGTTGTGAATTTCAAGTGCATTATATATAGGTAAATTTATTAATGCGAGTAATATGTGATGTATTGAATAAGTAGACTTAAATAGATAAATAAACTTTTGTGTAAATAAATGAAGTTGTGAGGATCAAATTCCGACTGCCTGGATCGGAGGCCAACGCATTAGCACTTGAGCTACAGATGCGGCAAACGGCATAGGGCGGGGAAATTAAGTCTACTTATCTCCTACAGTACGTTAAGTAGGTTTGGGAGCACGGGTCCGGTGATTTGCAGTGATTGATTTCACGAGGGCTGGATCCTTGCACTTAGGCCGTTTAGGCCCTATATGCGACGGATTATGTACTTATTCGGAGACTAGCGTCATCTGATTACTCTCGACAATAAACGTGAAATTCTCGACCAGAAAATGAACACTGGAGCTATCTGTGAACAACTACTGAAACCAAGAAGCAAAAGCAATTTCCGTTCTCACTCACCAGTAACAATATTGTTATTGGGTAGAGAACGATATTTCAAAAACGCTCTTCAATAAATGTTCCTGGCCGTGAGGTTAAAAACCTTAGAATTAGCCTGAATTCGCAATGAAAAATATAAATTAATAATTATATTTACACCAATGAATTTCTCTAAACGAATCGGTTTTCCGTCCATACTGACGTCACACTCTCAAGTGTCAGTTTGTCAATTCATTTTACGTATTACAGATATTCAGAAAAAAAAAAAAATCTGATGATTCTTCAAGTGTATCATTATTTCGTTTTTTTTTTTTTTGAGATACAAAACCACTAACTCTTACTAAAATAATTTTAGTGTATTTAAGTTTATTTTGTTATTTGTTCCGAAACGATCTGCATGAAATATAGTAATAATTATTATTACTATTTCTATTTCTATTTATTATTACTATATTTCATGCAGATCGTTTCGGAACAAATAACAAAATAAACTTAAAATTTTTCGATCTAAAATTGACAAAATATACCGGTATAGTAGATTCAATTGTGTAAAAATTAATACAGAATGTAATTTAAGGAAATATACTCTTTGTTACAATTTGTTGGCTATATATGAATAATATTTATAAATACGCAACAAATTGATATATAACATCTTATGGTCAGACTGAAATTATAAAGTCACAAGTAATATCCCATACCCTTTCTCACTCTGTGTACGGAAAACAACACATACTATCGTCAAAACCAGGAGTTCGGTTCATTTCACTCCGCCATAAGTGTTAGCATACGAGTTACAAAAAAAAAATCATTTTCACCTGTAAATAAAATGAAATAAAAACTAGAAAGAATATTATATACTTCACTGATACTCACCATACGTTTGTGCTCCACGTCTGAGTTCAAAATATGGCACCTAATGAAGTTACTTGTTTTCTCTGAAGGACGATAAAACCTGTAATTTTTAAACAAAAAATAAATTTGTATGTCCTTCGCAATGATGAAAGAGTTCTATTTAAGGCAGACTTTAACCTTAGATCATATATACCCAGATTGCTCGGCCTTATAGACTTTGACGGTAACAACTTTTGTCAGGTTTACTATGCTGCCATCTAGTTATTACGTAAGGAATCACGTTATAACTCCCATTTGAACTGTATTAGCGACTGTACTGCCATCTCGTGTTCGTTTACAGCGGACGGGTGGCGATCCTGGCGGTTGTTTTCTTCAAAGTGCTACCGATTTTAACATAGGGATGATCAATCTGTTATATATGTGATCTGGACTTTAACTTACAGAAAATATTCGATTGAAGTTAAATGATATGGTAATCATGCATTTATGACGATAACAATTTGCAAATTATAAGCATTTAAGAATGTACTTATATTGGATCTTTTGAGCACATCCTCAAATCATTATATGTTCGCTCTTGAACTACACCACTTTAGGCTTATTTTGATTAATTAATTTATATTAATTTTTAAATGTGTGTTGTTCAATTTATCCCCTTAAATAATGTCCTCTTATGCACTTGTTCAATTTTTTTTTCACACATGAAAACATAGGGAAAGAACGAGAAGGTTACTTTCTGTATAGATTTTACTGCTGCAGCTAATTGGAATTTAATATTAAGGGCTTCTTATGTATATCTACTTACTTAGCGTAAAATGAGAGTCACCAGTTAGTTCCTCTTAGTCAGTTGCCTACCCACTTACTCACTTTCGCATACACTCATTCATTTATCCACCCACTCAATCACTTGCTCACCCACTGAGTCAGCTGCACAGCCACTGAGTCAACTGCCCAACCACTCGGTTAATTGCACACCCAGTCAGCCACTCGCCCACTCATTCAGTCACTTGTCACCCTTCAGTCACTTTCCCAAGTCATTTACTCATTCAATAAGTCACTTTCCCAACCACTCAGTTAGTTGTCCACACACTCAATCACTTGTTCGCCACTCATTCACTTGCCCATCCACTCAGTCACTCGTGCAATATCTGTTACTTTCCCAACCAGTCACTTGCCGACCCATTAAGTCACTTGCCCATCCACTCACTCACTTATTCACCCTCTCAGGAGGTTTTCCAACCAGTCAGTTACTTTCCTAGACATACAGTCACTTGCCACCAATACAGTAACTCGCCCACCCACTTAGTCAATTGTGAAATCTCCCATTCACTTGCCCACCACCCACTTATTTACTTGCCCAACCACTCAGCTGCCCAATCATTCAGTTATTGTCCATACATTCAGTCATTTACCCACCAACTCAGTCACTTATCTACTCACTTAATAACTCGTCCAGCCGCTCAATAACTCGCCCACTTATTTAATCACTTATGCACCACGCGTTTATTGATTCATTTTTCTATTTAACATTTATTATTTGTATGTACATATTTACTAATTCCTCGTTAATTTAATCACTTATTCACAACTTCATGTATTTACACAAAGGTTTATTTATCTATTTAGGTCTATTTATTCAATATACCACATATTACTCGCATTAATAAATTTACCTATATATAATGCACTTGAAATTCACAACATAATTGCCATTCCATTGGTTTTATGAGCAGGGCTAGGAAGTTGGTACCAAAACAGTTGAGTTCTGTGAGCTTCGACTATATCTCTACCAAATGAAAAGTAATAGCGCATTTCTCAATGTCTGTGAATCAGAATGAAAAACATGTACAACCACGTGGTAACCAAACATGTGCCCCAATAGTCCACAGACTTAGAAGAAGAAAATAATAAACGAATAATATAAAAAACAATAATTTGTAATTATAAACTTCGTAAATCCCAAATTAAAATAATTTACCCAGACCCTAGAGGCGAAGAGAACGCCTGATGGCCTTATCTCTACCAGATTAAATAAATATAATACTATACTACTATATAAATATACGACGACAGAGACAGTCAGGCGCATAGAAGACAGAGTCAAATCACTGGAAGAAGCAGAAGAACGTAGACAACGCAAAGACAAGAGAAACAATGTAGTCATTAAAAGCAAGGATTTTGACGAAGAAACAAGCAAGACACCAGATGACAAAGTTAAGAACATCCTCAGACGGATAGAGTGCAAAGAAACATACAATAAGGCAATATACATAGGTAAAGACAAATCAGATAGAGGCCTGGTAAGGGTAGAATTCAAGACATTGGACGACAAAATTGCAGTCATGAGGAACAAAAACAAACTCAAAGGAGAAGACTGCTACATTGACGCCGATCTCACAAGACAGGAAAGGGAGATACAGCAAGCACTCAGAACTAGAGCGAGAGAAGAAAGAGAGAAAGGTAACATCGTGAAAGTCAGCTACCAAAAGCTCCTAATAAATGATCAGTGGGTAAACTGGCAGACCCAGCTTCAACCACAAGCAACGTAAATCACCCCAAAACACTGACCAGTAAACACAAAAGAAACTCTGAACCAGAAATAATAATAGCGACCCTAAATGCACAAACCCTCAGAACTTGCGACAGAGAGGAAGAACTGGACAATGCCTTAAAAGAAATAAAGTTCGACGTACTAGGCTTAAGCGAAGTTAGAAGAATGGGAGAATCAATAATAGAAAAAGAAAATGGTGATCTACTGTTTCACATAGGCACAACCCCAGGCCAGAAAGGGGTGGGGTTCATTGTCAAAAGAGACCTAAAACACATGGTGATGGAACTAACGGGTATATCAGAAATAATAGCAGTCCTAAAATTAGCAACGAGAAATTCTCCAGTGACGATTATACAAGTGTACGCCCCTACGGAAGCAAGTAGCGAAGACGAATTAGAAAACTTTTACAAGAGTCTAGATAACGCACTAGAAAAGTTCAAGTCACCAACGAACCTAATCATAGGCGACTTCAATGGCAAAGTGGGGTCACGCAGCCACGAAGATGAAGAACCAGTCGGACCACATAGATTTGGGAGAAGAAATGACAGAGGAGATAGATTGGTCCAGTTTGCACAAGAGCACAGATTGAAAATAGCCAACACCTTTTTCAGGAAAAATCCCCAAAACAGATGGACGTGGAGATCACCCAACGGCAGCACGAAAAACGAAATTGACTACATCCTGAGCAACAGACAAAACTCCATAAGTGACATTCAAGTCGTAACAAACCTAAAATTCAGCACTGATCATAGAATGGTAAAAGCAACACTGAAACTAGAAAAAAGACGACGATGGAAGAAACATTCAAAACCAAGCATAGAAATGTTAGACAATGAAGAATATAAGAGGCAAATGCAGAATCGGATGGCACAGACGGACTTCAGCACAGGAAAAAGGCCACAAGAACTATATGACTCATTAGAGCACTGCATACTCCAATCATACGAAGACACTCAAAAGGCAGACAAGGCAAAGAAGCACAAGGGAAAGCTAAGCGAGGAAACCATAACACTAATCAAACGTAGATCGGAGCTGTACCTCACGAGAGATGACTCGGAAAGAAACAAAGAAGAATACGCCAGGATAGATAAGCTAACAAAGAGAGAAATACGAAAAGACATCCGAAACCACCGAGCATCTTCTACGCGACAGATACTTGAATCTTACAAATCAGTCAGAAAGGCAAAAAGAGAGCTATATGGAGGCAAACAATGGATATTAGGAACCAAAGACCCGTCAGGGAATCGCATCACCTCAAGGAATAATATCATCGAAGCAGCCACAAAATACTATGAATCCCTATACACAAGTTCACTCCAGAATCCTGCAACGAACCATATACCCAATACCAACCCCTCCCAGGTCACTCCTCCCATATTAGCCAGCGAAGTCAGGACGGCAATAGAAGAACTGAAGAATGGAAAAACTCCCGGCGAAGACGGTATACACAATGAATTCTTGAAGCAAGCCGCAGATCATCTGATACCGACCATCACCACTATCTACAACAAAATTCTGGACACGGAGGAAATACCGGACCAGTGGAAATCAAGTACTATAATCCTCCTCCACAAGAAAGGCACAAAAGATGACCTAAACAATTATAGGCCAATAAGTCTCATGTCTAACTTATATAAGCTGTTTTCGAAAACAATTACTAGAAGGTTAACGAAAACCCTGGATGAAAATCAACCTAACGAACAAGCGGGCTTCCGCTCAGGGTACAGCACGGCAGACCATCTCCAAACCGTAAGCCAGATCATGGAAAAGGCTGAAGAATTTCATTTAACAGTATACCTGGCCTTTGTAGATTATAGCAAAGCTTTCGATTCGGTTGAATACTCGAGTGTAATGCAAGCACTACATACGCAGGGAGTCGACAACAAATACATCACGATACTAAATAAACTGTATAATCAAAGCTGTGCCAAAGTGAAAACCGAGATCGAAGGACGACCATTCGGGCTCAAAAGAGGAGTGCGACAAGGAGACCCAATTTCCCCAAAATTATTCACAAGTGTATTAGAAGACATTTTTCGCAAACTGAACTGGAACAGAAATTGTGGAATAAACATCAACGTCAGCAGACTAAATAATCTAAGGTTTGCTGATGACGTCGTATTGTTCGCCAAATCACCCAGAGAACTGCAGTCAATGCTCCAAGATTTATGCAACGCCAGCACATCAGCAGGCCTCCTGATGAATATGACCAAGACACAAGTAATGTCGAACGGGCCGGAGTCACCCATAATAATTGATGGTGCAGAACTACAATACGTATCTGAATACGTATACCTAGGACAGCTAGTCTCCTTTCATCAGAAGACAGAGAAGGAAATAAAACGAAGGATTTCTCTCGCGTGGAAGGCATTCTGGAGTCTCAAGTTCATCATACTGGAGGGAACACTCAGCAAGAAACTCAGAGTAGAAATATTGGAGACCTGCGTAACTCCTGTACTGTTATATGGGTGCCAGACGTGGTCTCTTACTGCCAAACTTCGTAACAGTCTCCAAATATGCCAAAGAAAGATGCTGAGAAAGATACTAGGCTTATCACTGAGGGACAGAGTTCCAAACGAAGTGCTACAAAAGATGGCAACAATTAAAGATCCAGCACTGCAAGCCACCAACACCAAATGGAAGTGGGGAGGCCATGTTGCACGACTTAGAGACGAAAGATGGACGCAGAAAGTCACACTATGGGATCCCCGCATTGGCAAGAGATCACCCGGAAGACCAAGACGAAGATGGGCCGACCTCTTCAGTGAACGAGTAGGAAGCCATTGGTCAAGCAGAGCAAGACATAGGGAAGACTGGAGAAACATAAGAAGACAAGTGAACAGCGACTAAAACCAGTGCGACAGAAACAAGCGAACAATACCAAAGTGTGCAGAATGTGAACCAAGTGAACAATTCCATTCTTACGCGGAGTAGCTCATCGCGTGAGACAAATAGAGCTCTCCCTCTATAGGCGGAGGCCTTTGCCCTTAACGGGACATTTTTAGGCTAATCATTTCATCATTTCATATAAATATATATAAAAATAACATACAAAGTATACAATAATTATGATTCTAACCTTATAAGGAATAACAATGAACATTTTCACTTTATCAAAAGAAACTCTCCTTTTATGCCCAGAAAAAAACAATATTTGTACTCCGGAAATATTCGTTCTACGTCACAAGACGTTAATGGAGAAAATCTGAAATACGGTACAGAATATCTTACTATCATCAGGTGAACAACTACTGTGTTAATCTAATAGTGTATCTCGTATATGACACATAATATTAAAGTCATAATTGTTTTCAAGAAATTTTTTTATTTCTATTGTAGTCTAATGACAGGTACGAAGTTCGTATCGTAATTCCGATGTTGAAGTTGGACTATAACGCAACCGAATGCACAGCAGCACGGGACATCAATATTTAACCAAGAATAATCCAGAAAAAAATAAACGTGTTACACACTCCTGTTTGCATAATTATTTAATAACAGATGAGTGTACTCTTTTTGGAATCATGTATAATATCAACATTACGTAAGTAATACAATAATAACAGAATAGCTCACTTTGTTCAGAACTTAAAATATTAATATAAATTAACAATATTTTTCAACTACTCACGGCTCTACACAGATCCACAGAATGCCACTATGCGTTGTTTATGTGAACATACTGTGTATCGTCTGTAGCGAGCGGAAGCAGGGCGAGGCGCGGGTGACATCTATACTTCTCGCTGTACTGATTTGGTACGAACTTTCTACCTATGTTTATGAGATTCAGATCGGAATGTAAATTTCTGCGAGTTCAATACAGAAATATTGGAGGAAAAAACACAAAATAATTTTTCCTCAGAGTAATTCCATTTGTCAAGCCATAATTACTGCAATTCTGTATTATCAATCCATTACAACGGGTATATTAGGAAATGTCGTACCATGTCAACCGACACAACATGTCCAATAATAGGTACATACTAAAAGCATCGTATCTGATGGCCACTTGACTTCAGTTCAGAGTGGATTGCACCGCCACCAGATACGCCTATACTTGCGGGAGGGGCTCCAAGAGCCTTAAAATGAATGGTGCAAAGAAACATTTCTTTTCGTTTCCGGTATGAATTCTTGAAATAAGACGAAGAGAAATGTCTAAACTTTTGTTTCTTCGTTGACGATTTTCTTTAAAACTATACATGTGTTAATATAATTACTTTTTTTATTTTAAGTGATATGATTATTCGGGCTTTAAACAACGATTTTGGTATTTCACACTTTTTCCAACATATATTCATTAAACTTAGGAATCTATAATTTAGTGCCTCTCCACCATATTTGAACAGCTCTGCATTTATCCTTTCTTCACCTGTTGCTTATTCAATTTTTCATTCTTTTCAGTGAAGCTTCCAATTCCTCTATTTTAATTGCATTTTTGTCTCCATATACAATTTCTTTTTCTTTATTTAGAAATGCAAATAGCTCTTTTCCCTCTCTTCTAAAGTACAGTTCCCTTTCGGTCAATTGTAATAAACATGTTCCACTAAATATGTCAGATCATGTAAGTATTCGGAAATATTGAACGTATTGCATTGGGTACAGCAATTTCGAAGTCCTCAACAACTTAATAATTATGAATTAAATTTCTAACGTAATTCGGAATACTCATTCACTAAAGTAAAAAAGTAATTTCATGCGTAGCTCATGCCTTGTTCTTGTTGCCATCTCAGCTTTGTAGCTTACATCACCTTACATATGCAGTATCGATATTGCGTAACCTATAGCTTGAAGTAGAAATTTGGCAATAAATCATTCATTGTATTTGAACAGTTTCCACCATGATTTAATTAGTGAAAGCTTTAAGTCAGAAGAGTAGGGTCTAATGATAATTTAATAAAAGTAACGGATTTAAATACCGGTACAGTTTTCAAAAGACAATGGAGGGTAGTATCCAAAGATGGTCATGTATGGACATATACACTAGTGGAAAAAAAATCGGACCGACCCTTGTAGCTGATTTCAGAGCCTTGTTCACTCCAGAGCACGATAGACTGGTAACTAAGACTTTCGTGGTTCGAATCCTGCCTGGGAAGGTAACTTTTTTTTTTGTTCCTTATTCAAATTTATTCCCAATACTTTTCGAGTGCAGCGATATTTTACTACTTAATTAAAATATTGTGGTGAAGAAGAAGAATGGGGACCTGCGTTTCTGCGTGGACTACAGAAGACTGAATGACGTCACCAGGAAAGACTGCTTTCCCCTTCCACGAATTGACGACACCTTGGACACCCTGGCCGGAGCAGAGTGGTTCTCGACGTTGGATCTCAAGTCAGGATACTGGCAGGTGGCTCTACATCCTGAGGACAAGGAGAAAACGGCATTCTCTACAGGCCAGGGACTATGGCAGTTCACTGTTATGCCGTTCGGCCTCTGCAACGCCCCGGCTACATACCAGAGCACACTAGTGTGGTCCACTGAACCTCGAGGGAAGATGATGGTGGTGCATCTGGACCGATTAGCAGCCTACCCACTTCTGACACCAATCAGGAACACTTCATCCCGACCAAGACGGAGTATACGGCGCCGGACGTCCACCGTCGCATCGAGTAACCGCATGGCGTCGAGTCCCAAGACGACGTCCTCGGTGATGTTGGCGACGAACACCCACATCTCCAGTTTCCTCTTCCCCAAGGTCAGGTCCAGGAAGACCTCTCTCTGGATGGGCAAGCTCTCGCCTGAAGCAGTCCGTAGCTCGTATTGGCGCAGCGGCGTCCTCCCAGGTAGGCCCCGCACGACGTCTGGTCTGGCGATAGTGAGCATCGCCCCGGTGTCCACCAGTACTCTGCATGGACGGCCTCTTATCTGTCTTTCAGCAATCAGCCCATCGTCGCACCTTCTGTCGACCGGTTTCAGAACGAGCCGAGGGGACGGTGATGACGGCGCCGACGTGCTCCTCCGAGCATCGGCCCCCTCTCTCTCCTGACTGTAGCCAGGTCGGTCGCAACTCCTCCGCAGGTGCCCAGGTTCACCGCAGGACCAGCAGGTGGGCACCCGTCGTCTCCGTTGCTCAGGCGACTGTTGGTTTCTCTCGGTGTCAGCCACCTCTCTCTCCTGCCGGTGGCCGGAGCGGTCGCAGTCCCTCCTTAGGTGTCCCGGTCTCCCGCAGGACCAGCAGTTGGGCGTCCGTCGTCTCCGCCGCTCCGTTGACTGTTGGCGCTCCTCGATGTCGGACACCTCTCTCTCCTGCTTGTGGCCAGATCGGTCACAGTCCCTTCTCAGGTGTCCCAGTCTCCCGCAGGACCAGCAGGTGGGCGCCCGTCGACTCCGCCGCTTCGTTGACTGTTGGCGCTCCTCGACGTCGGCCACCCCTCTCTCCTGCCTGTGGCCGGATTGGTCACAGTCCCTTCTCAGGTTTCCCGGTCTGCCGCAGGACCAGCAGGTGGGCGCCCGTCGTCTCCGCCCCTCCGTTGACAGTTGGCGCTCCTCGACGTCGGCCACCTCTCTCTCCTGCTTGTGGCCAGATCGGTCGCAGTCCCTTTTCAAGTGTCCCGGTCTGCCACAGGACCAGCAGGTAGACGCTCCTCTCCTCTGCCGCTCGGGTAGCTTCGGTTGGTTCTCCCCAGCATCCGTCGCCGTGACGCTCCTGATCCAGTGCGGTGCTGAGACTCCCGCCGCCGACTTGGCCGCCTCCATCCTGAGGGCCGCCGCCAGAGCTGCGTTGATGGTACGATGCTCTGCCAGGAGTAGCTGTTGCTTTATTTCCGGGTCTCGAACTCCGCTGCCGAAGGTGTAGGCCGCCTCTCCAGCGATGAAGTCATTAGGTAGGCCCCTGAGCGCCTTATGGGCCAGTTGTTCCACCGCCATCGCGAATTCTTGCAGGGACTCGCCTGACTGTTGGACCCTCGTTTTTAGTTGGGTCCTAAATGCTGCAGCAAGTTGATGGTCACCATAACGCCCCTCCAGGGCCGCCATTATCTCAGCGGCTGTCCCATCTTCTGGAACGCTGTGAAGAATCTCCGACGCCTGTCCTTGAAGCGCGGTCAGCAACTGTGTAGTCTTCTCCGCTGGGGTCCAGCCATTATGTGCTGCGGTGGCCTCGAACTGGCGACGGAATATCGCCCAAGACGTCGTACCGTCGAACTTCGGCGTCTTGACGTTGTAATGTCTGGCTGAAGGCGATGATTCCGCAGGGCCACTATATGGAGTCCTCAACTCTGTGGCCGTTTCTTGCATGGCACGTCGAACCTCCTCGGCAACTATCTGTTTCTGTTCTCTAGCCTGGCGATCCACCAACGCGAGGATGTGCTTGTTTTCTTCAGCATGTCGGTCCATCAACGTGAGTATGTGCTTGTTTTCCTCGGCGTGTTTTTCCATCACCTCACTCGTCTTGTCCAGCAACTCGCTCGTCTGCTCTTGACGACGCTCGAGATCGCGGATTTTGCCGTCGAAATGGTCTACCTCCTGTCTCAATTCGGTTACTGTCTCGTTTATAGTTGTAAAATTCTTGTTTAGGTTGTCAAGGTCGGCTTTGAGTTCGTCTTTCACGATGGCGACAATTCCATCTACGTGGGCTGAAACGCTTTCAATTTGCGTAGTGACGTCATCTTTCACTCCGCTTATGTCACTTTTCATCTCCGTTTTCACTTCACTTATGTCGCCTTTCACTTCACTTATGTCGCCTTTCACTTCACTTATGTCCTTTTTCATTTCAGCTTTCACTGCACTTAGGTCGTTTTTCAGTTCCGCGATGGCTTGCAGGATCAGCTGTAGGTTCTCCATTGTCGATAATATCCCACTTCTGACACCAGTGTGAATTTTATTAGTTTCAACAATGTAATTTATTCGCCACAACAATAATTTCTTTCTACAATTCGCCTTAAACGCTCTCGTCAATAATTGGATCCTCACTCAACACAGTATTCGTTATGGCACTCCACCGACGACAATGACAATTTACTTGGACTATTAAGCACAACAATGAACTGTTAATCTTAACTAGTATTTACAAAGCACTATTTACAAATCAGAACTACCAGTTCTCAGTTCACAGTTCTTCTATCTCAGTCACTCGAGTTCACAGTATCTCGAACCACAGACCTTCAGAGACAGTTCACTGTACTCGAAATCGGGTCCCTCCAACTGCGGTCCACTGCACTCGAACTCAGGTCCCTCCAACTGCGATCCACTGCACTCGAACTCAGGCCTTCGGATGCTGACGCAGATGCGGACGCACACTCGAGTCGAACTCCGGTTGGCTTGACTGGCTTGCTTGCTCTGGCTTACTCACTGACTGAATAACTGAAAACTCTGAAACTGCTCGAGTTCGCTGCCGCTTCTTCTTTTATAGCAAAATCATAGTTGCGAGAATTTTCTACAGGTGTGTAGAGAATTATCTCGTTATCTCCACATCGACGGACTTCTGGAATCGTCGGGAAGGTCGTTCCACATTCACTGCGTTAAGTAGCAGCTGCGCGAGCAGCCTTCCCTCGCGTGTAGGCTCCTTTCCCCTTTCCCCGTGAAGCCCGCGCGATATGCTCTCTCGCGGGACGCTGGTCGTGAGTTCGAATCTCACGTCGCTGTCACAATATTATTCCTAGAACATGAATTTTACCAGCAATCGAAAAGTATTGGGAATAAATTTGAATAAGGAACAAAAAAAAGTCTTCCCAGGCAGGATTCGAACCACGAAAGTCATAGTTACCAGTCTATCGTGCTCTGGAGTGAACAAGGCTCTGAAATAGCTACAAGGGTCGGTCCGGTTTTTTTTTTTTTGCCACTACTGTACCAGAAAAATGTGTAACATTAATTTGAATTTGCGTCAAAACCGCAATCTGTCAGTAGGACGGAAAGTTGTATTTCCATTGCACGGAGGAAAGAGGACTACAAATTACCAGTTTTTACAACCTAAATTCGAAGGAAACTGGTGCATGACACCCGTGAATTTGGTTTGAGATGGAAGGGAAAAGCTGTACTTTCTTTCGGGAGGGATTGGAGCTACGTGTTTAGGAGGGAATCAGACAATTCCGATGCTGATTCTCATTGTTAATAGGAATGGACTCGTTCACATTGTTGAGCTTATCGAATATAACGTAAGCATTTCCACGACAACATAAGTCGAATAACGTCAGTGTAATTATCGTTCCACAAAATCTTTGATTTATTTTTAATTATTTTAGGTCGAATATGAACGTTAAAGTCAAGAGACACAAGCTACACTGGAACTAGAACCAGGATCGCATACTTGACAAGCAGGTCTAGACCAATCAGCCATTGCAGGGACTTGCATGAAGGAAAGTGAGATGTTTTCTTACTGCTCTATTAATATTGTTTCGCCTGTGGTTGAAAATTAAGAAGAGAGGATGGTAAAGTGATGAAAAACCACTACATTGTCTATTATATTTTCCTTTAAAATATTCTTTGATATATTATTATGATGTACCGAAGGACATATTATATTTCTGTCCAGAAATTCTGCGTCATCATATGATGAAGGATGAGTGGAACAGAGAAAAATTCTCTCCGGCACCGGGATTTGAACCCGGGTTTTTAGCTCTACATGCTGACGCTCTATCCACTAAGCCAAACCGGATTCCCATCCCGATGTCAGATTGAATCCTCTCAGTTTAAGTTCCACCGATAAGGTTCCCTCTTGTGGCCTACCCTCATGCACTGCGTCAAAGATGTATGGCAGTGGCACGATGTCCATATACTGTATGTGCAGAGAGATGTACTCGTTATGAGTGACTAACTGGCCGGGACCCGACTGAGAGGATTCAATCCGACATCGGGATGGGAGTCCGGTGTGGCTTAGTGGATAGAGAGTCAGCACAAAGAGTTGAAAATCCGGGTTAAAATCCCGGTGGCGGAGAGAATTTTTCTCTGTTACATTCATCCTTCATCATGCTCTTTGATATGACAGAAAAAATATATTATAAAACAATTAACATGCATTTATGGAATTATGTGACCCCATTTTTAAAACTCTATTACACAGGGTTTTTAAATTGCACAAAACTTTGATTGTCATTTTCCGTAACTTATTTTTTCCTCTTGAAAATACACCATGGCGTGTGAAAAAGTGTTAAATTAAATTTAATGCCTATTTTTGGACTTGTCAGCTACTATGACGCCATTTCGAAAGTACTGGTGAACAGAGTTTTTAAGTGACACTGAACTTTGCGGTTTCCCGTAACTTTAATTTCTTGCTTTACTCCACATAGAGAATATTATATCTTTGACGCCATTAAACCTAACTGCACTATATTTGGTACACATTATTTAGGTACGTTATTAGGAAACTTTCCTCTGTAATATAAATTTCTTATTTTGTTGTATTTCAAAAATATGTCTTCATATTTCTATATAAACGTACCCTCCACAATTTATCCTTGAAATGTAATTGTTTGTCTTAAAAGTTTGCAAGCTAATATCAAAATTGTGCTACAAATATTTTAAAGAACGTGTTTTTAGTGGTAAAACGTCATGGAAATGTTTAATATATTTTCGAAAATGGCTGAGATATATCTATCCTGTTCACCCCTGTGGAGTAACGGCTAGCGCGTCTGGCCGCGAAACCAGGTGGCCCGGGTTCGATTCCCGGTAGGGGAAAGTTACCTGGTTGAGGTTTTTTTCCGGAGTTTTCCCTCAACCCAATATGAGAAAATGCTGGGTAACATTCGGTGTTGGACCCCGGACTCATTTCACCGGCATTATCACCTTCATCTCATTCAGACGCTAAATAGCCTAAGATGTTGATAAAGCGTCGTAAAATAACCTATAATAATAATAATTATTATTATTATTATTATTATTATTATATATCAGTAGAATACAAATGACGTGTAACTCTGGAGGTAGGCTGGCGGTAGGGTGGAGTTAGGGAGTGACTGGCGGTAGGGTTGAGGTAGGGAGTGACTTGCGGTAGGGTGGAGGTAGGGGGTTACATGTGACGTCACAGGGGGCGTGGCAAGTGACGTCAGACGTGGGCGTGGCCAAAGTATGGCGTCATGGAGGGGGCGGGGCTTAAATTATGACATCACGAAGAGGGTGGAGGGCTTAAAGTATGACGTAGGAAAGGGGCGTAACTTAAATTACGTCAAGGTTAAAGTGTGATGTCATGCAGGTATGTAATGGCATGACATGTTTATCTCCTCAATGTGGAAATTATGACGTAAGAAAGGGGCGTAACGTCATAAATGGCAATCTAAGAGTTCAAGGTTAAAGTGTGACGTGCAGGTATGTAATGGCATGAGAAGTTCATACATGTTTATCTCCTGAATGTTGCTATGTGTGCAAATATAATGCTGAGTCATATCCGGCAATTGTTCTCAGGTGAAAGACACAAGTTCATACATGTTTGAAAACTGCTATGTGTGCAAATATTATGCAAGGTCACATCCGGTGAGTGTCCAAGAATTAATCTATCACACTTAAACACATACATTCTTTTTCTTAAGATTCTAATGTAATGGTAATTTAATTGATTGGGGAATGGGTGTTGGAATGTGGGACATAAATGGATAAAAAATTAATCTAGCACACTTGTAAATTAAACAGGATGTGGCTGAAGTGACGTTATAAATTTGTAATTGAAGTTGGAAATGGGGGAGGGGGTGTAAAAATTTGAAATACGAACGGCATAACTTAAAGTGTGGCGTCATAAATTTTTAATTGAAGTTAAAAATGTAATAATTTGAAATGCACATGTTCATACAAGTTTGTATAGTGGGGGGGAATAGACAAGTTCATACATGTTTGTATATTTGAAAGTGAGTTGTGAATGTTAAAATAATCACTATCTGCTATGTGTGCAAATATTATGCAAGGTTGCTAATTTTACTGGTTGTACTTTAAGCCAATTGCTGAGTAATTGATAAAAAATATTAAGATTCTAATGTACTGGTAATTGAATTGATAAATAGTAATGGGAAATGGAAATTGGAATGGGGGAATTATTGATGGCGTAAATGGTTGTACTTTAAGCCAATTTATAAAAAAATTAATCTAGCACACTTGTAAATTAAACACATACATTCTTTTCATATTATTCCAGTGTAATACATTTTGAGTGGTTTGTTTAGCGTATTTAATACATTATTACCAACATTAAATTCATCAGAC
The DNA here is from genome assembly GCF_040183065.1 of Periplaneta americana. Taxonomy (NCBI): domain Eukaryota; kingdom Metazoa; phylum Arthropoda; class Insecta; order Blattodea; family Blattidae; genus Periplaneta; species Periplaneta americana. The sequence continues at coordinate 132,448,067 of NC_091126.1, forward strand.
TGTGACATTATTATTTCGTAATACATTAATTGTAGCAGATAAATCAATGTAGATGTATATGTTGTGTAATGCATAAGCGTGCAAATATTATGCAAGCTTGCTTAATCACTTCCGGTGACGATGCAATTGCTGAGTAATGATAAAAGCATGTTCTTTAAGCACCTGCAACGTGTCATATTACACAAATATTGCATGATGCAAATAATATGCAAGCTGTTAATTCACATCCGATGAAGACGCAAGTGCTGAATAATGACCAGCTATCCAATGGATGTCCTGAAACTGGTTGTACTTTAAGCCAATTGTTGAGTAATTGGTAAAAAATATTAAGATTCTAATGTACTGGTAATTGAATTGATAAATAGTAATGGGAAATGGAAATTGGAATGCGGGAATTATTGTTGGCGTAAATGGTTGTACTTTAAGCCAATTTATAAAAAAAATTAATCTAGCACACTTGTAAATTAAACACATACATTCTTCTCATATTATTCCAATGTAATACATTTTGAGTGGTTTGTTTAGCGTATTTAATACATTATTACCAACATTCAGAATGTGACATTATTATTTCGTAATACATTAATTGTAGCAGATAAATCAATGTAGATGTATATGTTGTGTAATGCATAAGCGTGCAAATATTATGCAAGCTTGCTTAATCACTTCCGGCGACGATGCAATTGCTGAGCAATGATAAAAACATGTTTTTGAAGCACCTGGAACGATTATTATTATTATTATTATTATTATTATTATTATTATGGTTCCAATTTAATACAGTTTGAAGTAACATTTATAGGATTGATTAATAATTTAATACATTTTGAAGTAAAATTTATTGGACTTATTTTAAGCCATACATTATTACCGAAACAGTTCGTAATATAAATATGTGTTATGAGATTGAAATATACAAGTTCATACATGTTTGTAATTACAGTCGGAGTGGGGGGTTTGAAATATACAAGTTCATACATGTTTGTAATTAGAGTTGGAGTGTGGTTTTGAAATATACAAGCTCATACATGTTTGTATGGTGAATGATATAAAAGCTGAGGATATGAAAACATAATTAACAGTTATGGATAGCACAATTATGGGAAACGATGTGGCGCTAGCCATTGATAATCCACTAATATTGAAAGAAGAAAGATATAAAGTACCATTTGAGGTAACGTACGCATATTTTCCAGATGTGAGAGATGAGTGGTTAAATGAACCATATGCAATAACACGCAAATACAATATAATAAATTCTGAGAAAGTATACACTGAGGTGGTAAGAAAAATTTATGGTGCTAATCAGTTACATACGGATTGGTCATTGGTGTTGCCTTGTGGTAATACGGAAATGAGTTTTATAAATGCACCTTCAACACACGAGGACACATATCACCGCAATATCTGTTTGGGTAACGGTGAACATCGCATTGAATGCACAGATCTCAAAGAGTCCAGCTTACATGTGTGGCGGAAACTGTGTGATCCCAGCTGTCTTACTTACAAAGAGGTGAGTACAGTTTATATTGCTTTTATTAATTATAATATTATGATATATTTAATGGTGATATTTCTTATTTTGTTTTTGTGCAGAAACCAGAGATTGTTGCCAAAGCACCTAAAATGAGATTTTATCGGAAGAGATGTGATGAAGCTTGTCCCAACTACAAAGCAGTAAGTTTTTTTCCCCCCACATGAAGTTTGTCTATATTTGTGATTCAAAATGGTTATATTTGTGATTGTTTTTGTTTAACAGAAGTCGGAAATTGTTGAGAAAAAAGGAAAAAGGAGGAAAAACAGATTGTGGCGGGAGACATGCATTGAAACATGCCCCAACTATAAAGCGGTGAGTTTATGTTTTGTGTTCTGATATTGAATGGTGATTACGTAGAGCATATACATGACTAATTTACATTATTGTTTTCAGAAGACAACTAAACGAGGAGAAAAGAGGAAACATAGCGCATTGAAGGAGGAGGTGATGGATATTGAAGCCATTGTTCAACAATTGAGTGTATAGAAAATAGAAAATAAATGTGACATTTTCATGGTTGTGATCAAGTGAGATGCAAGGACAAAAGTGGTTGTTAAGACAATACATGTATGTAGTGTGCATAATATGAGAATAGTAATAATAAAAAATGAATTTAATGAGTTATTATTTCGAATGAACCTGAATTCCCTGTCATTGGGGATGGGAGAGTAACCTCACCTTAAGTCCTTGTCATTGTGGATTATGTCGAAAACGTTGCAATAACGCAACAGCATGTCGTTGCAATAACGCAACACCATGTCGAAAATCGTATTCGTGTTGCGATAATGCAACACCATGTCGAAAATCGTATTCGTGTTGCGATAATGCAACACCATGTCGAAAATCGTATTCGTGTTGCGATAATGCAACACCATGTCGAAAATCGTATTCGTGTTGCGATAATGCAACACCATGTCGAAAATCGTATTCGTGTTGCGATAATGCAACACCATGTCGAAAATCGTATTCGTGTTGCGATAATGCAACACCATGTCGAAAATCGTATTCGTGTTGCGATAATGCAACACCATGTCGAAGTTGCTACATATATGTCGCAAGATTACGATTTTCGACAAGTGGTTGCATATATGTCGCAAGATTACGATTCGACATATCGGTTGGATTGATGAGGGCGATGTATTGAAATGAAAACAAATTTATACACAACCACTGTAGGTTTATTGTGATTAAATCAAAACTGTATAAATTACAACATTATTATTATTATTATTATTATTATTATTATTATTATTATTATTATTATTATTATTATTATTATTTACACACATTTAAATCAAAACTATATAAATTACAACATTATTATTATTTACACACACATTTAAATCAAAACTATATAAATCAAACATTATTATTATTTACACACACATTTAAATCAAAACTATATAAATTACAACATTATTATTATTATTTACACACACATTTAAATCAAAACTATATAAATTAAACATTATTATTATTTACACACACATTTAAATCAAAACTATATAAATTACATTATTATTATTTACACATACACATTTAAATCAAAACTATATAAATTACAACATTATTATTATTTACACAAACATTTTACTCTTGCACACGCCTTCTTTTACATGGTGGTTCATAAAATCCATGCGGCGCTGTATTAATCCCATCTTGTAATACAACTCTCTTATCATCAAAAGAATTTAAAGTCACTTTATTTACACACATTGTAAACACATTGTGAAAATATGATCTAATAGCATTGTTTTTTGTGTAAGTAGTGATACCAGATTCACGACATGTTGCATAATCTTCAAACGTAAGTTCATTCCTAATTAAGCTTTTCTTAATGCCCTTCATTTCTTAATTTCAAAATCTGAACACTTTAAGGCATACACTTTAACCTTCAAACCAACAAACTCATCAATATGCGAATTTGGAATTTCATCCTTGAACTTCCCAAGCACACCCTTATTATGTGATGAAAATAAAATATGATTTGGTGAATACATACTAGTATCCAAATGATCCCGAACATTTTGCAGATCATGGTACAAATCATCTGTTTCAATGAGATATATAAAACTATCTGTATCCATATAACACAACTTCAATTTATCGCCAAACTCTTCTTTCATAATGCTATAGTGAAAATTGTACATGTGCACTTTTGAAAGTTCTAAAATACACATACCCACATATAACGCTTTGTCAAACAAAATTTGAGTTTGCGCTAAATGAATACCCACCAGGTTTTCAGCATAAATTACTCTGTCAAGAAAGTATGGTTTCGAAATGAGTTTTTTCAGTTTCTCGTCGTTTGAAACTAATCTGAAATGCAGTCTTTTTCGAACATTTTCCATCGTCTTTCCAAATACCGCATTATTCATAAGCTTGAAAAAGTCTTTTTCAAAGTTATTTTTTGCATTTTTACGCAATTCAGTATTCAAATCAATGTATTGTTTTAACCAATACGATTGCTTAAATTTTATAACACGGTGTATTTTGACAATTTGCAAGCCATTATCCACTGCCTGTTGCAAAAGTTTGTAGTGCGCCACGTAGTGTTGTTTGGAATGCAGTGTTGTCAACAATTTTTTATGCTTTCCACCTGGTGGTTTCGCAAACTCAGCACAAAATGGTAAATCTCTATGTTTTTCAAACAGATGATTTGGATACTCTAGATCAACCTCTAAAATATAACCTATTTCACTATCATCATTTATTGCTTGAAGATCAAAATGATGTATTTCCTCATCTGATAGCCATTCAAATCCTCCATATGGTAATTTTTGTGACATGGCGAATCCATACAAATTATTCGCATCCACATAGTAAATTGCAGAAGGAGATTTAGATTTATCAAAGTTTTCGCTTTTAGGATCATTCGCAACTGCGTGACGAGTCACACATTGACATATTCCACCACGGATCCCTTGCTCAAAAAGTAATAGCATTGTCATGTCCGTAATCAGCTGCAATTCAACACCTGTTAATTTCAACATTGCCGAATATGCAAGTCCTGGTACTGTATAGTAATACATACAATCTAAATCGTATGTTTTCAGACACATTTTGCGAAAATTTTCAAACACATCTGTTAAGATGAGGGTGTCGGATTTTAAGTATAAATCTGAATTTTCTCCCAGGGTCTGAATATTAAATGCCTCCCACACACATTTTGCATGGTTATAGTCCTCTTCGGTAATGTGCTCATTATTTAATTTGCTGAAAAACTTCTCCTTCGGCGGCAGGCAATTGTCTTCTAATTTATCTGATGTCAAATAATCATAGGGAAAGACACCCTTGCGAGAAACAAGATCAAATTTATCTTTGAACATTTTTTTCGTTTCCGAAAACTTATCCTTTGGTAGATTGTCTGCTAATTGTGCTAAACTGGAGGGCATAAACCGAAAAGAATCAAGAAATCGCATTTGCATATAACGTTTTTTTCTGTAAGTGCTAGGGACATTTTTAACAAAACTGATGTACTTTTCCTGTGTATTTGGTAGAACTTGAATAGGGTTGTCATCATAACCTAATTCCTTCACAATAAAATGTCCATCATATGATGACAAATTATGTTATACAATAGGAATAAAGTGCTGATGCTGATACCTCAAATTACACTCATTGTGAGCAGCACCGCGAAATTTCCCCGTCAAATGATCATGATCTCGAACTTTATAATTATCAAATGTAAAATTACCCTTTTTGCAAATGTGACATATATTTGCATTCGAGTATGCAACATTTTCTTCACTGGTTAATGGAATAATTTCTTTAATATCCTCAAATAATATTTGCTCAATTTTTTTCGTTTCCATTACCATGTCTTGCACAAAATGCTTTGCCGCATCACACCCCCTGTATAATTTCATATCTGTGTATGTATCCTGACTATCCTTAAGGACATAACAATAACTAAACGGTGTATGTTTCTGATATTGCGCTGTGTAACTAGAGTCTGGATTCCCATGACAATTCTCAATGGGCTCTAGCAAACACTCAAAATCTGCATAAATCACAAATCTCACCTTTTTTGAAAATTCTGGATGATCAAAAGATAGATATTCCTTATTTGGAAATACTGATCTAACAGCGCTAAATTGTGAACATACGCTTTCATGATCCTTTAATCGTTCTGCACACGACCTAAACTCATTATGCCGAAAATATGCAAAACATCGTTTACAAACAGCAATTTGACTTTTAACGGCAGCTGTCAGTTGAGGCTTTACGAGGGTGTTGAAATTTGTTTTGCAACAATAGTGTGACGTATTTTCATTACTAATGTATAGCAAATCCCTATGATCTGGTAATTCCTTTTCACACATTCTAAGAGGAAACACATCATCATTCTCGTCAAGTGCAAACACATTAATAGAAATGTCATTACGTTTTTCAAATTTTGCAATATCCTTAATTCCCACGGGAAAGTCAATACACCAATCGTATTTACATTCCAAATCTGGTCTGTTCACATAGCTAGACATAACGTTCTTGTCTCTATCGAGAAATTTCGATAGTATACAATACTTGAAACAATAGATATCACTATTGGCAATGTTTACTAGAGATTTTGAATTATTGTACCTATGAGGAAGTTCTATATATGCACTGCCGCCCATCAATGGTGTATATTTATTTACTCGCAATTCTAATTTATGCAATTTGACATAAAACAAGCCCGATCCCTTCATACTACACTCTTCAAACTCTTTGAGAATCTTTTCCTTTTGTTTGTTTACAAACTGGCTAACATCTGAATATTGGTATAGCACATCATTCTTACTTTTAAAATTATGAAATATTGTCTCGTTATGAACATTTGCAAACACACATTCAACAAATATGTTAAATTTTAATGCAAGCTGCTCCTTTAAATTTCCCTTTAAAATGTCTTCCATTTCATCAGCGATACAGTCTAGAATATCTTTCAATTCACGATCATGATTTTTCAAATTTAGAGCAATATAAGTCTTCAAACGATTTTTGAATGCTCTGCCTGATAACGTAAACACTGATTCGGAACATACTTGGCTTGATCCAGACACTAAGGCTGCTATGGGGGTAGATGAGGCACCCATCCCAGCATCCGCTCCAGAGGTAGATGGTGTAGTCATCTCGACATCCACTCCAGAGGTAGATGGCGTAACCATCTCTGATGTTTGAACCAATGCAGTGCACATCACAGGTGTAGCGTTTTCATCCTCATACAGTTTCTCATAAGTTGCTTTGACTTCTGTAACCTGATACAATAATCAATCATTAATATTCTCATAAGTACCAAAAAAACTCAGTACATGCTCATATTCACATCCTACTCACCATACTGTGATTTTTCACATGTTCAACCATACATCTCTCCACTTTGCCAATTGTTCCACATAATTTACATCTGAATCTGATTGTGTTGTGCGTTTCTTTTTTGTGTCTTTCTAAATTCATTTTGGACGAATAGTCTTTTGCACAAATATCACATTTGTAACCTATTACATTGTGCTTGTCCTTGACATGAGCTCTCAATTTCCATTTGTGTGAAAATGTTTTACCGCAAAGGTCACATTTATTCTCCATTTTGTTTTCTTTATTCAGTTAATTGCTGAAGAATATCACCTCCTCCTTAAATGCGTTGTTTCCTTCTTCTGCTCTTTTAGTTCTCTCTGCTGAAAATAATAATATGAGTTAGTCTTACATACGCTCCACATAATCATCATTCAATATCAGATCACAAGACATACACTCACATACCTATAGCTGAGGCATGTTTCAATGCATTTCTTCCGCTACAATATATGTTTCCTCTTTTTAACTTTCTTCGTCTCCTCAACAACAACTATTTTCACAATTCCTGGCACCTGTTAAATAAATCAATTACAAATAATATAACCATTTTGCATCACAAATACAGACATACTTCATATGAAAAGAAAAATACACTTACCGGTTTGTGGTTGGGACGAGAATCATCATATGTCTCCCAGTGGACTATCAACGGTTAGTGTCACAACGTTTCCCACGACTATGCATCCATGACTCTCAATCATGCTTTCATAATCTCAGATTTTATACCAATACAACATTTGTGTAATATAAGACGCTGCAGGTGGTCATATGCTACATAATCAAAAACACGTTTTTTTATCATCACTCAGCAATTTCATCGCCGGATGTAAAATTAGCAACCTTGTATAATATTTGCACACATAGCAGAAAGCGCTTATGCAATATTTGTGTAACATAAGACGTTGCGAGAACAATCGCCGGATGTTTGCATCATGCAATATTTGTGTAATATAACAGGTGCTTCAAAAACATGTTTTTATCATTACTCAGCAATTGCATCGTCGCCGGAAGTGATTCAGCAAGCTTGCATAATATTTGCACACTTATGCAGTACTCAACATATACATCTACGTTGATTTTTCTGCTACAATTATTGTATTACGAAATAATAATGTCACATTCTGAATGTTGGTAATAATGTATGGCTTAAATTAAATACGCTAAACAAACCACTCAAAATGTATTACACTGGAATAATAATAATATGAGAAGAATGTATGTGTTTAATTTACTAGTGTGCTAGGTTAATTTTTTTATAAATTGGCTTAAAGTACAACTATTTACGCCATCAATAATTCCCGCATTCCAATTTCCATTTCCCATTACTATTTATCAATTCAATTACCAGTACATTAGAATCTTAATATTTTTTATCAATTACTCAACAATTGGCTTAAAGTACAACCAGTTTCAGGACATCCATTGGACAGCTGGCCATTATTCAGCACTTGCGTCTTCACAGGATGTGAATTTAACAGCTTGCATATTATATGCATCATGCAATATTTGTGTAATGTGACACGTTGCTTCAAAAACATGCTTTTATTATTACTCAGCAATTGCATCACCGGATGTGAGATTGCATAATATTTGCACATCATTGTGTAGATGAAATCTCAGACATGTATGAACTTGTGTATTTCAACTATACAAACTTGTATGAACATATGTAATTCAAATTATTACTTTACGCCTCAACCTGCACTTGTGAATGACGTCACACTTTAAGTTATGCCGTGTGTATTTCAAATTATTACCCCCCTCCCCCATTTCCAACTTCAGCCACATCCTGTTTAATTTACAAGTGTGCTAGATTAATTTTTTATCCATTTATGTCCCACATTCCAACACCCATTCCCCAATCAATTAAATTACCATTACATTAGAATCTTAAGAAAAAGAATGTATGTGTTTAAGTGTGATAGATTAATTCTTGGACACTTACCGGATGTGACCTTGCATAATATTTGCACACATAGCAGTTTTCAAACATGTATGAACTTGTGTCTTTCACCTGAGAACAATTGCCGGATATGACTCAGCATAATATTTGCACACATAGCAGACATTGAGGAGATAAACATGTATGAACTTGTCATGCCATTACATACCTGCACGTCATACTTTAACCTTGAACTCTTAGATTGCCATTTATGACGTTACGCCCCTTTCCTACGTCATAATTTAAGCCCCCCACATTGAGGAGATAAACATGTATGAACATGTCATGCCATTACATACCCGCATGACGTCACACTTTAACCTTGACGTAATTTAAGTTACGCCCCTTTCCTACGTCATAATTTAAGCCCCCCACCCCCTCCGTGACGTCATACTTTAAGCCCCGCCCCCTCCATGACGCCATACTTTGGCCACGCCCACTATGACGTAATACTTTGGCCACGCCCACCTGTGACGTCACATGGAACCCCCTACGTCCACCCTACAGCCAGCCTAACTCCAGGAGGTTCCCATCATTTGTATTCTACTAATATCTATCCTGGATTACTTTATCCTGTTACTTTTTTATTTCGGTTCCAATTTTTTTTATTAATTTAGAATTCTAGTTGTTGCAGCAATAATATTTCTACGTACAAAAGAAATTACAATTGTGCAACAATTAGGAAAAAAATTGGAATTTAAACAACCTCTCCCCTTAAGAACAAGTGCTTCGAAACTCTTATTAAAGGGCCTGCAGCATTATAAATAGAGCAAGCTAAAAGTGATATTTTCAGATTTGTATTTCTTGGTTTACGCGGGATATAAAATAAGTTCGGTTGAGAGCACAATAGTGGAAGCGACACGATACGTTATTTCCAGCCGAGAAGTGCGCTAAGTGAGCGGGGTGGGAGGGTGGAACACGTGCTCCCAATTCGTACTTCACGTGTTCATACTCCCCCTGCGTTCGTAGCTATAGAAGCCACACTTGCTCCGTCTCTCTCAGAGCCATGCTTTCGTCCCCATTCTCTTGTGTAACTTTTTATCCAATAACTTACTTCACTTTCTGTAACGACACGTTTTACCACAATTCTTACATAAACTTAAGGCAAAATTACGTAAAAATAACAGAAAAATATACATCCACTATGTGTTTTTTGTGTTTTCAGCAATAGGTAGAAAAAAGTTATTTTAAGGAAATTTTCTTTTATCCTCTAATAACGAAACTTGTTTTCGTTACGTACATTACCAAGGACGATGATTTCACATCCCAGGTAATGATCAAAATTATGTTTAGTTCATAAGGTTACTTTTATTACTAGGAAACGGATTTCTGGGTGCTAAAAATAGAAAAAAAGAAATAAAACAGAAACACACACAAGATCGTATCTCCATTTAAGAAATTAAACTACAACATCGCATGTAGGGGCCTGTTTCACAATGTTTACAACCCTTGTAAATTGTAAACTTTGCTTGTAAATTGTGAACTTCTGTTTCACAATTTTTGTTTGTAATGTTGAACTTTACAAAGGAAATCAAATCTCTACAAATTTAATTTTGCTCACTTTACAAGTGTTCTGTTTCACAATGAAGAGTAATTTTACAAACGTGTAAATTTTACTTGTAAAATTAGCACATTTTCTACAATACCTCTGAGATGTGATAAAGTTTGTTATTGCAACAAATTATGAATAAATATAATAAAGAAATACTTATTAAATTAATTTTTGAGTAACTGGATAATATTACGAATTAAACTAAAGTAGTTTTGATGTTATTAAGGAGTTCTAATGACTCAGACAAAGATATTGAATTTAGGCCTAATCAAACGAAGACGTATACGTAAAATTCTCCGGGCGAGAATTAATAACACGTTCGTATCTTTGTACAAATTTAATGAAAGGTTTGGAATGAGTCCCGCGCTATACTTCAGAATACCGCGTAACTATTTATATACGAAGACTGTATTTAATACCTAAATACTCGCACTTAATAAAGAAGTTCCTTGCACCAAAAATAAATAATTCAATAATGCAACAGCGGCACTACTTACTCGGTATTCTGAAGTCGTTTCGAGTCCCGTTTCGCTGGAATCTCTCCTACAAGATATGGGACATCATATCCAACATCCAAAAGAGAAAAGTGATGCCCTAACCTCAAAGCGAGAACTGTATTGTTTTGCACTGGATGCATACTAGCTGTCAGTTCCGTGGGTTAGCAGATAAGCATGAAATTTCTAAGATATCAGTGTGAAAAAGTGCCCACAGGGTAGTTGATGTTGTTAAAAGAGTTAAATTCGGCGCAGGTTTTTGATCACCAAAATATTATTTACTATAGCACAGAATTTTTATGCTGCTGATGGGATCACTAATGTTTGAGAGGTTAGGAATGCAACATTAATAAATACTGATGGATCAACACAAAAAATTAATCTGATTTTGTGTTTAGACATCGGTAATTATTTTATAAATTGCATATTTGTATGTGGACCAAATCTGTTATTTACTTATTTGACTGAATTTTGTGCTAACTTGGTCATCTAAGTAACAAACGTATTGGTATACTCGACCAATCACATCACATGAAACTCCATTGTCGCCAATATATAAAAATCTAAATACTTTTATTTTTTTAACAATACTTTATATTTTCTGTTGGTGAAATATGAATCAGCAAGCTTAGAATAATCTATTTTAGTACAAAATATAAACATATGTATCGATAGTAGTAAAAATACAGCGACTTCAGCTCTGCTCCTTAGCAATTTTTGTAAACTGTCGTTGGCGATATTGTGTAACCATTAATGCGTATTTTTAAATTTCTTTAGCTGATTTACAAGCATTTGTAAACTTTTACTTGTTATCTGTAAAATGTTAATTTGTAATTTGTAAGGATAGTGAAACGGGCCCCAGAACACAAAATACTCTACAAAAGCATCTCAACACACAAACAACAAAAACAAATACAACCTAACCGGTATATACAAACTAACATGCAATAGTTGCAACAACTTCTACAGGGACATCATTTTATTTTTACTAACATGTCTAATATTAACCTGTCTATACCTTTGGATTAAAGGTTGAGACCCGGAAACACCATTTGCTACCCCCTTTTACGACTGGCGTTCAGTGTTACTGGCGTAAAATACAAACAAATCACTTCACTACGTATAGGAGGGTAGAAAAGTATGTAGTTCATCCATTTACGTAAACTAGGAAATGTTGCGATTTTGAGTTTAATAATTTTCATTAGGTTTTTGTTTGATCAAAATAGAGTACTGTATTAAAATAAGTGTTTTTACTCACGAACTGATCTATTGCGATTTTGAGTTTAATAATTTTCATTAGGTTTTTGTTTGATCAAAATAGAGTACTGTATTAAAATAAGTGTTTTTACTCACGAACTGATCTATTCAATCATACGCAGTGTATATTATACTGTATACAACACATCAGCGTACAATTTAGAGAATGAAGTTAAATTGAAAAATAATCATAATATGGATATTTAAACACATTTTTGAAAATGGTTGCCGTTCATTTCGATACAGTCTTCAGTTCTTTTGTGCATATTATCCACTATAGACTACTGTACCTAATTCCAATTAGCAGTTTCGTCCTTCATATTAGTAACACATGTTGAAATAATTCTGTACCTACTCTATAAAAGAGTGCTATAAATTCAATCTTCACTTCTGCCCGATTCGAAAAGATAAAATTACTCAGACATGCTATCTACTGTCCGTCCAAGTAGTTTTGTCGCAAGGTCGTAGAAAGGTGGAAAATCACGTGACAGTTAATTACTTAACGAGGCCCTTGCATTTAAGTTATTTTAAACAGTTGTATAATATTACGTAGACGTCCAATTCCTAAGAGAAATTAATGTTTTCAGAAAAGTGCTAAGACAGCCAAGCCACTAGTCTTTACAGGGGGACAAGCAGAAATGGGTAGAGGAAACCGGGATGCGACGTAGGCAAACGGACGACAGTACCTGTGCGAAAATATGATTCAATATTGAAAGCTCTTTCGTAACTGGAAAACGCGAACATATTTCTGGAACGTACTATACTCACTAATACAGTACTGTTTACTATGACCGTAAGGCAACTTTGACTGCATACGCGGCCTTGGTTCTGTGTGGAGGACGATTGGAAGTATACTAGTAGAGGGAGTGGGAGTGAAGTAACAAAAATTGAAGTAAAAATCAAATGATGTCCCAGTGTAGGCTAAATATTAATAATAATAATAGAAAGTCCTCACCGTATGAAACAGAAGACTGCACTAACTAGTGAGGAAAATGTTTCCGTTTGTAACTTTTGATGCAAACTAAATGTAATTAAACACGGTGGCAGGCTGATAAGCTTTTGTCATCCAGTCAGCTCTAAAGAAACCTGAAAGTTAGAATTTATAAAACAGTTATATTACCGGTTGTTCTGTATGGTTGTGAAATTTGGACTCTCACTTTGAGATAGGAACAGAGGTTAAGGGTGTTTGAGAATAAGGCGCTTAGGAAAATATTTGGGGCTAAGAGGGATGAAGTTACAGGAGAATGGAGAAAGTTACGAAAAACAGAACTGCACGCATTGCATTCTTCAGCTGACATAATTGAGGGGTTAGAAGCAAAGAGTAGGCTATATGTGTACTTAAGTTATTTGTGAGAAAATGTGGTTGAAAGTACTTAAGATTTCGTAAATTCCGTGGAATTTGTTATTTCAATTTTAGTGTATGATGTAGTTAAAATATGTATCCCTTTGTCACTAAAATTGTAAGTGTTTCAGCTTGCCTTAGATGCACTGAACTGATGTTCTTAGAAATGTCTCTTGTACAGCTTTGGTTCTGACACCCTCAATTAGGAATATAAAATCCAGACGTCTGAGTTGGACAGGGCATGTAGCACATATGAGTGAATATAGAAATTCATATAGAGTGTTAGTTGGGAGGCTGAAGGAAAAGACCTTTGGGGAGGCCGAGACGTAGATGGGAGGATAATATTGAAATGGATTTGAGGGAGGTGGTATATGATTGTAGAAACTGGATTAATCTTGGTCAGGATAGGGACCGATGGCGGGCTTATGTAAGGGCGGCAATGAAACTCTGTGTCCCTTAAAAGCCATAAGTAAGTAAGTACTACGTAAGTAAGTAAGTAAGTAAGTAAGCAGGCTGTCAATAGCGAGGTTGAGAATGGTCGAGAATTTCGAGAACTGAAAATCGGCTTGAGAATTTGTGGCGATCGATGTGTTGAGCACCCCTAGCCTAGACTGAGAATTGACGCAATAGATCTTTAAAGGTCGCAGTGCCGGGTCGTAGTGTCTCCATTCTATTCCATCCCTTACACATAATCAGGATTCGCCTAGGGATACAGAGTAACCAGTATGAGGTTTAGATTACACGGAGAATACGTAAATGACGTCATGACCCTGTGCAGTCGCCCGACTGCAACAGCACAGGTGGGTCCGTAATGTGCATTACCGTTGTGTGTAGGCCTATTGCTCCTTGGCTACGGTACGTGTAACAGGCTTCGGCTTAGGGACACCTGATTGAAGGTTACAGCTCACGTTAATATACATCTTGATTACACAACTTTTAACACTGTATCACTTCGGAATATGTATGGTAAGAATTTCCTGTATTAAATTTCAACGTACCTCGTTTACATGTTTCGACCTATTTATGGGTCATCTTCAGAACTGGTCGTTGTTGGTCTTGGTGCCACTTGTTCTGTTTCCTGTGAGGGTGTGTTCCTGTGGTATAGCGTAGAGTCAAAGAGTGTGTGTGTTTTGAAGTTGAGTTGTGTGTTGAGAATTTCGGTGGGGTGTGTTTTTGTGCGTCTGTATATTTCATATTGTTCTAGTGTGTTTAGTTTCTGGCTTTTTGGTTGGATGTGTAGTATTTCCATGTCTCTGTTGATGTCTTTGTGGGTGTGGTTAGCATTTGTGATGTGTTCTGCATATGTGGAGGTATTTTGTAATTTTGTTATGGCTGTGATGTGTTCTTTGTAACGTGCTTGAAACGATCTGCCTGTCTGACCTATGTAGAAGTTAATACTTTAATGGTAGACATTTCTTATCTACAGTAGGAATGTATTGTATATACTGCATCGGTACAGGGTGAAATATATTTTGTCCCGTACTGTGACGGATTGTTTACATGTTGAGACACGAAGTAACGGCGCGCTGCATCTCCCACTCCACTCGGCCAACAGAACACTATCGTCCGTGCATTCTGAAATTCATGCGTTTCTGTGCCCAGGGCCGAAGCCTGCACATAATACAACTTCAAGATCATAAAACCATCACCATGATGATAATCATCTATCCGTCTTCAAGAGTCGCCATCGAACATAACGATATTCGATTTCGAAGATTGGGAAGAATCATATGCAGACATCAATCATAAACAGCAGAATTTCGTGTCATCGTGGCAGAAAGTCACAAATTAAGACTGTGTTACAAATAAAATAATGGACACGTACACACAGTGTATCTGTAAAAAAATGAATGTATTTTCTGAAATTCAATTCGGATCCACAAAAAAATAAGCAAATAATAATAATAATAATAATAATAATAATAACGAATACGCGGTATTGTCCCCTATATTAGATTCCATGTGATAAATATGTCATAAATATATATTACCCCAATACAGCGCAGACAGGATCCTTCAGATTCCTGTGACTTGTATACCCAGCAGTCGGTCAGGAATTCTACGTCATTGTCGTTGACGAATGTCGTTGGTCGCAGCTGTGACATAGACATCAATGCTTCCCCGTCAGCACATTGCGTCATTCACTTCTATCAAGTTCCATGCTGCTAACTAAATCAATTTTATCGAAATGACAGGACTCGCTTATTGGCTATTCGATTCAATTGGAAGAAATAAATTCATAGGGAAATGTATTATGAAACAGGAACCAATGGAAAAAAAGGAAACTTTTCTTAGTTCATTGTTTCTTACTATTCATTAATATTATGTTACTATTTATATTATTTTGTTAATTCACGAGTATTTTAAGCATATTTACCAAATTTAGTCGCATTTTCCTACCGATCTGGAGCTGCGCTCGAGTGTGGTTTCGATTCCCGCTTGGTCTGATTATGTGGTTTCGTTTTATCGAGGTTCTTTCCAACCAACCGTAAGACGAATGTCAGATAGTTTATACAGGGTGATTCACGAGGATTTACCGTCACTTACGGAGCTTATTTCCGAAGACATTCTTAACAAAAAACGTCATAATATAAACATTTGTCCTTATCTCAATATTTTCGAAGTTACACTTATTTGAAATTGTTTGTAAAATACATTTTTCTTTAGTTTTAAGGGTAAAAGAATATTACAAATAGAGAATGAACTATTTAGAAGTATCATTTCTTTAATTGACTAATATTCTGAAGCTATAAATGTGTTGTCAGCTGCTTTGTACAGATTTTGTTTTTCAATTTTTAACTAAAAATAATATTCTTACGCACTTAACACAAAACTTGTTACAAATCCTACGACTTTAGGAACTTGGTTCTTTAGAGCTTAATTATGCATCCTAATTTACAGTCTTCAAGAATTTACAAGAGTGCAGTGATTTGTAACAATTGTCGTGGTAAATACAGGCTATAAGAAAATGTAATTTTGTAGTTAAAACTCGAAAGAAAAAAAAATCTGTACGAAGCAACTATGGAATTCACAACACATTTTTAACATCATAATTTAGCTAATTAATGCAATGATACTCCTGAATAGTTCATTATTTATCTGTAATATTCTTTTACCCTTAAAACTCAAGAATAATGGTATTTAACAAACAATTTCAAATCAATGTAACTTTGAAAATATTGAGATTAGGACAAATGTTTATATGACATTTTTTCTAAGAATGTCTTCGGAAATAAGCTCCATAAGGGACGGTAAATCCTCGTGAATCACCCTGTATAGCGAATCCTATACCTCATCTCGCGAGTCGACCTGGTTGGCGAGTTGGTATAGCGCTTGGTCTTCTATGCCCAAGGTTGCGGGTTCGATCCCGGCCAGGTTGATGGCATTTAAGTGGCATGTGACAGGCTCATGTCAGTAGATTTACTGGCACATAAAAGAACTCCTGCGGGACAAAATTCCGGCACATCCGGCGACGCTGATATAACCTCTGCAGTTGCGAGCGTCGTTAAATAAAAACATGACATGAACCATCTCGCGAAACACAATCTCGCTAGGGCCAAGTCCATCGACGCTAACTGTTGTACGTACAGTTGAGCTGATGCTCAGTCTCCATTTCTTCTACTCTAACAAGCGCATGTGTGCGCTTTAAAAATAAACCAGTACTTAAGAGGAAATGATTAGGTCTAATGTGTTCTTTATTCTTTGAAAGTGAGTAGGCCTATTTCTTGTCGCTTCTATTATGAAGCTAATGTAAGTAAGTCTACATAGCCTATATTTTAGAATTTGAAAGCATTGTTTCTCTTCTTTATTTGGTTATTTAACGACGCTGTATAAACTACTAGGTTATTTAGGGTCGACCGAATTGGTAATAGCAAGATGAGGGCGAGAAGTCGCCAAAGATACCTGACTTTTGAATTATGGTTGGGGAAAACTCCGAAAAACCTAACCAGGTAATCAGCCCAAACGGGAATCGAACTCACGCCTGAGCGCAAATCCGGATCGGCAGGCAAATGCATTATCGTCTGAACTACGTCGGTGGCTAGTATTGTTTTTGAATTAGCTTTAATTTCTATGTCGAAATATATACAGAGGGTTGTTTCCGATCTCTGATAACGAATTTGAATGACGTCATGTGCGTCAGGAATCACACAGACAGCTGAATTGTGGCGAGAGGTGACAGACCAGTAGTGAGTGATTTCACAACCAGAGTGCACGGAGTATCACAGTAGCAATGCCCAAGGAAATCGAGCCTTTTTGGGAGGGATACATAACAACTCTTTCCGATGTCAAGTACAGTTACGTGAAAATCATAGGAGCATGCAAAAAAAACGTGGTTTCATTATTTCCAAGAAAGGCATCTTGTGTGTACCTAATAAGACTGGCAAAGCTCAGATGGGATTAATTCCAGAGTGAAAAAAGCAAGCAAATCCACCCCCTGTCACAAGTCGCCACACCCCACGAGATGATACAAATTAATTCCATTCGAGCTCTACCAATCTTATTAAGTACACAGAAGATGCCTTTCTTGGAAATAAGGAAACCTCGTTTATTTCAGGCTTCTTTTATTTTCACTTGACTGTACTTGGCATTGGAAACGGTCGTAATGTACTCCTCCCTAAAAGGCTCGAATTTCTTGGGAATTTCTGCTGTGACTCGCCGTGCACTCTGATTATGAAATCACTCACTACTGGTCTGTCACCTCTCGCCGCAATTCAGCTGTCGGTGTGATTCCTGACGCACATGACGTCATTAAATTTCGTTATCAGAAATCGGAAACAACCCTCTGTATACAGCACGCAGCACAGTGAACTTAATCCGGATTATGATATTAATGACATTGATACGTGAATAGATGATGGCGAAACGAGTCCTAGGTCCAACATGGAATTCTGCTTCAACTGGTTGAGAGAAAACTTCGAAAATAACCCAACCAGGTAACTTGTACCAACGAGGATTTGAAACTGGGTCCGCTCATTTCTCAGTCAAACACGCTAAC
This sequence comes from Periplaneta americana, assembly GCF_040183065.1. Taxonomy (NCBI): domain Eukaryota; kingdom Metazoa; phylum Arthropoda; class Insecta; order Blattodea; family Blattidae; genus Periplaneta; species Periplaneta americana. Next base: position 132,466,524 of record NC_091126.1, read on the forward strand.
CGTTACTCTACAACGGTGAACGCAAGAAGTAATTACCCTCCGATTAAGTTAGACGAATGCGTCTTCCAGTAATTTTTCTAATGTTTTTGAATGACACTGTAATGAATAATCCCACCTGTCTTTTTTTAAGAGTTTCGGGGCCATTTTTTAAATGCATTTCACACAGTTTACAAAATCCACCTCACCGAGTACGATCGAAATACAACCAATTATATTTAGTTTCCCATCGTTTTTTATATTTAATTTCGCGTCAAACCATTATTTTCATTTATTGACACCACTAACAGCACTAGATCAAGGAAACACAGATGGAATTATTTCACTTTCACTTAAAGCTAATTGAGAATGTTTTCATTCTTTTGAACGGATGTACTTTCCATTGACTTCTTATACGCCTTTTCCTTTTAAGTGAAGTAAACATTGTCTCTTGTTTTGCCATCATACACTGAAATTACCATTATTATTTACTGTGTATGCTACAATTATTTTACTTACTTACAAATGGCTTTTAAGGAACCCGCAGGTTCATTGCCGCCCTCACATTAGCCCGCCTTCGGTCAGTATCCTGTGCAAGATTAATCCAGTCTCTATTATCATATCCCACCTCCTTCAAATCCATTTTAATATTATCCATCCATATATGTCTCGGCCTCCCCATGGTCTTTTTCCCTCCGGTCTCACAACTAACACTCTATATGCATTTCTGGATCTGCCCATACGTGCTACATGCCCTGTCCATCCCAAACGTCTGGATTTAATGTTCCTAATTATGTCAGGTAAACAATACAATGCATGCAGTTCTGCGTTGTGTAACTTCCTCCATTCTCCTGTAACTCCATCCCGCTTAGCCCCAAATATTTTGCTAAGAACCTTATTCTCAAACACCCTTAATCTCTGTTCCTGTCTCAAAGTGAGAGTTCAAGTTTCACAACCATACAGAACTGGTACTATAACTATTTTATAAATTCTAACTTTCAGATTCTTTAACAGCAGACTAGATGACGAAACCTTCTCAACCGAACAATAACACGCATTTCCCATATTTATTCCGTGTTTAATTTCCTCCCGAGTGTCATTTATATCTGTTACTGTTGCTTCAATATATTTGAACTTTCCACTCTTCGGAGGATAAATCTCCAATTTCATGTTTCCATTTCGTACAATATCCTGGTCACGAGACATAATCATATACTTTGTCTTTTCGGAATTTACTTCCAAACCTATCGCTTTACTTGCTTCAAGTAAAATTTCCGTGTTTTCCCTAATCATTTGTGGATTTTCTCCTAACATATTCACGCCATACGCATAGAGATGAAGCTGATGTAACCCGTTCAATTTCAAACCCTGTCTGCTATCCTGAACTTTCCTAATGGCATATTCTAGAGCGAAGTTAAAAAGTAAAAGTGATAGTGCATCTTCTTGCTTTAGCCCGCAGTGAATTGGAATAGTATCAGATAGAGACTGACCTATACGGACTCTGCTGCAAGTTTCACTGAGACACATTTTAATTAATCGAACTAGTTTCATGGGAATACCAGATTCAATAAGAATATTATTTAAAACTTCTGTCTTAACCGAGCCATATGCCTTTTTGAAATCTATGAATAACTGATGTACTGTACCCTTACCTGCTAAATAAATCTAACGCTAAAACCACGCCAATAAAAACACAGCACACCTGACTTCTAAACTGTAAGAGTCAAGACTGAAAATTCAAACGGTTTACTTATATTTTAACCAATCAAGAACGGCCGGCTGACCACCAACCTCCAAGAAATCAACTACCTGGAAATCTATGTAACAGAATTGATTGTAGTCTCTGAAAAGTCATATATAAAATTGAAATATATTATTGTACAAATTATATTTTCTTTTGTTTAAGAACTTTTGAAATCTACAACGGGGGACCATCCTGGAACCCGGAGGTGGAAATTCCCTCGCGGGCCATCCTCTGACTTCATCACTATATTATAGGATATAACGTTTTTCATTCCATCACACTTCGCTAATCGCTTCCAATAACATCTCACTGAAGCGTCTGTTGTCGCATTCAAGGGATATTGTTATTTAAAGACCAAGGTTGAGACATGTGGCAATTATGTGCTGTAGAAGGAAAGGTGAGAGGTTATCATTGTGTCAATGGATCATGTTATTAAGCTAGGAGTTATACACAACAAAGGCATCCTTGTCATGGACAGAAATACGTATCACAAGTCATGGGGCTACTGGATATTAATTCTGTATACAGTAGGCCTATAGGTATCGAACAGACCTCATGATTACGTTACAATCTGCAATTTATTACATGTCGAAGGTAGTGTTACAAATTATGTAAGGCCATGGCCTTGCCAACAGGTTGTTTATTTATACTCGTAGAACTCCGAAAATAAATTCTGTGATAACACGTCAACACGTTTCCTTAAGTGTCGCATGTATTGTAGTAGGACTCTGTAAATGGTGGATTTCAAAAGGAAAAAAGTTGCTACCGGTTAAGTAACTGGTGACCATGAGTTGAAAGGGAGTGGCTAGACTACTTAAAATTAATTCTCTATTATTATTATTATTATTATTATTATTATTAAAAGGTATCCCCGTAGCATGCCATGAAGGCACTTGGGGGGCATGGAAGTTGAGCCCCATGCTTTCCATGACCTCGGCACTAGAATGAGGTGGTGTGGTCGGCACTACGCTCTGACCGCCTTTTACCCCCGGGAAAGACCCGGTACTCAATTTTATAGGAGGCTGAGTGAACCTCGGGGCCGTTCTGAAAGTTTGGCAACGAGGAAAAAATCCTGTCATCACCTGGGATCGAACCCCGACCTTCCAGTCCGTAGCCAGCTGCTCCACCAACTGAGCTACTCAACCGCCCATTTTATTATTATTATTATTATTATTATTATTATTATTATTATTATTATTATTATTATTATTATTATTACTTGACTGTGCTCAGATTGTATTCGCAAGAAATAGATCTACAGTTGATAATATATTTCTTATACGAATGCTGCTGGGAAAGAAACGCGAGTTTGATCAAAATGTACAGCTCGATTCAGCGTTAATGGCCCTCGTCCTTGGTTGTTTGGCTAGTGAGCGAGCTGTGTGTTGCGTCAAAAGAACGAAATTTAATCACAAATGTGCATAGGAGGGGAAGAGGAAATATGAAGAATGAAAATAATATCTATACTCGTAGCTGACTGACACTCATGTCAAGAAAATATAAGTAATCATGACATTGTTTAGTGAACAGACTAGTGATTAGTAGCGGGACGTGTGAAAGAATATTGTGTTTTAAGACGTAATAAGAAGGAAGTGTTTGGTTTTATGACTGCGCGGCCTGACCTGTGTGACCCAGCCCGCCAGTAGTGATGAGTAACTCGCTCTTAGTCTACCTACTTACTTTTGGCAAGGGCCAAAATCCCTGAATCAAGCTGTACATATACTGTACTGTTTATTGATCTGCAAAAACCTTTCGACAGCATTGATAGAGATTGCCTTTGGAATGTTATGAAAGAATTTGGCATCCCTCAGAAATTAATACATTTGGTGAAAATGTGTACAGCAAAATCCAACTATGAAGTTAAAGTACACAATTTTATGTTCATCGATTTCAACGTTACTTCTGAAGTTAAACAGGGAGATTTCTTGTCACCTGTCCTGTTTAATTTAGCTACTGCAAAAATTATTCTGGCAATAAAGTCTTCCCGATTTGGTGCAAAGCTAGAGAGCAAAATGAATGCATTTGCATATGCACATGATGTAGTTTTACTTGGGTGACAACGAACATGAAATTAAAATGCTAACTCTATTGTTATTAAAAGCTTTACAAGGAACTGGTCTTAAGTAAATGCTGACAAATGTTGTGCTTACTCGTAATTTAAATGTAAATACCATAACAATTAACGTTCACAGTTACAAGCTATTCAGTAGCTTCCTTCCACAAAGAGGGGTAGTTGAATTACCCCAGTAAATGTTTGTATATTTTCAGATGTTTGAAGCAAATTTTTATTATCTTGTAACATATTATCTTTATCTATCTGTCTGTCTGCTTGTCTGTCTATCTATCTATCTATCTATCTATCTATCTATCTATCTATCTATCTATCTATCTATCTATCTATCTATCTATCTATCTATCTATCTATCTATCTATCTATCTATCTATCTATCTATCTATCTATCTATCTATCTTATTATTATTATTATTATTATTATTATTATTATTACTACTACTACTACTACTACTACTACTACTACATACAAATGGCTTTTAGAGAACACGGAGGTTCACTGTCGCCCACAAATAAACGCGCCATCGGTCCCTATTCTGAGGAAGATTGATCCTGTTCCTACTATCATATCCCACCTCTCATCTACGTCTCGGCCTCCTCAAAGGTCTTTTTCCTTCCGATGTCCCAACTAACACTCTATATGGATTTCTGGATTCGCTCATACGTCCTACATCCTTACCCATCTCAAACGTCTGGATTTATTGTTCGTAAATTATGTCAGATGAAGAATACAATGCGTGCAGTTCTGTATTGTGTAACTTTCTCCATTCTCCTGTAACTTCATCCCTCCTAGCCTCAAATATTTTCCTAAGCACCATATTCTCAAACACTATTAACCTCTATTTCTCTCTCAAAGTCAGAATACAAATTTCACAACCATACAGAACAACAGGTAATATAGCTGTTTTATAAATTCTAAATTTCAGGTTTTTTGAGAGCAGACTGGATGACAAAAGCTTCTCAGCCGAATAATAACAGGCATTTCCCATATTTATTCTGCGTTTAATTTCTTCCCGAGTGTCATTTATATATATTATTCTTGCTTGAATTTCTTAAACCTTTTCAAAGGATAAATTTCCAGCTTTTATATTTCCATTTCGTACTATATTCTTCTCACGAGACATAATAGCATATTTTGTCTTTTCGGAATTTACTTCCAAACCTATCTCTTTATTTGCTTCAAGTAAAATATCCGTTTTTCCCTAATAGTTTCTGGATTTTCTCCTAACATATTCACGTTATCCCCATAAACATGCAGTTGATGTAACCCGTTCAATTCCAAACCCTCTGTGCTCCTTACTTTATCCCGCAGTGAATTGGAAAAGCATCATACAGAAACTGATCTACTGGGACATCATTTTATTTTTAATTCAATTTTTATTGTACCTGAGTTTTTTAATGTACTTCAGTCTCAACCCGTCTACTAATGAAGTTCCAACTGTCATCCACACAGAATCAAGGCCGCATCTAGTAAACAGCACTGAATGAGTGAGTATAGTACGTTCCAGAAATATGTTCGCGTTTTCCAGTGACGAAAGAGCTTTCAATAATGAATCATATTATCGCACAGGTAGGGCCTACTGTTCGTCTGCCTACGTCGCGTCCCGACTTCCCCCACCTGCTTCTGCTCGCCCCTCTGTAAAAGCTGGGCTGTCTTAGCTCTTTTCTGAAAACATTAATTTCTGTTAGGAATTGGACGTTTACGTAATGTTATACAACTGTTTAAAATAACTTAAATAAAAGAGCCTCGTTAAGTAATTAACTGTTACGTGATTTCCCCCCTTTCTACGTTCCTGCGGCATAACCACTTCGACGGACAGTAGATAGCATGTCTGAGTAATTTGATCTGTGCGGGTTGAGCAGAAATGAAGATTGAATTTACAGTACGTAAGGTACTCTTAAGATACAGAATTATTTCAACATGAGGTACTAGTGCGAGGGACGAAATTGGCAATTGAAATTAGATGCAATAGTCTATAGTGCGATAATATGCACAAAATAACTGAAGCCTGTATCGAAATGAACGGCCACCATTAAAAAAAAGTGTTTAAATATTCATATTATGATTATTTTTCAATTCAATTTCTTTCTCTATATTGTACGCTAATGTGCTGTAGACAGTATAATATACACTGCATAATGAATACGTTCGCATGGATAACTCAGTTCGTGAGTATAAACGCTTATTCTTAATACAGTACTGTATTTTGATTAAACAAAAACCTAATGAAAATTATCGAACTCAAAATCGCGATATTTCCTAGTTTACGTAAATGGATGAACTACTTTTCTCCCCTCCTATACCTAGTAGAGTGATTTGTTTGTGTTTTACGCCAGTATCATCGAACTCCAGTCGTGGAAGGAGGTAGCAAACTGTGTTTCCGGTTCTCTAAAGGTACAGCCAGGTTAATATTAAAAATGTTAGTAAAAATAAAATGATGTCCCTGTATATGATCTCTGCTGTACGTTTCACACAGACACATTTCAATGTAGTTGCTTGGGAATACCAAATTCAATAAGAATATTATATAAAACTTATCTCTTAACCAAGTCGTATGCCTTTTTGAAATCTATGTATAATTACTGATGAACTTTTGCTCTTATACTTCCATTTTGCCTTCAATATCTGTCGAATACAAAAAATCTTATTAATAGTCGATCTATTACGCCTAAAACCACATTGATGATCCCCAATAATTTCATCTACATGTGGAGTTAATCTTCTGAAAAGATTGTTGTATAAAATTTTGTACTATATCAACAAAAATAATATTTCTCGAAAGTTACTACAGTTAGTATTTTCCTCCTTCTTAAAGATCGGTACAATTATGGACACCTTCCATTATTCTGGTACAATTTCCTTTTCCCAAATTACAAGTACAAGCTCATAAATTTCGCTAGATATTGCTCTTCCACATCCTTATTATTATTATTATTATTATTATTATTATTATTACTACTACTACTACTACTACTACAACTACTACTACTATTATTATTATTTACTTACAACTAATTGGTTTTACAGAACCCGGAGATTCATTGCCGTCCTCAAATCCACCATCGGTCTCTATCCTGAGCAAGATTAAGTCTAGTCCCTAACATCATATTCCACCGCCCAAAAATCCATTTTGATATGATCCTCCCATCTACGTCTCGGCCTCCCCAAAAGTCGTTTTCCCTCCGGCCTCCCAACTAACACTCTATATGCATTTCTGAATTCACCCATACGTGCTACATGCCCTGCCCATCTCAAAAGTCTGGATTTAATGTTCCTGAATATGTTAGATGAAGAATACAATAAGTGCAGTTCTGCGCTGTGTAATTTTCTCCGTTCTCCTGTAACTTCATCCCTCTTAGCCCCAAAGTATTATTATTATTATTATTATTATTATTATTATTATTATCATCATTATCATTATTATGAAAATATTAAGAGAAAAGTAATGAGCAACAGCTTTTATGTTATTTCACTGTATTATAGTTGTTTTGAAACCGTAAATCGTATCGAGGAAGGTAATGAGTGTAAATCTAAGTTACCTGGGGCCTGTTTCTCAAAAATACTAGTTTAGTAGTTCACCAGTTACTAGTTACAAGAGAATATTTCACCAGCTCTAGTAGATTCTGTTTCTCAAACTATTTTACCAGTCTAATAACTTGTGACAATTCTTCACTAGTCACATGATCTGTTTCACTAGTCAGCTGATTGAGTTCTTTTGTTTATAGTCATTGGCAGATATTGTGATTTGAGGTTAGAAAGCTGAGTTGTTTGTTTTGGTTTTGATTTCTCTTTTCGGTTGAAATTCCATCAATTAAAAGCAAATTAACTATACTCAATATGATTAATAAATCAAAGGATATACTAGTCGGTGCTTTTTAAAGCATATTAACAAAAAATGATGAAGTAAACGAAATGACAAGAAATTTTGTAATGTGTGAGGCTAGGGAACAGATGCCTCAGAACAAAAATTATGCATACGTTAGGGACACTTACTGCCCAACATTAAGAAAGCAACTTCGATAAGTACCAATTCATATTGACTAGTGGGTCTACTTCCAACATAAATGTCACTTATGACTTGATGAAATATCCGCTATTTTTTTTTTTTTTTTAGTTTTAAATTTGATATATTCATAATTATTATTGTCGTTTTATATTTAATTTGTAGGCTAAATGTCAGAAGAAGTAGCAGTGGAGGAGGAAAGCCAGTAAAAATTACTGCAGTTGATGAATTGGTATTAGATTATTAGTACAGAATTCTGCAAGTTTTGCTGGTCTAGGACAGAAAGACCTGATGGCATTGGAAAATAATCAACATCCCGATTTGTTGAGCAATTGTATTTGAAGCTTTGCTGATAATGTATGACTTCTATTTGTTTGCCTTGTTATGGCAGGTCCCACTATATTTAACAACTCTTCAAGCTTTTCAGCACTTTACCTAAACTTTTCAATATAATATTTAAACAATGCTCCTTTAAAGGAATAATATTTTTCCTTCCTCTATATAGTTTTAGCTCTTCTCATAACAACTTTATCACTTCAATCAGAATCACGAAACCACATAACCACAATATTTTGTTTTATTATCTGATAAAGGTTGTCACTGGTAATTGATAATATAGGAATCACCAGTCTTCAGAGTCTTGTAGGAATATTTCTGTTGAATACTAGAATAATCAACTAGATTAGCATTTTTAGAAACAGAATCACTTAAGAACTGGTGAAATCGACCAATATTACTAGTCTGTGAACTGGTAACTACTACTTTACCCTTGTAGTTTCTAGAAACACAGATTTGTAAAATAAACTAATATTACTACTGTACAGACTAGTATTACTAGTCCATGAGGTTTGAGAAACAAGCCCCTGTAGAACATTGGATTTATATGAAAATGCATGTTTTATTTGTTCTGACACAAGATGAGCAAATTAGGGTCGAAGTATGTTTCACGTTCTTCTAAATACGTATGTGAAATTTCATTATATATATACGCCTACTATTCTCCAACCAGGAGATTAACCGTGAAAGGAATGTGCTTACTATTGCGTCATCTATTGGAGCGAAGTAGATGAATAATATTACCGTTACAACATCAGTTTAAAAAACATGCGCTCTTCTCTATATGTTATTTCCTGTATGGAGGGATTAAAAGACCACGAGATTAACAGTGATCTAATTGTGTAACTAGGGTAGTATAAGTATGTGTGTATCAGTGATATTGTTTGTGCTGTGAGAGTTAGCCAATGGAGATGCGTGTACCCACGTGTGTGACCTTATGACATCTTATGACATCAACATTCATTCACAGCATTACTCCGCTGCATCTCATTCCCCTGAGACTTTCTCGTGGTTGGACTACAGTATGTATACTTCGGCTGCTGTGGCATACGTATTATAGGAATACAGGCTTAACTGTCGATATTTTTAAGATAACTATGATCATAAATATATTTTAATATATTGCTTTTCGGTAAAATCCAGTTTTCGTGATCATAATATAACAAAGGATTGATATTGCATAACCGCACTGCCATGTATTGTCTCGATCAGCTTACAAGTTAGCTATTAGTGTGGTTGAAGGCCTAAAGGCTGGTTCACAATAAACCGGGAACGGAAACAACGAGAACGAGAACGGAAATATTGTTAAAATAAATGTATTTAAATGTGAGCATTCAGAATTAACTACTGTGAACGATCACATTTAAATGCATTTATTTTAACATTATTTCCGTTCTCGTTGTCGTTTCCGTTCCCGGTTTATTGTGAACCAGCCTTAAGGGTGAAGGAAGTCATTAATTCCAGTTGCAAATTGCCAGCTCGGAAATACTGCCTTTATTAATTTGAAATTATATTTTATAAGCAACATCTTTAATTAATTTTAATGTCGTAGTTAAGTGCATATTTCTCTTTGGTGGCATTTTAATTGTATATTTATTCGATTATAACAGCATAATTCAAATATTTGGTAAACAAATACTCAATGTCTACCTATCTGTCTTATTCTCTACAAGACCGTGAAAGTGTTGCATAAAATTGTTTGCCCTTTATATACGTTGACTGTCAAGTCCAACAGATTGCATGGGTGACATTTGTAAATCCGACGCTGATGGGTGAGTGGGCCATTCCCCATCAGCACTTGACAGTCACATCCCAGCCGCAAAAAATATCTGATAAGCCACAAGGTCCCAAGCCCCAAGCTTGGAAAACAGTATTATCCCGAAGAATTCACCCCAGCCCAAATTTAACTACTGCAGACGATAGTGATGGAGAGTTTTCGTGGAATGATAGAGAGAAACTGTGATCACAAATTCCAGCACGACCTCCCCAGGAATCAAACCCGGGCCTAATGGATGAAGACCTGCGCGGTAGCACTTTAGCCATATGGGCTACGTTACACTAGCACCAATGTTACTGCTACTTCTATCCTATTACTACCACCACCAATACTACTAGTACTACTACTACTAACTTACTAATACCACCACCATAACCACCAGTACTGCTACTACTATCACTACTATTACTAATACCATCACCATAACCACCAGTACTAATACTACTAATTTACGAATACCATTTTAACCACCAGTACTAAAACTAGTAACTTAATAATACCACCACCATAACCACCAGTACTATTATTGCTACCACTACCACTACTAATGACATCACCATAACCATCAGTACTACTACCACCACCTCCACAAGTACCGCCACCTCCATAAGTACCACCACTGTTACCACTAACATAAACACAGTACATACCACCAACATAATCACTAGTTCTACTACCAACATCATAATTACCAGTACTACTACTGGCATCATAACCATCAGCACTACTATTACCACCATAACCATCAATACTACTACAACCACTATCACAAGTTCTAACTACTAATACTACCATCGTAACAACTATTACTATCACAACCATAACAACCAATAATACTACTACCAACACCATAACCATCAGTACTGTTACCACAACCATCAACACCATAACCAACAGTACTACTACTACCACAATCATAAACACCAATATTACAATTACCACAACCATCACCAACATAATCATCCCTACTACAATTACCAACACCATAACCAACAGTACCACCACCACGACCACCACCATTACCATCAGTGCTACTACCAACATAACCACCAATACTACTAGTACCACCACCATAACCACCGGTACCGGTACTACTACCGCCACCATAGCCATTGTGTCTTTTTTTTCTATTTGTATTTTATCGCGTGTGTTTTTTTTATGTATTACCTTTATATTTATTAGTTGGATTATTTCGTGCAGTCTCAATAAGGAATTGAATTGTATATATATATATATATATATATATATATATATATATATATATATATATATATATATATATATGTTTCACTGTGTTTTTTTCTCTCTCTCTTTTCATATCTTACATTTTTTTTGTGAAATTTGGTTTGAAGTTAGATTAGTCGTAATTGTGATAATTAATGATAACGGTAGTAATAATAATAACTGTTGTTTTACTATTTTATTATTAGTAGTATTATTTTTGTTTTCTTTGAAGATTCAAACTGTGCATAGTTACAGCACGAATGGCCGTACGGGCTCGTGTGAAGGATCTTCTGTACATGAGTTTGTATAATTTATCATGCCTCAATAAATGCACTTATCTATCTATCATAACTATCAATACTATTACTACCACCACCATAACCAACAATACTATTACTACCACCATCATTACCACCAATACTACTATAATACCACCACTATAGCCACGAGTAGGTCTAGTACTATACTACCACCACCGTAACCACCAGTACACTGCTCCGTCCATTTACTAGAATGCGTTTGAGTCTAAAGAAAGCAGAAAACAGTACAACATGGTCTGTTGTGACGAGAATCCAAGCCCCCGCATGCCGGTAAGGCATCGTGCCACAAACACTCTCAAGTCTGAGTATTTCTGACACAGTCCTTGGAAACGGCACATATGTTAAGGATGTTGCTGGAGAAAGTAAAGTAATATTTATTCGTTTCTATTTATTCCTTTATATTTTACTTACTCATTTATTTTTTTGTTTATTTCTTTATTTATTCCTTCATTCATTAAGTCGTTCAATCATTCATTTGTATTCACTCATTTATTCTTCATTCATTCATTCATTCATTCAATCTTTCACTCATTCATTTCTATTTACCTTTCTTCATAACCTCACTCACTCACTCACTCACTCACTCACTCACTCACTCACTCACTCACACACTCACTCAAATTGATAACTGCGTTTTCAACAATTGTTCATTTAATTAACGTATTTAATTAGGTTATTTGTAATTATATTATAAAATGTTTAAATTAATTTATGATTTCAGCAGATAATGAAAATGTATTGCCGTTGTAATAACAAGAGAAAAGCGCAGTACATGTAATTAACATTGTTAAACCTGTATTTCGCTTTCGCAATTGGCATTACCGAATAACATCCAATTTCTTTATTGCAGTAATCGATATTCATCTATTTCAACTTTACAATGTCTGAATAGGTAAATATTAATAAATACATAATTATTAACATTTTGTGAGAGAATTTTAGGGATATATTATTTATATACTTATTTTATTCACGAAATAGTGCTAATAATTATCACTCGAGATCTGAGATTACTATTGCATTATTTTCCCCCTTTTTTATCACACTTAGTCTGCGAAAATACCATAAGTTGCAGGGGTAATATTTTAGAGTCTATATAATTAGCCTAGTAACACGCCAAATTATATTATCAATGAGTACCTTCCAAGAAAACAAGGTTACTTTCAAAGCGCCATCACGAAAAGTGTTACTCCTATATTTTGTTTTCAAAGACGTTAAGGAAATAATTAAAGTAAAAACATTAACACTCATCAACACACACGCACGTATCCCAGTGAACACGGTACCGTCTGAGAGGATACAAAAGACGTTAGTGAGTAATAAGTATTCACGCTGAATGCTAAGTGGCAGTGTAGAAGTTTCCTTTGCTATGCGTCACATTTGTTCTTCTACAGGTAAGCAAACTGCCAGGTCTCTGTGAGAGCCGTTTTAAATCAACACATGCAAAATATTTTTGTTTATAAAATTATAAAATATTTGATTTGGATGTAAATAATTTGGGATCTATTACAAAACTAAAGAATAAAACATAAATTTACATTTCAAGAACAAAACTGGAGTTACAGCTGTATTCAGCGTTACTGGCCCTTGTCCTTGGTTGTTTGGCTAGTGTTGCGTCAAAAGAAAGAAATTTAATCACAAATGTCCATAGGAGGAGAAGAGGAAAGAGGATGAATGAAGTCATCGTAACATTGTTTACTCAACAGACTAGTGATTAGTAGCGGGACGTGTGGAACAATATTGTGTTTTAAGACGGACTGTACATGATAAGAAGAAAGTGTTTGGTGTTATGACTGCGCGGACTGACCTGTGTGATCCAGTCCTCCAGTAGTGATGAGTAACTCGCTTTTAGTCTATCTACTTACTTTTTGCAGGGGCCAAAATTCCTGAATCAAGCTGTTCATTGTTAGAATATTTAACTAACTTTGAACGATTACCCTAATTTACAGAGGATATGTAATAATGATATCATCAAATTCCAGGAATTGTGTCTCTTGGCCCTTCTTTGAGGATTTTCAACATCAAACGTTCACGAGCATCAGGACTCCCTGGTCACAAAATCAACGCGGCACAACGCTACTGCTTCCGAGAAAAGAACTTCAGTACTATAATGGGAAGACTCTCGCAATAAGAAGTTAAAGATTAGTTTAAGGTGGAGAATGTCCTACTTCAATGTGAAAGAGATCCGTTTAAAGAGGGAAGAAATAATCATAAAATGGGACAGAAGAGGCGAATATTGTGGCGAGGATAATGAAAGCAAGAAGTGGAAAAAGAAAGATGCATAATGAGGAAGAGTCACAGATTGAAAGAAGAAGTTGGAGGGAGGAAAGCTTTTAGGAAACATAGTTTAACAATTTTAACTTCATCTCGAAATTAGGAACTGCTCCATTTATGTCGAATTAACTAATTTCTGTATGGTATGGTTTTCGCAAAGAAACTCTTTTATTACGGAGTCGAGCATCAATCCGGAAACTTCCAACAGTTGTTGCCAAGTTTCGAGTCCTCACCTTGGTTCACACAAATTGAAATGTGCTAAGTGTTGCTATTGCAGGAAGGCTCAACGGCTTTTCTCGAAGTCTGTATACTAATTTCGCACTAATTACTCAACGACGTGCAAACAATTTTCGGCTTGTGGACTATTATGAATCATTTACGTACAAGAGTTAACTCAAGCTATGGACAATAATTGTGTGGTGGAAAGCAATAAGCTGATATGGGCATTTTTGCGATACTTTTATTTCACTGACGTTTTACTTTGGCGACAAACCTTAATGTGTCATAAGCTGATAAGTGTAGGAATTGAAGTCGAGTAATACATTTTTCAGGACACTCCTAGATACTGATTTTGTAGAGAAATAATAACAGCCAAAAGCTGATATGTGACACTTATCATGGTATGACAAGTTTTTCTTTCATTCATTTAAATAAGTCAAAACATGATATGCGGGGCAAATCGTAAAACAGCGAACGCTAAGCTCCGCCCACGACCCCTTTCCACTTTTCCCCTACAAGCTCACCACACACACTCTAGCGGGAAAGAGTGGAAATAGGGGTGTAGGGTGGGGTGACATCTAGTGGAGGAAAGTGGAACAAAAAGAGTGAATGCGGCATCTACGAAGCAAAAGACGAACTTCGTCCTGTTTCCCTCTCCAGCCTCTCCTTCTCTCTTCCTTGCTTCATGTCTCTCTCTTTTTTTTCTTATGACTTTGCGGAGGGTAGTATTCGATCCGTTGATCTCCCTAACGAAACGCACGCACGCTTTTTGGTCACGCTTTAGACTTCTCGGCTACCGAGACGAGTTGGTGGTAGAAGGGAAAATGAATCTATTTATGTTCAAGGGAACTGCCATAACGTATTGCAGAAATGCAATGTGTGTCGTTGAATATGTCTTAGTACGTATGTGGTTGTTGTCTAATGCACATTAATTTGGTTGTATTGTGTTGTGTTGTAAAATATGAAATACGTGCGAGGCGGTAGGCAGTGAGCCACCGAAGCGGGGCAGATAGTAGAGAGAGACAGTAGAGGGAGAGAGCAGGCGAGCGAGGTGCCGAGCGGCGAAGGTGGGGATAACTTCCCCTACTGGCGTTCGCTGTTTTACGATTTATCCTATATGTGATTCATGAAAAGAAATTAATTATGTTGAAAACATGATACGTGATTCATGAAAAGAAACTAATTGTGTTGAAAACATGATATGTGATTCATGAAAAGAATTAATTGTGTTGGCTACACTGAAACCAAGCCACACTTTGTGTTAGCTGCACTGATACCAAGCCACACATTGTATTGGCTGCATTACCTTCTCTAGCCAAACATATTATTATGTTAGTTGCACTGTGTTCTCTAGCATTTTCTTTGCTCGTATGACGACATAGCATAGCATACTTTCCCCATTGTTCACTGTATATAGTAATAAGTCATGTTGTTACTGAAAAATGAATCGTGAGTTCCGGAGCGAAGTGACTGGTTCAGTTATCAAACATCATATAATTATAAAAATGGCAAGATAAGTTATCAGAATATATATATTTTTATGTTGTATCACGTCAGTGGACATAGTAATAAATATAAAAACAAAATTAATAATAATAATAATAATAATAATAATAATAATAATAATAATAATAATAATATAATATTAATTTATAATTTGGAAAACTTTTATTTGACTTCCTGTTCCTGATAAAGATAATATAATAAAAAATGACTCAGAAGAGTGAATGTATGTAATGAGCAGGAAAGAAAATGTTGATAATGAAACACCAATGAAGAGACACAAAACCAAGAAAACGTGCCAGACTCTTGCTAGTAAATCAAGACCAGTGAAACAACATACGTCTACTGTAACTCTATCAATAAACAAAGATGCCCAGATTTCGAATCCTTAGCACTAATCAAGCAGTTACATCCCTAATTACAAGGACAAAATGCCCCTGAGATCTATTAAATTGTTCTTACAGATGTCCTTTGTTATCTTAATACAATCACCAATATCAACAGTAGCATCATCAACATTCTTCTCACAAACATCATTTTATTATCCACGTCATCCCTCTCATCATAATCATTGTTGAGTCTCTGAAGGCAATCGATCTTTTTCTTGGCGATCCACAAAAGAGGGGTTCAACAAGGCTCAGTTCTCGGTCCGCTACTCTTTTCAATTATGTAATGACGTCTCAATTAACATAGTACATTGTCGCTACCATCTATATGCTGATGATATCCAACATTTCCTAAAAAAATAAATGACACGATGGAATATTCTAACTCCCAGATACAAGACACTGCGCATGATCGAAGACTCGGAGCCCAGATACACAAGACAACGCGTAATTCAGTTATTTAAATTCAATTTATTAGGTTTGTTGTTGGAACTAGTTCCGAAACTTACTTGAAAAACTGCAAAAAAAATGTAAATGTGTTGTGAAAATAGATAAATATGTACAAAAATCGTTCAGTAACATTGAAATTTGGGCCTTCATGGCGGATTGGCATACCCCCCAGAAGAAAGATATTTCCTCTCGTCTCAATAGCTCAGTCGGTTAAAGCTTCTTCGTATCATGCGGAAAGGAGCCCGCGAGTTTTTTTTTTTTATTTCCTTAAGAACGTTGAAACTGAGTTTTACAGAGTCCTGAGATTAAGTGGCCGATTGATAGCAAAATGAGACCTGTTTTCGATATGTGTTAATGGTCACAGACACTACAAAATTAAAAATTATAACATTATAAAAAATAATGAATGCGTTAATTATGAAACATATATATTTAAAATGTAGAATGTTTTTAACAAGCATTAAGAAACTGAATTTAAATAGCAATAATAATTATATTTGAATATTAACCGCATGAGCCACCGAGACGACTAGCGACACAAGTATTTATCCAGCCGTTTGGTCTCACCGCAGGCAGGTGCTGTTCCAAAATACTGAAAAACAATGTTATAACACGACAAAGACCAAGACAGCAATCATGAAAGTGACCACGACAAGCACAACAAGTACAACGATAAAGAACGCGACAAGACAATGCTGCTTTTAAATATCATTGATAGTTAACCTAGAATTATGTGATCGTGCAAACGAGTTCTCTAACCATCGGATATGTCAAAACCGAAGATGATAAACAAATGGATAAACTTTGAAATAGTTCTGCTAGTTCTCAATCAGTGACAATCTTATACACTCATCCGTCATAGCTTTGCATAAAAGGATACTAACCACTGCAATTGATATTTATGCCTAAAGCAAATTAAAGAATTAGAACGAATCCTTAAATTACGTATTTCTGAACTTCTAAAGTATTACTTACCGGTACATAAAATAATAGAATAGGAACAATAATATAAAATAAACTCGCATTATTTATTAATTTATTCGTAACATTGTCTACATTCTTTCATATATTTTTATTTTCTTGGGTTATTTTACGACGCTGTATCAACATCTCAGATTATTTAACTTCTGAATAAAATGAAGATGATAATCCGGGTGAAATGAGTCCGTGGTCCAGCACCGAAAGTTACCCAGCATTTGCTGGTATTAGATTGAGGGAAAACCCCGGAAAAACCTCAACCAGGTAACTTGTCTCGACCGGGATTCGAACCCGGGCCACTTGGTTTCGCGGTCAGACGCGCTGACCGTTACTCCACAGGCGTAGACTTATTTCACATATACAGGGTGTTTCCGGGCTGGTGTTACAAACTTTCAGGGATGATGGGGAAGGGCACATGTATCAATATGAAATCAGGAACCCTGGTACGGAAATGACCGAGTCGAAAGTTATAAGCAAAAATAGTTGTGTGGAAATGGAATTGTAATTTCGCACCAAGTCCCCTCCTTCTCTTAACCTTTGGAACAGTCGTGGAGAGATGTATGGGCCGGATGTCTCCTACGTTGGTACTCGGCCCGATACAATCTGTAAGCTTGTCTACTGTTCCCATTGGCTCATCCGTATTCGAAAATCAGGTCTGCATATTCCGCTCTCGTGTATTCCTCCATTTCGCTAGGACTGATAGACTGGACACTGCAATTTGTACACATACACTTCTGTCTACAGACATGCATATCAGGACCAACCATGTCCGTTACACATTACGCTATCTGCATTCATTTAGTGTAGTTTCCTGTCCCCACCCCTCAGACAGCGCACTGAATGGAATACTGTAAGTAGACAACGTAAACAATGTCAGATTAATACAGTATGTGTAAGATGTACGGATAAATACACATAAATGTGGTGTACAGAGGAATAAGATTATTTCATTTCCACACAAATATTTTTGCTTGTAACTTTCGACTCAGTCGTTTCCGGACGAGGGTTCCTTATCTCAAATTGATACATGTGCCCTTCCCCATCATCCCTGAAAGTTTGTAACACTAGCTCGGAAACATCCTGTATTTATAGCATTAAATAACTCAATCGAGTCACTACAGGCTACCCCTTAACTCCTCATTCCACCTTCCCCGGATGAGACAGTAATGTTTGGCGCAATAGGAGTAGACAGCAAAGTAAACATTGCTCAGTGACGGATTGTGCAAGGCAGACATCAAAGCTTTTACAAAATTTCGGCTCTCGCTGGTCGGCTGAAATCCACCGCTGATGCACAGTGCCCTACTCTGCGTTTGTTTGTAGGGCGGTATAAGCGAATAGGATATGAGAGAGGATTTTCTGTTCCCTTTCACTTCCTTGCTGTACCCAGGGTTGTTTTATAGTATATGCATATTTCTCACAGGATAACTATTGACGTAGAGTTGTGAAGTTAAGAAAGTTTTGGCGGGTGTTTCAAGAAGTGCAATATGCCGTATGTATCTTCAGTATTCTGTCGTTATGGACTCCATTTACATTATCGAAGCCTGGATTGCATCTAATCCGCCATGACTGTGCTTTTCGGAATGACGAAATAATAAAGAAATAAAACTAAATAAATACTAACGAAATCACTCATGAGCTCATTGTGGGTATGTGGGAGGCAGGACGTTCTGTCGACGTCATATGCCTTGCAGTACTAAGATCAAAGACGACAGTCAAAAAGTGGATCAAGCGTTAGAAACACTAAACTTTGTTTTAGTATATTTATTTTATATGCTGTTGACAACACTGACCTCGTCTATCTACCCCACCTATTGTACAAGTAGTAACTTATGAAGCCACACTCACACATTATCAATTGCTATCGATTAGTTGGAATCAGGTATCTTTGAACGCCTGTGAGATTTGTAAGAAGCATTGTGTGAGGTATTAAGATACTTTATCCCGTATACTGATATCAACTATTCTATAATTTACTAGTTCATATAAAAACAGTAAAGTGCTGATATCTTTTTTGTGTGATAATGCAGGAACATTGTAAAACACAATCCTAATTGTGTATATTTCATATTGGGGATAACAATTAAAACTTCCAAAATATATTTATGATAGAAATACAGAGTGTTTAGAAAACATGTCGCATACTTTTACAAGAGGTAGCATTGGTCGAATCTAGAAAAAAGTTCCTATAAACATGTGTCCGAAAACTAATATCTGTTGAGATATGGGCCATGATGTATTGTGGCCTACGATACCCACCTGTCTGTTACGTACACACTACAGAAGGTGTCCTATGTGGTTACCACGCATTGTTACACACGCTTCAGCTCTTCTTCTCAGTGAATCACGAGCTCTTGCGACCACACCTGGCTGTTGTCGGATTTGCTCACATGCATTGGATACACGCTCCTGTAACGTTTGTACGTTGTCGATGGGTGTGACATACAACAATGTCTTTAAATTTCCCATAGTCAGAAATCCAAAGGATTTAGGACAGGTGATCGGGGAGACCATGATACTGTACCTCCTCAACCAATCCATAGCCCATTAATCCTCCGGGTTAGGTATTGTCGCACAAGGCGTAGAAAATGTGGTGGTGCCCCGTCGTGCATAAAAAGAAAGAGCCTACATCACTGAATACTTTGCATACCTATTAACGCAAGTAAAATGATAGACACCGTAGTATCCTGGAATTTTGTTTACTACTACATTCATTGTTTACTTCTGTTGAGGGATGCTATCAGCTCTCAAAACAAGCACCATTGTTTTGTTTTTAAACGAATGAAGATCGTAGGCCACAATACAGCATGGCCCATATCTCAACAGATATTTGCTTCTGGACACATGATTAAAGGAACTTTTTTTCTAGTTTCGACCTATGCTATCACCTGTAAAAATATACGACACTTTTTAACATCCTGTATAGTTTGAACTTGTACAGATAAATTGATATTTTCATTGGGTTCCAAAACATAGAACAGTATTCTAATTTTGATTAATTAGTTTCTTATTATTATTATTATTATTTTTTTATTAAATTGGTTATTTTACGACGCTTTATCAACTGCTATAGTTACCGAGCGTCTGATTAAGATGAAGTTGATAATGTCAGCGAAATGAGTTCTGGGTTCAGCGCCGAACGTTACCCAGCATTTGTTCTTAATGGGTTGAGGGAAAGCCCTAGAAAAACCGTCAACCAGGTAACTTGTCCCAACCAAAATTTGAACTCGTGCCCACTCGTTTCACGCTCAGGCATGGTTACTCGACAGCGGTGGACAATTGGTTCCTTTTCTTGCAAATCGGCATCAGTAGGCCTATATTTTTCTCTTCATATCTAGTTTTCATTATAATAATATGTTGAATATCAGCGGAGAAATATACAAGTTGTACAGTGAACCAGAGGAATAAACAGAAGTAATAATTTAAGCATTGCTGAGAACTCACCTAAAACCGACCCACTCCGTTTCTCCTCCTACTACGTATCTTTCGAGGTCACTTGAACTTTGACGATGACACGACCTAGTTAGGAGGAGAAAAACAAACATGAGGGTGGTTCGTATGCAAGCAGGAAAAGTGAATATACATTAGTAAATTATTAATGCTCCTTGAAAATGTTGTCTTTACTTTTTATTTATTGAAAGTCTATACTTGAAAACCGCTTTCGTCATGAAATGGAGGTTCCGATACTCTTAGTTTTCACCTTCGCATTTTACAATTCTGTTGCATTATTATCAGGCGCCACCAACTCATCACTCTGTTATCAATATAATTATCATTTATGAATAAGTAACTTTTTGGTGAAGGGTTAAGTACACCTAATATTTCAGGCGGCTACATCAGGGATGCTTTCATTAAGGGGTTAGGTACAGCTTACAGCAGTAAAATAATTGGAAATATTCAAACATTTTACTGTTGACCTGGTTGGCGAGTTGGTATAGCGCTGGCCTTCTATGCCCAAGATTGCGGGTTCGATCCCGGGCCATCCCGGGCCAGGTCGATGGTATTTAAGTGTGCTTAAATGCGACAGGCTCGTGTCAGTAGATTTACTGGCATATAAAAGAACTCCTGCGGGACAAAATTCCGCCACGTCCGGCGACGCTGATATAACCTCTGCAATGGCGAGCGTCGTTAAATAAAACATAACTTTTTTAACATTTCAACATTTATCTCCTTCATTACGGTACTGTACCTGGTACAATAATGAAAATTGGTATGTGTAAAATACTGTCCTTCTGCTATATGAAAAAAATATATTTACGATTAAATTTATTTTATTTATTTTATTTTTTTTCAAATTCAAAATGTTGGCAGTTCACTGTGCAGTGATGAAGCGTTTCCCTCATAACTCATACACATGTTAACTTTTTCATGTTGTCTCTCTTTTATTTTATTCCTGAAACTCATGTTTACAATATCATGCTCTTTCAATTACATTTCTTAATAAATAATATATATTTTTTTATTTTGTGTTAGAAGAAAATACTGACATTTGACCATTTTTAAGATGATTTTATTTTTTATCAGACAATCTATCAAAGGTAGAGAAGTGATCTTGCATTATACTGTAGATATGACATGCCTAAATACTCACAAAAAATTTGATCACAGACTGTTGAGTAGTTTTTGAGTTATGTGGGAAACGCTTCATCACTGCACAGTGAACTGAATTTTGAAAAATAAATTTAAATAATTTTTTTCAATTGTAAAATATATTTTGTAATATTGCAGAAGGACAGTGTTTTACACATACTAATTTTCATTATTGAATAAGATACAGTAATGGAGGAAAAAAAATGTTGAACATTTCCAAAATTTTACTGCTGTAAGCTGTACCTAATCTTTTAAGGACTGCCTACTAGTTTGTCTGAGGATAATTAAGAAACGAAGAGCAATGTACTATGTAGAAGTACAAATACGAATATAGTCGTATACTTACATACTTGTACTATCTTCGCACTATCTGTCGTAAGAAACATTTATATTTGCGTCAGTGGCAGTGTTGAATTCAGATCTTTTCTCCCAGGGGGATTTTACTATGCCGGAGGAAGTAGAACCGATAGCAAAATAAGCTATAATTCGGATCTTAAGTAACAACAGAGGCAGTCTATATAGAAGGGAACATAGAAAAAATGGGGTCTATTAAAGAAATAGATCTTCCTTTCGTTAACATTAGTTTGAACTATTACTGAACATTAATATAGGCACTAACTTAAAAAATGTTAATAATATTGTTATGTAAAACATGGTGAATATGACTTATCCTTCTATGTAAAATTGTCCTATAAAGCCGGTGTTAAGTACACCTCTTACATAAACTGCAGCTACCACCGATTAAATAATACGAATGCGTCTTCCGGTAGTTTTCTATATTTTTTTACATAGCAAATCATATGAATGCCTCACGGTTACTTTTAAAGCTTGGATGTCAGTTTTAAATGCATTTCACATAGTTTACGAAATGCTCCACCCCGAGTACGATCTAAATACAGCCGATTTCATTAATTAATTAATTCACTCATTCAATCATGTATTTATTTATTTATTTACTTATTTATTTATATTTTAGTAGGTTATTTTACGACGCTTTATCAACATCTCAGGTTATTTAGCGTCTGAGTGAGATGAAGGTGATAATGCCGGTGAAATGAGTCCGGAGTCCAACACCGAAAGTTACCCAGCATTTGCTCATATTGGGTTGAGGGAAAACCCCGGAAAAACCCTCAACCAGTTAACTTGCCCCGACCGGGAATCGAACCCGTGCCTAGTTTCGCGGCTAGAGGCGCTAACCGTTACTCCGCAGGCGTGGACATTACGATCTAAATATAACCAATTTCATTAATTAATTAATTCACTCATCCAATCATTTATTTATTTATTTATTTATTTATTTATTTATTTATTTATTTATTTATTTATATTTTAGTAGGCTATTTTACGACGCTTTATCAACATCTTAGGTTATTTAGCGTCTGAATGAGATGGAGGTCATAATGCCGGTGAAATGAGTCCGGGGTCCAACACCAAAAGTTACCCAGCATTTGCTCATATTGGGTTGAGGGAAAACCCCGGAAAAAACCTCAACCAGGTAACTTGTCCCGACCGGGAAACAAACCCGGGCCACCTGGTTTCGAGGCTAGACACGCTAACCGTTACTCCACCTGTGTGGACTTTTTATTTATTTATGTATTATTTATTTATTTATTTATTTATGTATTTAATCCTGTAGAGTTAAGGCCATGAGGCCTTCTCTTCCACACTACTATAGCTACTACTGTACAATTATTTTAGTAAAAAAATTTCATTTGTTAAACAAAACCAACACTGAAAACTACAATAAAAATACAGCACACATACAATTCAGAGGGTTTAAATTTCAATCATTGAAGATCGTCCGGCAGACAAGCAAACTTCAAGGAAACATCTAGGGCCTACCTGAAAATCTACATAACAGAATTTAGTTTTTTTTTGTAAATCGCGATCAAATGTTTGGGATTCTGTAAATCATAATAATGATTATTTTAAACATTTCTCTAAAATTTTCTTTGTGATTTTTTCGCCAGTCTAAGCGGGAAACAATGGATACTTTTTAAGAAAAAAAAAAACTTTTTTTTTAGATATTTGGGGACTGGTTCCTCAAGTTTATTTTGATGCAAACATTTTTACCACCGTATTAGTTTACGAATATTAAAAGTAACAGATCTAAATAAATTATTTTCGTATTGTTTTCCACCACTGCAATTTATTGCGCCGTCTTGTATGTAAACAGAAGTGGAAAGAAGGAAACAAATTTATCACTGCTGTCAGAGATGTAGAGTGGGTAAACCAAGTTTACTTGACTTTTACCCCTATTCTCCATGCCTGCTCTAGACAAATGTTCACTTGTTTTCGCCCTTAGAATTTGGTATGAGAGAAGTCTACATTCAGTCGAAGCTTTTCCTTGATGAGACAGCTGCTGCATAAAGGAGGTCATAGGACATTACCTCAGTAGAGCACAGAGAGAGATTACATGCAGAAATTAGGACACAGCAGAGAAACCAGGTGAGCGCGGGGAAGTGGAAAAGTTACTGAAAGAAACACAAACTTCTCTCAAATCGAAAGAATGCCACCGCTCATTTTAACCTGTGACGTTGTTCTGTGTGTAATGCAAAATATCCGCCGCAGAGACTGACATCTGCCCTGTGACTCACTTTGTATTTCCAAGTACAGTGACTAAGCGCCATGTCATTAAGCCGTTACACTTGGTGTTATCCAACCGTTTGCTCGGTAGTTATGTTCATGAAATTAGCTACTCAATTCTGTGTATTGTGTAAAGTCCATTACCGTGATCTCGTACGCCACTATCCGATGCAATTTTGTTCTTCTATATACTCTTTCATTTGTTTTCTAATTTTGAAAATAGTTTCTTTAAAAAAAACAGATATAGTACCAGTACTATATCTTTGACTGGAATTTCTTTATTTATCTTGACTTTTAATGAAACCTGTTTCTAATATTTTGTGTACTTTTCGGATACAAATATATCAGTATGTAGGCCTACTATTTGGCCATTTATCTGGATTCACTGCAGCGTCGGCCTCGGTAATGTAGTTGGTATAGCGTTGGCCTTGTATGCTCGAGGTTGCGGGTTCGATCCCGGCCCAGGTCGATGGCATTTAAGTGTATTTAAGTGCGACAGGCTCATGTCAGTAGTTATACTGTCATATAAAATCTCCGGCGGGACAACATTCCGGCACACCGGCGACGCTGATATAACCTCTGCAATTGCGAGCGTCTTTAAATGAACCGTAATTTAATTTTTCTCTGCAGCTTCCAATTTGTTTTCATATAGGCCCACTTTAAATAAAGAATAAACATCCGGCTTTTTTATTTTAAACTAACTTGTTTTTGTTCACACCTGTGGAGTAACGGTTAGCGCGTCTGGCCGCGAAACTACGTAGCCCAGGTTCGAATCCCGGTCGGGGCAAGTTACCTGGTTGAGATTTTTTCCGGGGTTTTCCCTCAACCCAATTTGAGCAAAATAATGCTGGGTAACTTTCGGTGCTGGACCCCGGACTCATTTCACCGGCATTATGACCTTCATCTCATTCAGACGCTAAATAACCTGAGATGTTGATACAGCGTCGTAAAAAAACCTCCTTAATAAAGAGTTGTTCATTGATCAAATTTCTGTCTAATAACTTTAGATTATACGTTTTATTTAATGAACGTTTTCGTCTTTCTTTAAGGCATCTTTAGGTTAAAATAAAAATTACTAATTTACATATTTGTGGTATTAAAAATACATTTTCAATTATCTAAACATTAGAATTAAAATAAAATTACATCCCTATAGCAAACATCTATATACATCACTATTTACAAATAGAATCATGAAAAATAGCTTATAAAATGACGAGTATAATATGTGTTTTAATGTTCGCAGACTAGTCCAAATGGTTCCATTATATGGGGCGTTCAGAGCACAAGGAAATCAAGTCCACTTTTGGTCAATTGGGAGACATTTCGTCTGTACATACCTTAGATGAGGCTACTTTCAGACCATAAAAGAATCATGTCGTCACAATCTTTGTAATGGTACAGATGTTTAAAATCACACTCACATTTAATGGGTTATTAACTATACATAAAGACTTTAAGTATAATTTTCTGAAAAGTTTATTTTTGTGACTTGTTTCCCTTGTGCTCTGAACGCCCCATATGCTAGTTCTTACATAGCTATTATATGTACAGTAATGGCAAAAATAATTCGGACCGACCCTTGTAGCTGATTTCAGAGCCTTGTTCACTCAGAGCACGATAGACTGGTAACTAAGACTTTTGTGGTTCGAATCCTGCCTGGGAAGGAAACATTTTTTTTGTTCCTTATTCAAATTTATTCCCAATACTTTTCGATTGCAGAGATATTTTACTACTTAATTAACTTATTATTCCCAAAACATGAATTTTACCAGCAATCTGTAGCTGATACAAAAGAATCCTATGCTGTGTATTGTGTCAAACTGTGGTAATTTCAATATGGATAGTGAAGCCAGAGGTATGTCCTGCTATTTAATGTAAAAATACGTAGTTATCTTTGCCGAATAGAGGTAGAAATGTAATATTGATGCCAGGTGAAAATAAAACTCTTAAAGTTTTTTTGTGTGTAAGTTTGAGGCAGTGAAGGAAACAAAAAACGGTAGGAATCGAACAAATACAATAAATTTCATTGTTACAATTAAGTATACAAGATGGATGTGTTTTGTGACTAGCAAAATTTGAATCTGTGACTCTGAAATCAGCTACAAGTGTCAGTCTGGTATTTTTGCCATTACTGTACATTTTTTTCTTATGTTTTGTTATGCAACTATCATATCTTTACAAACAAGCAATGTACCTTTTTTTTTAAATCCAAGTGGTTTTGCAACTGCTGTCATTTTTTCACTTGAATTTCTAAAAATGTACATTGCTTGTTTGTAAAAACATTATAGTTGCGTAACAAAAGAATGATGAAATAATTGCAGGCTACATACAACAGCTGTATAACAATTAACATAATATAATAAAACCATTTGAATTTGACTGCGAACATTAAACACATAACATACTAGTTCATTTCAAAATAAATTGTTCACGATACTATAAATTGTAAACAGTGGTGTATAGATGTTGACTCCTGCGGTGGCTGAGTGGTCAGACCTTCAGCCTGTCACGCAGGTGTCCGGGTTCGAGTCCCGGCCAGGTCTGGGATTTTTCATTGAAAAATCCATAGTGACATTTGTGGCGGACAAGGTCGCAGTTGAGGTTTTTCTCGGGGTTCTCCCGTTTTTCCCCCATATTAGGTATCTACATCATTCCGTTATTTCGTCATCATTCCATAGCATTCCCCTATCTCCGGCTGGCGACGCACTGCTTAGGGACGAGGAGATTTGTCTGCTCGAAACCTGGGTACGCAGCGAACCTTAGTGTAGTCAGCCGGTGTGGTTTGGGAATGCAACTAGCTTGAGGGTTAGCACAATAGATCGTAACAGTTCGCAATGCTGGAGCATAGTGCCTCCCTCCCGTAAATTCCATATAGATGTTGGTTATAAGCAGAACTAGAAAGTTGGTACCAAAACTATTACGTTCTATGAGATTGGGCTATATTGCTACCTAATGAACAGTAGTAATACAGCTCCAAACGTCAACAATCCAGCACAACAAACATGTACAGTCGGGTGATAACCAAACGTGTCTTTGTGCCAATGGTCCATGGTCATAGAACGAGAAATACAATAAGCAGGTAATAAAAAGACACTAATTGTCAAATTAGAAAGTTTGTAAAGTTAAATCTAAAATAATTTACGCATACGTATAAAAGTAACAAATGAAATACGCTCGGGCGTGGGTTCGATTCTCGCTTGGGGTGATTACCTGGTTGGGCCTTTTACGAAGTTTTCCCCCATCGTAAGCCGAATGTCAAGCAGTCTATGGCGAATTTTCACCCTCATCTCGCCAAATACCACCTCGCTATCACCAATTCCATCGACGCTAAATAATCTTGATACATAAAAATTGTCGTTGAATGACCAATTAAAAAAGCTACTGATGAGAGAAAGATTAAATTCTTGCCCCCGGTAGAACACTGTTTTGTGTGGAGAAAGATAAACAATAACTTACAAATTTAAAGACGGGAAGACTACAGTAAATCACGACGGAGGCTTCGTACACTTTTAAAGATGGAGGTTGAGAAACCAGCCCATTTCTTAGCATCCGGACACCCAGCTTATTTTCACGACTTCGTCAAATACACCAGTTGCATGAGCAACCACAATGTTCAGATCTTTACAGATGGATCAAAAATATCTAAAGAAGGTGCTATTGATCAGGTCGGATGCGCTTTTGTTGTATATTGAAAAAGCCAAGAAGTGTACACACAGAGGAACAAACTTTCACCTGAATGCTACATTATGCAAGCTGAGTTATTAGCTATTAAGGAGGCACTGATATGGACTAAAATTAATAATTATAATGGTTGCATCTACAGTGATTCACAAACAGCCCTCAAATCTATAGAGAAGTTTAACTTAAATCCTCTGGCAGTGGAAATCAGAAGAAATTTAATACCTTACGACAAACACATTTGCTTCTCATGGGTGCAAGGACGCAATCAAACAGCAGGAAATGAAAGGGCTGGGTCCACACCTGTGGAGTAACGGTTAGCGCGTCTGGCCGTGAAACCAGGTGGCCCGGGTTCGATTCCTGATCGGGGCAAGTTACCTGGTTGAGGTTTTTTCCGCGGTTTTCCCTCAACCCAATATGAGCAAATTCTAGGTAACTTTCGGTGCTGAACCCCGGACTCATTTCACCGGCATTAACGCCTTCATCTCATTCAGACGCTAAATAACCTAAGATATTGATAAAGCGTCGTAAAATAACCTACTAGATGATGAAAGGGCTGATGAACTGGCAAAAAGTGCTGCAGTTTCGAACGTCAATTTCAACTTCTGTGCCCTTATTCATATGTGAAAAGAAAAATAAATGAGCACATAATGAATAGGTGGAACAATCAGTGGCTATGCAGTACAAAAGTTCAGTTACAAGAGAACGACACCCGCTTAAATAGCAACAAATTAATACCGGATTTTAAACTAACGCAACTTTTATCGGGTCATGGAAAATTTGGGTCTTATCTAGAACGATTTAAATTACCTAAGGACAATGGCTATTTATGTATCTGTGAGGAACAGCAAACTGTGGATCACCTTTTGTTTCATTGTCCAGTATTCGAAAACAAAAGATTTATTTTGTTCGGACATTTACATTTTTGTAATGTTATATATGACACACCGTTATTCAATGTGTTCAGAAAAACATGCTGCTATAAACAGTTTTGCAATTTTATATGTAATATATTTAAGAACTTGTAATTAATTCATATTAATGTAGTAGATATAAGTGTTAATTTTAAGTAGCAAGACTGGGTTACCCACGTCAAATGAATTCTCATTATAATAATATAAACTCAGGCTATAGCTATAAACCTCATGTACTTTCGGGTAAAATAGGTTTCAAGAAATTGCATATTCAAATAAATAAATAGTATGGGGAATATTTGAGTGCAGCAGGAAATAGATCTTGCATTTCATCAACCGAATCATGGACCAGCAATAAAATATTAACCTTCTAAGGACTGGATTGGGTGTTTTGACACCCCAGTCGCAGTTTTTGTAATTAAAAACACATTAAACGCTCGTCTTATGTAATGACATTTTTTATTGTGTCAGAGTTGCTTTATGTTTTCATATGCCAACTGTTAAAAATAAGACAGCTAATTTATTTTCTTACAAAACACATAACTAGTAGCTGGGGTGTTGTTGAAACACACCACATAATCTTTACCGTCACTTTGTAATTAGCTTATTTTATTTTTATTTTGAAATATTTTGTAGATTATTTATGTTGGTAGTAGCCTATCGATTTTAAAACAATGTTATTAAAATATTTAAATATGTTTCACATTTTATCTTATCGTTGAGTACTTTTCAACATGTTGCAGAAACAAACCCTACTTCAAGACAGTAAGACAGTAACTGATCCTCAACAATGAACCAATAAGTTAAAATGTGGAACATATTTAAATATGTACATTAAATAACATTGTAATGCCACACTCTACACAAAGCACTTCACTATTTTTTCCTTAATTATTTTTCTAAAGGTCTGGAAAAGGAGCATCTTCTGCAGACCTCTGGAAAAAGAACTAAAGAAGACACCAGTAAAGTGCTTTGTGTGGAGTGTGGCATTGCATGGGGCGGAAACATGACATTACGACGAAGTGAAGAGAAACGAATAGAAGCATTTGAAATGTGAATATGGAGAAGAAAGGAGCGTGTGAAGTGGACAGACAGAATAAGAAATGAAGTTGTGTTGCAAAGAGTGGGTGGAGAA
Source organism: Periplaneta americana (assembly GCF_040183065.1). Classification (NCBI taxonomy): domain Eukaryota; kingdom Metazoa; phylum Arthropoda; class Insecta; order Blattodea; family Blattidae; genus Periplaneta; species Periplaneta americana. The sequence continues at coordinate 132,496,689 of NC_091126.1, forward strand.
AGAATGATGCTGAAACTGATCAGAAAGAAAAAAAAAAGGATTTTGTTGGGTCACTGGCTGAGAAGAAACTGCCTGCTGAAGGATGCACTGGAAGGAATGGTGAAGGGGAGAAGAGATCTGTGCAGAAGAAGATGTCAGATGATAGACGACATTAAGATATATAGATCATATGCGGGGACTAAGAGGAAGGCAGAAAATAAGAAAGATTGGAGAATTGTTTTTATTTTAGTTGGTTATTTAACGACGCTGTATGAACTACTAGTTATTTAGCGTCGATGGGATTGGTGATAGTGAGATGGTATTTGGCGAGATGAGGCCGAGGATTCGCCATAGATTACCTGACATTCACCTTACGGTTGGGGAAAACCTCGGAAAAAGCCCAACCAGATAATCAGCCCAAGCGGGGATCGAACCCGCGCCCGAGCGCAACTTCAGACTGGCAGGCAAGCGCCTTAACCGACTGAGCCACGCCGGTGACTAGATTGGAGAATGCTGGGTTTGCAGTGAAAGAACTGCCCATGGGCAGAACACTTACAGTATGTATGTATATGTAATTACATTGATCATTAGCATTCGAATATGTTATAACATTCACTGTAAATGGACCCGTAATTAATTCCAACATTCGATATTATCTAAAAAAAAAAACGAACCTCTGAATTTTGCGACACGAGACGTGTGCGACGAATTAATAAGGAAATCTAAGAATACGGTGTTCCATCTTCGGTTAATTCCATTATCCTCCCACAGGTCTTTGTTTCGGAAAATTCTAGTAAGTCGTATAAATGGAATAGCGTGGGTGGTTCAAGGAACACCTTTCCTCCCCGCTCCAACAGTAGTGATCAACAGGAAAATGTGCATTGTCATCAACCCTCTCAAGCTTACCTCACAGTCTTTTGTTTTTGTTTCGTTGCAACCTAACTACAGTAGTCTGACGGTTGCCATGACGACTGTACGCTCTGGGGTCTCTCTGACTTAACATTACATCATGCGCTTACAACTCACGTGCATTAACTGCGAACGTGAAATTAAGTTCACGTTGTCTTCTACATCTGGCTCGTGTCTTTTACTTCACAAACGAGGATGGGAAATTAGTGCAGCCACTCTTCCACTTTTCGGGTGAAGTGTCCCATTCTTTCGGAGTTCTGAGTAACGGAACTTCCACAACGTCCGTTTCTTGTAAATCTTCTCAGAGCTCTTACAAGTCACTGCAAAGTCTCAAGGCATGTTTGTTTATTGTGTATTGATTACGTAATGGGTCGCTTATTTTGTAAGAAATAACGTTACAGCGAAGAATTTCAATTACGTAATGTCACACTAAAAAGAGAAGTGTAATAAAATTTCATGCTATGTTGGAGAACGTAGTTCGCTACTCCGATACAGAGTGTCGCCAGCAACCAATTCATACGTTCATAGTATGTAGAAGGTCGTGCCAGTATTCTATAACACCATATTGTTTCATATTACGATGCAGGTTTTAGTTCAATGGCACGGAGTGACGATGACTTTCAAGCATTCCGACGCGGCATAAGTAAATCAGATATCTTAATTTCATGTTATAATTTTCAATGCAAATTTAAGGTGTCAACTACAGATAACACGGGGCAATAAACAACACACTATATATGTCTAGAATCAGGGGTGTATTTCAGGCCTGGCGGGCACTGGCGACGACAGGATACTACTTTTCGAGGCCGTACGGCACCAGGGCACATGATTTTGATATTATCATCAAATTTTGCATTATAAAAAGTCGTGTTTTATTCATATATAAATAATTTCCATAGCGAAGTCTAGCTGCCCCGCAGACCTGACAACCTTTATATCTAAATTCGAACCCACATATTT